>NC_064931.1:80893337-81503914 GCF_023897955.1 Schistocerca gregaria
ACTGAAACTGGTCATTAGCAAAAACACAAAACTGGCAACAAATACTTCATATATTTTTATATTCTTACGACACTCAGTGATTTTATGGGAAGGAAAAGGGACCCCGCCTGGTAATAAAGTCTCAGACCAAAGATAACACAGGTGCCTACTAGTTTAAGTATTGCAACTTATCATTAAAGTCAGTCATATTTTCGGAAAAAATGTAACTGGATAAAAAAGCATGTACATTCCTGTACCTGTCAGTTAACAGTCTTACGATCTTGTAGCTGTGTGGACGACGAAGAATATAGCCGATGATAATGCTGAGCTGTCGTTGTTGCTGCTGCTGCTGTTTGAGAACCCTAAGTCGTCTCCAGAGTCACGGATAGTTACGGGACAAGCAATAGTTAGAACTGCAGCTTCCTCCGCCTGTTCACTTCCACAGTGCTCTCAATACTCGCGGGTTAACGAATCAGGCGCGTGGTACAGAAGGTATTTTATCTGTATTTTCGGTGTTACAGTATGTTCCATCTACTCATATAAATGAAAGGCGGTTTATTTATTGCCACACGCGTTTCGCCTCTTATTTGTGAATCATCTTCAGTGGCCTGTCATACAAGTATGTTTTCATACATATATAAATGTATTACGTAGCAGTTACAGTACGTTACTACAACACATTTTGGCATGTTTTTCTCTTGTTTCTCGGACCAGAAACAACCTTTGTAGCACAAATATCGTGAACATATCGTTCGGTGTTACTTATGTCTTCCAGTGATAGCCTACATTTTGGGTCCTCGATATGTGTTCATTAGTCCCCATGACTACAAAATGGGTCTTTGTGGCGAGCAGAGTCGTGTTAGGGGAAATGCTAACGTAATAGGCAGTCCGCGCTAATGGCAGAAACTGCAACATTGAACTTCAGCACGCAACTTTGACACTACAGCTGCCAGGTCACTGGCGTTTTCAGAAACAATAAAAACAAGGAAGTAGACATGAAGTGTTCCAGACAAATCTGATATGGGACGAAACAAAACAACAGACCCATCGGACACCTATTATAGTGCCACTTACAAGTGGTAACAGCTAAGTATGAATGTGCGTCCTTTTCCTTTCAGTTCTTCCTGTAAGAGGGTAAGCAGGCTACTAGGTGGTCGATGTATATAATATCTAATAATAAATCAGTACTTAAATATACAGCTCTAATGTAAGACATCATGGTCTCCTGAAATTCATTGCTTACATGTTCCGCACTCACAATCATATTCCGCACATCAAGACGCTTCATTCGAACCGAAACTCGATAAGATAAAGTCAATGTCACATGAATTCACGTAAACGATATGCAAATAACAAGTAAATCTCAAGTGCGCAATGAGGTTGAAATACACTTCACTGCATTTCACACTCGACAACCTCGACCATACTAGCAACATTCCCACGGATAATTATTCAAATTGAGTAGGCACGGCTCTCAGCCATTGTGTCAAGTCAATAACAATCTGAAACTTTGTATAGCAATTTCATTAGCGAATCCTATGCTTAAGAGGTAACTTCACGTTCCTAAAAGAGCCCAGAAATAACTAGTTCCGTTCATAACTAAAAGTGCCATTGCAATTTCTCAACATTTTTGCAAAACAATTAATAATTTTCCTTAGTTTCATGTTTTTCTTACACTAACTAGCACTACTCCAGTACCCAAGTATCCCCCTAGTTACTTAACAAATTTTGTGAATTTTTGTGTCATTTCCTTACAGAGGATGAGGCTGAAAGTTTTTTGGGCATTTCTCTTTAGAACTTTGAGAGCGTCTGTCAGAATTCTGTAGTGGTGTGGGGGTGGAGATTGCATCTTGTAGGAGCCACAGGGTAAAGGGTACATCTCAGATTAATCCGTTGCGCATAATGAGAGAATAGCACCCACACGTTCACCACAGAAAATGGCGACCCTGCCAGGATAGGTAAAATAGGTAAGGTACCAGGATAGGAAAGTGTCAGGATAGTTAGGTATGGCAGGTCGCTGCAGTAGCTCTTTGAAGAACTTTCTTTCATGTATTAAATAGCTGTTTGCAAAGATTGGGATCAGAATAGATACAGGTAGTGATGAAAGCAGAATTGTAGGAAAAAGGGCGTGTGTTATTGTGTTAGAAATTTTTCCATTTTTTTACGATTTTTGTGTAGCTGTTAGGGCACAGACGCAGAGTGACGCAGAAACGCAGTGTGACGCAGCATCATATAAGTTAGAATTAAGAAGTAACATTTTTCTCCTTTTGCAAGTGCACAGGTGGAGATGGTGACTGTTGCAGAGAAGACAGAACATTAGCTGAGAAGTCTCGACATGGTTGTTGTTGGTTAAACTAACTGGTAAGTGGTCGTACAATTTTGTAGATAGAGTTGTGGTGTGTTGAGAGAATTTCCATGTTTACGAGAGCACAAGCCAAAAGGTTACGTGAGAGACAGCATGTACACAAGATGGGGGAGAATCAACCAGATAGACAGCAAGTAAACGAGCTTATAGAGAACAGGACAGAAGGTGAACCTGAGCATAGAACAGACGGTGCATCAGAGAATAGGACAGTCGGGGAGTTGCAGAATCAGCAGGCTCAGTTAGACTGGGATAAAATTGAGACAGATCAGACAGATGGGAATCGAAGGGACGAGAATATCCAATTTCCAGAATATGAAATTCCAGGTAGGGCACATTCTGAGCCAGTAATAGACAGGCCACGAAGGAAATGGGAGAGATTAGAATCGAAAGGAGCACAAGAAACGCGTTTGTTTGCCTCATATTCATGGACAGAATACGCGTCAATACAGATAATGAATCGGCAGTTAGCTAACGTTCAAAGAGAAGTAGACATTGAGGAAGAGGGGGAACATTTACAATACGTCGAATCTATCGTACACATTCTAAATATGCCCTAACAACAGACACAGAATTTTGTGGAATTACGAGCGCCACGAAAAGTTTCCGTAGCAAACGCAACTCTTCCTGTAAACACAAGACATACAAAACAGAAAGAGCAGAATGCGGAGTTGTTTGCGCCACGTAATGGTTCAATAACAAACGTAAGTAGTCCTCAACACAGACAGCATGAGTTACTGCAGTTATCAAACTTAGAAACGCCACAGCATAGCCAAGTAAGCGACGTAACCGACCGAGTAGAAAACAATAGATCGAGAATACATAGTTCAGCGGAAGTTAGTGTTATAGGACAGGGCGCGGTCATGGAGATGTTACAAAAAATGAACGCTAGTATGACGAAAAAGGATCAGGATATTAATACACAGATAACGAAACAGAATAAACAGATGACAAAAGAGTATCAGGAATTGAAACAGGATAATCAAGCTGTTAAGACACAGATCCAAAAGGTTAAAATCCCGTTGGAAGAAGGGATCGCCAGAATTGATAGTCAGATCACTCAGATAAACCAAGACACGAAAGAATCTAGAGAAAGAATTCAAGTACTAGCACAAGGTCTGCAGCAATTACGCACTGACGTGGACGAGGTCCAATTGGACATCGTAAACGTTGACAAAAAGGTGGAACGTTTTACGAAAAAAGCCACTCGAACAGCAATACAAATTTCGGAAGTACAAGCAATTCAAAGCAAGAGCGCAAAGATTGCATTGAAAAAATATGTATGATCAGTGGATCAATAAAATAGAACTTAAACACAAAGATCAGTTTGAAAAGTTTCGAACAGAGTTGATACAAACTATCGAAGAAAAGATCGAGACCGATTACACCTGAAGCGAAACAACTGACACGTCAAGCATTAATTCAGTACACGAACACGCGCCGTCTAAGAAAGTTCAAGTAGAACCAAGGGTAGACTTAACACTCGCCCAGAAATCGAAGCAGAAAACCCCTGATTAAAGTAATACATGACATGCCACAGGACCAGACACAGTATCTAGAAAAATGGAACACATACATTCAGCCGATACCAATCGAAAGACAGGCAACTAAACCAGTAAATCCATTGGCACTACATAATAGCAGCATAGGTACTATACCGCGAACGAAGAGAGTAGACACACACGAACAACACTTTTGTTCACCAGTGATACGATATGACGCGGATATGAGTCAGGAAATTGAGAATAGGCAGGCAGGTAGTAGATTACCAGAGAATAAACACGACGACACAAGCAGTGGCAGATTATTTGAATCCATGAGTCAGCCTCAAACAGGATTTATGAGTAGATATGATTCAGACCACTTCCTTAAAGTTAAAAATTTCAACATTTCAAGGAAGAAGGCGGTAGCTTGCATGCACACACATTCATCGATCAGTTTCAAGTTGTTGTTGTTGTTGTTGTCTTCAGTCCTAAGACTGGTTTGATGCAGCTCTCCATGCTACTCTATCCTGTGCAAGCTGCTTCATCTCCCAGTACCTACTGCAACCTGCATCCTTCTGAATCTGCTTAGTGTACTCATCTCTCGGTCTCCCTCTACGATTTTTACTCTCCACGCTGCCCTCCAACGCTAAATTTGTGATCTCTTGATGCCTGAAAACATGTCCTACCAACCGATCCCTTCTTCTAGTCAAGTTGTGCCACAAACTTCTCTTCTTCCCAATCCTATTCAATACCTCCTCATTAGTTACGTGATCTATCCACCTTATCTTCAGTATTCTTCTGTAGCACCACATTTCGAAAGCTTCTATTCTCTTCTTGTCCAAACTAGTTATCGTCCATGTTTCACTTCCATACATGGCTACACTCCAAACAAATACTTTCAGAAACGACTTCCTGAAACATAAATCTATATTCGATGTTAACAAATTTCTCTTCTACAGAAACGCTTTCCTTGCCATTGCCAGTCTACATTTTATATCCTCTCTACTTCGACCATCATCACTTATTTTACTTCCTAAATAGCAAAACTCCTTTACTACTTGAAGTGTCTCATTTCCTAATCTAATTCCCTCAGCATCACCCGATTTAATTTGACTACATTCCATTATCCTCGTTTTGCTTTTGTTGATGTTCATCTTATATCCTCCTTTCAAGACACTGTCCATTCCGTTCAACTGCTCTTCCAAGTCCTTTGCCGTCTCTGACAGAATTACAATGTCATCGGCGAACCTCAAAGTTTTTACTTCGTCTCCATGAATTTTAATACCTACTCCAAATTTTTCTTTTATTTCCTTTACTGCTTGCTCAATATACAGATTGAATAACATCGGGGAGAGGCTACAACCCTGTCTCACTCTTTTCCCAACCACTGCTTCCCTTTCATGCCCCTCGACTTTTATGACTGCCATCTGGTTTCTGTACAAATTGTAAATAGCCTTTCGCTCCCTGTATTTTACCCCTGCCACCTTTAGAATTTGAAAGAGAGTATTCCAGTCAACATTGTCAAAAGCTTTCTGTAAGTCTACAAATGCTAGAAACGTAGGTTTGCCTTTTCTTAATCTAGCTTCTAAGGTAAGTCGTAAGGTCAGTATTGCCTCACGTGTTCCAACATTTTGACGGAATCCAAACTGATCCTCCCCGAGGTCCGCTTCTACCAGTTTTTCCATTCGTCTGTAAAGAATTCGTGTTAGTATTTTGCAGCTGTGGCTTATTAAACTGATAGTTCGGTAATTTTCACATCTGTCAGCACCTGCTTTCTTTGGGATTGGAATTATTTTCGCCTGTCTCATACATCTTGCTTACCAGCTGGTAGAGTTTTGTCATGACTGGCTCTCCCAAGGCCGTCAGTAGTTCTAATGGAATGTTGTCTACTCCGGGGGCCTTGTTTCGACTCAGGTCTTTCAGTGCTCTGTCAAACTCTTCACGCAGTATCGTATCTCCCATTTCGTCTTCATCTACATCCTCTTCTATTTCCATAATATTGTCCTCAAGTACATCACCCTTGTATAAACCTTCTATATACTCCTTCCACCTTTCTGCCTTTCCTTCTTTGCTTAGAACTGGGTTGCCATCTGAGCTCTTGATATTCATACACGTGGTTGTCTTCTCTCCAAAGGTCTCTTTAATTTTCCTGTAGGCAGTATCTATCTTACCCCTAGTGAGATAAGCTTCTACATCCTTACATTTGTCCTCTAGCCATCCCTGCTTAGCCATTTTGCACTTCCTGTCGATCTCATTTTTGAGACGTCTGTATTCCTTTTTCCCTGCTTCATTTACTGCATTTTTATATTTTCTCCTTTCATCAATTAAATTCAATATTTCTTCTGTTAACCAAGGATTTCTAGCAGCCCTCGTCTTTTTACCTACTTTATCCTCTGCTGCCTTCACTACTTCATCCCTCAGAGCTACCCATTCTTCTTCTACGGTATTTCGTTCCCCTATTCCTGTCAATTGTCCCCTTATGCTCTCCCTGAAATTCTGTACAACTTCTGGTTCTTTCAGTTTATCCAGGTCCCATCTCCTTAATTTCCCACATTTTTGCAGTTTCTTCAGTTTTAATCTACAGGTCATAACCAATAGATTGTGGTCCGAGTCCACATCTGCCCCTGGAAATGTCTTACAATTTAAAACCTGGTTCCTAAATCTCTGTTTTACCATTATATAATCTATTTGATACCTTTTAGTATCTCCAGGGTTCTTCCACATATACAACCTTCTTTCATGATTCTTAAACCAAGTGTTAGCTATGATTAAGTTGTGCTCTGTGCAAAATTCTACCAGGCGGCTTCCTCTTTCATTTCTTAGCCCCAATCCATATTCACCTACTATGTTTCCTTCTCTCCCTTTTCCTACTGCCGAATTCCAGTCACCCATTACTATTAAATTTTCGTCTCCCTTCACTATCTGAACAATTTCTTTTATTTCATCGTACATTTCTTCAATTTCTTCATCATCTGCAGAGCTAGTTGGCATATAAACTTGTACTACTGTAGTAGGTGTGGGCTTCGTATCTATCTTGGCCACAATAATGCGTTCACTATGCTGTTTGTAGTAGCTTACCCGCATTCCTATTTTCCTATTCATTATTAAACCTACTCCTGCATTACCCCTATTTGATTTTGTGTTTATAACCCTGTAGTCACCTGACCAGAAGTCTTGTTCCTCCTGCCACCGAACTTCACTAATTCCCACTATATCTAACTTTAACCTATCCATTTCCCTTTTTAAATTTTCTAACCTACCTGCCCGATTAAGGGATCTGACATTCCACGCTCCGATCCGTAGAACGCCAGTTTTCTTTCTCCTGATAACGACATCTTCCTGAGTAGTCCCCGCCCGGAGATCCGAATGGGGGACTATTTTACCTCCGGAATATTTTACCCAAGAGGATGCCATCATCATTTAATCATACAGTAAAGCTGCATGTCCCCGGGAAAAATTACAGCTGTAGTTTCCCCTTGCTTTGAGCCGTTCGCAGTACCAGCACAGCAAGGCCGTTTTGGTTAACGTTGCAAGACCAGATCAGTCAATCATCCAGACTGTTGCCCCTGCAACTACTGAAAAGGCTGCTGCCCCTCTTCAGGAACCACACGTTTGTCTGGCCTCTCAACAGATACCCCTCCGTTGTGGTTGCACCTATGGTACGGCCATCTGTATCGCTGAGGCACGCAAGCCTCCCCACCAACGGCAAGGTCCATGGTTCATGGGGGGGGGGGGGGGGGCAGTTTCAAGTAGGCTTACCAAACCACTGGAGCGTAGCTCACAAACTTGACTTCATTTGTGCCCACATGTCAGGGACAGTAGCAGAGGTGATGCAAAAGATCGCGGCTACCTTTACGTCTTACCTACAGTTCAGAAGAGCATATTTCGAAAGTTATTGGTCTAAGGAGGCGCAAAACAAAAGGAACTTCAGATGACGCCATATGAAAACTCAGGAGAGAAAAGCGTAGTAAAACTCTTTGATACAATGGACAAAAAGTATCCATTCTTAGTCAAACCATACAGTAACGGAGAGCATATACGTCTCTGTAGAAAGAAATTACAGGTAAAGTATCAACAGGCGACAGTAGGTAAAAATGAAAATACCGAAGCCGGCCGCGGTGGTCTCGCGTTTCTATGCGCGCAGTCCGGAACCGTGCGACTGCTACGGTCGCAGGTTCGAATCCTGCCTCGGGCATGGTTGCGTGTGATGGCCTTAGGTTAGTTAGGTTTAAGTAGTTCTAAGTTCTAGGGGACTGATGACCACAGCAGTTGAGTCCCATAGTGCTCAGAGCCATTTTTTTGAAAATACCGAAGAATTCAAAGAGGTTTTAAGGGAACTTGAATTTATGTTTAAAGAAGACGAGGTGAAAGAAAAATGAAAAAAG
This sequence comes from Schistocerca gregaria, assembly GCF_023897955.1. Taxonomy (NCBI): domain Eukaryota; kingdom Metazoa; phylum Arthropoda; class Insecta; order Orthoptera; family Acrididae; genus Schistocerca; species Schistocerca gregaria. The sequence continues at coordinate 80,901,548 of NC_064931.1, forward strand.
GGAACAGCAAAAAGAGAGGACTAGGAACGAATATTCCAATAATAATAATCGTAATCCTAACACCAATAATTTCAGGCAATTTAACAGACGATGACAGTGGCACAACGGAGACAATTGGCAGAGAAACGATAACCAGAATAATTGGTACCGAAATAGGAACGGTATGGACACTCATACAGTGGCGGATAAGGGCTTAGGAGTCAAAATGCCAACGGTCAAGGGTAATTTGAAAGAGGTCACGATGTTAAAAACAGCAAATGGCGAGACCAAGGCGCGAATAATTAGCGAGGAAAATATGGTCCACAGAGACCACAACAATACAGCAAAGGGAAACCAGAATTAGAAATTAGGCCACCAAATCCTGAAAAACGTAAAGACTGACGGGAAAATCCGGAAGAGTTTAGGCAAGGTGACGTCTATTAATTAAAACAATCAAAAAAGGACATTCATGTTTTGGAAGTAGCTAGATCAAAATTATTAAAAAAAAATTGAAAATATCCAGAATTCCGACAGACAGGGACTTACGAAAATTTCCGATATAAAATCAGCACCAGATACACTTGACTTATGCTACATAGCCTGGGAAAACAGTATAGAATGGGAAAATTCTGAAAGCGAAGATGAACTGCCACCACTTCCATGTATTAAGAATTAAGCGATGAAGAATTGTTAACCGGACTTAGCAATATATTTGACGAGAAGCAAGAAAATGAACGAGATGAAAATGAGCAGAGTATCCTAGATAAAAACAAAACACAGACGCCACGAACACAAAACACGTATAATGTACACAATATGGGCGACTATGAGGAGATAGAGGGAGAGAGTACATTCGGGAATGTTTGGAAATGAAGGAAAATGAGAGACAGGAGCTCGAAAACAGACGAAAGAGGTTGATAGGTCGCAAACGGTTTCGCCCACGGAGTTAACACCGAAGCAAACGCAAACACAAAGGGAAGGTACAATTATCCACAGGTTAAGCTATGAATCTATAGCAGAGGATCTGATGCAATAAAAGGAAATCGTAACTTCCACAATTATACAACCCATATTAAAGATAAACATTTGTGCAATCACGGCTCAAGCAATCATAGATTGAGGGAGTCAAGCGATGGCTATACCAGAAAGCGTATTTGAAAGGTGCAATAGAGAGAAAGAATTACCGATTTTAAGGGCAAAAAGGATAAGAGGTTTTGAAGCCTTAGGAAAACATGCAACAGGGGTGAAATACGAAAAAAGTCTTTCATTCAATTGACAAATTTGAAAACAACTTTATAATCGTACTAAAACTTACGGGTGATATGATAATCGGTGTAGATTTCATTAATGAGGGTAAGGTTCACATTTGCATACCACCAGGCTTCGAAACAGTAGCTGAGGTAATACTATATTTTATCAAACTTTGAATGATGAAAAAGAACAGGGAGAAGTAAATCAATTGCATTTAAGTCAAGAAGGGAATGACATAGAGGAGGGGAGACACCCTAGATATAAGTTTGAGGAAAACCTTGACCCACTCGCACCAGATATAATACACTCCTGGAAATTGAAATAAGAACACCGTGAATTCATTGTCCCAGGAAGGGGAAACTTTATTGACACATTCCTGGGGTCAGATACATCACATGATCACACTGACAGAACCACAGGCACATAGACACAGGCAACAGAGCATGCACAGTGTCGGCACTAGTACAGTGTATATCCACCTTTCGCAGCAATGCAGGCTGCTATTCTCCCATGGAGACGATCGTAGAGATGCTGGATGTAGTCCTGTGGAACGGCTTGCCATGCCATTTCCACCTGGCGCCTCAGTTGGACCAGCGTTCGTGCTGGACGTGCAGACCGCGTGAGACGACGCTTCATCCAGTCCCAAACATGCTCAATGGCGGACAGATCCGGAGATCTTGCTGGCCAGGGTAGTTGACTTACACCTTCTAGAGCACGTTGGGTGGCACGGATACATGCGGACGTGCATTGTCCTGTTGGAACAGCAAGTTCCCTTGCCGGTCTAGGAATGGTAGAACGACGGGTTCGATGACGGTTTGGATGTACCTTGCACTATTCAGTGTCCCCTCGACGATCACCAGAGGTGTACGGCCAGTGTAGGAGATCGCTCCCCACACCATGATGCCGGGTGTTGGCCCTGTGTGCCTCGGTCGTATGCAGTCCTGATTGTGGCGCTCACCTGCATGACGCCAAACACTCATACGACCATCATGGGCACCAAGGCAGAAGCGACTCTCATCGCTGAAGACGACACGTGTCCATTCGTCCCTCCATTCACGCCTGTCGCGACATCACTGGAGGCGGGCTGCACGATGTTGGGGCGTGAGCGGAATACGGCCTAACGGTGTGCGGGACCGTAGCCCAGCTTCATGGAGACGGTTGCGAATGGGCCTCGCCGATACCCCAGGAGCAACAGTGTCCATAATTTGCTGGGAAGTGGCGGTGCGGTCCCCTACGGCACTCCGTCGGATCCTACGGTCTTGGCGTGCATCCGTGCGTCGCTGCGGTCCGGTCCCAGGTCGACGGGCACGTGCACCTTCCGCCGACCACTGGCGACACATCGATGTACTGTGGAGACCTCACGCCCCACGTGTTGAGCAATTCGGCGGTATGTCCACCCGGCCTCCCGCATGCCAACTATACGCCCTCGCTCAAAGTCCGTCAACTGCACATACGGTTCACGTCCACGCTGTCGCGGCATGCTACCAGTGTTAAAGACTGCGATGGAGCTCCGTATGCCACGGCAAACTGGCTGACACTGACGGCGGCGGTGCACAAATGCTGCGCAGCTAGCGCCATTCGACGGCCAACACCGCGGTTCCTGGTGTGTCCGCTGTGCCGTGCGTGTGATCATTGCTTGTACAGCCCTCTCGCAGTGTCCGGAGCAAGTATGGTGGGTCTGAAACATGGGGTCACGGTCAACATTACTAAATCGCATTCTGGAAAATCAGAAATTAAATTTTTAAGACGTAACCGCATCTGCAAAACGTATAATGCCAGACGAGAAGAAGATAGACACTATTCGTAATATTCCTACTCCCTACAACAAGAAAAGTCTAATGGCATTCACGGGATTGATAAGTTTTTACAAAAAAATTTGTATGGATAGACACACTTGCAGCACCAAGACTGTGTGCACTGACAGGAAAGAACACACCCTGGATATGGGATAAACAAGCAGATGAAGAATTTCATAAGTTGAAGGAGGCATGTAATAATGTTACAATTATATCACACCCAGATTTAAGGCAGGAGTTCTGTCTAGGAACCGATAGTGCAAAAGACCGGGCTGGGGGAGGTACTATTTCAACAAATTGAGGAAAGCGGTAAGAAAATACATAAAACCATAGCTTTGCAAGTAGAGTACTATCGAAAGCAGAAAAGAAATATTCTATAAAAAAATTAGAAGCTCTAGCCATAGTATGGGCATTTCAAAAATATCGACATTTTCTGTTTGGCAGAAAAACACATGTATGCACAGACAATAAAGCATTAGAGTCTTTAATCTCCTCCAAATTAACCCACGGACATTTGGCAACATCGATGCAAGTATTGCAGGAGTATGACTTTTCAATCACATACATACCAGGACCTAAAAATATTCTGGCCGATGCATTGTCTCGTTCAACACAGAGAATGGCAGAGGACCTGAGAATCAACATTGAAGATGAAGAACGGACTATCCATTATCTAAAAAACGTACCACCCAAAAATTTATCACAAATGCTGAAAAAAATTTATTTGACAAACAAAACAAAGATCAGTCCCTCCTCAAGATTATACACCAACTTACCGATAAAATCAACACAGAAATTAGAAAAAATTACGTAGTAAAAGATCATATCCTACTTTTCAAATGTAATGATGCTGCCGTACGATGGTTAGCATGCATCCTTGACGAAGGAATTAATAAATACATTTGGTATACCAACTTAAGCAGTGGACAGTTTGGACCCAAGAAATGCTATCTAAAACAAACAGTACACTTCCCAAATATGGAGCGACGTATTCGACGCGTTCTTAGAAGTTGTAAAAATTGCATACAGTCAAAACATGTGACATACCAGACCAGACCCCCAATGTTTGCAATAATCCCTGATAAATCACGACAGATTGCTGCAACCAATATTTATGGTCCAATTCAACGAACAAGGAAAGGCTTCACCTACATATTTGTTGTAATTGAACTAGCATCAAAATACACTACACTTACACCTGTAAGTAGGCTGTTTAGGTTTTTTTAATGCTAACACCACGTAGCGCTCTGTATGAAAATCACTGGCTGTGCTGTGTGCAGTCTGTGGCTAGTTTGCATTGTTGTCTGGCATTGTAGTGTTGGGCAGTTGGCTGTTAACAGCACGTAGCGTTGCGCAGTTGGAGGTGAGCTGCCAGCAGTGGTGGATGTGTGATGAGAAATGGCGGAGTTTTGAGAGCGGATGATCTAGACGTGTGTCCATCAGAAACAGTAAATTTCTCAGACTGGATGTCATGAACTGCTATATAAGTCATTACTTTTGAACACTATTAACGTAAATACACTGTTTGTTCTCTATCAAATCTTTCATCTGCTAACTATGCCTATGAGTAGTTAGTGCCTCCAGTAGTTAAAATCTTTTATTTAGCTGGCAGTAGTGGCGCTCGCTGTATTGCAGTAGTACGGGTAACGAAGATTTTTGTGAGGTAAGTGATTCAGGAAAGGTATAGGTTATTGCTAGTCAGGGCCATTCTTTTGTAGGGATTATTGAAAGTCAGACTACGTTGCGCTAAAAGTATTGCGTGTCAGCTTCAGCACAGCCATGTAAAATTTTTCTAAGAGGAAGTTTCATATGCCGAGTATATCTCGCTGGAATCTTCTGATTTTTTTCTTGTTGTTTGTGTAATTAGTGTAGCATTTGTTTATTGCTAGCGCGTAATTGTAGAGAGTATCTCCTTTGTAGCTGCAGTCTTTCATTGTTGTACAGTAAAACAATTGTGGCATGCATGTAGGTTTGCACCAAGTATTTCGCAGCTGCGCTTGCAATTAACTAGGTATTATTTTCAGCGCTATGTTAAAGTGTTCTCTTACTTTTGCTCTTCAAATTGTGCTTTTCTGTGTTATCGTGTGAAATATTGTGACAATAATGGCGTGTAAAAAACGTGACACTGGGCTCCCAAGTAAACTGAGAAATAGTAGTGACGACGAGGTTAGCTTACCAGCACCACTGTGTAATGAATTAACAGACATTCAAAGTATTAATTTGGTAACTGTGCATAGGCAAATGGAGCGGGTGTCAAATAATGGAGTAGTCAGTGAAACAGATGGTTAACAAGGAAGCATTATCGCTCGATCGGTCGACAACAGCTCGCCTCATGAATCGGGAATGACAGAACACAATATTGCAAATACTGTACACTCATGTTTTGGATTCTCACCATTTTCTCAAATGAGTCAAGACACATTTTCCGCTTGTCAAAATGTGAATGTTGCCGGGCAAATTCACTGCCGAAAAGCACTGAGGAACATGTTTCAGACACCAGTGCATTGTTATTACAATTAATGCAACAAATGGGACAAAAGCTTCAAAAGTTAGACACAATGGAACAAAATCATAGACAAACACAGCAAAAGCTTCAAAATTTAGACACAATGGAACAAAATCTTAAAAAGTTAGACATAATGGAACAAAATCTTCGGAAGTTATACACCACGCTTGAACAAACACGCGAAGATTTAACTACTGAGTTACATAACATTGAATCGAAATGTCAAAAAGTCTGTAATGACGTAAAAACACAAATTTGTGAGCATTTTCAACCTATTTTTTCACGTCATGGAAATGCATTACAGAATCACGAAGCAGCCGTAAAAGAACTGCAAACTATTCTTCAGGAAAGTCACGACTCCTTGCAAGCTAAAATTGACTCAGTTGCATCTACCGATTCGGTTACGCAACTTGCAAACACTCAGGAAAACTTAAAGGACACAGTAGTTACAATTCAACACAAATGGACACTCTGGAACTTGGTTCAGAAAAACACACTGAGGAAATGTGTTCACTATCGGAGAAAGTAGCCGAACTTTCGGATCAGCTCACTAACTTATCTACAAAGTAAGATGATGATCTGAATGACACAAGACCCGTAGCCTTCACTGAAGCAGAAGAGTATGAACAAATTAGAAAATTCAAACAAAATCAAAATCAAATCAATACACAGTACAAAAGAGAAATCCGGGAAGTACAAGATCAGTTGACGCAGGTAATACAAGAATTACATATTTCAGAGGACACTCGCGCTCCAATACGGGAAGAGGGACATAAAAAAACCTAAACAGCCTACTTTCATAGCCCCCTAGTCTACATTCCCAGCAAGAAGAACATTGTTTCGGACGCATTGTCACGCGCACCGGCAGGGCTTGAAAAAAGTAACACAGAAGGCAACTTCGAGAGAAATTTCAGTATTCTTTACATTCAGAAAGTCGCCTTTGAAAACTTCATCAGCACATCTTTAAAGGACATTTCTCATGGACAAGATAAAGATCCGATTTGGAAACACATCAAAAGTAAATGGCATGAAAAGACACACACACAGATTCGGCATTGTTATCTGGTTAGAAACAACATACTATTCAAACGCTGCACTGTTGATGACAAGCTATGGGTACTTTGCATTCCTCACGATTTTGTTAATAAGTTCATTTGGTACATTCATTTCAGGTATGCACATTTTGGTCCACGAAAATGTTATCATATTCTTCGAACGAGTTGTTATTTTAACAATATGGAAGGAGAATTCGAAGAGTCTTGTTTATTTGTAAACTTTGTCAAAAGGTGAAACCATCTACTATCTCACATCGTGCTCGGTTGTTTCCTATCATTCCTTCTAAATTAAAACAATTTGCGGCTGTTGATCTCTTGGGACCTCTTGACAGAACATCGAATAGATTATCGTACATTCTAGTCGCTGTTGAAATTACTTCAAAATTTGTTTCTTTCACTGCGTTACGTAAAGCCACTGGACGGTCTGTATCCAACGCCTTTGTTAAAAATTTCTTACATGAAGTTGGACACATTAGTAAAGTCATTTCAGATAACGGACCGCAATTCAGATCTGCTGTCTGGTCATGCATACTTCGGAATCATAAAAGCAAACCTGTTTCTATTTCATTGTACTCACCACATTGTAACCCGTCTGAACGGATTATGAAAGAAATCAATAAAGAAGTGTCGATGAATATGTATATGTATAATAAGGTAAGGAATAATGAGTAGTGGTTAGGGACTCTGATTTGTGGAAAAGGATGTTGGAAACCAAGAATCGTACTTTCAGAATTATTAAATGTGTGTATATGCGTAAATGTACTACAACGCCAACGAAAATTTTTTCGACACTGTTATATTTATAGGATTTTGATTCTACACATTTGTAACACAAATTCTCGACCTGTGAAATTTTTTATATGAGACTGTCATTGTAGTGCAAACTGGTGTCGTAAATATTACGGTGGGAAAGTTAAGTGCCCACCTTCACGTAATGCGTCATGGGCACCCTGCTGCGCGACAGTCGCCTGGAAAAAAGGTATTAGTGTGTGCCTTTCAGCGGAACAGGTGAAAAAAAACAGGCCGTTATCCTCCCTATTGACATTCCTTTGTAGAAAGCATCGCAAACACGACACGCTCAAACTCGAAAATATGATCACACCGTAAGGTTCTTAATTTATGATATTTACTAAAATGCCTAATGAAATGATGAGAAACATTTTACATCTGTTGTCTTTCTAGTTGAGAGATTGCTCAATTCGTTTAATATTTAGTTTCTAGTTACGCTGCAGCATTGGTTAAAATACAATTTTATACATGTACTAATATAAATATTTTATGCCTACAGGCCCAGTAAAGAATAACTTTATGATGTACTTAAAAAAAAAACAAAGTAGCACAAAAAGACATTTCCCTTCACAGGAATATCATACAGAATTTTCTTCTCAAGTACTTGGTAATTTCTTTTGTAGAATAAATTGTGATGCATCACTCTAGTGTTAAGATGTGACATAGGTATTAGACATGGCCATCCTTAGTGTAATATTTTTTCTGCTTGAGCTTTGTCATGTTCAGATATAAGTTATTGCATTTGCTGCTGCTGTTTGCCAGGCATAGTGTTACTGAATTTGATTTTGTATTACTCTGTTTAGCCAGTTTTACTACTGATTTATTTTTATAGTTTGCTGCACATTGCCTTATAGTAGTTGTAATATTGCAATTCCTCTGCTAATTTATGCTGCTTGCTTTGCCAATTTGCATTTATTTATCATTGCTGTTTGTGTTAATTGTTTTGTGCTGCTGCATTGCCTCGTCCCTTAGTTTAGCATCTGACCTCAGTAGATTTAAGTTAGCTAAAGATGGGGTAGGCTATATAAGAGAACCAGTTGTGATGAATTGGAAGAAATGCATTGAGAAGCTATAAGAAAATGGTTTGGGCAAAAAAAGTATTTTGAAAGAGGATATGGACAAAGAAGTAGGATTTAGGGACAACAGGTTTACGTAGGATTTTCTTGGAAATAAATGATGAGGTAAGATAATAGAAAATAAATACTGAGGTAAGAAATATGTGAACATATAAATGCAGAAAGCAAGCTTGGATTGGAAGTTCTTGGTAGAAACAAATGTTGAAATAAGACGAAAGATCTATTGAATGAAGTTTTGGGTTGGACTGCAGTACCAAATGTTACATTGAAAATAAACCCTGCCCTTTCCTTCTGTGTTATTCTGCTATGTGTTTGTGTACTCTTGTGTATTTGTGTTTTTTCTGTCTTTATGTGTTTAGCTGATGACGGTTATATTGTAGAATTTTTCTAATACTATGTTATTTACTTTGTAAGAATTTTTAGACATCATTTATCTGTTCAATTTTGTTGCTCATGTGTGAAGTTGATGTTTGAAAAGTTATTCTGATCTTTTATGTATGTATTTATGTCATAATTCCTGTTACACTGATGTATATGTTATTTCAATTCTTCTGTAAAGCCTGTATTACTACAAATGTAATCTGTATTGTTATGTTCTTTAATTATGTATTTTGTACCTTTATTATTGTATTCTCAAGTTATAAAATTGTTATTGACACCAGTTCATCAAATTAAGTAACTTGTAAGCATTCATTTCACTGCACATATTTCTGTTGGTCATTGTATATGCACAGTATGTGAAAAAATGAGGACTCTTAGTGCTCCATGTGTGTAGATATTTCAGCAAGGGACTGGTTAACAGCATTGCTGGTTCTAAGGACAATTCAAAAAGCTTTGTGCATGGACAAGTGGTGGTTGATGGACTTGCTATATTCTCCGCAAGACTCTTAGATGGTGATTGTGCACCTGCAAAGTTGCCACAGATGGCTGCTGGCAGTCTCTACAAGGACTGCACTGGGTCTGCACCTTTGATGACTCACCAATACCATTGTTTCTACAAGGACTACAATGGGTCTGCACCTCTGGTGGTCCACCAATACCATAATCTCTACCAGGACTACAGTGGGTCTGCTCTGTGATGACCCACCTACCAATATTCTTCAAAACTTCGACTGACTATGCTGTGTGTTTGCTCTGTTGTGGCCCATTACTTGTCTGCAGGTCAAGAGTCAGCACTGTCCTTCTGTTGGAAGGACAACACTAGTTCTTCAAAATCCACTTTTCCGTGTGCATTCTCTTTTACTGTTCAAACTTTGAGAAAAAAAAATACTGCAATTTTACTGTGATGAATGATCATAACTGTCTTTATGGACTGTGAGAAAATTTTAGCTTTTGACCAACATTGTATTAATAAGTGTGTGTATTTGATTTCTTTGTTATTGTAATTATGAAAAAAATTTTCAAATGTGTATTGGCCACTGTCCAAAACAATTTGTAAAATTTTTCGTGGGGAGCACGGGGGCTATGTAATTAGGCTGTTTAGGTTTATTTAATGGTAACACCACGTAGCTCTCTGTATGAAAATCACTGGCTGTGCTGTGTGCAGTCTGTGGCTAGTTTGCATTGTTGTCTGGCATTTTAGTTTTTGGCAGTTGGCTGTTAACAGCGTGTAGCCTTACGCAATTGGAGTTGAGCTGCCAGCAGTAGTGGATGTGGGGAGAGAAATGGCGGAGTTTTGAGAGCGAATGATCCTAACGTGTGTCCATCAGAAACAGTAAATTTCTCAGACTGGATGTCATGAACTGCTGTATATATTATGACTTTTGAAAACTATTAAGGTAAATACATTGTTTGTTCTCTATCAAATCTTTCATTTGATAACTATCCCTATCAGTAGTTAGTGTCTCCAGTAGCTAAAACCTTTTATTTAGCTGGCAGTTGTGGCGCTCGCTGTATTGCAGTAGTTCGGGTAACGAAGATTTTTGTGAGGCAAGTGAGTCACGAAAGGAATAGGTTATTGCTAGTCAGAGCCATTCTTTTGTAGGGATTATTGAAAGTCAGACTGCGTTCCGCTAAAAGTACTGCATGTCAGCTTAAGCACAGTCATGTATAATTTTTCTAAGGGGACGTTTCACACCCTTAAAGAAAGCCACTGGATTTACAATTAGTAAAGCACTTCAAAAGGACTCTATAAAACAAGTTGGGAGAGTGAAAAGAATAATCTCAGACAATGGGCCCCAATACAAATAAGTGCATTGGAAAAACACATTAGACAAATAAAAAAAATACTCAACTTTATTGTGAAATATAAACCAACTGGAAATCCTGCGGCACGTTGCATGAAAGATTTGGGAACACTTTGTAAACTATTTTGTTGGAAGAGCCATTGTACATGGGACCTATGTCTATGGTTGATCTGTGGAATTGATTCGTCAGTATTTGATGTGGCTTACGAAATATGTCCAGCGGTAATGTTAGGTGACTCACTCAATATAAATATAAGTTACATGACATACTAACTGCACTAGGATATTTACAAAAGCATGTTTAGTTTCATTACCTGCAAGTCGTTTTTTATATGCATCATAATACAAAAGTATAGTTTTGGAAGTAGGTGGTGACTGAAAGCATAGTGCTACACTAGTTAATGGAACAACTTATCATAAGTTTCGTTATCATGTTCATTGTTAGATATCTATGATTTTATCTTTGTTTAATGTTAATCAATTACTAGTAAGTGGGCACATTGACTGCACTATGTATTATGACATAGATAATTTTCAATAAAACTAAAGGGACTTTTAGTGACATCAGTATTCAATTGTGTGACTCTTTTAAAATGTTTTGAGTTACTTTTCTTGTTGAGAAATAGCTTCATTTCTTCCATTCTTTACACGTATATTCCATAATTTGATGTGATCAAACAAGGATGACTCAACCAATTGATTCTTTATTGCCTGCAAAACAAAAAAGATGAAATAAGGCATGTCAATCCTACAGAGCTGTAGTAATTGGTGATATCTAGTTCAAAACTTCTCTTTCCATACAAATCAGCATTCTCTACTGTTAGTGGTTTAAACAAAGCATGGGAGTCTTCAGGTTTTCTTACTCTTTCTATCCAGAGCTCAAGTGAGAATTTCAGTTCATACTTAACCACAAGAATGCCAGTTTCGAATGATTCAAGAATAATTGTTCCTTCCTTAGGAAGGGTGGCTATATCTTCAACACCAGCTTCATTATGGTCAGCCCAGCTAAAAATGGAATTGTTTGTGCTACAACTCTAAGTTAAAAATACTGTTAAATCTCCATTATTCCTTTATAATCTTCGAAAAATCCACTCAGTATTTATAAAGGATAAAATACTTCATTTTTACTTATTTTTTATCTTCTCATTATTAAGGATTTGACCCTCCATGGTTAACTCAAAGGCTACAGACACAATCAGTCACATAAGGACAGAAGAAGAAATAAAAGGAAGTTCTGTTCTACACAAAATATTGTCACCTTTCTTAATGGTGACAACACTGAACAGCTTCGCTTCATACTTTTTTATTCTTGTTGGGTTTTCCTTCATATGTACCTTAATCTCTACCATCAGCTCAGAAAATATTAAAGTTTATGTACAACTGAGCATGATTAGCATGAACCCATCCAGTTCCAGTATTTATAATTAACTTTGTGGTCTTGATGGGGAGATTTCAGTTATTTTCAGTTTTCTCATTCACACCAAAAAAACAAAAAGTAAGCTCTCTGTTTTGTTAATTATGTATTGAAAATAGAAGTTTATTAAACCATTTCTAAAATAACTGTTAGAGTAACACCATGGAAGTCAATCAAATTATATTTTCAATGGTTAGAGTTGAATAGCATTAAAAATTGGAATATGTACAGGATAACATGGTTCATCAATTGACCCTCCACCAAATTCAGCGTTAGGATTTAATGAAGCTATACTATTAGTTTCTCAGTGACAATGATCAGTATTTATTATAAACATTCCATAAGGAAATTGAAATTTTAATCAATTAATTCAAATGGAATAAAATTTGGCATTTCATTAGCCATAGTGGTTCTCATTACCTTCAGTAGTTGAACCACTAAATCCAAACACACAGCCAATGCTAACTTTCATTTCCATATGTAATTTAACATTGCTCTCTATAATAACTATATTCAAAATTTCATCTGTGTTAATGTGAATATTTGGCTTTCTGGTAGAAATAACTTACTCCAAGTTTTTACAGTATATTGACATACAGGAATTTCTCCACCACTGTACAATTAGTTATTTTTAATTGTAATATTTGGAGTTAGAAATGTAGTGTAAAAGCCAACTAGTGAGATACTGCTGTAAAATCATTTTTTGAGAAAAGATGATTTACCCCTCAATTGAAATATGTGACTTATTTAACATTAGTTTTATTTAATTAAACTAAAAGTGATTGGGAACCAAAACTAAGAATTCCAAAGAAGAAATCAAAACAACTACATGGTAAGCTTGTACCAAATTCTATTCAATGTTCAAAAGAACATAATGATTGACAATTATATTTCAGCTTCAGAAGGGTTGATCTGGAATAAAGTCAATTGCTTGTATGTTTATTCAAAACCCTAAGATCAATCGAAACACTTAGAATTTATAGGAATATGCACTAAAATTGAAAATAAAAATAATAAAATTACAGCTATATTGAAAATAATGTTCAAATTACAGCACTAGATGAATGTGAAGGTAATTCAGTTACTATATTTGATTATTTCATTATTGGAAATGAAAATGTAATTGAAGAATATTAAACTAGAAAAAGTTATAAAAGAAAAGATGTTTTGTACTTTGCTCAGACATATTCAAAACTGCCAAACTAATTCATAAGAGATAAAATAAATTTTTAAAATATTTTGAGACAAGATGATTAAAATTTCAGCCAGACATATTATGCATTTGTAGGTGGTGATTAAAAATTTGATATTTTTAAATATAAATATGGTAAATGTTAGAATCAGGACGAATTCCTTCTTTTGTTCAGTAGGTATGGTTAGGAAGCCTAAAGAAGAAAAGTGCACACACAAGATAATAAATTTCTTACCTATCTAAGATTAGTTGGATTCATAATTTTTGTCTTTAATAAATGTTTGATTAATATAACACAGAGGTTGTTAAAAACGCTGGACAAAATAGAAAGGTAAAGGAACAATCAAAAATGAATTTAAAAACTCTAAGAAACCATCTAGAACAAAGCTGAAAAATATAAAAAGAGAGGAAGCTATTCAAGAAAACAAAGATTGAAAAACAGGTGCTTCCTTATCAGTGCCACCAATATTTTATGATTCTAATGTCATACCAGCAACTAAACAATAGGAAAATCCAGACTATACACTAAGTGAATCAGAAATACCATATGTATTGATCAAATATAATAAAATAGTTAAAAACAGAAATGCTAAGAAAATAAAGCAGGGTGATGTTAAAAAAATCTACAATCAAGAGAATGATAGCCATACCAAAGACCACGTTTTTGATTAGGACCTATTGCTACATTTAAATTTGTTGGTGACTTAGAATATTGGGACAACCCAAAATTTTAATGAATTAATATGCAGTTGTGTACATTTGTGCCAAGGCTATTGTCAAATAATAATATGTTTAACGAAATCTGGAATCTAGTAAATGGACAAAAAATAATTGTAATCTAAAACTAAATATTTGCAATCAAATGTTAAAAGAGAAATAAATTCTAAGACAAAAATATTAATTAAACACTATAACAACAATACTAGTGATGTTTATAATGTATATATAAAATCATTAGTAGATGCAATAATAGAGAACATAATTAAGCAAATGCAAAATGCATTAAGTAACATTTTTAAAGCATCTAAAAGCTGGAGGACTCGAAAGATCCTGTAAATAGTTATGATGCAGTTACTGACCAATACTTAGGAAATGAACTAGCCTATCTTGTGGCAAAGCTAAGTACGAAAGTACTTTAACATGGGACAGTAATTATGTCAAGTAATCTTAATGAAAAAGTCATGCAGATTCATCTAGATAACTATACTACTAAAACACATCTTGATGGAAAGATGAAAGGCATGAATAAAACTCCATCAGCTTGGATGACGTTATCGCCGCCATCTAGGGTACATCTGGCAACAATTGAATGTGGGGCGATACATAGGCTGTCCCGCTACTGAGCTTCATTGCTTTCTAATAGCGCTTAGAGCTCTGGTCCTTTTCCAATGCATTAACGATAATTTACAATTACGATACCGACTATTTCTAGGTCTTTCTTTCCTGTGTCTGTCCTTTATCCTCCTCGACTGACGCTCTTTCTGTAGTTTCCCAAGATTCTCTAACCTAAACAACCGCCCTATCCCCTTCACACAGCCCCCAGTACCCGTGTAGCCACATCCTGTGTGTAATGAACCTCCGATTTATGAAGCAGAACCCAGAAACCCACCGCCCTATGGGGCTGGTAGAAGAATCTGAAACTTTCATAGTCGCGGAACTGCCTGAGCCTTTGATTCAGACCCTCCACTCGGCTCTGTATTATAAGACCACAGTCGGTACTGTCGACGATTTTGTAGTTGGCGAGTTCTGCCGTCATCTCGCAAACAAGACGTAGTCCTTACTACTTCAGCTTACCACTCGAAACCGCAGAGAATCTCTTCTGATCCAATGTGATGCATATCGTTAGTTCAGACATGAGCAACCACATGCAGTTAGCTGGACCCTGTGTTCTTCATGGTATCCAGAAGCACCCTTCCCAAATCAGAAATGACTACTGCGGGTACGCACACAGAGTACACACTGGATTCCTTCCCACACTTGGGAGCCATTTCCTTAATGGACCCCACTACACAGCTAACGTTGGACCTCCCAACTACCAGTAAACCCACAATCTGTGAATGCGCTGACCTTGCAGGTCAAGAAGCTTTCCCTGGAACAGAGCGTGCGACTTCATCTGGCTCAGGCACTTCGTCAGCCACAGACAGCACCAGAAAAATGTTCGTGAGACGAATCAGGGTGGCCTTCCGATCTGTCCCCAGAAAGTCTTTCGTTGCCTGCCTCTCCTTGGAACGACATCCCACTCATCAAGAAGTATGTTTAACTACGGGGCAAGCGAGCAATTTATAGACATAGAAATTAATAGACATAAGGGATATGCTCCCACCCTTGACAGGAAAGGCAAATATGCTGCTCCTTTGGACGTCAGATAAACCGCTCCATCTACGAAATACGACAATGACTGCTTTGTTTCCTGCGTTCCCCTGACATGTTTATACATCATTTACTGCTAGTTTTTCCACCTGCTGTCTGTGAATGGCTACTGCGCGTTGACATAGAACATATGCGATACTCATATTAATGTGACTGGACCGTGTATCACTGGCATAATTATGCCCAAATAATGAAAGTTAATTATCAGAAGAATCCAACGAGCAGATCATAAATGCTTACACCAATAGAATTTACATGAAATAATTAAAGAATACACCTAAACTGAATAACGTGCCCATTAAAAGAAACACTGACTATGGACTCACAGCTCCAGTTAGTAATGCCCAGAAAATATTCCCCTTTTAATAAACTTTGTCCCAAGAATGAGCAAACTTCCACTACTTTTTAACCTACCTTTTAGTGAATCGTCACTCTGATCAAAGTAGAAGAACGAAGTCATCATCATTATGAACATGACATGGATATAGCCTTCTTGCAAAGGTGGGCATACAAAAGTGTTCAGAGAATCTCAGGTTACGATCCAGTCTTACATCTGGGCACCGAAGCAGGCATCGCACTTTGATTGGTAGCCAGTCCAGTGTATTCTGAACTCCCTCTTCCTATCGAGATGGGGACTAGCAGCTATCTTAATAGCATATAAAAATACAAGTTATGGGATACCTCCTAACATGTTATGCCCGGCGGAGTGCAACAGATCGACGTGGCATGAACGCAACAACTCGTTGGAAGTGCCCTGCAGCAAAACTGGGCCATGCTGCCTCTAAGACAGCCCATAATTACGGAAGTGTTGTCGGAGCACGATTTTGTGCGGAATTTTGTGCACGAACTGAACAGGATTCGTGTCATTCGCCCGTCCTTCAGAATGTTCTTCAAAGCATTCGCTAACAGTAGCGGCCCAGTGACATGGGCCATTTTCATTCATAAAAATTCCAACGTTGTTTGGGAACATGAAGTGCATGAATGGCTGTAAATGGTCTGCTAGCAGCGAAACATAGCGCTGTCTAATGAACGATTCATGTGAAAACAGCCAACCAGACAACCGCATTATGGAGCCACAGCCAGCTTGCACAGTGACCTGTTGACAGTTTGGGTCCATGGTGTCGTGGGGTCTGCACCACACATGAACTCTACCATCAGCTCTTACCAACGGAACCTGAGACTCATGCGATCAGGCCATGGTTTTCCAGTTGGCTAGGGTCCAATCGGTATGGTCACGAGCCCAGGACAGTCGCTGCAGGCCATGTAGTTCTGTTACCAAAAGCACTCGCGTCGGTCGTCTCTTGCCATAGCCAAATAATGTCACATTTTATAGCGCTGTGGTAACAGATACATTCCTCGTACCTCTCACACTGATTTCTGTGGTCATTTCACGCAGTGATGACTGTCGTCACTGAGAACTCAATACAAACGCATTTGCTCTCGGTCGTTAAGTGAAACCGTCTGCCACTGCAGTGTCCGTGGTGAGAGTAATGCCTAAAATTTAGTATTCCTGACACATCATTGACAGTGTAGATCTAGTAATATATAATTCCCAAACTATTTCCGAAATGGAACGTCCCACGTCTCTAGCTCCTACTAGCATTTTGCGTTCATAATTTGTTAATTCCAGTTGCGCAGCCATAATCCCGTCGGAAATCGTTTCACACGAATCGTCTCAGCGTGAATGACAGCTCCACCAATGCACTGCGCTTTTATACCTTCTGTACGCGATACTAACGCCGTCTGTATATATACATATAGCCATCTAATGACTTTTATCATTTCAGTGTACATACATTGATGAGCCAAAACATTGAGACCATCTCTTCAATAGCGTATTGGTTCAATCATGGAAAGCAATACAGCTGCGATTCTGTGTGGCATGGATTTGACAACTCCCTGGTGGTTCTTGGAGGTATGTGGCACCGCACGTCTACTGACTGGTCACGTATATTTCCTAAATTACGGCCACCTTGATTTTTGGGCGCTGGGCTTGCGCACAATAACGTGTCAGATGCGTTTCATGGTGTTCAAAGTCGGCGAAGAGCTAAATGAGAGTTCGCTATCATGCTTCTCAAAACACTGAAGCACGAATCTGACCTTGTAACATGAACGCTTATCCTGTGAAAGACGCTATCGCCGTCGAGGTAGACGTGAAACACGGAGAGATTAGGTGGTTAGTAATATCCACAAGTGTCATAGTTCCGTCGATTAGTACCACAGGTATCATGGTAGCCTAGGTGAAAGGCCCTCATAGCACAGCACTGTCCCCACTGGCCTGCTTCCGTAGCGGGGTGCATGTTTCGAGCAACCGTTCGACAGGATGGTGGCGAATCCAGACGCGGCGATCGACCCGGTGTAACACTGGCGAATGTTCACCACTGATCTATGGCCCCATGTCCACTGTAATGGTAACTGAAGATTATGTTCAGTCAACACGGGAACACATAGGGGTTGGTTGCAGAAACACATTTGTCAACACGAGCTGTGTACGAAGTCTGACGCATCACGGACAGTAAACACAGCTTCCATTGATGCAGCTTTCTTCGCGTGACAGCGACAACTCTGAAAACAAGAGTCGTTATATGGCGTCATTTCAGACGTGCCCTGCTTCTGCGCACAGCATTACATTCGGCCCATTTGTGTATCGAAGCTCTGACGAGAGCGGTCGTTGACCAACTGCAATCGTCAGTGAGTATGGGCCCAGCTGCTGGCGTCATGGGATTGACTGCCGTCCGGTACAGCGGCCGAATCATTTCTGTTGTGTTTAGACAGGTGGTTACACAATGCATTAAAGGGAGGTTTACTATCTTTGGCCCGAAAAAAGCATGTTCTTTGAGAATTTTTTCTCGGGACTTGTTATAGATGTCAATGTCAAATTTGGTCAAAATGTTTATTGATATTTCCTGTACAAATTGGAATTCTCTCGACCGGAGATGTCTAAGAGCAAAGGCAGAAGTGCCGTCGGAACGAAGCAAACTTTCAATGTAGACCTACACGTGCGGTATGTCACAGGTCAGCTGACTCGTCTGAAATCAAAATTCAGTTGATGTTAGCGAAGTTCATAAGATTCTTTAGGAATTGTACCTCGAATAAGATATTTGGGCCATATGAAACAAAATGGAGGTCACTTGAAAAAATAGGGTTTTTCCATCGATTTTTTGACTTCGTCTGCCAAGTAAAAGTATTTATAGTTGATGAATCGGAATAAAAGAGGTACAACTCCTAGACAATTTAGTTAGCTTCTTCGGAAACAAAGAATCATGCCAACTGCTTAAGTAGATATGAAGTTACCATACAGCTCGATAAAAAAGAGTCATATCGAGAAAAACGCGTTTGAAGTTTTGGCTACATATAAATGCAATATTATGCAACTTACGTTCAATCTGTTATTCTGGGTCCTGAAACTAATCCTTCCTCTTCCTCATAGAGGGCGTTCTGCTCGATCTGGGCCATCCTGCGCTGCTCCAGAGCCGCTCGTACGGCCGGTGACAAGCGGTTTTCGGCCACTTAAATCCGGTGATCATCAGAATGCTAGGCAAACTGTGTCGAATAGAGTCCCAGGGTGACGTCCATCGTTGTCATGGTCTTCAGAATAGCTGAATACTCTTCGCTGAAGCTGCTCACTGCCAGGAAAGTCGCAGTCTCCACAGTCATCGCACCAGAATGCAAATGCTTGGGGGCTAACTTCCAAACAAATGAGTACAAACTTTCATTTGAATTTTGTGTGTTTCGTTCCACGCACCAGTACAATAACTCGTCCTCCTAAATAAAAAAAAAGGAATGGTGCGTGAAAAAGGCAGATTTCAGGCAGGTGCATTACATTTCCTTTCCGTATTCGGAAAAACCGTTCCAGGGGTGGAATCTAAACACTTTTATGGATTCAAAAAATTTAAAAAAAGGTTTTTTTAACCGAAAGATAGTAAACCTCCCCTTAAAGGTCACCGTGACGCTATATTTAAACAAGGTGACTAAAGATCACAAGTTGCCTGTGCTATACTAATCTACCACAATACAGAAGATGTTCGTCTGTTGCCCTGTTCTTTACATCTGCCAAACGTTGAAAACGTTTGATCATGGGTTTAGATAGACGGGCACGCATCCACTCATCACTCATTACTACTGATGATCTCTGAAATATACACTCCTGGAAATGGAAAAAAGAACACATTGACACCGGTGTGTCAGACCCACCATACTTGCTCCGGATACTGCGAGAGGGCTGTACAAGCAATGATCACACGCACGGCACAGCGGACACACCAGGAACCGCGGTATTGGCCGTCGAATGGCGCTAGCGGCGCAGCATTTGTGCACCGCCGCCGTCAGTGTCAGCCAGTTTGCCGTGGCATACGGAGCTCCATCGCAGTCTTTAACACTGGTAGCATGCCGCGACAGCGTGGACGTGAACCGTATGTGCAGTTGACGGACTTTGAGCGAGGGCATATAGTGGGCATGCGGGAGGCCGGGTGGACGTACCGCCGAATTGCTCAACACGTGGGGCGTGAGGTCTCCACAGTACATCGATGTTGCCCCCAGTGGTCGGAGGAAGGTGCACGTGCCCGTCGACCTGGGACCGGACCGCAGCGACGCACGGATGCACGCCAAGACCGTAGGATCCTACGCAGTGCCGTAGGGGACCGCACCGCCACTTCCCAGCAAATTAGGGACACTGTTGCTCCTGGGGTATCGGCGAGGACCATTCGCAACCGTCTCCATGAAGCTGGGCTACGGTCCCACACACCGTTAGGCCGTCTTCCGCTAACGCCCCGACATCGTGCAGCCCGCCTCCAGTGGTGTCGCGACAGGCGTGAATGGAGGGACGAATGGAGACGTGTCGTCGTGAGCGATGAGAGGCGCTTCTGCCTTGGTGCCAATGATGGTCGTATGCGTGTTTGGCGCCGTGCAGGTGAGCGCCACAATCAGGACTGCATACGACCGAGGCACACAGGGCCAACACCCAACATCATGGTGTGGGGAGCGATCTCCTACACTGGCAGTACACCTCTGGTGATCGTCGAGGGGACACTGAATAGTACTAGGTACATCCAAACCGTCATCGAACCCATCGTTCTACCATTCCTAGACCGGCAAGGGAACTTGCTGTTCCAACAGGACAATGCATGTCCGCATGTATCCCGTGCCACCCAATGTGCTCTAGAAGGTGTAAGTCAACTACCCTGGCCAGCACGATCTCCGGATCTGTCCCCCATTGAGCATGTTTGGGACTGGATGAAGCGTCGTCTCACGCGGTCTGCACGTCCAGCACCAACGCTGGTCCAACTGAGGCGCCAGGTGGAAATGGCATGGCAAGCCGTTCCACAGGACTACATCCAGCATTTCTACTATCGTCTCCATGGGAGAATAGCAGCCTGCATTGCTGCGAAAGGTGGATATACACTGTACTAGTGCCGACATTGTGCAGGCTCTGTTGCCTGTGTCTATGTGCCTGTGGTTCTGTCAGTGTGATCATGTGATGTATCTGACCCCAGGAATGTGCCAATAAAGTTTCCCCTTCCTGGGACAATGAATTCACGGTGTTCTTATTTCAATTTCCAGGAGTGTATATTCTATGACAATTTAAAAAAGGCAGACTTCTAGGGAGCTATGCATTTTTTCACATATTCATATTCATAAAGATATCGACAGAAAATTCAAAACTGTGAACTTCGGCCGCCTATGAGTGAACGTATGATGCTGCAGCGCAACTTCACCAAGGACTTTGTGAATTTTGTTCCATGCACTAAGGTGAACGGTAAATATGCCTCGCAGGCATTTACATGAACACTACAAGCACATGTCAGCATTTAATAGAGGGTGGGTACTTAGGATCGAAGAAGCCGATTGTAGTAAGCAGTGAATCGCTTGCCATTTGATTATGGGTGATGCCACTGTTCGACGATGTTGGCAGGAATGGGTTAACAATGGCTGAACAGAGCGTGAAGAAGGAAGAGACGACAGAACGTGACTATCGAGCAATCGCCATAGAGTGCGTAAGAGTCCCGTGGACGGGAGCTTCGATGACCAAAAAGGTCGTTAATAAGTGGCTGTGCTCATGGCGCCCCATGCGCCGACTACTATTTACCTCTGTGCACCATAAACCCGTTTGTTGCGGTGTTGGGCACATTCAGCCTGGAATCTCACTGACTGGAGTAGAATTTAGTGAGGAGTCCCGTTTTCAACTAATTCCCGATGACCAGCGAAGATGTGTCAGAATAACGGACAGCGGTGGGATACCAACCTGACAGTCGCCCGCCGTACTACCTGACATCCAAAAGAGTGTTAGTCTGGGGTCCCATTTCATTTCATAGTAACCGCGGGACCTTTACAGGACAAAGATACGCCGTCGATATTCTGCGCCCCCTTTTTGTTGCCCGTCTTGGCAAGACATTATTGGCTTACACATCAGGAAGGTAGCCCTCCCCCCCCCCCCCCCCCCACACACACACACACGCCAACAGTTTCTACTGCTTGTCTTAGTGCTTACGAAGCCCTTCGTTGGCCAGGAAGGTTGCCGGATCTCTTCCCAACTGAAAACGTTTGCATCATTACGGGCCAGGTCCTCTAATCAGATAGGGATTTTGACAATCTAACATGCCAGTTGGACAGAATTTGCCACCATATCAGTCAAGCGGACACCCAACGACTCAATCAGTGCCAATCCGATTAACAGCTTACATAAGGCCCAAGAGTGTAGTAATGCGATATTGAGTTGCTCAATTTGTGAAGCTCTTTTTCTTGAATAAATTATCCAATTTTTGTAAATTGTTTATCTGTACACGTACACCGAATCTACCGACTTCTGTCTCATTCGGATAATTCCTTTGTTGTGTGCGGTTTTATTTTGTCATAGAGTGTAGCTGAAGGAGCATGGAATGACATACCAATACCTGTCATCCTAGCTCATTTCGGACCAACTCCAAGCCAGGTTGTAGCCATTACCACTACCAGTGGTTGTGGTGAGTGTGCTAAATCCCGCACCCTATTATTTCTCTTGTTAAACTCGACTGTTAAAAATAGCTCACGGAAGTAAATGTAATGCTTCACAGTTTGAAAATTCATGTAAATAGTAGGGCAGGGCTGATTATGGCTAAAAACTCTGACTCATCTTCTGTCAGCATTTTTTATCTAGTGTCATGTTACAGCTAAGACAACTGCATATGTCATATTTCGTTGATATCAGCATCAGCACTCTCTTACCGTCAAGGTCACTCCAGGAAAAAAAAACACCCAGCACAACATGCCAAAGTCAAGGAGGAGAGGGTATCCCATCCCCCTGTGATTCTGCAAATCTTACATAAAGCACCCCCCGCCCCATGTCCACATTCCCCTACGTCTTGTGCCCCCATGTGCGTGACATCGCGTTATTATGTATGTAGTGTAAGCTTGTAAGTATTGAGCTGCTTATAATTGCCATTAGGTTGTAGGATTTCTTTTTAAATATCCACAAACCGCACCCTCACTCCATTTTCGCGTTGACAGTGACTGATGATGGCACATAAGATGATAATAATAATAATAATTGTAATACAGGTCGCGAAAAATATATTTACAGCGCTCAATAAATAGTTCATCCATTTATATTTATGAGAGAATCTTCAAAGACTGAATACGTCAAGATGTACTATACCTTCACTCCCTGCTGTGAGACCGTGTAATGCTAAAGAACTGGAGGGAAAAGAAAAACTAAACACCAGTGGGTGTAAGGGAATTAGTGTCAACATGATACCGAAGAGGAAGCCTACCCAAGTGGTAGTATTTGAAAACACTTGATTGAGCGATGTCTAAGTTATATTATCGAAGGATGAATGGCGTCGACTGAGACATGTGTCAATGCAGATTTCGGCCTTGTTCCATGGAAACGCTTACTCTCCCTTGATGATATTAGGTGAATGTACAATGTCTGTAGGGGACTTTCCTGACACAGTTACAATATTTAACAACAGAGAATGCACCGACAGGAACAGACCTAGTTTAATGACTACCAACTATGCAATACAGCATGAGTCAGAGTGTCAACAAAGGTGGTAGACATACATCTACTGACTCTACGAGACTTTGTGGACTAATCTACTGGAGTTAGCTCGCCAAACTATCAGACAACTGGAAGAAACCATAACTGAACTCTGCGATGATGGACTGCATAGATGGAGGTCGGAGCTTATGATTGATATCACCAGATCTGGACACTGAACTACGATCTCATTTAAGTTTGTTTATATACCCTTCTATAGGTAAGGAGTAGGATGATTCAGAAGATTCTGATGCAGTTTCCATTTTGTAGCTCAGTCACTCGCTTTACTCATACATTCACTAGAAAATGAGAGCTTATCCAGGACCTACTGAATCATCAAACTACAGTGAACTTTAAGGGTCTAACTAACTTAATTTCATTCAAATTACTTAGAAACATTAATGAAAATGAGTATTTTTTGTACCAGATTCACAAATGTTCAAAATAATTAATTTTTTCATGTACAAGGTGAATGTTTGGAAGTGAAATTTAATATTTCTTATAAAAGGTGAATGTAAGAAGATAAAATTTTATGTTCTTTTTATGAAAGCTGAATGTAATAAAATAAATGAAATGAATTATGGTGAACTTAAGAAATTTATTCTTTACCTAAAATGTTCCAAATCCTTTCTTCTCGAGCAGTCATAAAATTTTTATGAACTGGCGGTTGTAAATGTTTTTTGAGAGAAGTCGTAATTTACGGTTCTACCTCATTCATACGGTACTTTAGTTTTAGTTAATATTTTTACAAATTCAACAAAGTGCAGCTTTTCGATAGCTATCTTTACGAAATTCATTAATATTACTTTTCTCTAGACAGTCATCACATACCTTCCACTCAGTGTATCCTATAGAGTGAGGTTCCAGCCTCTCACCTGCTGTAAGGTAGTGCATCATGGAGATTTGCCTCTGAATTAACAGAATACTCCATTATTTTGGGCTGCACACACCATCTACTCTTTGGGATAGGTCTTAAGCCCACCTGCGGGATAATGATAAATCGTACAGAATTGAGTATAGAAAACGTTTTGCCAAATGGCTATCTCTTCTCCAATCACTGACGTTTTGATGACTTCGTAAGGTAATGGCCAAAATCCTTCAGTCTACATAGTCAGTTTCGAGGTTTCACAGAGTAAAGAACCTCTAAGATTGTATATATATTTGCTATTCGAACGACAAAGTACTATCTAAAAGAACTACTTTCATCAGTTTATTTCGGATATAAATACACTTTTCTATTCTAATTTTCGTAGTTTATTGGAAGTAATGAAATGCAAGTAACATGTAAATGGTAGTAAGAATACTGAAATATCTTTAAAAAATAATTAATTTGTGTTTAAAGTGAAACACATTCCCGCATTATTTCAATGAATCGTACATCAGCGCCATCTCTGAATGAAGTTAAGGACTGTTTAATATGGCGCGAGAGAATGTTTTTCTGCTAAATACGCGAGAGAATGTTTAGGTAACGCCACTCATCGCGCGACCTTGCTCCCCGTGACGGAAAGTGTTGCAGTATCTTTATCTAGAGGCCACATGGTGAAGATGATTGCAAGTTTAAAACTCTAGTACTGTTCATCGATCTCACAAAAATATTAACCGATTTTGTAAATTCCAAACGCTAACATAGTCTACTCAAAAAGAGCAATTCAGAAAAAATTTGAATTAGATATAATTTTCTAATTGACATACAATATTTTCCGTTGTTTCTCTTTCTTTTCGAAAATACCTCAAAATGAAATACTAACAAAACGTACAGATTTTTTTAACCTTTTCTAACTTTTTATTAATTTCTAGTTGAAAATTTTCAGTATGTACTCTGTGTTGTGCATCGTAAGCTACACTTTTCTTACCACACATCGGTACATATACTAAAGTATCTGTAGGAAATATTTCATTAAAAGTTGGATTAAATTTCATAGTCATCTTCTGTGAGGCTATAATATTCTTTCCACAACTCACGTTAATCACATAGATTGGACAGTTCGTTATGAAATTGTATGGAGTTATGTCAGTGTCTGATTTGAGTAATGTAACTCTTTTAAAATCGAGAAATGCGTCGTATGCTTTGAAAAAATTATTTGAAGGATTAATATGCCACATTTCCTGTGGGCAAATTTATTTTCTTCCATTTTTGGAGTATATATTTTGTAGATTAACGTAGTCGAATAATGAGGGGTCAAGTAACTGTTAATTTGTCTGGAATGTAAAGAATACGAGATATAGCCTATCAAATTCCATTATGTTATAGTAATTCGTGATTTCTAGTTCGAAATTTATCTGACCACTCAATCCTGCGACTTTCACAGTGTGTAGTTCGTAAAAAGATATTGGAACTTTTGGGGTTTTCAGAATATTTTCTTGTTGTTCGAACTCATAAGTTGGTTCATATTTGACAACTGGTACACGAATTTCCATCCATTCTATTTAAATTTTTCTATCTTTAATTTCAACTCCAGCATTATTATAATCAGATCATCTAAGAAATAGGCCTGAACTAGAAAAACTACTAAAAATTACTCTTAGATCTCTTTAGCATATAATTTCTTTATAACCTTCAAAAACTAAACCAAGCACTCATTTTTCTTACTCCATGTGTTGTGGTACAAGCTCATCCGTAACAGTCGTCAGCAGACAATATCCGTGATCTTGCTACGCCTGACGCTATGTACACTATGTGATCAAAAGTATCCGGACACCTGGCTGAAAATGACTTAAAAGTTCATGGCGCCCTCCATTGGTAATGCTGGAATTCATTGTGGTGTTGGCCCACCATTACCCTTGATGACAGCTTCCACTGTCGCAGGCATATGTTCAGTCAGGTGCTGGAAGGTTTCTTGGGGAATGGCAGCCATTCTTCACGGAGTGCTGCACTGAGGAGAGGTATTGATGTCGGTCGGTGAGGCCTGGCACGAAGTCGGCGTTCCAAAGCATACCAAAGGTGTTCTATAGGATTCAGATCAGGACTCTTGGCAGGGCAGTCCATTACAGGGATGTTATTATCGCGTAACCACTCTGTCACAGGTCGTGCATTATGAATAGGTGCTCGATCGTGTTGATAGATGCTATCACCATACTCGAATTGCTCTTCAACAGTGTGAAGCAAGAAGGTGCTTGAAACATCAATGTAGGGCTGTGCTGTGATAGTGCCAAGCCAAACAACAAGAGGTGCAAGCCCCCTCCATGAAAAACGCTACCACACCATTACATCACCGCCTACGAATTTTACTATTGGCACTATACACACACTGGCAGATGACATTCACCGGGCATTCGCCATACCCACACCCTGCCATCGGATAGCCACATTGTGTACAGTGATTCGTCACTCCTCACAACTGTTCAGTCGTTCAATATATACGTTCCTTACACCCAGCGAGGCGTCGTTTGGCAATATCCGGCGTGAAGTGTGGCTTATGAGTAGCCACTCGACCATGAAATCCAAGTTTTATCACCTCCCGCCTAACTGTCATAGCACTTGCAGTGGATCATGATGCAGTTTGTAATTCCTGTGAGATGGTCTGGATAGATGTCTGCCTATTACACATTACGACCCTGTTCAACTGTCAGCAGTCTCTGTCAGTCAACAGAAGAGGACAGCCTGTAAGCGTTTGTGCTATATGGTTTCATTCGAGGTGCCACTTCACTTTCACATCAGAAACAGTGGGCCTCGGGATGTTTAGGAGTGCGGAAATCTCGAGTTCTGAGCTATGATACAAGTGACACCCTACGACCTGACCATGTTCGAAGTCTGTGAGTTCTACTGAGCGCTCCATTCTTCTCTCTCACGATGTCTAATGACTACTGACGTCACTGATACGTAGTACCAGAAAGTAGGTGGCAGCACAATGAACCTAATATGACAAATGGATGTTTTGGGGGGTGTCTGGATACTTTTGATGACCTGTTGCACTAGGCTTTTGCCAACACCACTATCTAGTGAGTTGTTTTTATATGTTTGTTTTATGTATATATATGTGATTGTTCCATTTTAAGAAATTAAAGTAATTGTAATTTTTAAGACCGAACTTGTGTGTTACACAGTCATATTCTGCAGAATTTTTTCATGTCATTTTTTTAGGGGAAATTTGATCAGTTAATTTAATGATAAATTATATGGGAGGCTAATCTCCTCACATACTATTGATATGGCTCTGAGCACTATGGGACTTAACATCTGTGGTCATCACTCCCCTATAACTTAAAACTACTTAAACCTAACTAACCTAAGGTCATCACACACATCCACGCCCGAGGCCGGATTCGAACTTGCGACCGTAGCGGCCACACGGTTCCAGACTGAAGCGCCTAGAACCGCACGACCACACCGGCCGGCTACTATTTATATCACGCCATTATTGTTCTGGCGTAACCACAAGCGCCAGAATGGAGATGTGGAATGCAAGAGTAGAGAAGGCGGTGAGGAAACACCGGCCAATGGTGCATGGAACTGGACCGCACCACGCCAAGAGCAACACCTAGTAGACGTGAATATAAACTCCCCTTCTGCTAGTCTCGGTCGCTCAGATCGGCCCGAGTCTGCAACGTGATTAGTGCTACGCTGTCAGATTGTCGTGATCTGTATCAAGTGTTTCCTTGGACTCAGTGTATAGCAAGACCTATACTATTTTCGAATCACTTCTCGCTAGCGTCATTTGGTGTAGTGAAGTTATGTATCGTCGATTTGTTTCCTAGAAATAAAACTACTAATGTTGTTTGTTTAAACCTCCAAACAAACAACGAGTGGGGAAGACCCCACAACTAGCAATGAGTCATCAACCATACTACGAGCTGACGGCCACAGCTTTTTTTCCCTTCATTCTCTCTTGTCTTTACTTTGCAGGGCCGCCTGCTTTGCGTTAATAGTTTCTTGTCGTTTTTGCTAACCGTATTTTCAGGTGGACGTTGCAGAACATTTCTTTGATTTTGTCACTTTTTACCTTGCTTGCCTCTTATGTTTTTTGCATTTGTGTCTTTCAATATGGCGACCCCACCTGTCCTACCCCTTGCTCAGGCGCCGCAGCAGCAAGCATTTGGTGCCGCACAGCTAATTCAGTTGTTTCAGTTTCAGACGAACCAGATAATTACTCTTCTGTACACGGTGCAGCAGCTACTCGCCTACGCCGCGCTCCCGCCTGTAAGAGCACCGGCTACTGCAGCTGCGATAGCACCTTTTCGGAAGTTTAGTGAAGAGGGAGAAGACTGGCTCAAGTGGTTGTCCCAGTTCGAGGCACATTTACTCGCCCACAACGTTCCACGTACTGTGAAGCTTCCCTATCTCTTATCAACAGTAGTAAGTGCAGTGTTCCGCCTCATTCAAAATGTTTTCCTAACACCACTCCGAGTGAAATGTCTTACGAAACAGTTACCTCTTCACTAGCTATTATGACCAACAAGTGAATATGGTAGCATCTAGGTATCATTTCTTTAACTGCAAAAAACGGTCAGAACAAACGTACTACGGATGGGTAATAGATTTGCAGGCGTGACAGAAAATGCAAATAGAAATGTGCTTGCGGTTCTTTACATTCACACATTATATTGCGTGATGCTATCGGGTACAATGTGCCTGGTGTCAAACTACGAAGAAAAATTTTTGAAACAGTTCGATCCAATATTTTAGCAGGTAGTGCAAATATTAGATCATTGTGATTCTGAAGCCTTGTATACTCGTACATTTCAGCAGCCAGTTATTTGTCAAGTTCAGTCCCTTGTTTCCGATCGACCCATTCGACGGCGGCAGCAGCTCGGGAAGCCGAGTAAACACCTCACTACACCGTGTAAGCAATTCGCTACACAGTCGGTGTTACACAGGAGAACAGAATTTAGTCTTGTGCTCTCTGTTATACACGGCACAAACGCCAAGATAGCCCCTCCCGACCAGCTCAGTGATAACGCTTGTGGTAGGAAAGGACATGTGCCGTCCATATGTTTGCAACGGAACAAACTTCAGAATTCGGCCCACTCACATAAATCTAGTCACAAGGCCAATATCATCAATGCCGTATATTTCAAGTTTGCAGCACGCAAGTGTGCAGCTTCTTCAGTGATACTCCAAACAAACTTTTTGTTCATTTACTTATTTGTGGGAAACTTGGGAAATTTCAATTGGAGACTGGATGCCTCTATTACATTGCTAAATCGTCATACATATGAACTATTAGGCTCCCAATGCCTGTCTACAACTAGCACGCACCTAACGGTTTATAATGGCCACGACATTCTAGTTCTCGGAACATGTACTTTGCCTGCCATATATCGCTCGCAGGGACTTTTACAGTGCTACAATCACGCGAGTGTGAGAACATATTTGGTCTTGATTCTTTTGATATGTTTGGCTTTAACATTAAGAAAAATGTGTTCTCAGTGTCTGCATTCAATTCAAAAGAAAGTGTAACTATCTTGCTAAAAGAATTCCCGGAACACTTTTCTGAAGGTTTACGCAAAGCTTAGAATTTTGTTGCACTTATTACTCTAAAAGACTATGCCCAGGTGAAATTTTGCCGAGCCAGTACAGTTCCCATTGCATTACGGGACAAAGTCGCTGCTGGACTTAAATAATTGCAAGGTAGAGCAGTTATTGCGCCCATATCAGCTAGTCAGTGGGCAAGTCCACTGGTTTTGCTCTCCAGACCTTCAGGTCGCATTGGTGTCTGTGTTGATATAAAGTCTACCGTCAACTCACAATTTGTCATTGATGCTTATCCATTGCCACGCCCAGAGGATCTTACAGACATATTAGGCGCACGACGCTGCTTTTCAAAAAATTTTCTACGTGTATATTCAAATACCGCTCGTTGAGGAATCTCAAAACATGTGTGTACTTGTTTAAATATTTGCTTTGCCTTTTGGCTTCCGCACCCGCCATATTCAAACGGTATTTGGATTATATTGTAGTAGCAGGTCATACACCTGAAGAATAACTGCTAATTTACATACTCTGTGTCGTATGTTATCTGATGCAGGACTAATGTGCAGACTGGACAAGTGTGATTTTTTAAAACCTTAGTTGAAGTATCTTGGTCATGCCATAAACAGTCAAGGTCTACATCCTCTTCAGTCGCATTTCTTGGACACACGCGACTTGCCAGTTCCTCACAATATTGTAGAATTGCTGTTAGTCTTTGGGAAAATGAATTATTATATTCGATTCATACGATGAAACGTCCCCTTAGAACAATTATACACGACTGTGCTTAAACTGATACACAACATTTTTAGCGCAACGCAATCTGACTTTCAATAATCCCTACAAAAGAATGGCTCTGACTAACATTAACCTATACGGTTCACAAATCACTTACCTCACCAAAAATCTTCGTTACTCGAACTACTGCAATACAGCGAGCGCCACTATTGCCAGCTAACTAAAAGGTTCTAACTACGAAAGTCACTAACTACTGATAGGTACAGTTAGCAAATGAAAGATTTTAATAGGGAACAACAATGTAGTTACGTTAATAGTCATAATATATATAGCAATTTATGACATCCAGTCTTACAAATTTCAAAACTCCGCCATCTCTCTCCCCACGTCCACCACTGCTGGTGGCTCACCTCCAACTGCGCAACGCTACGCGCTGTTAGCATCCAGCTGCCGCTGCCCAACACTACAATGGCAGACAACAATGCAAACCAGCCACAGACTGCACATGGCACAGCCAGTGATTTTAATACAGAGCGCTACGTGGCGGCGGCGTTACTAATAAAAAAACCTAAACAGCCTACTTACATAGCCCCCATGCTCCCCACAAAAAATTTACAAATTGTTTTGGGCACTGGCCAATAATGATTTGATAAAATTTTTCATAATTACAATAACAAAGATATCAAATGCACACACTTATTGATACAATGTTGGTCAAAAGCTAAAATTATCTCACAGTCCATAAAGACAGTCCTGATCGTTCATCACAGTAAAATTGCAGTGTTTCTCTGAAAGCCTGAGCAATAAAAGAAATTGCACTTGGAAGTAGTGGATTTCTAAATAGTCTTGAAGAAGTAGTGTTGTCCTTCCAACGGAAAGACAGTGCTGACTCTTGACATGCAGACAGGTAATGGGCCACAACAGAGCAAACCCACAGCAGAGTCAGTCGAAGTTTTGAAGAATATTGGTAGGTAGGTCAATGCAGAGTAGACCCATTGTAGTCCTGGTTGAGATTACGGTATTGGTGGGCCACCAGAGGTGCAGACCCACTGCAGTCTTTGTAGAAATAATGGTATTGGTGAGTCATCAAAGATGCAGACCCACTGTAGTCCATGTAGAGACGGCCAGCAGCCAACTGTTGCGACTGTGCAGTTGCACAATCGAAGAGTCTTGTGGAGAATATAGCAAGTCCACAAACCACCACTTGTGTACTCACAAAGTTTTTGCAATTGTCCTTAGAATCAGCAATGCTGTTATCCAGTCCCTTGCTGAATTATTAACACACTTGCAAACACTATCTGTCCCTACTTCTCACATTTTGTCCATATACTATGACCAAGAGAAACGTGTGCAGTGAAATGTAATTTACAAGTTAGTTAATTTGACGAACTGGTGTCAATTACAATTTTATAACATGAGAATACAATAACAAAGGTACAAAATACATCATTAAAGAACATAACAGTACAGATAACATTTGCAGCAATACAGGCTTTACAAAATAATCGAAATAACAAATACATCAGTGTTACAAGAATTAAGACATAAGTACATAAATAAAAGACCAGAATAACTTTTGAAACATCAACTTCACACATGAGCATTAGAACAAAACTGAATAAATAATGTGTAAACATCTTTACAAAATAAATAACATGTTATTAATGCAAATTATATTTAAGGATAACAGTATTCCTCATCATAGTGAATGTAGCTTAGTATTAGAAGACAAAAAATTCTATGAAAGAGTACACAGAGACAGGAAGAAACTAAATACACAAGGGTACACAAACACATAGTGGGATAACACAAAAGGAAAGGACAGGTTTGTTTTCAGTGTAACATTTGGTACTGCAGTCCAAAACAAAACTTCATTCCATAGATCGTCCCTCTTATTTCAACATTTGCTCCAGCCAAAAAAAAAAAAATCCTATGCAAGCATGCTTTCTATATTCTGTTCACATCCTCTTTTAAAAATAATTTTTCTTCACTGTACACAACTTTTTTGGCCAAACCATTTTCTTATAGCTTCTCAATGCTTTTCTTCCAATTCATCATAGTTAGTTTCTTATATAGTCTACCCCCTGTTAAGCCAACTTAAACCTACTGAGCTCAGATGCTAAACTAATGGACGCTGCAATGCAGCAGCGCAATACAATTAACACAAACAGCAATGACAAAAATGGAAATTGTGAAAACAAGCAGCAGCAAATGCAATAACTTATATCTAAACATGACAAAGCTCAAGCAGAAAAAATATTACAGTAAAAACAACAATGCAGGAAACAGATATGTCTATTCACATATTAATATCTGTCACCAAAGTGGTGCACCATACCTTATGCTACAAAAGAAATTACCAAGTACTTGAAAAGAAAATTCTATATGCAGTTCTTGTGAAGGGAAATGTCTTTTTGTGCTCCCTCGATTTTTGGACGTAGATTATGAAGGATTATAAGGATTTGTAGGCATAAAATATTTATCTTAGTACATCTATAAAATTTTATTTTAGCCAATGCTGCAGTGCAGCTAGAAACTAGATATTAAACAAAATAGACAAAGCAAGGCGTGAAACGTCATTCACTAGCCATATGGCGTTTCATAGTGCAGTAAACAATCTTTCAACTAGCAAGACAATAGCCGTGAAATGTTTCTCATCGTTTCTTTAGGCATTTTAATAAATATCATAAATGAAGAGCTCCACTGTGTAATCAAATGTTTTCAAGTTTGAATGTGTCGTATTTGCAATGCTTTCGACAAAAAAATGTCAATAGCGAGGATAATGGCCACCCTTTTTTTTCTCCACCTAATGGCTTTCTTTTGTCAGACGACAACCTCTCAGCTGGGCGCCCAAAACGCATTACGTCATTGTCACTTACCTTTCTTACTGAAATATTTACGATAGCAGTTTCCGCTACAGTGGCAAACTCATATAAAAAATTTCAGAGCTCAAGAATTTGCGTTACAAATTTGTAGAAACGAAATCCTATTGATATAATAGTGTCGCAAAAATTTTCAACAGCATAGTGATACATTCACGCATATACACACATTTCATAACTCTTAAAGTACCATTCTCGGTTTCCAACATCCTTTTTCACAAACCAGAGTCCCTAACCACTACTCATTATTCCTTACCTTATTACACATATACATATTCGTCGACACTTCTTCAATATTTCATCATAACAGATATGTAGCATAACCAAATAACTCATGTAGCATCAACTTAAACATACCTCAGCAGCATAATTCACATCGTCGTTGTAATAATAACACCATAACACCTCAGTCAAATCTCAAAAACGTCATAGCTTTCAAAACCTAAAAAAAATTCTCTGCTCATTTCAAAAGTGTCATCTGCCTCAAACGTACTTTAAAAATCATGATCCCACACCAAATACATCATTCAAAGCTCTCATAGTATCACAGTGGTTCCAAAAAATATGAACAGTTAACAAAGTACAGACAAAATACAATTTCATAAGTGTGAAGTTATCCAACTGTGTAATTACGAAAACATCTGTCACTGATGTAGTAAAAAAAATTTTTATTCTGTCTCACTTAAATGATCAGATAGCTGTGTAATTATGTGTTACAGAAATATGGTACGGATGTGTAAAGTAAAGCAAATACCATATTACCTAGGGCTCCTTGTGTTTGCCACACACATGGTACACAAAGTAAGCGTGTACCCCCTGAGGATTAATGTAATTCTATCCTCAGATGTTACAGATTACAGCAATGGAATGAAATGTATCACAGAAAACCTTTGTATCATTGTACTTCAAATATCTTTAAAAATAAATGTTTTAAGTACAAAAGTAATCACTCAAACACGTGTACTGTAGCGCTAAACCGTGCGTCTTGTTGTATAATAATCTCTGTGGAAGTGTCGTAGTTATCGTCCTCCGAAAGCTAAGTTCTGCAGAAGTCAATGTACTTACCTCATGATAAACAAAAGTGAAATGCTTTGCGTATAGATATCGTAGTTACTACGCTTATTGCCGTGATGAAGTAAGTACTGTACTGTAACGTATTGTTGTGCTACAGAAAAGGCTGTCTCATTGTAGTTATACCACAAAGTTACTACTAAAACATATTTTCCTTTCCAGAAGAATTCAGAAAAACTGTGCAGATATAAAACAGATACACCGCAAAAGCACAATGTAAATTGTGTCACACATTAGTAGCGTCGTGATATAATCGTGTAGCTATCAAAGAAACCAAATGCTAAGTCATCTTTAATCTCACAGGAAGTACTTCAGATAAAGAATGTTGCATTAAAATCTCATTAACAGTATATGTTCTAAGTATGTAAGCCTTATAGTCGTTACGTAATCGTGCAACTAACAAGCAAGAATGTACAAATAACAACACTGCGTCGTCTGTTCACTATAACAACGCATTCGTAATTTCTGTTTAAAAATTTTCCCTAGGTTCTAGACTGGATAGTTAACTTCAAAACTTTGTTGCATGTTAACAGTTTCTCAGTGTGACAAATTGTACTAGAAATGTGAAATGAAAAGTTTTATAGGAAAGACTAAGTTAAAAGGCAGATTATCTCTCAATAAATGGTTTTACATGTGAAATGTGGTGCAATCCTTTACTCTTCCTAGTGGACAGAGTTTAAACTTCACAGCAATTATCATGTTGTATACGTCGGTAAGGAATGCTAAGATTTTTCTCAAGGTTAGCGTCTATATTGTTTTTCGCTGAGCCAGCCGGCGCACGTGGCTGCCTGCGGTGCGAGTCATTGTCTGTCTCTTTGTTGGCGCGCGTCGTTATTGGGATTAGGAGACCTAACTTCTACAAGTTAACGTTGACGAGAAGGCCCTGCCCTGTTTGAAGCTCGCCAGTTCTGATGGAATTCAGGTCTGTCGTTTTGTTGGTAGTTTACATAGTTTCTTGTTTGTCGGTCATGTGGCGGAGAATTTCTTCCTGAATCGTAACTGCACTCTGAACTGTTGCGTCTGAAGTTACTCTGTCTCCCTTGATAATAATTGTTACTGTTCCCATATTGCATGTTTCTATGGTAATCTCTGTCATATTCATTACTACGGAAATGCGATCTTTCTCTGTAACTATTATTACTCTGCCAGTGGTTGACATATGGGTGGTGTCTGTTTTGGTCACGATCTGCGTTGTAAGAATAGACTTCTCGTGTCCAGTTATTGTTTCTGTTGTCACGGAATTGTGACGGATGTGACCTGTAGTGATTGTTTTCCTGTTTTCGGATCCAGCTACTGGCTGTGTCAATTTCTAGTTCTTGTACAAGTCCCTGAAAAGCTTCAATGTCGTCTTTGCAACGCCCGTCAAAATAATATTCCTTAAATGTTCTGGCAATTTCATTAAGCAAATGCGGATGAGTTCTGAGGGGCTATATGGGTTTGAAAGATACTGATTCTTATGTAACATGTCTTCAAAATATTTCACAACACTGGAAAATTCAGATTGTTCGAAACGTTTCATCATAATGATGCTATGTTTTACTCGGTTTTGTGTAGCTTGAGACCAATATGTTGAGAGGAAGGCATGATAAAATTCTCCTTCATTGTAACAATCGTGAATGACCGATCGCATTCTTACAGCAGGTTCATTCTCTAAGTAGCCACACATAAATTCTAATCTGTGCTCTAATGACCAGTTGGGAGGAAAACAATGAGAGAATTGATGAAGCCACTCTTGTGGATGAATCTCGTTGTCAGAATTCTGAAATGTTTTGAATTTACGTGTAGTAATGAACAGCTTATAATCAAAATCATCGTGTTGGCGAGTAGCATATCGATCATTGTTACGTCGTGTCGGCGGTTCCATCTCCAAATCCGGTGCACCTTGCCATTTTCTTTCATGATTTCCGAAATGCCCTGTGTTATTATTTTGTGGTTGTTCTGTATTTCTATGTCCCTCTTCCTGTACTGGAGCGCGAGTGTCCTCTGAAATATGTAATTCTTGTATTACTTGAACCAACTGATCTTGTACTTCCCGCATTTTGTACTGTGTGTTGATTTGATTTTGATTCTGTTTGAATTTTCTAATTTGTTCATACTCTTCAGTGTCAGTGAAGGCTACAGCTTTTGTGTCATTCAGATGATCATCTACCTTTGTAGATAAGTTAGTGAACTGATCTGAAAGTTCGGCTACTTTATCCGATAGTGAAATTATTTCCTCTGTGTGTTTTTATGAACCTAGTTTCAGAGTGTCCATTTGTGTTGAAATAGTATCTACTGTGTCCTTTAAGTTTTCCTGAGTTTTTGCAAGTTATGTAACCGAATCGGTAGATGCTACTGAGTCAATTTTAGCTTGCAGGGTCTCATGATTTTCATGAACAATAGTTTGCAGTTCTTTTATGGCTGTTTCGTGATTCTGTAATGCATATTCATGCCGCGAAAAAATAGGTTGAAAATACTCACAAATTTGTGTTTTTACGTCATTACAGACTTTTTGACATTTCGATTCAATGTTATGTAACTCATTAGTTAAATCTTCACGTGTTTGTTCAAGTGTGTTGTCTAACTTTTGAAGCTTTTGTTCCAATGTGTCTAACTTTTGATGATTTTGTTCCATTGTGTCTAACTTTTGAAGATTTTGCCCCATTTGTTTCTGATTTTGTTCAAGCGTTGTGTCTAACTTTTGAAGATTTTGTTCCATTGTGTCCAACTTTTGAAGCTTTTGTCCCATTTGTTGCATTAATTGTAATAACAATGCACTGGTGTCTGAAACATGTTTCTCAGTGCTATTCGGCAATGCATTCGAACCGGCAATATTCGCAGTTTGAAAAACAGAAAATGTGTCTTGACTTATTTGAGAAAAAGGTGAGGACGCAAAACCTGAATCTACAGTATTTGCAAGATTGTGTCCTGTCATTTCGGAATCCTGAGGCGAGCTGTTGCCGACCGATCGATTGATAATGCTTCCCTGTTCACTAATTGTTTCACTGCCTGCACCATTATTTGCAGCCCGCTCCATTTCCCTATGCACAGTTACCAAATTACTACTTTGAACATTAGTTAATTCATTACATGGTGGCGCTAACACACTGCTTTCGTCTTCACTGTCATTTCTCAGTTTACTTTGGAGCCTAGTATTACGTTTTTCACACTCCATTATTGTCACAATATTTCAAACGATAACACAGAAAAGCACAATTTGAAGAGCAAAAATAAGAGAACACATTAACGTAGCACTGAAAATAATATCTCGTTAATTGCAAGCGCAACTGCGAAGTACTTGGTGCAAGTCTACATGCATGCCACAACTGTTTTACTGTACAACAATGAAAGACTACAACTACCAAGGAATTTCTCTCTGCAATTACACGCTAGCAATAAACAATATCTACACTAATTACACAAACTACAAGAAAAAATCAGAAGATTCCAGTGGGGTATCCTCGGCTAAGGGTCGACATATGAAACGTCCCCTTAGAACAATTTATACAGGACTGTGCCTAAACTGACACACAATATTTTTAGCGCAACGCAATCTGACTTTCAATAATCCCTACAAAAGAATGGCCATCACTAACATTAACCTATACCTTTCACAAATCACTTACCTCACCAAAAATCTTCGTTACTCGAACTACTGCAATACACGGAGCGCCACTACTGCCAACTAACTAAAAGATTCAAACTACGGAAGTCACTAACTACTGATAGGCACAGTTAGCAAATGAAAGATTTTAATAGAGAACAACAATGTATTTACCTTAATAGTCATAATATATATAGCAGTTCATGACATCCAGTCTTACAAATTTCAAAACTTCGCTATCTCTCTCCCCACGTCCACCACTGCTGGTGGCTCACCTCCAACTGCGCAACGCTACGCGCTGTTAGCATCCAGCTGCCGCTGCCCAACACTACAATGGCAGACAACAATGCAAACCAGCCACAGACTGCACATGGCACAGCCAGTGATTTTAATACAGAGCGCTACGTGGCGGCGGCGTTACCAATAAAAAAACCTAAACAGCCTACTCACAACGGAATGCTGCACAAATCGCAGCCCCATTGTATCGCTTAAGTCACGATAATGTCACCTTTGTGTGGGCAGGTGAGAACCAAGTAGCTTTTCAAAAACTTAAAGATGCATTGCTCAGTGATCGATGCTTAGATCACTTTCATCCTGCAAAACCAGTTGTATTGCAAGTTGATGCTTCCCCTTACGGAATCGGTGTACAGAACTCTGATGAAGGAAGACCTATTGCTTTCACATCAAACGTGTCATCCAAAGCTCAGGGTCTCTATTCACAAATTGAAAAAGAGGCACTGGCTGTTGTGTATGGTGTCAGCAAATTAGACCACTATATGAATGGCAGAAAATTCACTGCGTACCAGATAACAAGCCTTTGCAGTCCTTGTTTCATCCGCCGAAACTGGTTCCTGTACGAACTGCCCAAAAATTGCAAAGATAGACTTTCTTATTCTCTCAATACCAGTACCAGATTGTGTATCGGCCGACACCTACATCGGCATCTACTTCTACATGATTACTCTGCTATTCACTATAAAGTACCTGGCAGAGGGTTCTATGAACCACATTCAAACTGTCCCTCTACCGTTCCACTCTCTAACAGCGCGCAGGATAAACGAGCACATAAATTTTTCTCTGCGAGCAATGATTTCTTTTATTTTATCGTGATGATCATTTCACTCTATGTAGGTGGGTGCCGATGGTATGTTTTCGCAATCGGAGTAGAAAACTGGTGATTGAAATTTCATGAAAAGATCCCGTACCAAAGAAAAACGCCTTTGTTTTAATGATCGTCACTCCAATTAACGTAACATTCCTGTGGCACTATCTCCCCTATTTCGCGATAATACTAAACGAGCCGCCATTCTTTGAACTTTTTTCGATGTCATCGGTCAGTCCCACCTGATGCGGATCCCACACCGCACAGCAATACTCCAGTGGTGGTGGTGGTTAGTGTTTAACGTCCCGTCGACAACGAGGTCATTAGAGACGTAGCGCAAGCTCGGGTTAAGGAAGGATTGGAAAGGAAATCGGCCGTGCCCTTTCAAAGGAACCATCCCGGCATTTGCCTGAAACGATTTAGGGAAATCACGGAAAACCTAAATCAGGACCGAATGCGAGTCCAGTGTGCTAACCACTGCGCCACCTCGCTCGGTAGCAATACTCCAGAAAAGGACGGACAAGCGTGGTGTAAGCAGTCTCTTTAGTAGATCTGTTGCACCTTTTAAGTGTTCTACCAATGGATCGCAGTCTTTGGTTTGCTCTAACCACGTGGTAATGTGGACGCACATTCACGTCTTTCGATTGGACCAGACTTGACGCTTCTCCTGCATCTGTTGTCACATCGATGCTCAGGATTCTGAATTCAGTCTTTTCAGCTGAACTATAAGAAAACTGCACAGGCCACGGAAGCTGATCCCGCTTTCAACATTTTTCGCAATTATATTCGCACGTATTGGTCTCACTCACTGAATAACATAAAGAACTCTCTAGTGCGCCGATACTTTGCATGTCGGCATAGCCTCGCTGTACAAAAAGGTGCCGGCCGCGGTGGTCTCGCTGTTCTAGGCGCGCAGTCCGGAACCGTGCGACTGCTACGGTCGCAGGTTCGAACCCTGCCTCGAGCATGGATGTGTGTGATGTCCTTAGGTTAGTTAGGTTTAAGTAGTTCTAAGTTCTAGGGGACTGATGACCACAGCAGTTGAGTCCCATAGTGCTCAGAGCCATTTGAACCATTTTTTTTTTACAAAAAGGTATAATTCTAGTAGAGAATGACAGTGGACGCACCCGTGTGTTGATCCCTATAGCTTTGCAAAAAGAAGTGTTGCAGTTACTTCATCAAGGACGCTGAGGGATTGTTCGTACGAAACAGCGCATCGATACTGTACTTGGCAGGGCATGGACGCCCAGATAGAACAGATGACGTCACAGTGTCACGTACGTGAGGAAAATTAGTCCACTCTGCCGCAAATTTTCTCTGCTTGGCCTAGGTCGCAATCGCCATGGCAACGTGTGAACATTGACTTCTCAGGACCTTTTCGGAACACCCGATGGTCGTTTGTGGTTGACTAATATAGCAGGTTTCCCTTTGCTGTGCTCATGAACTCGATGACGTCCCGTAGCTCAATTCAGGTGTTGTCCTCTATTTTTCGCTTAGAAGGCTTACCTGAAGTAACAGTGTCAGACCACGGGCCTCAGTTCACGTGACATGAATGTCAATCATTCTATGAATGCAGTGGCATACAGAATCTAACTAGTGCGCCGGGCCCATTCAAAGTCAAACGGTGAAGTGAAATGTTTTTTCAGGACATTCAAGCAGCAGTTGGCCAAACTTCGCTCCACACACACCAGGGACCAAGCCTTGCAACTGTTCCTCGCCTCGTATCGTTCCCACCCACGAGATGGACCATCGCTGCTTTACGATCGCACACTGCTCCACCCTCCTCAGCATCCAGCGGCGCAAGAAAGTTGCAAGTATCGCTTCGCGCCGCCTGATATTGTCTTTTACATGGTTTTTAGTGACATCAGACGCTGGGCGCGGTGCGAGATCGTCAGTCGACTTGGCGCTTGCATGTATCTTGTTTCAGGTCCACATGGCTTGAAGGGCCGCCTTCAAAATCAACTTCGCCTCTGTAACGTACACAATGATCTGTCAGTCTGTCTTCCACCAGACTCACGGATCCACAGGACAGCGCGGCCAGCAGCCGCCATAGAATGTCATCCCGACACCGCGGGAGGACCCCATGGACCGATCCTTCGCCTCCTCAGCCTCCTCCACTTCCTCTCGTCCTACCGAGGGAGCTGGACCCGACAACACCGCGGCAGTCGCCGCCATCTCCTGGTTCATGGCAGCAAGAGGTGGAAGCGTACCCTTCTGGTCGGTTTCTGGGGGCGTTTCCGCCAGAGCGCGGGCTGGATGGCGTGGTACGTCCACAGCTTCCGGTCCATCACAGCGTCCACGCCCCTACATCCCCCGCCGTGGTCGCACACCATACACGAAGACGGTCCGCCGCTTTTAGTGGGGGGGGGGGGGGGGGCAGGAGGAGGAATGTTCCGGCGTAACATCAAGTGTCTGCACGAAGATGTTGAAAGCAAGAGCAGAGAAGGCGGTGTGGAAATATTGGCCAATGGTGTGCGGAATTGGACAGCGCTGCACCAAGAACGAAACCTAGAAGACGTGTATATAAGCTCTGCTTCTGCTAGCCTCAGCCGCTCAGATCGGCCCGAATCTGCAACGCTGTCCGATTGTCGTCTACATCTACATCTACATGATTACTCTGCAATTCACATTTAAGTGCTTGGCAGATGGTTCATCGAACCACAGTCATACTATCTAATAGCAGGTCAGCAACTGGAAGCAGTTAATTCCATAAATTATCTGGGAGTACGCATTAGGGGTGATTTAAAATGGGATGATCATATAATGTTAATCGTCGGTAAAGCAGATTCCAGACTGAGATTTATTGGAAGAATCCTAAGGAAATGCAATCCCAAAACAAAGGAAGTAGGTTACATTACGCTTGTTCGCCCACTGCTTGAATAGTGCTCAGCAGTGTGGGATCCGTACCAGACACGGTTGATAGAAGAGATAGAGAAGATCCAACGGAGAGCAGCGCGCTTCGTTACAGGATCATTTATTAATCGCGAAAGCGTTACGGAGATGATAGATAAACTCCAGTGGAAGACTCTGCAGGAGAGACGCTCAGTAGCTCGGTACGGGCTTTTGTTAAAGTTTCGAGAACATACCTTCACCGAAGAGTCAAGCAGTATATTGCTCCCTCCTACGTATATCTCGCGAAGAGACCATGAGGATAAAATCAGAGAGATTAGAGCCCACATAGAAGCATACCGACAATCCTTCTTTCCACAAACAATACGAGACTGGAATAGAAGGAAGAACCGATAGAGGTACTCAGAGTACCCTCCGCCACACACCGTCAGGTGGCTTGCGGAGTATGGATGTAGATGCAGATGTAGATCTCTCTACCATTCCACTCCCGAACAGCGCGCGGGAAAAACGAACACCTATTCGGAAAAGAAAGTTGATGACTGAAAGTTCGTACATAGATCTCGCCGCGACGAAAAACATCTTTGCTTTAATGACTTCCATCCCAACTCGCGTATCATATCTGCCACACTCTGTCCCCTAATACGTGATAATACAAAACGAACTTCCCTTTTTGCATCCTTTCGATGTCCTCCGTCAATCCCACCTGGTAAGGATCCCACACCGCACAGCAATATTCTAACAGAGGACGAAAGAGTGTAGTGTAAGCGGTCTCTTTAGTGGACTTGTAGCATCTTCAAAGTGTCCTGCCAATGAAACGCAACCTTTGTCTCGCCTTCTCCACAATATTTTCTATGTGGTCTTTCCAAC
Source organism: Schistocerca gregaria (assembly GCF_023897955.1). NCBI lineage: Eukaryota > Metazoa > Arthropoda > Insecta > Orthoptera > Acrididae > Schistocerca > Schistocerca gregaria. Next base: position 80,944,678 of record NC_064931.1, read on the forward strand.
TGAAGTTGCTCGTAATTTTAACACCCAGGTACTTAGTTGAATTGACAGCCTTGAGAATTATACTATTTATCGAGTAATCGAATTCCAACGGATTTCTTTTGCAACTCATGTGGATCACCTCACACATTTCGTTATTTAGCGTCAACTGCCACCTGCCACACCATACAGCAATCTTCTAAATCGCTTTGCGACTGATACTGGTCTTCGGATGACCTTACTAGACGGTAAATTACAGAATCGCCTGCTAACAACCTAAGAGAACTGCTCAGATTGGCCGGCCGCGGTGGTCTCGCGGTTCTAGGCGCGCAGTCCGGAACCGTGCGACTGCTACGGTCGCAGGTTCGAATCCTGCCTCGGGCATGGATGTGTGTGATGTTCTTAGGTTAGTTAGGTTTAAGTAGTTATAAGTTCTAGGGGACTAATGACCACAGCAGTTGAGTCCCATAGTGCTCAGAGCCATTTGAACCATTTTTGGTCAGATTGTCACCCAGGTTATTTATATAGATCAGGCACAGCAGAGGTCCCAGGACGCTTACGCGGGGAACACCTGATATCACTTCAGTTTTACTCGATGACTTGCCATCTATCACTACAAACTGCGACCTTCCTGACAGGAAATCACGAATCTAGTCGCACAGCTGAAACGATACCTCATAGGCCCGCAGCTCGATTAGAAGTCGCTTGTGAGGAACGGTGTCAAAAGCTTTTCGGAAATCTAGAAATACGGAATCAACTTGGAACTCCTGTCGATAGCGGCCATTACTTTGTGCGAATGAATAGCTAGCTGAGTTGCACAAGAAAGACGTTTTCTGAAACCATGCTGATTACGTATCAATAGATCGTTCCCTTCGAGGTGATTTATAATATATGCTCCAAAACCCTACTGCAAATCGACGTCAATGATATAGGTCTGTAGTTCGATGTATTACTCCTACTACCCTTCTTAAACACTGGTGCGACCTGCGCAATTTTCCAATCTGTCGGTACAGATCTATCGGTGAGCGAGCGGTTGTATATGATTGCTAAGTAGGGAGATATTGTATCAGAGTAATCTGAAAGGAACCTAATCGGTATACAATCTGGACCTAATGACTTGCCCGTATCAAGCGATATGAGTTGCTTTGCAACCCCTGAGGTATCTGCTTCTAAGAAACTCATGCTAACAGCTTTTCGTGTTTCAAATTCTGGAATATTCCATTCGTCTTCTCAAGTGAAGGAATTTCGGAAAACTGCGTTCAATAACTCCGCTTTAGCCGCACAGTCCTCAGTAACAGTGCCATCGGCACTGCGCAGCGAGGGTATTGACTGCATTTTGCCGCTTGTGTACTTTACATACGACTAGAATTTCTTCGAATTTTCTACCAAATTTCGAGACAATATTCCGTTGTGGAACCTATTAAAGGCATCTCGCATTGAAGTCCGTGATCCGTATCAATTGTTTCCTTGGACTCGGTGTACAGACTGTTTCCATGTCGCCTCTCGCTAGCGACATTTGCTGTAGTAAAGTTATGTATTGTCAATTTGTTTTCTAGAAAGAAAACTACTGATGTTATTTGTTTGAATTTTTGTATAGCATTCCGAGAACGCAGTATCCTCCAGGCACCCTGTAAGCAACGACTGGGCAATACCCAACAATTATAAAACTGCTTTAGAGACCTAGTTCAGATTCAGTATAAACCCACTGGGGTGTGATTTGCATAACATCGTGATTCTGCCCCCTAAACTGCATATCAGATAAGGATAGCACGATAGCAAATTCGCAGCTTATTTCCACCATACACTACAGCGTCATCAGCAAATAGCCGCAGATTGCTGCTCACACTAACTTGCAGGTCATTTGTAAATATAGAGAATACGAGTGGCAAAGTCTCTGCGGAACTTCTGAAGATACTGTTGTCTCTGATAAACCCTCCCAATCAGAACCGCGCACTGGGTCCTATTACCTATGAAGCAACTTGGTTGGTAGCAGGCGCTGTGTCACAGTGTCGAAATGTAGGAAGACGTGATCCAGCTGAAAGTAATAGTAGCTGCTGAAACATTTGCCGTTAGATAAGGGTCCCCAAGGGAAGGTAAAAAGGATAAATGGCGGCTAGAAGACAGCGGAGTCCGACTCTGCAATCCCGTCACCGAGTCCGCTGGGAACTGGGCCGCGAGTTGAGCGCCTCAGCCATCTGACAGCGGCGCTAGTGACGCACCTTATCTCGCTTCCCGTCCGAAAGCAGTCGGGCGGTGAGGGTTGAAGGATAGTACAGGGGCAGGAAGTGGAGGTGGCGGGGGAGGCTGGATCAGGGGCCGAGGCGTCAGGTGGCGACGCGCGCCCCGCGATAGCGCTGAGCAGTGGCCGCCCAGATAGCGTCGACGCCCACGTGATTTGTGGTCGCTGCTTCCTGTCTGTCCCGGGGAACACGGAGCCAGCCCGTGTCGCACACGCTGCAAAGTAAGCCATCACGCTGACACACACCGCTTTTTACTCCGGCATGTGGATCCCGCAGCACTGACGATCAGTATGTTCCTCTCTGCACTAAAATATAAACTAATGATTACACATCCACACCTACAACGACACCTTATTCCACAAGCCAACTTACGGTACAGGGTGGAGTGTATTTACGATACCACCAAATGTGAATCCCTTTTGTGTTCTCTCTCGAACAGCGAAATGGAGGTATTACTATCGGCAAATCACCGTTTTAACTCTAAGTTTCTGTGATTTACTCGTTGTGAACATTTCGCGAGACATATGTGGCCAGTAAAATTTTACCCAACACTCCACGGAACATACTCTTTGGGATTTGTAAATAGTAAACCTCTCCGTGATGCACTACTCAATGCTCTGCAACTGCTGGTTGTTCAGACCGAATAAACAATCCCGTTACGAAACGTATCACTCTTCTTTGGATCTTATCTATCTTCTCTATTAATGTAGTCTCATAAGGGCCCCAGAATAATGAATAATAGACAAAAATTGGTCCTGCAAATTCTTTGCTAGCCACTTTTTCGTTGTTTTACAGAAGCCCGACATTTAGCGTGGACTTAAATGCGATATAGTTTTGACAGAGTCAGTAACGACATTAGGTCTCGAAAGCTAGAAGAAAAACGAAACAAATTCTGTTCGTATGCAAAGCGTATCAGCCACAAGCACAGTCAGTAACTTCACTATGAGATAGCAGTGATGATTTTACCGATGACAACGCAACTAAGGAGGAATTGCTGAACGCGGTTTTTCGAACTTCCTTCACCAAAAAGATGCAGTAAATATTCCAGAATTTGGATAAAGAACAGTTGCCAACGTGAAAAATTTGGAAGCAGATACCGTCGGTTTAGAGGGAGACCAAGAGATGAATACACTAAGCAGATTCAGAAGGATGTAGGTTGCAGTAGGTACTGGGAGATGAAAATGCTTGCACAGGATAGAGTAGCATGGAGATCTGCATCAAATCAGTCTCTGAACTGAATACCACAACAACAGCAACCCTCGGTGTAGTGAAGCAACTTAAGTCACTCAAACATGGTAGGTTTTCGGTACAGATAGTACATCAGGTATATTGCTTCCAGATTTTTCTGATAATATAGTTCCATTTTGAGCACTCCTTGGACGGAAGATCTGAACACAAATACGGCAACGTTGCACGCTTTACATCAATCAGCAAAAAGGAAACGGAAGTAATCCGCATAATAGTAGACCAATACCTATGACATCTATTCTAGTAGGATTTAACGAACTCTGCGTTCCACCATTATGAAACAACTCGAAGAAAACGATCTATTGACACTTAAACAGTAGGAATGCAGAAAACATCTATCGTGTGAAACACAACTGCCTTTTTATTCACACGAAGCAATAAGTGCTAATGACATGAGATATGAAGTTCATTCCACATTCCTAGATTTCCAAAAGGCTTTTGACTCAGTTGCTCACAAGCACCTTCTTGTTAAATTTCGTGCGTATGGAGTATCGTCTCAGTTTTGCGACTGAATTTGACACTTATTTTCTTATAGCTCACAGTAGATACTAAATGAAGGGAAATCAGCGACTGAAACAGAAGTGATATCTGTGGTCCCCAAAGGAAGTGTTGTAGAAAGCCTTTGCTGTTTCTGATCTATATATCTAAATTAGGAGACAATCTGAGTAGCCGACTTTGAAGGTGACAATGCCGTCGTTTACTGTTCAGTGAAGTCGTCAGAAAATCGAAGCGAATTGAAAAATTTATGTAAGATATCTGAATAATGTTGAGAGTAGCAGTTGCCCATAAATAACAAGAAGTGTGAGGTCCCCCACATTGGCAATAAAAATATTCTTATGGCTACACAAATGTAAACATTGTCGATTGAACTAAGTACCTAGACATAAGAATTGCGTATAACTTAATTAAGATCCATCACATAAGAAATGTCGTAGGAAAGGCGAATCGAAGAATGCGTTTTATTGGCAGAACACTAAGAAGACGCAAGGAATCTACTGTAGAGGCTGTCTACACTATACTTGTTCGTCTTCTGGATTACCGTTGCAAAGTGTGGTATTCTCATCTCTGAAGATTGATCGACGATATCGAAAGATCTCAAAGAAAGGACGGTCGTTACGTATCAACGTGAAATAACTGGCAGAGTTTCACTGATGTGATAAAGAGTGGGGATGGTAATCACTAAAACATCAGCGTTCCCCGTTGCAGAGATATCTCTTAACGAGATTTCAATTCGCAACTTTGTTCTCAGATTGCGACAATAATTTTTGACTTATATACACATAAGAAGAAATTATTTTCCTAATAAAACAAGAGAAATCGGAGCTCTCAAGGGAAGAGAAATAGTCTTAAACTGTCAAGAACGAATTTGCGCTGATATGAGACTTCCAGGACGATCTAAACCGTGTGCTCGAACGGGACTCGAACGCAGGATCTTTGCCTCTCGGGAGTATTGTCTCCGGCAACTGAGGTCCCCGAGCGTGACTCAGAATCCATCCTCATAGTTGTTCTTCCGCCAGTACTTCATCTCCACTCTACAAGCCTGAACCTGAGCCATGTCTCCTCAATATCGTTTCGGCCAGCAGTGCTAATCCTACCAGTTTCACAGGAGAGCTTCTATGAAATTTGGAGGGTAGGAAATGAGATACAGAAGTAGCTCTGTGAGTTCTCGTTTAGTTCAGTCGGTAGAGCACTTTCTCCCAAAACGCAAAGGCCTTGGCATTGAGGGGAGATTTAATCTACAGGAAATTTTCAGTCAGAAAGCGGTTCTATATAACTTTTATGAAGCACTTTATTGTAAATTACAGGTTAATCATGTAGATATAGACAAATAAATTAGAAATTTCAAATGCGTGTGAATTCCTAAGGGATCTAATTGCTAAGATTGAAAGGTCCCTGTTGGATTCGTTTCATGTTAATTTCTTAAATCTGTTGTCGTTTACGGCATAAATTCCTCTTCTAAATTTACTGTGGTGTTTCTGACTATGTGGAAGGAGACTGAGCAGTGAAACGTGTTACTTTTACACCTAAACAAGAACGATCTGTCAAACTACTTCACTTTAAAACACAGTTTATATGTAATTAATGTCACACAGTCTCACACGGAACCTACATCCGCTTTCTTTTATATACTCTTCAATCTGTACATCGAGGAAGCAATGATGGAAATAAAAGAAAGGTTCAGGAGTGGAATAAAAATACAAGGTGAAAGGATATCAATGATACGATTCGCTAATGACATTGCTATCCTGAGTGAAAGTGAAGAAGAATTAAATGATCTGCTGAACGGAATGAACAGTCTAATGAGTACACAGTATGGTTTGAGAGTAAATCGGAGAAAGACGAAGGTAATGAGAAGTAGTAGAAATGAGAACAGCGAGAAACTTAACATCAGGATTGATGGTCACGAAGTCAATGAAGTTAAGGAATTCTGCTACCTAGGCAGTAAAATAACCAATGACGGACGGAGCAAGGAGGACATCAAAAGCAGACTCGCTATGGCAAAAAGGCATTTCTGGCCAAGAGAAGTCTACTAATATCAAATACCGGCCTTCATTTGAGGGAGAAATTTCTGAGGATGTACGTCTGGAGTACAGCATTGTATGGTAGTGAAACATGGACTGTGGGAAAACCGGAACAGAAGAGAATCGAAGAATTTGAGATGTGGTGCTATAGACGAATGTTGAAAATTAGGTGGACTGATAAGGTAAGGAATGAGGAGGTTCTACGCAGAATCGGAGAGGAAAGGAATATGTGGAAAACACTGATAAGGAGAAGGGACAGGATGATAGGATATCTGCTAAGACATGAGGGAATGACTTCCATGGTACTAGAGGGAGCTGTAGAGGGCAAAAACTGTAGAGGAAGACAGAGATTGGAATACGTCAAGCAAATAATTGAGGACGTAGGTAGCAACTGCTACTCTGAGATTAAGAGGTTAGCACAGGAAAGGAATTCGTGGCGGGCCGCATCTAACCAGTCAGTAGTCTGATGACAAAAAAATTTTTTTTAAAAAAATGATAAGATACTGTCATCCCCCTACCCTTCTGTGTGAAAGGATGAATGAGCAAATGTATTTCTAGTTGAACGCTTGATGGTAGCAGACAAGCCTGTGTGCTAGAGAACAGTAGGACCAACATCGGAACATGTAGATACGCTTCCTAATAGCAGAGAGGTTTCTATTCTTAGTATGGTCCTGTCCGTCCCTTGTCATCTTGGTATAGGAAGCTGCCTCTCTGGTCACTTCCGTTTATATCTGTTAAGCACGCTAGGTAGGGGCCCAGGTCAGTCTGTCTGCAGCGAGCGTCTGAAGTGTCAAGATCTCCGGCTAAGCACATGTCTGGTAAGTCTGTAGGACAATGGATTTCTTAAGTTCAGCCTAACTGAAAATTTAATCACCTTTATTTCAGGTTTAGCTCTAAAATATCTAATGTTCTCTTAAATTGCAAAGCAGTATAATTCGAGTGTGAAGTTCAGAATGTCTTACGGTACTTGCTTTGTCACTACTTTGTGAGTAAAGCGGAACCACGTGTTGATCAGTAACTCTAACTAAGATCATCAATCTGAAATGCGTATGTCCATGAGACTATAACGTCTCATCTTGACAATATGTTTCAATATATCAACTTCTCTTTATGTTCAACCCACGTGGGGTGTACATTGTGAGACCAGTACCACGTGCTTATACAATTGTTTGACCCATCGGGTTATTAGTAAGACGATAGTAACCAATTCGAGGTTTTTCTTTTGTAAATTGCGTTTCGATGTAATTTATTTTTATTATCAAAATTATTGTGGAGTTACACTCTTTGTGTAAACCAAGTTGACCACTTGAAGCATGTGGTGTAAGCATCAAAGTAGCCCTCAGTTATTCTTTTTGGGAAGATTTCACAGAGAGTTAGTATAAATTTAGTATACCAGTGTGTGGTAATTTCATGACGGACAGGATTGCGCGACGAACGCAACTTCTTTGGGTGAAAATTGAATCGGTTGGTTGGGGTTAATTTCCTCTTGCATATGTTTCAACGCTCTTCGTGTGTTATTTTGTGAATGCAGTGTTGTATGTAGTCTCCCAATCTTGGCTCCCTAGTTGATGTGTTCCGTAAGATTACAAACTCACATTTACACAATCCTAAATAAGGCACCAGTTTAGTTATGAATCAAGTTTGATATGCTGAAATTTTAACGGAACAATGATCAATGTTAAAAGAAATGTCCAAATATAAACTGATTTATTTCTTTTTATTTAAATTGTCCGTGACATGACGCCTCAAACCGTGCGGCCACTCCGCGCGGCAATGAATTGGATTTCCTTAACACTCTTCTCGTGAATCTCATTCTGACATTCACTTTCCGGACAATTTATTTTACTCCAGTCACTCAGATATGCGATGGTCACTATTTCCACTGATCCATCGCGAATAGTGTAATCGCTCAATAGTGGATTTTCTCACCTATTTACAAGCAGCATTTTTCATTTATTTACTTTCAGGGTCAACTGCCAGTCTGTGCCCAATCACGCTGCATTGTTTGTTGCTGCTACTTTCTAATAGACAACCTCAGCATCTGAAAAGTGCCACGCACATCTTCCGTCGTTATACAGAAGAGCATTTACATACGAATTTTAAAATGTAACGTTCATACCACAGCAACTTCAGGTACTCCTGAATTTGTCTTTACATCTGTCGACATTACTACTTTAACAGCGAAGTGTTTATTCCGGCCTACAAGGACGTTCTATATACTGTCACAAATCTGGTCCGATGGTCGGTAACCTCATTTTTTTCACTAAACGGTAGTGCGAAATTATATCTAAAGCCATCTCAGAGTCAAGAAACGTGGAATAAACGTGGACATCGAAGACTACGATGCTCCGGGTCTCACGGATGAATAAAACAAGCTGAGTTTCGCAATATTTATATTTGTAGAATCGATGGTGAAGTATTTCCGTTCTCCAATAATATGCGAGCATGAAACGTGTTCCATAATTCTACAAGAGACTGATATCAGCGATATAAGTCTACAAATACGTGCATCTGTCCCACGACACCTCCGGAAACGGGGATGACCTGGGATATTATACACTCAGTACGTACCGTCTGTTGCTCCAGTAACCTACTATGACATACTGGTAGATATAGAACAAGTATATCATCACGTCTAGAAGCTTTTTCCCAATTACAGATTATAGTTAGTATCCTATTCCCCCATCACTTATCTAACTTCCTCGTATTTCGGCATTGGTGCGGTATTTGAAAAGGGAAATCGTAATCAGACCTTTCTCGGTGAAACAGTTTCAAAAGATCGAATTCAGGATTTCGGCCTTTTCTGTGACAGCTTCCGTTTTAGTGACAGCACGGTCACTATGTGACTGAATACATGATTTGTGACAACAATGGTATACCGTCACTAAGAAGTACTGCCGAAGAGCAGGGCTTGATTAAGGTTGTTCGGAGGCCATAGTACTAACCACGTGTTCATATATTCGTTAACATTATTTTACTTCTATATACAAAGATGTTTTTGTGGTCTTCACTGCAGAGACTGGTTTGATGCAGCTCTCCGTGCTATTCTATCCTGAGCAGGCTTCTTCATCTCTGAGTGACAACTGCAACTCATATCCCTCTGAATCTGTTTAGCGTATTCATGCCTTGGTCTCCTCTACGATTTTTACCCCCTGCGCTTTCTTCCAATACTAAATTGATGATCCCTTGATGCCTCAGAACGTGTCCTACCAAGCGATCCCTTCTTCTAGTCAAGTTGTGCCACAAATTCCTCTTCTTCCCAATCTTATTCAGTACTTCCTCATTAGTTGCGTGGTCTACCCATCTAATCTTCAGCATTATTCTGTAGCACCACATTTCGAAAGCTTGTATTCTCTTTTTGTCTAAACTAGTTATCGCCCATGTTTCACTTCCATACATGGCTACACTCCATACAAATACTTTCAGGAAAGACTTCCTGACACTTAAATCTATACTTGATGTTAACAAATTTCCCGTCTGCAGAAAAACTTATCTTGCCATTGCCAATCTACATTTTATATCCTCCCTAATTCGACCATCATTAGTTATTTAGCTTCCTAAATGGCAAAACTCATCTACTCCTGTAAGTGTCTCATTTCCTTATTTAATTCCCTTAGCATCACCTGGCTTAATTCGACTACATTCTATTACCGTCATTTTTCTTTTGTTTATGTTCACCTCATATCCTCTTTTCAGGACACTTCATTCGGTTCAACTGCTCTTCCAGGTCCTTTGCTGTCTCTGACAGAATTACAATGTCGTCGGCAAACCTCAAAGTATTTTTCTTGTCCTTGGGTTTTAATTCCTATTCCAGATTTTTCTTTTGATTCCTTTACTGCTTGCTCACTCTGCAGACTGAATAACATTGGAGACAGCTCTGTCTCACTCCCCTCTCAACCTCTTGAGTAGTCAACACTCGGAGATTCGAATAGGGGACATTTACCTCCAATATATTTTACCCAAGAGGACGCCATCATCACTTAACCATACAGTAAAGCTGCATGCCTCCCTTTGCTTTCAGCCGTTCGCAGTTCCAGGACAGCAAGGCTGTTTTGGTTAATGTCACAAGACCGGATCAGTCAATAATCCAGAGTGTTGCCCCAGCAACTACTGAAAAGGCTGCTTCCCCTCTTCAGGAACCACACATTTGTCTGACCTCTGAACAGATACACCTCCGTTGCGGTTGCACCTACGGTACGGCTATCAGTATTGCTGAGGCACGCAAGCCTCCACACCAATGGCAAGTCCATGGTTCATGAGAGGAGGTAAAGATAGGAAATATAGTTTTCTTTGAGCTATTTCAGCACTGACAGAGTGAGTTTCTAACCATTATCTGACTAGCATAATAACTATTATCTGACTAGCATTATAACCACACTAGTGCACGCACAATCATCGCTTTTCGCTTTAATATTGTCGGCCGGAGTGGCCGAGCGGTTTTAGGCACCTCAGTCTGGAACCGCGATACCGCTACGGTCGCAAGTTCGAATCCTGGATGTGTGTGATGTCTTTAGGTCAATTACGTTTAAGTAGCTCCAAGTTTTAGGGGACTGATGACCTTAGATGTTAAGTCTCATAGTGTTCAGAGCCATTTGAGCCATTTTATAACTACATTCGCACATGAGGTCAAATCCGCTTCTCACAAAAGTAGGGATTTAGAAGTCTCCACCTGTTTTCTGTTTCTACCCAACAAGGGCAGCCTCAGTCGCAGAAGTAGTTGTGCCCTAAAGTGTAAAGACTGTCAGACTGCGGCAGCGGGCGTTACGCAGCGGTTGCTGATTCCATCTAGCCGCTGGTTGATGTACTGGATAAATATTTTTACATCAGTTACGCTTTGCATAAATAAGAAAGTATGGCAAAACACGTTCTTATTACATCACTGACACTCAGAGGTCTCCCAACTCTAACACATGCAGCTGTACTTTGCATCATCAGCCACCTCTTGGCGAAAAGCACGTAGAATGATATTTATAACTTGTAAACAAGAAAGGGAGAGAGAGAGAGAGAGGGAAAGGAACAATGTGGATTCTGCAATTCGTGCCACATGTGTCTGTTAAGAAATTCACTCCTCTGTATTGCTGCTACCATTTTATCTGCAAGTTTGTCAGGACATGTGCAGGAGTATAGCACAAGCCACTGGAAGCTGGCAAGCGCAGTGTGTTGTCATTTGGGTGTTATAACCGAGCTGTTGAATTATTGCTAGAAAGGCTAGACTCGCTTGGTGAAACCTGCCACCACAGCAGCAATGAGAAGTCCCCGCAGTACAGGCAACGGGAGTTCTCCACCAGCAGGTTTCAGTGCTGTTGACAAGCACCAAGAGGAAGCGGCACATTGGCACAGCAGATACCTTGCTACCTGGTATAAAACGCTATAATCATTGTAGCAGTTCTACTGAAACGTGGGCGGCTACGCCAGACAAGGAGACCACTAAGAGCCGCCAGCAGCAGCCAAGAATTCGGGTCTCTGTTTCGGCTCCAGTTTCCTGTACTAAGTCCATCCTCAGAACTTATTGCCAGGGTGCAACAGTCTTTCGGGGCCCACTCCAGCTACAAGCTGGATACTTGGATGCGCAGAGTGGCCTAGCGGTCTGGGGCGCCATGTCACGGATTGCACGGCCCCTCCCGCCGGAGGTTCGAGTCCTCCTCGGGCATGGGTGTGTGTGTTGTTCTTAGCATAAGTTAGTTTAAGTAGTGTGTAAGAGTAGGGACCGATGACCTTAGCAGCTTGGTCCCTTAGAAAATCACACACATTGAACATCTGGATTCTTGCGCAGGGCGCAGCGGGTCGTACCTCGTACACGATATCCGGGCGCACCTTGACAGCGCGTACCAACAGCTGCTACGGCGCAGTCATTCACTGCAGAGTCGGCCACAGCACAAACATCCCCGATTTTTTTCATGAGCCGATGACGCCAGGTGGTCGTGCGGTTGCTTGCCAAGCACTGAGCACTAGCATCAGCAGAGATGGAAGCGCGATTTGCAGTGAGGTGGCAGGACGCGGGCTGTCAAATGGTGGAACACACACCTCTTTCTACATGGAGGGCAGGCTTGGTTGCAGACCCACGCCGTAGCAGCACCAACATAGGTGCTGAAATTAGAGCACAAGTTCTTCCAGCCTCACCTCTCTGCGCCTTCTATCCTGTTCCAACCCTCCACCACCTGCCATCTTGACATCGTAGTGACCTCTATATCCCCGGCTACGGCTAACCCTCCCTCAATGCTATTCCATATATTCCGCTTCTCTCTCTTCCTGAAATTAACGATTAAAACTGAAGTTAGTGAAACTTTTACGCCCTTCTTATGACTGGAAAGTTATAATTGCGATTGGCATAACAGACAGTTCAACACTGACGTACATACGTAAACTTTACACAAATATATGAAATGTATTCACAGTTGCAAGTATGGACAAACATCAGCTGGATAATGGAATAACGACAGTGAAAATTTGTGCCTGACCGGGACTCTAACCTAGATTTCTGCAGTCCTTTTACCATTAGACTAGCCGAGAAGGACACACGGCTAGACCAGAAAATCTACATCTCGTCAACCATGTGTCTACAACCCACACTCCTACATTCATTACGTATATCCTTGTACAGAGGGAGACGTTTTAATTGAAAGTCGTTTTAGCGGTCGGCAAACAAATACGTTGCTACAATGTCTGTGTTCTTCGGAACAACGATGCAATGTTCCTTCGAACATGTATGAATGCATGCATTCGCCTCGGACGTGTCGACATCGCTGTCGGCTGAAACTCGTGTGAAATCAGTAACCTGTCTTTGGGTTTTGTGTTGTAGACACTAAGACAGCGGTTGTAATGCAAACTATCAGATATCCAATCAGTTTGAGGAAGCAAATTCGGCTAAGTGAATCCGTCTCACATCAGGACTGCGGATTTCGTGGTGAGTGCCCATTTCCAGCTACGGACAGTGATTTTGATGCTCAAGTTCTGTGTCTGTTGGCAACTTCGTAATTTTCCTAGTTTGCAAGTGATTTTCCTGTGGCTGGTCTGATACGCTGTGGGGCACGTAGACACTCGTTTATTTCTGTACTGGGCTGTTTCTAGCCGTGTGAACACCTTTCGCCTCATGTGACGAACGTGAACTAATCATTAATTTTACTGTTAGCAATTTTGAGATTTTGTTTGCATACTGCTGAGTGAGGTGGCTTGTTAGTGTCGATGCAAGCTCTACATTTTTACATTGTATAAAGACCCGCATACTCTAGAAAGTGAACTAAAATATTCTTGCCTTTTACATTTCTTGACCACGTCAACTTTGTACGACTCGTTAGTGCTTGTGTTTTCTTGTTTTAGTGACGCTATAATTAATGCAGTTTGTATATTTCAGTTGACCTAATGGTCATTTCACAATTATTATTGTACTGAATTCAAAAGGGACTCCGCAAGCGGACCTTGCTATATTGTCCTGTATACCTTGGCGTAGAACTGACTTCACAGCTAATTCAAAAGAAAAATAAGCGCGAACAAATCATCTCGGGGCTCTGTTTAATCCTTTATACAGCATTGGATAGAGGTGTCTTTGTGAAACAGCTTGCCAGTTAATTTCATGTATACACGTTTTTTACTGCATAGGAGTGCTCTCCTGTGGGCTTATGCCGACATATTCAGTGTCTATATTGCTGGCTGTAAACAGCTATCACCGATTTTAAATGTTAGTTCCACTAACTGAGTTTTAACAGAACATACGTTGTTGCCTCAGGGTGGTTCTATTCTAATCCAACTGCTGTGCTGGCAGATTTTATGCTGTTGTATCTACTAGTGCTCACACTTAATTTTATAACTTTCCTAATAATCTGTACAGTCCTAAGGCATCGACTGCACACCGACCAGTGCAGCGTCGCGAAACAGAATAAAGAAGGTGTTGACCCGCACGCCAGTGGAAAGAGCAGGCTGTAAAGTACTTGTACTTTGTATGTAGGAGGCTCGGGGCACAGAATTCATAGGAATCAAGTTGAGCTATGTGTCTTCCCATAGTAGAAATAGTTTTCTATTAATTAGAAAGTGTGTCGTACAAATGATTTTGGATTCCTGCCACTGGCCATGGCAACTTCTCTCCGTCCATGTCTGTGTCTGTTCTGACTCCCATCCGTTTGCAGTGCCCATGAACTCGACTACGTCATGTAGTACCATGCAGGTTTTGTCATCAATTTTTTCCTTTGACAGATAGCCTGAAGTGTTTGTTACAGCCAACGGACCATAGTTTACAGCTCAGCACTTTGAACAATTTTGTACAGGCAAAGGCATCACACACGTTACCAGTGCTCCGTTTCATCCTCAGTCGAACAGAGAATCTGGACGATTTGTGAGCACGTTCATGCAGCAGGTGAGCAAACAAAACTACTTACCTCCCACACGGGAGCGAGCGCGGCTGCTCTTTCCGTAACGTACCGCTCCCAGCCCTGCGATCATCTACATCTACATCTACTTCGCACTCCGCAAGCCACCTAATGGCGTGTGGCGGAGGGTAATTTTTGTACCCCTAACTGAGCCCTCCAACCTGTTCCATTCGCGAAAAGCGCGTGGGAAGATTGCTTGTCGGTAAGCCTCTGTATTGGCTCTAATTTCTCGAATGTTCTCCTTGTGATCATTACGCGAGACGTATGTGGCGAAAAGTAATAAGTTGTCCGATACTTCGTGGAGAGTGCTTTCACGAAATTTCAATAGTAAATCTCTCTGTGACGCTACAACGCATCCCTGGTAACATCTCCCATTGGAGTTTATTGAGCATCTACGTAACGCTTTCGTGACAACTAGGCGATCCCGTGACGAAATGTGCCGCTCTTCGTTGGATCTTCTCTGTCTCTTCTATCAGTTCTATCTGGCAGGTATCTCAGATAGATGAATAATACTCAATAATCAGTCGAAAAAGCGCCTTATAAGCCACTTACTTCGTCGATGAATTACATTTTCTTAAGATTCTTCATATGAATCTGAGCCTAGCATCTGTTTTTCCCTCTATTTGTTTTATGTGGTCATTTCACTTAAGGTTGCTCTATGTAGTTACTCCCTTATATTTTACGGAAGATACTGTTTCCAGCGATTTGTCATCAGTATTGTAGCTATACAGTTGTGGATTTCTTTTCCTATTTATGCGCAATATGTTACATTTATTTACGTTCGGGTTCAACTGTCAGAGCCTGCACCTTTCATCAATTCTCTGGAGGTCATTCTGTAAATCGTTACTATCTTCTGGCGTTGTTACTTTGATGTAGACAATCGCATCTTCTGCGAACAGCCTTAGAGAGCATCCGAGGATTTCTACTCGATCATTTATATATACTGTAAACAGTCACGGCCCTATCACACTTCCTTCAGTTACTCCGGAAACTATCTTTACATTCGTCGATTTTGTTCCGTTAAGAGCGACGTGTTGATTTCTGTCTGCATGGAAGTCTTGAATCCAGTCGCAAATCTGCTCCGATACTCTATAAGGTCGTATTCTTTTCCCTAAACGGCGATACGGGACGGTGTCAAATGCCTTCCTGAAGTCAAGGAACACGGCATCAAGCTGAGCGCTGTTTTCTACGGCGCTGTGGATCCCATCGAGGAACTGAGCGAGCTAAATCTCACAGGACCTCTATTTGTGAAATCCTTGTTGATTTTTAGGGAAGGAGAGTTTTCTTCTTCAAGAATTGTCATTATTCTTGAGTATAAAACAAGTCCCATACTTGTACAATAAATTGAACTCAACGATATAGATCTATAATTGTGTGCATCTGTCCTGCTACCTTCTTGAAAATAGGAATGACCTGCGCTTTCTCCCATTCGCTAGGTACCCTTCGATGCTCAAGGGATCTGCTATAATTTACTGCTAGAAGGGGAGCTAGTTCTTTCGCATAATCTTTGTAGAATCTTATAAGTACCTCATCTGGTCTTTTCGCGTCTCTACTATTAAGCGGTTGTAGTTGTTTTTCTGTTCCGCGATCGGTTATCTCGATATCTACCATTTCGACGTTCGTACGACTATTGAAAGCAGGGAACGTGTTAGTCTTCCGCTGTGAAACAATTTCAGAAGACCGAATTCAGTATTTTGGCCTTCTCTCCGTTGTCTTCCGCTTCCGTGCCCGTATGGTCACTGAGTAGGTGCATAGATGATTTTGACCCACTTACCGATTTTACATTCGACCAAAACCTCTTGGGGTTTTTACTCAGATCGGTTGACAAACTTTTATTTTCAGAGTCATTGAAGGCATCTGTCATTGTTCTCCTTACGCTCGTTTTCTCTTCATTCAGTTTTTGTTTGTCGGGTAGGTTTTTACTTCTCTTGATCTTAGATGAAGTTCTCTTTGTTTACATGACACTTTCCTAACACCCTTATTAAATAATGCCAAGTCTTTGCTATCCCTTAAAACCTTACTTGGAACATACTTCTGTAGGGCTCATAGCAGGATTCATTTGATCTTCTTCCATTCGTTTTTCACATCTTCATCATCACCAGGTATTTGATGCTGTCTACTCAGATGCTCTGAAATTAGTATCTTGTCAATCTACCTAAGCAAAACTATCTTCGTGCCTTTCTTGAAGTTTGTTACCAGGTCTAAGACGTTCCTCTCACGAGTTTGTTCTCTAACTAACTGTTCAAAATAATTTTCAGACTATACTCCAGAAGAATTTCAAGCGAATTCCTCTCTCTGACACAAGTTTTGACACCATGACAGTGGTGGGGCAACCGGAGCATCATCCCACAAATCAGGGGGAAGTATACATTCAGGGGCTCTAACATGTGTGAGACTGGTTCTGATCTATCTTCCTACCACAGTTGCGCAATGACGCTCTGTGAGTGTTTTAAGAATTTGTGTTGAACCTATGGCCTGCATCGTAGGAAGATATCATCTCACGCGTGCAGAGTTCAGAAGAGTGCAGCAGTACAGAAAGTAATGTAAGCAGACAACGATCTCAATGTTGGTTCCACTACATTCCCAGTACAGGAAACACTATCGCCAACAGAAATTAATGTACAGGTTCAGGCATAACTGTATGTTAGCAACAAATGAAAGTCTTAGATTTTCGTTATCAAGGTTTATTTTTTCTCGAAGTATAACTTCATAATATCCTAATTATAATACGCAAAGGATGCTAAAATATTGATATTGGTCGTTCCCAACAGTGAAGCGAAATTCTTAACCATTCGAAGATTTTTTTAATAGTAAGATGGTTGATGACCATGTCTGGGGGTCGATACAACTTTAATAAAATTGGGGCCAGAGATATCAATTAGACATAAAAGGCACAATTAAAATAATCATTTAATGCATGGGGGTTGGTAAAGAGTAATCACAAAGAAGTATACAATTAAAACAAATCAATAAATTCAGGGTGTAAAGCACTCTACAGTGGCTGATCAGTTCTTTTGTTAAGTCGGATATCTCGAGTTTCTGCTTCAATTTAGGCTGACAATCGTGAATATGTTTAACTACAGGTCACGGCTGAATATACGAAAAAAATAGGAGAGTCGGAGACAACCACAGTTCTAAGCTGCGGTAGAGGCCGCTGTCAGCGCGAGCTGTGAACCTGAGAATTTATTCTAAATCTCTCTCGACCGTTAAACACTAGTCTGATAAATTTCCTATGTCTTCGGTGAAGCTGAGATTCCAAGTTGTTCTCTAGCTACATTAATTGGGATGATACACTCTATTTGGCTGGAATAGCGTGTACATTGTTGCCCTCAAATGGCTCGCAGGCGTTAACTGTCAGTGATCAGTGCTATTCTCCGTACTAGGAAACTTTGCAGTTTAACTCCTTGAAAGTTACGACGAGCCTCTGAACAAGTGTTCACATAATGACTGTGGAAATCGTGTCAGTGCAGAATTCTCAGTCTACATTTGCCTACATCAAAGCTGGGGGCCACGTGTTTTCTTTCTGGCCAATCTGAGCATTCGTAGTTGTTATAACTACACCCACTAGAGCTTTTTAGCCTATCACAGGTGTCGTTTCTTTTGTAGGGCAGAGTTTAACTTCTGCTACATAATACTAAGATAGCCGGCCGGAGTGGCCGAGCGGTTCTAGGCCCTACAGCCTGGAACCGCGCGACCGGTCGCTGGTTCAAATCCTGCATCGGGCATGGATGTGTGTGATGTCCTTAGGTTAGTTAGGTTTAAGTAGTTCTAAGTTCTAGGGGAGTGATGACCTCAGAAGTTAAGTCCCATAGTCCTCACAGCCATTTTAACCATTTTGAATAATAAGATAAACGCCCTAATGACTGTAGCAGTTTTGCGCCCTAAAACCATAAAAAAAATAACTAAGATAAATAGCATTTTCTTTCATGCGAGTTTTAACACAGGTAGCTACAATGAGTCACCATTGTTTTGAGTTGGGTTTCCATGGACATGGTCGTGAGTAAAAACAGGGACAGGGGCAGCTTCTGGCGGTGGTCTGCGCAATGGCTCCGGTGTCTCATTGTGTCTGCTTGATGTGACACTGTGTGGGTTTCAGTTTAACATTTGGACAAGTGTTGCTGTCGTAAAATTCTCCTTCCCTCAGAACACCATCTCATAGCTCAGGTCTGGGAAATTACTTGCATGCAATTACTAGTGTGAGTGTTAGTGGTTTACATTCACGAAATTCTGGCTTATTTATTAACTTTCTCTATTAATAATTCGCACGTTTTCGAAGCCCGTGAGTTCTGCGGAGTGCCTCATTCTGTTCTCTCATGACGTCTAATGACTACAGAGGTCACTGATATGGAGTCCTGGCAGTAGGTGGCAGCACACTGCACCTAATAGTAAAAAGGTATGTTTTTGGGGGCGTCCGAATATTTTTTATCACATAGTGCATGTTACGACAGTTAGTCTTGAGGACCAAGGATT
Source organism: Schistocerca gregaria (assembly GCF_023897955.1). Classification (NCBI taxonomy): domain Eukaryota; kingdom Metazoa; phylum Arthropoda; class Insecta; order Orthoptera; family Acrididae; genus Schistocerca; species Schistocerca gregaria. The sequence goes on from NC_064931.1 coordinate 80,963,494, forward strand.
CGTGGGGAAAGGGAATGTTGCTGCTTGCAAAGTGTTTGGGTGGGTGAAATAAAGAAATATGCGTAATGTGCTCTGAGATACTTACATGGAACTGATTAAGAGTCGCCGGCACGTGAAGACTTTTGATTACTACAATTTCCCTATGCAACTTGTACCTTTACTATGTGGTATATATCGCACAGATTTTATTTTCCAGCTGACATGTTACAAAGGGATGAACTAATTTCGAAGTATGAACCCTACTTCTAGCATTATGACTCGAATGTGTGATGCCAGCTTGATGAACCACCATCAGTATCCCTTATTTCACTTTAGTTTTGTAGATAGGTGTTTCTGTGTTTCTCCAAGTCTTATCGCAGTTAATTAGTTGTTAAGGTATTTTATTGCTTCAAGAGAACTCAGAATGCCGAAGAGAAATTGTTCATTGATTACTAAATGTTGCCTATACACCGATTAGTATTTAATATATAACCGCTGCTGCAGTTCCTGTCACTCTGCTGCTGCCAATGCTGTTGCTGTTGCAGATGGTGCATCTACTGCCACGGGTGTTGCTGCCACTGTTGCTGCTGTGGATGCAGCTATTGTCTCTCTGCCCCTTGTACCACGCGCTGGATATATGCTGGAACTATGACGTGTTGAATAAAAATACTTAGTGAGAGATAAGTTGCAGTTATCAATTTTGACCCCACGAAATCATCTACAGCCTCGCTGGTTACACCAGTACTACAAAGATGGCATATATATGTGCCCAAACTGCTGATATTGCTCTACAGCATTCATTTTCTCCGTGATTTGGTGCTGCTGGATTTGCGCTGAAACAGTAAGAAGAAATGTATTAAATTCAACGAAATTCTTAGGGAGCTGAAAGCTATAGTAACTGATTTGAATCTGTATACTGAAGAGAGGTCGGAATGGCGCCTGTAGTATGCAGTCACGAAGCAATTTCTGTGAAACATTGTCAATGTGAGTGTGCGAAGGTTACAGTAAACGGGCAGTGGTGCATCAGCTACAAGCTACTGGACTCCCAGGATAGTTTCCATGTGGTGACTGTAGCCTTTCCAGGATCGTAGATCTACACGAGCAGAACGGCTCCGACAATGTCCTCGAGGCTTATAGAATAGCGCAGCACCTGGCTAAAGTCGAGACAGCTATTGAGGACAGAATTAGTCTCTTGGAGAGAAGTTGGCAAGGATCCTGTAGTATTCAATTGCGAAGAAATTTCTATGTAGCATCGTCAATGTGAAGGTACAAAGGTTATAGTAAATGGACTGCAGTGGATCGGTTACAAACTACTTGACTCCCAGGAGAGGTTCCATTCGGTAGTAGGGGGGCTACACAGGTGCCACCCCACATTCCATTGTTGCCAACTTTATTCAAGACATCCAAGATGGCAACATGTAGACTTGGCAACAGCACATGACGTCCTCCAAGATGGCGGATTTTCGCGGGATGTTTGAATTCTGGCTGGGAGATAGGTCAATTGGGCTACCTCCACTAACCTAACCCTCGAGAAAGAAATTGGCACGAAATTCAAAGTCCAGCAGGATAATGCATCACACCACGAAAATGGTGTGAAAAATTGACTTTTCTTTATTATTTAACGAGTTTCAAGCATGTGTGATCTCCACGAGCACTAGAGCTCAACTGGCTTAGTTGATATCGTCGCCACCAGAAAGCGCCTCAATGACGCCATCCAAGATGAGAGATTTTGGCGGGAAGTTTGAATTTTGGCGGGATGAACGTCAATTGGGCTACCTCCACTAATCTAACCCTCTAACCCCCCCCCCCCCCCTCTAGGAAATGGCTGGAATTTCTAATTCCAACATAATAATGCGTCACACCTTGGAAAATGGCAGGTAAAGTGAACTTGTCTTTATTATGAAACCAATTTCAAGCAGATGTGTTCGCCCCTGTGTCTGGACAACAACAGGCTTAGTTCATATTGGTGCCACCAGAGGGCACTCTCCTGACATCAGATCATGACACAAGTACAGTTTTTCAAGATGGCTGCTCCCAATGTATCCACCGCGAGCTCCAGAGCTCAAGTGGTTTAGTTCATATCGGCAGCACCTGAGGACGCCACCGAGACATCGGGTGATGGCACAAGATCATCTGCTCTCTCTCACGCGTGCGCGTTATAACCGGACACGAGCCACGCCACTGGCCCATGGGCGACCGACCGCTTACGTCACACACCCTCGACCACCACATTCGTACACGCGCCGGACGTAGTCTTCTGTAAATATGCTAACTAAAGTAACACCCACATCGCGCATGTAACCTATCAGTTACCTAAGTACTTAATTAGATTTCAATTTTAATCATATTCAATATGTAAATTTACAATTTCAATATTCCATGATCAAATGAGAAGTTACACATTTTCCCACCATCAGCTCGGTGTTCATTCATGACCTAGCAACCCCACACCCCTAGAATGCGGCAATCCTACTGGCCACATGATTCGACTTCATATACGTATGAAGAGGTGTTCAAGTATCTAGTTTCAACTACTTTTCAAGGTCCAGACCGCCCCATCCTCCTAGGAACCGGCGCCGAGTTAGAATTCTGGCAGTAAAGAAAGGTCACTAGCGCTTTCTCTACCAACCTAAGAAAATAGTGCAAAAGAAAGGACACTTGTAATATCCTCAGCTACCCAACCGCCACTTCCTCCTAGGAACGTTCGTCAAGTTTGAATTCTGCTAGTAAACAAAGCTCATTTCCGTTTTCGCTACCAACATAAGAAAATTGCTACAAATGAAGCTAACCACCACCACTAACCTAACTCGCCAGACCACTACCCCTTTCTAGGGGTGGGTGGCAAAGGACTCACTCAGCACACCCTACACTGATGGAGAGAGGAAGGAGTGTAGTTTATTTACTTGGGAGCAATTTATTTATCGATGGAGTATGTGTATCACAGAACACACGCTCAGACATGCCCCACAGCACACAGGGAGGCACACTATTCCTACATAACTGATGTATAAAGCTCTACACACACTCTTGCTAATTGTAAACCATAAAAAATAACACATTGCACAAACTACAGACATGCGAACCACTCATAAACAATGCAGAGAATTTAGGTCCAGATAGCCAAACAACTCCTAAATTGTCAAAATGATAATCCATCTAAAAGACTCTGCTTGCTAATCGTCAGCTGTCGAAATCATACACCAGCCTTTATTTAAACAATTAGAGGTAGCACCACCACCAAGTGTATCTGCCACTGAGTCCATAGCCAACTGACTTAGTTTATATCGATGCCACTAGAGGACGCTGTAGTGACGTCAGGTGATGACACAAGTACCGTAATCTAAGATGGCGCGACCTAGTGGGTTCAACATGACCTCCAGACCCCCACAGGCTTAGTACATTTCGTCGCCCCCAGAGGACGCCATAGTGACACCAACTGAAGACGCAAGTACAGTTATCCACGATGGCGGCAAACCGTGTGTTCCCCACAAGGTCAAGTACCCAGTACCACCAGCAGAGGACGCTATCGCTCCTTTTGTCACGTAAACCAAGATAGTGAAGGAAAAGGACTGAGCCTGCTCTGGGCTGCAGGGGAGAGTAAGGATTCACAGCACTCTACTTATTTTGAAACAACTTACACTCCTGGAAATGGAAAAAAGAACACATTGACACCGGTGTGTCAGATCCACCATACTTGCTCCGGACATTGCGAGAGGGCTGTACAAGCAATGATCACACGCACGGCACAGCGGACACACCAGGAACCGCGGTGTTGGCCGTCGAATGGCGCTAGCTGCGCAGCATTTGTGCACCGCCGCCGTCAGTGTCAGCCAGTTTGCCGTGGCATACGGAGCTCCATCGCAGTCTTTAACACTGGTAGCATGCCGCGACAGCGTGGACGTGAACCGTATGTGCAGTTGACGGACTTTCAGCGAGGGAGTATAGTGGGCATGCGGGAGGCCGGGTGGACGTACCGCCGAATTGTTCAACACATGGGGCGTGAGGTCTCCACAGTACATCGATGTTGTCGATAGTGGTCGGCGGAAGGTGCACGTGCCCGTCGACCTGGGACCGGACCGCAGCGACGCACGGATGCACGCCAAGACCGTAGAATCCTACGCAGTGCTGTAGGGGACCGCACCGCCACTTCCCAGCAAATTAGGGACACTGTTGCTCCTGGGGTATCGGCGAGGACCATTCGCAACCGTCTCCATGAAGCTGGGCTACGGTCCCGCACACCGTTAGGCCGTCTTCCGCTCACGCCCCAACATCGTGCAGCCCGCCTCCAGTGTTGTCGCGACAGGCGTGAATGGAGGGACGAATGGAGACGTGTCGTCTTCAGCGACGAGAGTCGCTTCTGCCTTGGTGCCAATGATGGTCGTATGCGTGTTTGGCGCCGTGCAGGTGAGCGCCACAATGAGGACTGCATACGACCGAGGCACACAGGGCCAACACCCGGCATCATGGTGTGGGGAGCGATCTCCTACACTGGCCGTACACCTCTGGTGATCGTCGAGGGGACACTGAATAGTGCACGGTACATCCAAACCGTCATCGAACCCATCGTTCTACCATTCCTAGACCGGCAAGGGAACTTGCTGTTCCAACAGGACAATGCACGTCCGCATGTATCCCGTGCTCTAGAAGGTGTAAGTCAACTACCCTGGCCAGCAAGATCTCCGGATGTGTCCCCCATGGAGCATGTTTGGGACTGGATGAAGCGTCGTCTCACGCGGTCTGCACGTCCAGCACGAACGCTGGTCCAACTGAGGCGCCAGGTGGAAATGGCATGGCAAGCCGTTCCACAGGACTACATCTAGCATCTACGATCGTCTCCATGGGAGAATAGCAGCATGCATTGCTGGGAAAGGTGGATGTACACTGTACTAGTGCCGACATTGTGCATGCTCTGTTGCCTGTGTCTATGTGCCTGTGGTTCTGTCAGTGTGATCATGTGATGTATCTGACCGCAGGAATGTGTCAATAAAGTTTTCCTGGGACAATGAATTCACGGTGTTCTTATTTCAATTTCCAGGAGTGTATTTAACGATACGGTATATCTATCACACTATCACAAAACACCCACCCAGATGGGCCCGGGGCCATGTTGCACAGCCAGCACACACGCAACCAACTCGTAATTTCGGTACAAAATATCAAACTGCTCCTAAATAATACAGCACATTCATGTGTAGACACGTTAAGCACTCGCAAACTGTCCATATAGCGCATATCGCAACCTACAGACCTGCTCGCAAAATAATGCAATCAACACTCGCAAGCACAGTCCACCGTCCCTTGCCCAGTAGATTACACAGGAGGTAGCGATAACTTATGCATCAGTCAACTGTCAAACCACGCACAGGCCTCCGCCCGCTTCCCGCAAGCGGCGCCATCTCATGCATACTTCATTTCTGATAAATTCCTATCCCAATACATATTCACCTGGACGCCTATCGGAAGGGAGTGAAGACATATTTACAGAACGCAAACGCTACAATCTCTTTCGCGGCCATTTGCGGTCGACGCGCACATCAGCTGTCAAAGCACACACAGACGTTCGTCCAGGACCGCGCTCCGTCACACCCCCAAGCCGCGGTCGCCGATCGCACGTCAAAGTCTGCTCTATGCAGTCACCGTTATACTGCCAGAGCATTCCAAAGCACGTTCACCCCAGTCTCATATTTGTACCATCTCCAGGCGCCACTTGTCTCTACCATTGAAGGCAGAATAACACAGAGCGTGGTGAACACGTGTTCAACCACACGTGCACGCTCCAGCTTGACTGACACATCGCCACCTAAGACATTCTCAATGTTATTCTTACGTCACATGGCTTTTTGGAAAAAAATATCAGCCAAATCCAGCTCTCCGTAATTTTTTTAGTGCCCCAGAAATATTTAACGTTTGCTTTCTTGTTGTTTCTGCTTTTATGCGCCAAAATTCCTGCCTTTACAGAACCTGCTTACCGAAATACTGCCGAATCCAGTCTTCCTCCCGGACATAAAGTGATATTCCTCCTGCTCGCAACATACGCAAATGTTCTCACCGCTCCTATATCCCACCACAATCAATCAAGCATTTTCATTAACTCTTATCGAATTTACCAGTCGAATTACTGACACCGTCAGTATTGAAGCACAATCCACCTTTTCTCTCTGGGGCTTTTTGTCGATATTTTGCAAATATTGCTAAATTGCACCGACAGTTTCCTCTATCTATACATCCCCAACCTGTTCTTTCTTTCTACAGACGCTACACTCAGTGGTAATAAACTATTTTACACTGATCTTCAGTTTGCACAGACAACTAAACATCGCGAAGTTGTGTACAGGTCATCAAATACAAACTATGTTACTTAAAATCCAATCAAGAAGGATTTTAAGTAACATTATAAAATCACTGGTTGCTGTTATCCCATAATACATTATGGCTGTTTTTGCAAATAAAAACGATACTCGCAAGAATATTGGAGCGTCAAACCGATTTCCAAGCGGGAAATATATCACCGAGTACCGTCAATCTTCGTTGTACTTCTCGATGTCAAGAACACCGCACTAGCCTCCCAACTGCTAACGCAACATAATGCAAAACATATACACTGTACATTATTTCTCCACAAACACCAAACTTTAGCGAGGTGCAACGTGCTGTAAAGCATTGACTAACTACAAACAAGTAGACTAAACTGATATTTGCATTCTCGAATACCGAAGTCGGTCATCGAACAGATTCGAGATGATCAATATTCTTTACAAACCAACTATGGTCTTTCCCGCGTCTAGAGAACAGGCAAACGTGTGTCCAACACAACACAATCGATCTTCCCTCAACTAAAGAAAGGCACCAAATGTCCAGAAGCAGTCGATCGAACAATTTACATGTGAAAGAATAACGCTCCACCGCAAACGCACCATCTTCTCAATGTTACACTTGATCACAAAAGCCGCCCAGCACATACTAAGTATTAGATCACTATTCGTTCGTCTAGAACATGGTAAAGTTAACTCTTAATACAGTCCTGCACTCCAACTGTCCTCTGCATTCTGAAGACTGCTACCATTAACAGGGGAACCCGAATCAATACCACCACAGACTTTGCATACACAGACACGTTCCAGAAAAGCCCTCACATATATCTTCTATCATTATACTTAGAATTAAATCTTACCATCGCGGTCTCAACTGCAGGGTATTCAGCAATGACCAAAGCATTGGAAATACACCCTGCTGTCGGCAGTGGCTCTGGAAATAAAAATATACTACCATTCTTATGACCTGACATATTCTTCCATTCGCTATCACAGTACCCCAAGTCAAATCCATACCCTTTCTAGAACAGCACATGCGAACATATCACACACCCGGCACTAATGTTGAGTATAATATTACCTCCTCAATAACTGGTTGCATACGACATCAAATAATACTGACCAAAAATCAACGATGGGTGTGCATGTCACTTACGTCCATCCTGCGAGTCATACCACCGTGTCATAGGCGTAATGGAGCACATGTTAAACAAAAACTCCCGATCCCAACAACAACTGCATGTTACTCTCACAAGTGCTTGTCGTTCTACAGGTGTGCACTAGTATCCATGTTAGAAGTTATATACTTGCTTTATAAATCTAGGTACGACATGACCTCTGAATGAGGTCGTTATTTGTCCAGACAAATACCGAGCCCATAACTGTAGGAATGTATGTAATAACAGCCAACTGTGTAACCTCCTGATAGAATCGGAGAATTTTGAAACACATTCGGCTAAGGAACGCGGTATGCGACCGGTATCTGCAACTCTCTCACGCCGCTAGATATTTATCCAGTATGTGTAACGTATTGTGTGTCGATACCATATCAGAGGTTACGTTATATTTCTACTGAGTTAAAGGCGATGACTGACTGAGAAGGATCACCACCACAAGTGAATCATATCTCAAAACGAATCACCTTTCTCGAACCTACACGCTGCAGTAAAAATCCGACGCTACCACTTGGAACCTATGCTGGAAGTACAGTGTCTTGTAATCGATGCACCGCTGCACATCTACTATAACACTCGTAGTCTCTCACTGACGATGCGACACAGATATTGCTTCGCGACTGCGCACTACATACCCTATGACGACTAACACCCAGGAGGTTACAGAGTTGTCTCGCAATTAGACCATAGCTGCGCTACTTCATAAGCCTCGAGGAAATCGTATGAGTGATTCCGCTAGTGTACATTTACGATACTGGCATCTCAGCGGTCACCCTAAGGAAACTCTCCTGGGAGTCAAGTAGCTTGCATCCATTGCACCGCTGCCAGTTTACTGTAAGTCTCGTACCCTCATATTGACAATACGGCACAAAAATTCCTTCACGATTGCATACTACATGCTCTATGCCGACTTCTCTCTAAGAGACTAATGCCGCCCTCAGGAGTTGTCTCGCTATTATTCGGTTGCTGGGCTATTGCATAAGCCAGAAAGACGTTGTCCCAGTCATTCTGCTACTGCACAACGATGATCCTGGCGCGGCTAGGGTCACCGCAATGAACCTCTCCAGGGAGGCCAGGAGGCTGTAACAGATGCACCGCTGTCCATTTACTGTAACCTTCGTACACTCACATTGACGATGCTACACAGAAATTGCTTCACGACAGCATACTACAGGCCCCCTGCCGACTACTCTCCAAGAGATTAATGCCGCCGTCAGGAGTTGTCTCGTCATTAGATGAGTGCTGCACTACTGCATACGTAACGAGGAAATTTGTGATACTGGCGCGACTACAGTCACTGTATGGAAATAGAGAAACTTGTAATGGATGCATCGCTTCCCATTTACAGTAACCCTCGCGCCCTCACATTGACGATGCGACAATGGAATTAAATCGCAATTGCTTAATACAGGCTCCCTGCCAACTTCTCTTCAATAGACAAATGCTTCTGTCATTCGGATGCAAGGCTATTGAATAAGCCTCGAGGATGTTGCCAGAGGCATTCTGCTACCATATATCTATGACACTGACGCGTCACTGCATGGAACGTGTGCTTGAAGTCCAGTAGCTTGTAATCGATGCCCCGCTGGCCGTCTACTGTAATCCTCATATCCTGTCACTGACGATGAGACACAAAAATTGCTTCGCGATTGCATATTACAGGATCGCTGCCGACTTTTCTCCAAGAGACAAATGCCTCAATCAGCCTAAGTCTCGCTATTATCCGATGCTGGGCTGCAGCATAAGGCCTGAGGAAGATGTCAGAGTCACCCTGCTAGTGTACATCGATGACACTCTGTCACCACATAGATCCTATGCTAGGATTCCGGTACCTTGTAATTGATGCACCTCTGGCCGTTTACTATGACCCTCACACCCTAACATTGACGATGGGACACAGAAATTCCTTGGCGATTGCATACTACAGGCTCCGTGCCGACTTCCCTGCAACGGACTCTGCAGCCCTCGGAAGTTGTCGCTCACTTAGGCTGATGTAGAGCTATTGCATAAACCTCTAGGACACTGTCGGAGTCATTCTACTCATGTACATCTATGATACAGGCACAGGTACGGTCACCGCTTGGAACCTCTCCTGGTAGTCCAATAGCTTGTATCTGACGATCCACAGGCCGTTTACTGTAACACTTGCACCCTCGCACTGACGACGCGACACCGAATTTGCTTGTTGATTGCATACTACAGTCACCCTGCCATCATATCTACACTCCTGGAAGTTGAAATAAAAACACTGTGAATACATTGTCCCAGGAAGGGGAAACTTTATTGAAACATTCCTGGGGTCAGATACATCACATGATCACACTAACAGAACCACAGGCACATAGACACAGGCAACAGAGCATGCACAATGTCGGCACTAGTACAGTGTATATCCACCTTTCGCAGCAATGCAGGCTGCTATTCTCCCATGGAGACGATCGTAGAGATGCTGGATGTAGTCCTGTGGAACGGCTTGCCATGCCATTTCCACCTGGCGCCTCAGTTGGACCAGCGTTCGTGCTGGACGTGCAGACCGCGTGAGACGACGCTTCATCCAGTCCCAAACATGCTCAATAGGGGACAGATCCGGAGATCTTGCTGGCCAGGGTAGTTGACTTACATCTTCTAGAGCACGTTGGGTGGCACGGGATACATGCGGACGTGCATTGTCCTGTTGGAACAGAAAGTTCCCTTGCCGGTCTAGGAATGGCAGAACGATGGGTTAGATAACGGTTTGGATGTACCGTGCACTATTCAGTGTCTCCTCGATCATCACCAGAGGTGTACGGCCAGTGTAGGAGATCGCTCCCCGCCGACCACTGGCGACAACATCGATGTACTGTGGAGACCTCACGCCCCACGTGTTGAGCAATTCGGCGGTACATCCACCCGGCCTCCCGCATGCCCACTATACACCCTCGCTCAAAGTCCGTCAACTGCACATACGGTTCACGTCCACGCTGTCGTGGCATGCTACCAGTGTTAAAGACTGCGATGGAGCTCCGTATGCCACGGCAAACTGGCTGACACTGACGGCGGCGGTGCACAAATGCTGCGCAGCTAGCGCCATTCGACGGCCAACACCGCGGTTCCTGGTGTGTCCGCTGTGCCGTGCGTGTGATCATTGCTTGTACAGCCCTCTCGCAGTGTCCGGAGCATGTATGGTGGGTCTGACACACCGGTGTCAATGTGTTCTCTTTTCCATTTCCAGGAGTGTAAAAAACGCTAACGCCTCCCAGAGGAGTTGTCTCGCTACTGGGCTGGTGCTAGGGTACTGCATTAGCCTCGAGAACACTGTTGGTGTCATTTTGCTAGTCTACATCTGTGATACTGGCTCGCCTATGACCACAGCAAGCAACCTCTTCTGGGAGTCTAGTAGCTAGTTACAAGCTACTGGATTCACAGGATAGGTTCTATGCGGCGACAATTGCCACGCCAGTATCGACAGATTTACACTAGCACAATGACTCCGACAGCTGGCCGCTGTGGCCGAGTGGTTCTAGGTGCTTCAGTCCGGAACCGCGCTGCTGTTACAGTCGCAGATTCGAATTCTGCCGCCGGAATGGATGTGTATGATGTCCTTAGGTTAGTTAGGTTTAAGTAGTTCTAAGTGTAGGGGACTGATGATCTCAGATGTTAAGTCCCATAGTGCTTAGATCCATTTGAACCATTTGACTCCGACAAATTCCTGGATGCTTATGCAGAAGAGCAGCAGACGCCTAATGACGAGACAAATGCACAGAGTAGCGTTAGTATCTTGGAGAGAACTCGGCTGGGACGTTGTTGTATGCAATCGCGAAGCAATTTCAATGTCGTATCGTCAAAGTGAGGGTACCAGTGTTATAGTATACGGCAGCAGTGCACCGGTTACAAGCTACTGGAGTCCCAGGAAAGTATCCATGCAGTGACCATAGCCACTTCACTATCAGAGATGTACTGATATTGAATGACTCCAGCCATGCCGTCGAGGCTTATGCAATAGCCCATAACACACCTAATGGCGACAGTACTTCTGACGGTGGCGTTATGCTCTTGGAAAGAAGTTCTCAGGGGGCTGGTATTGTGCCAATCGAAAGGCAATTTTTCAGTCGCTTCGTCATTAGGAGAATACGAGGTTTACAGTAAATGGGCGGTTTTGCAGCGGTTATAAGCTACTGGATTCCCATTATAGGTTCCATGCAGTGACTGCAGTCTTGCCAGTATCAGAGATGTACAGTAGTAGAATTACTCCAACATTTTCCTCGAGGCTTATGCAATAGTACAGCAGCCGCCTACTGGCGAGACAGTATCTGAGGGCGGCATTAGTCTTTTGGAAGGAAATTGGCTGACAGCCTGTACTATGCAATCAAGAAGTGAGGGTGCAAGGGGTTACAGTAAATTGACTGCAGTGCATCGGTTATATCAAATGGAGTCCCAGATGAGGATATATGTGGTGACCATAGCCACGCTAGTATCATATATGTACACGAACAGAACGACTCCGACAATATCCTCGAGGTTTATGCAGTAGCCCAGCACTGGCCCAATGACGAGAAAACTAATTAGGGGTGGCATTAGTCTGTTGGGGATACGTCGGCAGTGTGCCAGTAGTATGCAATTGCAGAGCAATTTCTCTGTCACATTGTCAGTGTCAGGGGTTGAGGGTCACATTAATCTGGCTGCGGTACAGCGTATACAAGCTACTGAACTCCTAACAAAGGTTCCATGTGGGACCATTGTCGCCCAGGATCACACATGTACAATTGCAGAATGGCTGAGAAGATGTCCTTGAGGCGTATTAACTAGCACAGCACCTGTTTAATGGCGAAACAACTCCTGAGGGCGCCATTAGTCTATGGGACAGATGACACAATGCCACCTGTAGTGTGCAACCGCGAAGCTGCAATATGGAGAATCGTCAATGTGAGGGTACGCGTGTTACAGCAGACGGGCATTGATGTATCGATTACAGTCTACTCGACCTCCAGGTTAGATTCAATTCGGTGACCGTAGCAACGCAATCATCACAGACGTACACTAGCACAATGAGTCAGATAATTTCCTCAAGGCTTATGCAGCTGCGCAGCACCAACTGAATGGTAAGGCAACTGGTGAGAGTGACATTAGTCTATTGGTGAGAACTCGGTATGGGGGCTGTAGTATGCAATCGTGAAGTAATTGCAGTATCGTAACGTCATTGGGTGTGAGGGTTACAGTATACAGGCAGCAGTGCATCAGTTATAAGCTACTGGACTCCGAGGGGAGTATTCATGCAGTGACTGTAGCCGCGTCAGTATCTTAGATGTACACAAGCAGAATGACTCCAACCAAGCTATCGAGGCTTATGCAATAGCCAGGCACAAAGCTAATGGCGACACAACTCCTGAGGACGGCGTTAGTCTCTCCGCGAGCAGTTGACATTGAGCCTGTAGTATGCAATCACATAGCAATTTCTGTGTCGCATCATCAATGTGAGGGTACGAGGTTACAGTAAACTGGCAGCACTGCATCGGTTACAAACTACTAGACTCCCAGAAGAGGTTCCATGTGTTGACCGTAGCTGCACAGGATCATAGATGTACACTAGCCGAATGTTTGCGACAATATCCTTGAGACTTATGCAACAGTGCAGCGCCCTCCTAGTGGCGAGTCAACTCCTGAGTGCGGCATTAGACTCTTGGAAAGATATCGGTAGGGAGCCTGCAGTATACAGTCTAAAAGCAATTTCTGTGTCGCATCGTCAATGTGAGGGTACGAGGGATACAGTTAATGGGCAGCAGTGCTTCGGGTACGAGCTACTGGACTCCTAGGAGAGGTTCCATCTGATGACCATAGCCGAACCAAGATCATAGCAGTCCACTAGCAGAATGACTCAGAGAACATTTTCAGACTAATGCAATAGCGCAGCACCCGCCTAGTGGCGAGAAAACTCATGGGGGCATCAATAGTCCGTTGGTGAGATGTCAGCAGGGAGCTTGTAGTATACAATGAAGAAGAAATTCCGGTGGTGCATCATCAGTCTGAGGGTACGAGTGACGGGCAGCAGTGCTTTAGTTATAAGCTACTGGACTCTCAGGAGAGGTTCCATGCGGTGACTGTAGCCGCGCCAGGATCATAGATGCACAAACACAGAATGACTCTCACAATGTCCACGACACTTCACCTTCGTAATGGCGAGGCTACTCCGGAGGGCGGTATTACACTCTTTGAGAGAAATCGGCATAGAGCCTTTAGTACGCAGTCGTAAAGCAATTTCTGTCTCACATCATTAATACGAGGGTGCGAGGGTTACAGTAAATCGGCAGTTGAGTATCGGATGGAGGCTACTGGACTCCCAGGACATTTTCCATGTGGTGACAGAAGCCACTCCAGTATCATAGATGTACACTTGCGAATCACTCCAATAACGTCCTCGAGACTTACGCAACAGCGCAACATCCGCCTAATGGCGAGACAACTCTTGATGGCGGAATTAGTGTCTTGGCAGGAAATCGACAGGGACCCTGTAGTATGAAATCACGAAGCAATTTCTGTGTTGCATCGTCTATGTATTGGTTCGAGTTTTACAGTAAGCGGGGAGGGGTGCATCTGGATAAAAGCTTCTCGACTCCCAGGACGTGTTCCATACGGATACCATACCTGAACGTTTCATAGACGTACACTAGCAGAATGACTTCCACTATGTTCTCAAGGTTTTTGCAGTAGTCCAGCACCCCCACCCCCTAATGAGAGACCTTTTCCGAAGGTGCCATTAGTCTTATGGAGAGAAGTCAGCAAAGTGCCTGTAGTATGCTTTCGCTAGCAATTTCTGTGTCACATAGTCGTTGTGAGGGTGTGAGGGTTACAGTAAACGGGTAGTGTTACATCAGTTACAAGCTATAAGACTTCTATGAGAGGTTCCATGTGGTGACCGTTGTCGCCCAGGATCACAGATGTGCACTTGCAGGATGACTGATACATTGTCCTTCAAGCGTGTTCAGTAACGCTGCACCTGTTTAATGGCGAGGCAACTCATGAGGACGGCATTAGTCTCTTGGAGAGAAGTCGCCATAGGGCCTGGATGGTGCAATAGCGAAGCTATTTCTGTGTCGAATCGTCAACAGGAGGGTGCGAGTGTTACATTACTGGGCTACCAGGAGCTTTTCCATGAGGTGTGCGATGTCACGCCAGGATCATAGCTGTGCACTACCAGAATGATTTCGACAATGTTCTTCAGGTTTATTGAATAGCGCAGCACCCGCCTAGTATCGAGATAACTGCTGAGGGTGGCATTAGTTCTTGGTCGGGTGTCGGCGGAGAGCTTGTAGTAAATGGGCAGCTGTAATATGCGTCTCTCTTATTCGCTAAGCACCCTGTACACCCTTTTCCACTCCGTGAGGCCCACGTTTAGTCAAGATGGTGATCCTTTTGGGTATGGGGTGGGGCCTACGTATAGCTAAGGATAACTTGATACAAAACCTGACAAACTGCCTAAGCAAAGTTTTTTTTTACAGTCACGTGTCTTACTGGTCTGGAATCGGTCGTATGGTCTGTTTTTGAATGTGAAAACGAGAAATGAAGGCAATGGACCTCTTCGTCCGCAGCAGGTAAGTGACGGCTAGGTTATGTTTCTAAGGCAGAGGTCGACCCACACTATTGTGCTGTTTGACAGAGTCAGTTGCTTAGTTTCGCAGCTGATATGTTGGAATAAATAGCATCAATAACGTTGATGAAGTCAAGCAGCGTCTCGGTGGTCACTTCATGACTATCCTCGTGGTGTTTAATAGCGTCCGTAATTTGGATTAATGCATATTCCATGTTGAGTGGTTTTCGATAGCCTGCTTATGTTATCGCACATGTTACATGTTTTAGCATAGTCCGTTAATCGCTCATAAACAATATATTCCAAGGCTTTCTATTTCGACGAAACGGATTTCTTCAGCATTTTTTCTATCGAGTAATTTAATAGTACGTCAGAGTTTGTAAGAATAGTGAGATCTGGCACTATACAGGTGACTGAAATGAATCAACACTGCAGATTAGGTACATTGATAATATAGAAATGATTAGAACTGTAAAACTGCTCATGATCTCAGACTTGGAGAAACAATATTGTGTGAAGTGTCCATTTCATCCGGTATCAAACAGAGTTTTCGTTAGTTTCTGTGGGTCTACCTCGACGTCGTCTGCATTAGATCCTTTGAATAACAAAAGTAGCTGTGGGAAGTCTGTCACTGACAGATTAATGACCAAATTTTGCAAAAACAGACATAATGTCTTATGGGACAACAGCAATCAGTGAAATTATAATGTTACTTAAAAACCGTCTTGATTGCAAATATTTTTATTCATATGACCGGTTTCGGTTCATTCAGAACCATCTTCAGATCTGATATTTCAGTTACAGGAGTAACCCGTCCAAATCCAGCAGTTTTCACATGCTACGTCACGTTTTTAAGTAACATTATAATGACCAAATGTATTTCACACATGTTACCCGTATCAGAAATGTAACTATGTTCGTCATTCGACCAAATACCACCAGCCATTACTCTATATCGAAAGTTATCAGAAAATTTACTATACAGTTAACGCAGCTACGTCGAATGTTGTATAAGACAGTGTAATATGTCTGGTTATTGAAAATATAAACAAACAGGATACATTAATGAGAGGTGTCGCCTACCTGTAGACACAGTGGAAAGATCTGTGCAAGTGGTATCCCATAAGAAGCACAATCACAGGTTCAAATTGACAGCTTAGCAGCCTCCGCCGAAGAAGATCCACGACCGACGAGCTGTCTCCTTCGCTGGGAGACAACTTTCTAAGACGACAGGCTGGTGGAAGGAACGTTTAGAGACTCATATCCAGTTTCTCCATATCTCTCCAGCTTCCTGGTCTGACTTTCAAAGAGCATACCTAATTTATACATGGCACCCTGGTGGGGATCGTGTATTTAAAGAAGAGGCTACTATCCGTTAACGAGAACTGTGAACTGGGCGAGACGTGAAAATTATAGTGACAAAAGTGGACTCTAAGAATTATCATAAAACGCCCGAATCAGTAGTGTATTAACAGTGAATAATATAAAAAGCGACACTGCGTTAACTGTGATATAATATCCTGCTTGAACTTTTCTAAGTTTCTTTGAACTGTTAGGCAACATAGTTCATAAATTCCTGTAATTAATCAGTGTCTTGAAGTTGAAAGTGAAAACGCGAAAACGCATATCGAAGTGTGCGCGGTCGAAAGAGATTACATTTTATTTCCAGCTACGAGAAACAATGCTTCAGGGAACAGTTAGCAGAGCAGGGTACAGCAGGCGACGCGAATAGCTTGGAAGTTACACCCGTCTCCTCCACCAGTTGCAGTGCAACGTCAGAGACCTGCGAACGGCAAGGCTAGGCGTCTGTGATAGACTACGGCAGCCGAAGACACCCAACACGACAAAAACAATGCGGCGTGTAGCAGCATCGCGCCAGAGAAGAAGGTAGCGTGTACGCTAATCACTATACAGCTAGTGAGAGGAACCTAGCATTGACAATCATAGGGATTTTTAAGAATATTGTTAAATTGTTTCGCAATAATTCCTTTAATAACAAAATGTCGGGGGACAGCGATTCGCGATACAATCTCAATAATATGGAGGTAGTGTAGCCACAGGGTAATGAAATTCAAGAGGCAAGCCAATTAGAGGGCATGTCAGATGAAATTAGTAGTATAAGTAAAGAGCATATTAACCTAATTCAATAATGGAGAATTTACAAGAAAAAATAGATTCATTGGTAGATGAGGAAAATGTACAAAATAAAACCGATAATAGTTATTTACCAGAATCATCTGATGTAGAAACTGAAGTTTTCGAAGTAAACATAATTTCAGATAGCAGCAATAGTGAAACTGGAGAGGTGGATTCTGATTTAGATAACATAAATTTTAATGATAATTTAAAAATGTGACTGGTGATGTCAGAGTGGATGTCTCTAGCACTGCCATTGCTAACGAATCAACAAGTAGAACAAGTACATTAAGTCATAGAACAGCACCAGTTAATGCATTGATTACACAAGATAATAATAAAAGTGTGGTTGAAATATTAATGGAGTTAGTATCTGGGTAAAAGACAAGTGAGAGTAGAAGAAAAGATAGAACAGGGGCAATAAGAATTAAAGAAAGACAAAAAATTACTTGCTGATAAAACAGAAGCAACAAGCGAGGAGATAGCAAAAATTAATAGTAAATTTAAACATTTAGAGACCAGTATCGACTCTCATGAAACTAGAATAGGGGCGTGTGAGAAAATAATTGAACATGAGAGTAAAGAATGGGGTCAAAAATTACATAAGTGTGAGCAAGAGGTTAATCCTAAGATTGATAATGGAGTAGTGAAAATAAATGATCTCATGCAAGCTCAAGATACTTTTGTATTTTCAGTTAGGGATGATGTCATTAAATTAAGTAATGATCAAAGTAAAATAAACGATACTTGCAAAGAAACACACGAAAGGCAAAACAAGGTATCGTAGACTTAAAGGACTAAAATGCAGTCCTCAGCCGTAAAGTATCACGATACAATCTGTTTGTAGTGGTAATACAAATACGATTCAGGGTAGTTTGAGAGAAATAGAACGGAAGGTGGAAAACATATCTCAACTAAGTGAGGTGAATGAAAATATAGATAATATGGAAGTTGTGTTAAAACAGAAACTCGAAAAGTGATTTGAACAGGAAGAACGTAAGGGTGTTGTTTATTTTAATGAATTAGACAGTAATGCTAATGCTTACAAATTTCGTAACTTCTGTAGCAATGGTTGCTTTCATATGTCAGTTTGATGGCATCATACCTGCAAAAATGACAGAACAGCAAAAAATTAAATTTATAGCCAGTCGTTTATAAGGGGACGCAATTTCATGGGGATTAGCAGCTAGTAATACATGTAAAACATACCAATAATTTGTTAGAGGATTCTTAAACGAATACTGGTACACAAGTACACAACACTGCACAAGAACAGATATATTTGAAGCTAGAAGCTTCAAAAACAGTAGCTGCGATAGTTATAAGGAGTTCTTTCATCACTGTTGGGAAAAGAACCAGTATTAACCTGATCCTTTACGTGAATCTGACGTAGTAGAAGTAATAATACGGAAGTTTCTATATATATATATATATATAATACGGAAGTTTCTATATAACATCTACGTATGAATTTTATTCGAGGACAATTATATGCTTATATAATGTAGAGTATTTCTGAGCTACGTGATAGTAAACAATATATATGGACGGCCTAAAGCTGGCATAAGTCAAAAAAGAAAAAAAACTCGTGTCATTAGGTAAAAGTGGACGGCACTGCGCCGATGTTAGATAACAATAATGTGAGTGTTATTGGGTAAAATTGGATGGCACTGCGCTGGTATTAGATGGAAAACATGTATTGTGTAAAGACGGATGGCACTGCGCTAACAACATATATTGTTCAGTTCCTATCATGTATAATTATCAATAAGTGTACTGAGTGTTTATGAGGAAATTTAACCCTTTCTTGCCTCACGGTACTTAAAACTACCAGTAAGTTTTGACTCTCATTATTTCCTTGTGGTGCAGTTTCGTGATCTGTTAGCATGTCGGTACGGAACAGTATCTCTGTTCTACTGTTTAATAGATGTTATTGTGCAATTCATAGACCTCTCTGGCGGTCAGAGCTTGAAATGGTTTTTCGCGCGCTGCTGTGAAAACAGAAGATTGTATGTGCTTGTTTCCTCGGTGTTGGCCTGAATTTGTGCTCAATTTATTGAAATTTCCGTTGAGTTGTCCATTGTAAGTACTTACCTTCTTTGTTTTTTGTAATACTTTGGAGCAATATGTTACAAGTGAATGAGATAAAGTGGAAAATATGAAGCGGACTTATTGGTACCGCCAGGTCGTGCGAACACTTTATTGTAGCAACAGTGTGTTACTTGTCACTAGTTGTTGTATTCACTTTTTCTCACACAGCTGGACGAAAATCGTAAAACTGGTGGCTACTTTCGACCTTTGAGTGATGCAGAGATTGAAGCAATTATGTATGAGGACATTCCCTCTGATATTGCAGAGGATACTGACATCGAAGATGATGACGAAAATGTCAATAATTTTTACAAAGCTTTTTCGTGCAATTTGAAAGAGGCAGATTGAGAAACAAACTCCACTTGTTCGGATAATGATGCCTCAGAGAGTTCTTTGCCGTTTACATCTTCACCTCAATGTGGATATTGGACAAACAGAATGTGGAGAGACAAACACATTGAAACAAGGAATTGTGAATACAGATATAGTGAAGGTATCTTCTTACACTTAGATTATCATAAATTCTTTTTCACCATTAGTCAATTTCTTCTTTTTCATTTCACGAATTACTCTAGAATCCTGTTCCGTCTGTGACAACTGCTGTACTATTTCCATTCATTTACACGGCCTATGGATGAATTATTTCAGGATTGCGTCACAGCTACTGATGTTTTTATTTTCATTTTGAATCCAATTGTAGAAGACATAATTTTTCAGAGCAATCTTTACACAACACAGAAGCGAAAAATTTTAAATCTGAAGGAACATGAGCTGTTTGCTTTTTTGGGAATTAATTTATTTATGGGTTACCACAAGCTGCCGTCGTGGAAACACTACTGGCCTGCATGTGATGACCTTGGTATTTCTATTGTAAGGCGATGCATGAGTAGGGACAGGTTTGATTTTACTTTGAGTAATTTACATCTTAATGATAACACAAAAATTCCAGAAAGAAACACTGATAAATTGTATAAAATACGCCCGCTTCTGACTGCTTTGAGTAAGCAATTCATGTCCATATATAGGGGCACTAGAGAACTCAGTATTGATGAATCAATTATTGTCTTCAAGGGAAGAAGTAGCTTAAAGCAATATAATCCATTAAAACCAATGAAAATAGGCTATAAAATATGAGCAATTTGTGATGAAAAAGGATACACACTCAATGTTAAAGTGTATCAAGATAGAAAAGAGACACTGGAGAAGGACTTTGAAGGGTACGGTTTAGGGGTGAGAGTAGTACTGAAATTGTCTAAACCGTATTGGGGTCAGTACAGAAAATTGTACTTTGACAATTTTTTTAGTTCTATTCCACTTTTGGATAAATTAGAATCCGTAAATACATTTGCCTCTGGAACAATTAGAACAAACAGGAAAGGTTTGCCAGCGAATGTACCTAAAGAAAAATGTCTAGACCTAACAGTATGTCAATGGAGGGACAATAATGTAGTGTATTTTGCGTCAAACTTCCATGGCACTGAGCAGAGCGTAGTGTCAAGAAAACAGAAAGATGGAACTAGTATGATTATACCATGCCCAGTTATTGTATGTGATTACAATAAAAACATGGGTGGTGTGAATCATGCAGACAGATTGCGTTCAACTTATGGTCTTGACAGGCGATCAAAGAAATGGTGGCACCGTCTCTTCTGGGGAGGAATAGAAATTGCTTTTGTCAATGCTTACGTCATTTTCAGTGATCTACATGGGGCACTGCCACTGCTGGAATTCAGGTGTGCTGTGGCACTAGGGCTAATGAATGAACAGCAAGTGCCAAATCTCAAAAAGAGAAACTCTGGTAAAGATGAAATAACTCCCCCAGAGAGAAGGAAACATAACTTGTCTGTTCCTAAGAATGTACGTCTTGGCTACCGAGGAAACCATTTTGTAGCGTTCAGTTGTAAAAGAGAACGATGCGAAATGCGTGCGAAAAATAATGTAGTACATGTAAAGGGTATTTGTGCTGCAATGAGAAAAAGACCTGTTTCCTACAATTACATGAGGTATCACTAAATATGTGATATGTACACTCCTGGAAATTGAAATAAGAACACCGTGAATTCATTGTCCCAGGAAGGGGAAACTTTATTGACACATTCCTGGGGTCAGATACATCACATGATCACACTCACAGAACCACAAGCGCATAGACACAGGCAACAGAGCATGCACAATGTCGGCACTAGTACAGTGTATATCCACCTTTCGCAGCAATGCAGGCTGCTATTCTCCCATGGAGACGATCGTAGAGATGCTGGATGTAGTCCTGTGGAACGGCTTGCCATGCCATTTCCACCTGGCGCCTCAGTTGGACCAGCGTTCGTGCTGGACGTGCAGACCGCGTGAGACGACGCTTCATCCAGTCCCAAACATGCTCAGTGGGGGACAGATCCGGAGATATTGTTGGCCAGGGTAGTTGACTTACACCTTCTAGAGCACGTTGGGTGGCACGGGATACATGCGGACGTGCATTGTCCTGTTGGAACAGCAAGTTCCCTTGCCGGTCTAGGAATGGTAGAACGATGGGTTCGATGACGGTTTGTATGTACCGTGCACTATTCAGTGTCCCCTCGACGATCACCAGAGGTGTACGGCCAGTGTAGGAGATCGCTCCCCACACCATGATGCCGGGTGTTGGCCCTGTGTGCCTCGGTCGTATGCAGTCCTGATTGTGGCGCTCACAAGCACGGCGCAAAACACGCATACGACTATCATTGGCACCAAGGCAGAAGCGACTCTGATCGCTGAAGACGACACGTCTCCATTCATCCCTCCATTCACGCCTGTCGCAACACCACTGGAGGCGGGCTGCACGATGTTGGGGCGTGAGCGGAAGATGGCCTAACGGTGTGCGGGACCGTAGCCCAGCTTCATGGAGACGGTTGCGAATGGTCCTCGCCGATACCCCAGGAGCAACAGTGTCCCTAATTTGCTGGGAAGTGGTGGTGTGGTCCCCAACGGCACTGCGTAGGATCCTACGGTCTTGGCGTGCATCCGTGCGTCACTGCGGTCCGGTCCCAGGTTGATGGGCACGTGCACCTTCCGCCGACCACTGGTGACAACATTGATGTACTGTGGAGACCTCACGCCCCAAGTGTTGAGCAATTCGGCGGTACGTCCACCCAGCCTCCCGCATGCCCACTATACGCCCTCGCTCAAAGTCCGTCAACTGCACATACGGTTCACGTCCACGGTGTCGCGGCATGCTACCAGTGTTAAAGACTGCGATGGAGCTCCGTATGCCACGGCAAACTGGCTGACACTGACGGCGGCGGTGCACAAATGCTGTGCAGCTAGCGCCATTCGACGGCCAACACCGCGGTTCCTGGTGTGTCCGCTGTGCCATGCGTGTGATCATTGCTTGTACAGCCCTCTCGTAGTGTCCGGAGCAAGTATCGTGGGTCTGACACACCGGTGTCAATGTGTTCTTTTTTCCATTTCCAGGAGTGTATATACTGTCAAAAATGTATAGCTAATTTACTATGTATTGTAAAGTTGCTCTAGAAGATATATTTATGCGACATTTAAAAAAAAATTCAAAAATATCATATTTTTGTTAATTAATTTTCTAATGTAAAAATATTTAATATTTATGTGGAATAAAGTATAAGTTATAAAGATTGGAGCACTATTCTGCGCGTGTTGTGATTCAGTCCATGGAGTCTGACGGTGCTGAAAGTCCTATACGATATTTTGTAGCAAGAAGAAGTTCATTGTATAATGAGTTAAGGTTTTTTGATAGTTTTAAGATGAGAAAATATATGTTTAGCATTAGTAGGTCAACCTTTTTTGTTAACTGGGATGATACATTAAGAACAACAGTTTCCTGGTTTTTTTTAAAAAGAACTTCCATGAATAACATAGTATTGAAGTTACTCAAAGACTGGAAACTTCAATTTTTCTCCAAATTTGGGACAAAATTTTCTCATTTCCAAACTTGATAGTTGTTTTCGAGAACAGGTCAATTGTGGAAATCAAGGAAGGAGAGGGATGTGTGACATTCCTGGCTGTGGCAGCCAGTATTTTATTTTGCTAGAAGCTCACCTTGATGCAGCTTGATACACATGAAGTAGGATATGGTACAAAAGTGGGGTGAGGTGCAAGCGACAGGTGGTACAGTATGTACCAGTCCCGTGGAAGAGTCCGCCAATTGTACTGAACTCGGCCGGCCGCGGTGGTTTCGCGGTTCTAGGCGCTCAGTCCGGAACCGCGCGACTGCTACGGTCGCAGGTTCGAATCCGGCCTCGGGCATGGATCTGTGTGATGTCCTTAGGTTAGTTAGGTTTAAGTAGTTCTAAGTTCTAGGGGACTAATGACCACATCAATTGAGTCCGATAGTGCTCAGAGCCATTTGAACCATTTTTTGTACTGAACTTGCTTCTCATTGGTTGGCACATTCGGGTGCTACGCGCCAAAACGTCTAAATTCTATTATTAATTGTTTATACAATTTTCATTGCATTTAACCCAGTTTCTAGTATGACAGTCTCTCATGGTTACCCTACGAATCTATCGTTTTTGTTTATTAAATTTCAATAGTTTTGAGAAACATAAGAGCAACGATATTGCATCCGAAGTGCTTCGGACACCTTCGGGTCTCTTTGGTGCACGTGGGAGACGAAGTACTTTGGCTGTGCTATTCACTCTGTTTCGGGCCTTCTGGAGCGAAGGACGTGTAACTCTATTTCGGGCGTCCTAGAGACATGGGCGCGTAACCATCTCTCTCTCGTTCAAGATGGACGGACATGGCGTACTGTACATCGAAAGTTGTCAGAAAAGTTACTATCAAATTAAAAAAGCTATGTTCGAGTGCTGTAAAAGACAGTGTAATGTGTGTGATTATTTAAAATATAAACAAACATAATACATTAATGACAGGTGTCGCCTATGATCATCTTCAGTACTACATACCTTGCCCTCTGTAGATACAGAGGCTAACATGGGCAAGTGGCATCACATAAAAAGCACAATCACAGGTTCAAGTTGACAGCATAGCAACCTCTGCCGAAGAAGATCCCACGATCGATGAGCTGTCTTTTGCTCTGGGGACACAGCTTTAGAAGACGACTGGTTGTTGAAAAGAGCTTTGGGGACTCTTATGCAAACTCTCCAGATCTCTTCAGCTTCCAGATGTGACTTCCAAAGAGCACACATAATTTACAACATTCAGATGAGATCATGCATTTTCTTTTTTGGCTTTCTTCAGTTCAAAGACTGGTTTGATGTAACTCTCCACGCAAACGTGTCCTGTACAAGCCTCACTAGCTGTACTTCATTATTACAACAGGTGTGCGCTTCAACTCGCTTACTTCCCTCCAGTACCAAACTGCCTGCTCCTTGATACCTCAGGGTGCATCCTCCCACTGATCACTCCTTGCAGTCAAGGTACGCCATTTTGCCCCCAATTCTGTCCGGTACCTTTACATTAATTATCTGTTCCACCCGTCTAATCTTTAGCATTCTTCTGTAGCACCACATTTAAAAATTTTATTCACACTTTGGGTTGTCTACTTTTCACTTCCAGAAAACGCTTCAGTCAAATGCAAATTCTATTAAAAAAGGTTCCTAACACTTAAAGTTACGTTCGATGACAGCAAATTTATCATCTTCCAAGACGTTTTTCTTGCTACTGCTAGTCTGCATTTTGCACAATCTGTTCTTCGACTATCTTTAGCAGTTCTGTTCACCAAATAGCGATAATCCTTCACTATTTTCGGTGTCTCATTTCCTAACCTAATTCTCTAAGCATCGCTTGCTTTAATTTGACTGCACTATACTACCTTTGTTTCGCTTCTGTTGAAGTTGATCTTGCAATCTCTATTCAAGACACTATCCATTCAGCTCCACCGAACAAACAAGCCGTTTGTGGTCTGCGACAGAGTTTCAGTGTGATTGGCGAACTTTTAAGTTTTTATTATTAAATCGGATACACTTCCTAATTATGTACATATTTATATTTACTTGGTGACCAAATACAGATAACGTTGTATAACATTATGAAGTGTTTCCTATTTAATATTGTTATCATGTTGTAAGATGTCCTAACCGAGAGCTGGAAAGCATCTAGACCTAATATTAGTATTAATTTCACGGTCGCCAACGGTCCAAGCCCTTCCTAATGTTTAAGAAAACTGAACTGGAAAATTTTTAATATTAACAACGTTTTTAAGAACAAATGAACTGTGCAGTGTAGCAAGAATAATTATTTACGAGTGTATAAATTAGCCCCTGCACTGCCCTCAAGGAGAATCTCAAATCAATTTAACTTTCTAATGAATCAATGTGACAAATCTTAATTTTTTTGTAAATATAAGAATCAAGATACTAAATTAGCGTGAGATAAATAACGTACAGGAAACACAGTGTTATCAATTATGAAACAATTTTTGTTCACCTAACAACTTTATATTAAGCGAGGATATGATTTTAGTAGAGGTACGTGATGAATGATCAACAAATTAAATTACTATGTCTTGAATCAGTGAGCTCTCATAATATGGCTGAATTTGGAATGAACAACCCCCCCCCCCCCCCCCCCCGCCGCAAAAAAAGAAAAGAAACACACGAAGGAACAGGGAAAGCATACACTCTATCACTCACACTGGATTCATACAACAGAAAAATAGAGGTCGAGAAGAACAAAACACTACCATCCCTGACATGCACTAGTGCACAGAAAGGCTTACGCCGTTTCTGAAATTCTAAGTAGTGAAGGCCCACAATAGCCAATCGCGCACCCACCAAGCAAACAAACTGAGTGACCACGTGGTGGAATCGATCACACACTACTCCATCGAAAGAATAAAATGATTTCTCAAGTCATGAAGTAAGCAAAATGCCTAGTCAGAATCACAATAGCAAGTGCAACAAACAACTTAGAATTAAAACACCAAAGATGACGGCCTCCGATCATCCAAAGCGCACGTGGTACCCACCGAACTAAACCGTTACAAAAAGTGCCCTTTAAACGACGAAGATCAGATAATACCACAAATATAACGAGCACAAAACACATTAAACCAGCAAGAGGCCTATTACACTGCAGTAGTAGAACAGGAGGCTGTTGAATCGCAAGTACAAGTTGCAACCTGAAGATAAAAGTACACGAAAGACAGATTCGAAAACTCATGGAAGAACAGAAAAGTAATGTCACACACTTACGAAGATTCACTTACACTCACATTCACTCTAGATATAGGTTCACTAGTTCAATCTCTGCATGGCTGTGGTGGATCGTGCCCACCACGAGGCTCCGAAGGAAATAAGCAAGGTACGAATAATGTAATTATCAAACATAATAATTAGTGAATACTGCAAACTCATAGCACAGACTGACTGTGAAATCATGACGCTTCAGTTAAGCTGAAGAACGTAAGTAGTTCAACGAAATTTCACATACGCAAAACGTGACTCTACAGACAGGGTGATTATAGTTAAACTTTCAAAACGCTGTAGAAATAACACCACTGGTCAGAATGACGTCAAATTGCAACGGAATATTATCGGAGAAGGGGGAAAAGCGGTAGAATAGAAATAGTCTGGAAATTGATCAATAGATAGCGCTGTATGTGTCAGAACACGTGAATGAAAACATCTCTCATACACACGACCCACTGAAGTTGGTACAAACACGCCAGTTGCAAGGGTTTTCCTCCTTTCGTGTCTGCGACTTTCGCCATGACTGCCTCAATGCAGGATCGAGCTCTGCTTCTGAGGCTGTATTACAAGAACGATGACCGTGCACACGTCGCTCTGCAGAAGTTTTAAAAAAAAGAGCGTTCGTCCGATGAAAATTATTCGGAAATTCGAAATGATGGGTTCTTTTGGTTTTCAACCTGGTAGAGGGAGGAAACGAATTGATTCGACGTCAGTGGAAACAGTGGCCACAGCAATGCAGGAGGACACGACTGGTGTTGTGCAAACGTGTAGTGCACCGAGAGTTGCCCGAACATTGGACACACCAGTGAGCACGGTGCGTAAAATCCTACGAAACATCCTTCTTTGTTATCCTTTCAAAATTACCCATGTGCACGAGTTGCTTCCTGTCGACCTGCCCGCAAGAGGGATCTGTGCTTCACAATTTCTTGTTCACATGGAAGTGGACAATGATTGGCCGTGGAATATTTTGTAGATAATCGAAGCCCTCTTCCATCTGACAGGGTATGTTAATACAGAGAATTGTCGAATATGGGCAACGGAAAATCCACACGTAAATTAATCAGTACCACTTCATCGTGGAAAAGTCACTGTGTGGTACAGGGCTACAGCGTCATTCATCATAGGGCTAATCCTCTTCGGAGAGACTGGTGCTTCCGATCCTGTTACCTGTACCGTCACTGGTAAGCGCTATGAGTGTCTTTTGGGCGACCACGTCATTCCAGCTCTCAAAAAGCGTGGATGTGTGCATGGGATCATTTTTATGCAAGATGGCGCAACTCTGCACATTGAAATTCCAGTTAAGCAGCTGCTGAAGCGCCATTCGGAAATGCTAGAATTATCAGCCGCCATTTCCCTGCAGCCTGGCTGTCCCTATCGCCTGATCTTAATCCGTGTCTAACTTCTGGCTGTGGGGCTATCTGAAAGATGTTGTGTTCAGCGTTCCGACTGAAACCTCAGATGCATTGAAGGCACGCATTGTGCAACACATTCTAAACGTGACCCCGGAAACATTTCGATCAGTTGTGGAACCTGCTGTTTCTCGGTTTCAACTTGTTGCAGAAAACGGTGGACAGCACAGTCAACATATTTTGCGCCAGTCATACGAAAATTAATAATCCGATTTTATTTTGATTGATGCTTTTTATGAGGTTTTTGGCCTCAGACAATTAAAAATCGATTGTTCCCGTTCGATGTGATATGACCTTGCCGTGGTGGATGGGCTTACGTAAGTAACAGTACCACACCTGTACACCCATGCACACTGAGTAGTGCAGTTTTTTTTTAACGGTAAACGAACACCTTAGGCATTGTTGTATGATTCATTTGTCATTTGTAGTCGACCATTATTAAATTATGATGCCTACAGCACCACCAATTGGTACACTTTGTAACTATTTATTTTTCTTCTGCCATACGTTTCCCCCCTTCTCTAATAATATTCCGTTGCAGTTTGACGTCATTCTGAACAGTGGTTTTCTTCCTCCACCAACCTGACAAAAAAACTAACCTCGGACCAAAAGCGATAAACCTCTCTGCCCAGGTA
Source organism: Schistocerca gregaria (assembly GCF_023897955.1). NCBI lineage: Eukaryota > Metazoa > Arthropoda > Insecta > Orthoptera > Acrididae > Schistocerca > Schistocerca gregaria. Next base: position 80,991,948 of record NC_064931.1, read on the forward strand.
CAGGGATTCTCAGTTGATCATCTTGTGTTGCCCTCCTAACGAGAAGCACACATCACGTGCTCTCAGCAGACGACAACCAACTCCACTCCCACCAGAAAATAAACAAAGAAGTATACTAAAAGAGATTCATTCATTTACGAACGGACCAGGTAAAATTAGGGACGAACATGATACATTTGGATGAGGAAAGTTAAAATGGAAAGTAATACACTGTAGCGCTAAAGAAACTGGTAGAGGCATGGGTATTCAAATACAGAGATATGTTAACAGGCAGAACACAATATTGCTGTCGGCAAGCCTATATAGGACAAGTGCCTGGCGCATTGCTAGATCGGCTACTGCTGCTATAATGGCAGATTATCAAGATTTAAGTGAGTTTGAACGTGGTGTTATAGTCGACGCACGAGCGATGGGACACAGCGTCTCCGAGGTAGCGGTGAAGTGGGGATTTTCCAGTACGACCATTTCACGAGTGTACCGTGAATGTCAGGAATCCTCTAAAACATCAAATCTCCAACATCGCTGCGGCCGGAAAAAGGGCCTTCAAGAACGGGACGAACGACGACTGAACAGAAACGTTCAACACCACAGTAGGGCAACCCTTCCGCAAATTACAGCAGATTTCAATTCTGGGCCATCAACAAGTGTCAGCGTGCAAACCATTCAACGAAACACCATCGATATGTTCTTCACAGCCGAAGGCCCATTCGTGTACCCTTGATGACTGCAAGACGTAAAGTTTTACGCCTCGTCTGAGTTGTTGATGACTGGAAACATGTTGCCTGGTCTGACGAGTCTCGTTTCACATTGTATCGAGCGGATGAGCGTGTATAGATGTGGAGACAACCTCATGAATCCATGGATCCTGCATCTCAGCAGGGGACTGTTCAAGCTGGTGGAGGCTCTGTAATGGAGTGAGGCGTGTGCAGTTGTAATGATATGGGACCCATAATACGTCTAGATATGGCTCTGACAGGTGACATGTACGTAAGCATCTTGTCTGATCACCTGTATCCATTCATGCCCATTGTGCATTCCGATGGACTAGGGCAATTCCAGAGGACAATGTGACGCCCCACACGTCCAGAATTACTACAGAGTGACTCCAGGAACTCTCTTCTGAGTTTAAACACTTCCGCTGGCCACTAGACTTTCCAGACATGAACATTATTGAGCATATCTGAGATGCCTTGCAATGTACTGTTCAGAAGAGATCTACACCCTCTCGTTCTCTTACGGATTTATGGACAGCCCTGTATGATTCATGGCGTTAATTCCCTCCAGCACTACTTCAGAGATTAGTAGGGTCCATGCCACGTCGTGTTGAGGCGCTTATGCGTCCTCGTGAAGGACCTACACGATATTAAGCAGGTGTGCCAGTTTCTGTGGTTCTTCAGTGTATATTGAAATATTAATGCAATGCCACAAAATCCATGCATTTTACGTTGCATACGCCTAAAATTTGACTTAGTTCCGCTGTTCACTCCTCCTGGGGAGATTAACAACCACAACCGCCACTACACGGTGAACCACATAAGCCTTACTTGAAATAAACGAAGCAACAGTCTTCTGAAACGACTCTAAAGAGCAATTTTAATGTTCCGTCGAGCACCGCTGGAAAATTCAGCTAATATCTTACACTTTTTATTTCTTCTCGCAGACCTTATCTCCCTTTCAAGTTTTCTCTTTGGTTTCCTTTACTACTTGCTCAAAGTATAACATCGAGGATAGGCTACAGCCCTGTCCCAGTCCCTGGTTACCTACCGCATGCCTTTCATGTCCTTAAACTCTTTCAACTGCAGTCCTGCGTGCAAGGCGTGTACTTCTTTGCGCTTGCTGTATTTCAGCGCAGCTACCATCGAAAATTCAGAGCACATTCGATTCAACATTTTCAAAAGATTATTCTGAATTTACTAATTCTTTCGACATAAGACTTAGGGTTAGTATTTGCCTCGCGTATTCCTGCATTCCTCAAGAGGCCATTAGTGATCTTCACTGAGTTCTGCTCATCCAATACACCCTTTGTTTCTGTTAAAATTACCCCTTACACTTCGAAGTCAGATTCGCATGCCGTGTCTCACAGTCACACTTAACGTTCATGCGATATACCTAACTACAGAGCAATCTCCTATCTTGCATGATAGAATCTGACACATACGTTTGATCACTATTTGTTAGTTTGGAACTTAATTCTTCAGGTAGCTCTGAGTATTGCCACAGATTACATCGACAGCAGCATTGGCGTTTAGAGTGCGTTTTGTCTCATTTAACTTCCCTTAACATTTGGTGTAAATAAAATAAAAGAATATTTGGCACTACAAGTTATAAAATAGGTACATTGTTGTGGTGGTGCCGACTGAAAGGAAAAACCACCTTTAGGTGAAAAAACAGGCTTTGTCAGAGAGAGAAGGGTTTGCACGCCGCCAGGAAGGTCCCTGTTTTTGGGTTAGACCGGCGATCAGTCAGGTGGTGGGCGATCGGGAAGCTGCCGCCCCTGGGCAGCCGTGATGGATGGTGGGGAGAGCAGAGCGCGCCGCGCTGCACAGTCAACGGCCCCGTCCTCGCCGCTTCCCCAGAGCTTTTGGTTGCCAGACCTGCGTGGCGTCGCCGCCTCGTGGCTGAAATAACCGATCAGAAAGACACAGTCACCTCGTCTGTGCTAACTGCAGAACGAAACTGTTCATATAGTCTACTATCAATTGTCAAAAACTTTGTGTCAATGTCCTGAAATGAATTATGATATATTGGTCATTTTAGTCCGAGTGAATTGCTTTCCGTTTAATGACCTTCATTCGGACATTTTAGTCTACTTTATAAAGTGCTTTCCACTTTCCTGTTGACCCACTTATTCCACATTCTCTCAGAACTGGGCGTTCTTTCATCAGTAATTACTCTTCGCTTTACGTATTTCTTCGGGGAAAAAATAAGAGGAATCACATAGGAGATCAGCAATAAACGACACCTGAAGAGATGGTGAATGTACCTAAAGAAGAGAAAATGGAACATACACTAGGAGTAAAACACGTTAGCCCAAACCGCGGATTGTCAAATTTCCTACCTGGACACACATCGGAGGAGCGTTCACCCAAACCAAGAATGCTCATTCAACAAAATTGGCTCTCCTAAACATATAAAACTATAATGCACCTCGTATACAGATTCCAGACTAAAAAGGATGACACACAAAAACACATACAACTCGCTTAGGAATCCACACCAATGGGTACAGCTAGACACAACAGTGGATATTATTTCAATAAGAGTACAAAAAAATCAGCAAGAGAGGCCGTAAAGACCCAGCTGTTAAATTAACATGTACACTGATGAACCAAAGCATTATGACCACCTACTTAAAAGAGTGTTGGTAAACTTCTGGAGCCGCGCGGAGTGGCCGCGCGGTTTGAGGTGTCATGCACGGATTGCGCGGCCCCTCCAGCTGGAGGTTCGATTCTTCCCTCGGGCAAGAATGTGTGTGTTGTTTTTAGCTTATGTTATTTTAAGTTAATTTAAGTAGTATGTACGTCTAGGGACCGATGACCTCAGCACTTTGGTCCCTCAGGAATTCACACACATCTGAACATTTGAAAATTCTGGAATGCATTTGAGCAGTGATTCTGCGTGCCATGTATTCGACAAGTACTTGGTAGGTTTCAAGAGGTTTGTGGCATCAGATGACTACGCTCAGGTAACACACTTCGGGTAATATACTAGTCGCTGGTTTGTGGGCACGGAGCTGGCGCGCGATAGCGTCCAAGCTGGCTTTCATCGGACACAGATTTAGCCGAATTTCACAGGCAAGACATCCACATGAGTTCACTCATACTCTTCAAACCATTGCAGCACGATTCTGGCCTTGTGACATTTTCCTGCTGGAAGATGCTGTCGCTGTTGAGGAAGACATGAAGCACAAGGGGCTACTGGTGGTCCCTAGTAAAGCTCATGCAGACCACAGCTGTCATGTTGTTTTCGATGACTACCGCAGGTCCCATGGAGGCCCAGATGAATGTGCCCCATAATATAATACTCTTCCCATTGGCCTGTGTCCGTGGTGCGCTGCATATCTGGAGCAGCCATTTGCCTGGATGAAGGCGTGTCTGGACAAGGCCATTGAATTGGGTTCATCCGACCTGGCGACACGATTCCATACATCTGAGGTCCAATTGCGATGATTGCGTGCCCACTGTAATCATTACTGATGATGTTGTTGGGTCAAAATGGGAACACGTAGGGGTCCTCTGCTGCGGAACACCATGTTCAACAGTGATCGCTAATCGGTGTGCTCAAAAATACTTGTGCCTACGCAAGCACTGTATTCTGTCGTCAGATCTGCCACAGATCGACGCTTATCCTGCTTTAGAGAGCGCACAAGTCTCCGATCCCTACTTTCTGTGATCAGGTATGGATGTCAAACTTCTTGTCGCCTACTCATGGTTTCAGCACTCCTCAACTGCTTTCCATTGACGTTCATGACAGCCGCACGCGAACAGCCGACCAGCTTCGCCGTTTCCGAGATGCTCACTCCCACTCACTGAGCCACAGTCGCTGAAGTCGTCAGAATGCTTCCTCATTCCTCATTCCTCTCTTATACGTTCATATACTTCTCTTGCTGCGTCACGTGCACTCAGAGCCACCAGGCAGCATACAACCTAACGGTGGACAGTGCTCATAATGTTTTGGCTCATAGGGTGGACTTCAAATGTGAGAACCATTTAAAGACTTACGGTCGCTCTGAAAACAATTGGTGAATGCATACAGGGAAGTACTCGGAGAAGAAGGAAAAAAAAGAAATCGATCAAGAATAGATTAAACGAAATAATAGTAATGAAGGTAGAACGGAGGTACGTTGTACGGCGAACGTGTCGCCACGAAATGTTTTCTCTGAATAATGATTTTAAGGTGAAATATTCACTGTAAAATCTTTTTATTATGTGAGGGATGGTTTTTAAAATTTCATGGTACATTTCGTTATCATCAGCGCAGATTGAAAGTTAATCTGCAAGTTATCACTCGTAGAACATATAAAAAATGTTCCTGTATTAATTAGCAGTTTCGAAGCTCTAGATTGACTTACTACACTGAAGAGTATTCCAAATTGTCTGACCTGGATTCTGACTCCTTACTTGGTCCTATTACGTGTGGTATACTTCACTCCAAGTTGATCATGAGTAAAACTCCAGTGAACAGCGATAAGAAGTAACGAGATAGGCACTGGTGACCACAAATTATTACCTGTTATCTGTCTGACGTTGACTTTCGAATAGAACGAATCGGCAATTCAAGTTGCCATAACGTTTATAATCTGAACCACATTCCAGATGAGTTTTAAATGGTGCAAGAAAGAACGAAGAATCTAAATTGCAAACTACAGATGGACCAAGGACTTCCTTTGCTGGCTTCCGATAGGTAAGAAATACAGGAATGATGACATAATGGAGAATTGGTTGATGGTGTCAGAAAAAGAAACAACGAGCAACGTGAACGCGTGTAGCTGAAACACGAACTGCAAGGGAGTGTCCAAAGCAGGACTTTGTCACACAGTGGATATCAAATGGCTGGTGAAGATGGCGATGAGGGTGAAGCTTCATTGACCTGGAGCTGGTGTCTTGTTACAAATATGGAGAGAGATGTTGCGAAAGACGTTCTCGGCAATTACTGTTTGTGGTAAACGATGCCAAGATCTCTTCTAAGGCAACTTCACTGGCAAAATTCATTTCTTTTTTCTTTCATTTTGCCTGAGATTTTCCATGTTTCACAACGCTATATTGTTGTTGGGATTGTAGGACAATGTTATTGAGAAGTAGAAGTGCTTGTGTCTGTTGTGAACCACGTAAATAGTATGAGCCAAACTTCCACTGATGTAATCAGTATCCTTTTGGCGACAGTGTCATGGTAAGATGATCAGTTCTTGTTGTGTCGCCTAACAAGTGGTAATGTTGAACGTCTTGTACAGAACGGCCAGAAATGTTTCCAGTATTCATTAACACTTCATATACACATGGCTTAGGTCCACTTGGTATTTTCATACAGATCCGATCAAGCTGGTAGTCACTTCCTGGACATATGTGTGTCCTTCATTAAGTTATGTCATCTGCAAAATGACACGTGTTATCACCGGTTTCCTGACGAAATTCAAATTTGGGGTTTGTCAATAGCCAGATGAAATAAGAAAAGAGATGCAGCACTTCTCCGCTACAAATCTTCGTTGATTTTAATGAGATCAGTTTTATGAGAGTCAAACGCCTATCATGCAAGATTTTTTTACAAAATAATACACTACTGACCACTAAAATTGCTACACTACGAAGATGACGTGCTACACACGCGAAATTTAACTGACTAGAACAAGATGCTGTGATATGCAAATGATTAGCTTTTCAGAGCATTCAAACAAGGGTGGCGACGGTGGCGACACCTACAACGTGTTGAAATGAGGAAAGCTTCCAACTTACTTCTCATACACAAACAGTAGTCGACCGGCGTTGCCTGGTGCAACGTTGTTGTGGTGCCTCGTGTATGGAGGTTAAAATGGGTACCATCACGTTTCCGACTTTGATAGAGGTCGGATTGTAGCCTATCGCGATTGCGGTTTGTCGTATCGCGACATTACTACTCGCGTTGGTCGAGATCCAATGACTGTTAGCAGAATACGGAATCGGTGGGTTCAGGAGAGTAATACGGAACGCCGTGCTGGATCCCAACGGCCTCGTATCACTAGCAGTCGAGATGACAGACATCTTATCCGCACTTCTGTAACGGATCTTGCAGCCACGTCTCGAACCATGAGTCAACAGATGGGGACGTTTCCAAGACAACAACCGTCTACACGAACAGTTCGACGACGTTTGCAGCAGTATAGACTATCAGCTCGTACCATGGCTGCGGTTACCCGTGACGCTGCATCACAGACAGGAGAACCTGCGATGGTGTGCTCAACGACAAACCTGGGTGCACGAATGGCAAAACGTCATTTTCTCGGGTGAATCCAGGTTCGGTTTACAGCATCATGATGGTCGCATCCGTGTTTTGCGACATCGCGGTGAACGCACATTGCAAGCGTGCATTCGTCATCGCGTGATGGTATGGGGTGCATTGGCTTACACGCCTCTGTCACCTCTTGTTCGCATTGACGGCACTTTGAACAGTGGACGTTAGATTTCAGATGTGGTACGACCCGTGGCTCTACCCTTCATTCGATCCTCGCGAAACCCTACATTTCAGCAGGATAATGCTCGACCGCATGTTGCAGGTACTGTCGGGCCTTTCTGGATACAGAAAATATTCGACTGAGGCCCTGGCCAGCACATTCTCCAAATCCCTCACCAACTGAAAACGTCTGGTCAATGTAACAGTTTCACAGTGTAGATGGTGAAGAAACAAGTAAGTCGTCGAAAGATAATTTTAATTCCCGTCGAAAATTAGTCTGCGTATTGAGGTTCCAGAGGATTTATGTTATTTAATCGTGTAAATATGAAAGGTTCCAAGAATTGCACTCAGCTGCGAAAAAGAAGTCCAACATATAGACATAAGAGGAGAACGTACATTACGCAAGCTTCCAATTAATTGCTCACAAACTGTAACGTACAACAAATATACTGTTATTCTTACTGTGTTGTTATGTAATATTTTCTTCTGCATTGTGGAGTCAAGAGAATAATTTGGATAAAAAAACTGGAAGAGTGGTATCTGTGGTACACTACATCGTTATTGTATCGCATCGTATTTCTCTTGGAAACAAGAGTCTCAGTCTCACATATGAAACAGCCCTTCACAACAAAACTAACTACAAAAAAGTTGCTTTGATTGATAGTAAGCAAGAGGTTGTAAAAAATACGTAAACGTTCTTGCATCATTTGCATTTCGTAACCAACTACATGGGGGCCCTCTCTGCTCTTTTTCAAAGTCGAAATGACAGCAGACTCCTGATCTCCTATTCTGCAGCTGCTTGGTCTTCTCGCTGGAACTCGTCACTTCGTCGCCATAATGGAGTTATTTCACACAAAGGCCGTGCCTGGTCTTAGGGACGGCTTCATTTCTGGACTTGACTGGCAGCGACAATTTGTGGGCACACAGTGCAGAGCCAAATGAACTGCCATATTCCCTTCTCTTTGTGACGCAAGACGTAGTTCATGTGTGCTTGATGAATTTCTCATTAACTTGACGCAACAGACCTGGAGAGATTTCAGAAACGAGAACTATCCAGGTGACCTCCTCATGAATCTTTCTACCCTGGCTACAATCCGCACTAAGGAAATAATGGCCAGGTCTCTGAGAATGTCGTACCACGTAGTAGGAAATATCTCGTTATGCGTTCTGGAATACGTACAAAGAGATTCGAAGTCGTCAGTTTTAATATTCACATGTCAAATTTCAAAGCACCAATTAAAATTTTATTTGTCACTCTGAGAGGAACATATTCCTCCGTACAAAGCATGTTCTAAACATTGAAACAATACATTTTGCTGCTCCCGTTCTGAAAGATACGTAATTTGTTTGACTGAATTGTACATGTTTTAAAGGCCTTACAACTGTTTTATAACGGTTTTGTTTATCATACGTATTACACTCATACTCACTGTAATGATTCACACAGTGGCCGAATTTAAACTATCCCTAAAACTGTTTTATGGAGTTTCTAGACAATGTTAACTCAAAGGCAACGAAATCATTAGGAAAGTGCCCGAAGCATACGGCGCTGCGGTCGGCAACGCCTATATAAGAAAACGTGTGTCTGACGTTGTTGTTACATCGATTAATGCCGATACAATGTCAGGTTATCAAGATCTGTGTGAGTTTGGATGTGATGTTATAGTCGGGGCACGAGCGATGGGACACAGCACCTCCAAGGCAGCCATGAAGAAGGGATTTTCCCGTACGACCATTTCACGAGTGTGCCATGAATATCAGAAATCCGCTAAAACATCAAATCTCCGACATTGCTGCGGCTGGAAAAAGATGCTGCAAGGAAGAGGCTCATGACAACTGAAAAGAATCGTTCAACGTGACGGAAGTGCTACTCTTGCGCAAATTTTTGGAAGATTTCAATTCTGCACCATTAAAAAGTGTCAGCATGCAAATTATTCAACGAAACATCGTCGATATGGGCTTTCAAAGCCGGAGGCACTCTCTTGTATTCTTGATGACTGCGCGACACAAATCTTTACACCTCACCTGGGCCCGTCAACACCGACATTGGACTGTCGACGATTGGAAACATGTTGCCTGGCCGTACGAGTCTCGTTTCAGATTGTATCGCGCGGATGAGAGTGTATGGATGTGGAGACAACCTCATGAATCCATGGACCCTGCATGCCAGCAGGTGACTGTTCAAGCAGGTGGAGGCTCTGTAGTGACGTGAAGCACGTGCAGTTGGAGTGATATGGGATCGCTGATACCTCTGGATACAACTTTGACAGGTGGCACGTACATAAGTATCCTGTCTGATCACCTGCATAAACTCATACCTATTGTGCATTCTGACGGACTTGGGCAATTGCAGCATTACAATTCCACGCCCCTCATGTCCAGAATTGCTACAGATTGACGCCAGGAACACTCTTTTGAGTTTAAACACTTCCGCTGGCCACCAAACCCCCCAGATATAAACGATATTGTGCATATCTGGGATGCCTTGCAACATGCTATTCAGAATAGATCACGACCCCCTCGTACTCTTACGGATTCATGGTGTCAGTTCTCTCCAGCACTACTTCAGACACCAGTCGAGTCTATGCCATGTCGTGTTGCAGCACTTTTGCTTGCTCGCGAGAGCCCTACAACATATTAGCCAGCTGTACCAGTTTATGTGGCTCTTCAGTGTATAAAAATGGTAAATCTCAAACATGACAAGTAGCAACTGCATACTGAATTTTAGAAGTTTTCTATTTTGCGTAAGTTCAGACTGCTAGGATTAAACTGCACAAGTTCTGTTCTGCCTTTGTAACACAGAATGCTAAACACACCACATTAAAATATAGAAGTAGTATGAATGTAATACTGAAAATTGTAAGGAAAAACTAAGTGAGATACAATGACAAGTATATTGCACAAGTGTGTGGAGTCTAATGTGGTGATGGGAGCGTGTTGCTGAAAGAAAAGATAACATGAAGTTTGAGAGTGGGGATTTTATCGGATATAATTTAGATTCTGGTGGTGGTTTCGAACTACATCTTTATTAACTGAACTGCTTCTAGTTGTTCAAGTTATCCCATTTCTTGACTACATGTAGCACTTCTGCGTACCTATGACCTCAGTTCAGCACGTATTTTCTAAACCTATGTTCATGTTCAGTCCGTGTTGCTGTTGTAGGCCTATCTGTTTGATCAGTATACAGTTTGTTACAGTCAATGCAAGAGATTTTGCAATAACTGCTATTAGGTATCAGATATGTTTTATACTTGCTGTTGAATAACATACGATCTGTGGTGCCTCTTACTAGGTGTCTCTTCTTTTCTCTTCTCCAACCACTGCATTTCAGTGCAGTAAAGTTTTGCCGAAATATTTTGGGTACCACCGTCAATAATGGCACTCTCAAAGATTAGATGCTTTTCGTTAAACCAGGCCCTGGTCTGGATCCACTCTCTTTCATTGTTTTTCTGTAGATATCTAATATTTCTTTGTGAAGCTATTACTGTCTTCTTCAGAGCGTAGGCCACTATCACAGTGCCATATCTCTACAAAGTGAGTCTTAAGAGAGTCACCTGATAAAATAATTCTCATACAACATAGTAATACTGTCGTTCCTGAGACAGTAACAATAGGGTATGACATACGGAGATGTGGTGTTCAGCACAATACATGAATAATTGAAAAATTACGAATATGTTAAGTTAAAAGAGACAAATTATTTACTCGTTAGAAACTACACACATCAAAAAACTTTTGCATCAACCCGATTCCCAGAACTCTTGTAGATAGAAGCTGACTGTGGATATTGTATCACAGACACAGTGCTTTTGACTGTTCAGAGATGTCACTAAACCCGCCCAAAGATGTAAATAACCATGTATCAGTAGCGCCTATTAGACAGAGGAGGTCCGACAACCGTCCGTTCCAGTCATTCCAACAGGAAGGAGGTACATGGCTCGTGTTGTCTGTAGTTAAACCATGCCTAGACGGTTAATACCGCGGTTCGATTGCGTCCGCATTGTAACTTCGTGCCAGGAAGGACTCTCAACAAGGGAAATGTCCAGGCGTCTCGGAGTGAACCAAAGCAATGTTGTTCGGAAGTGGAGGAGATACAGAGAAATAGGAACTGTCGATGACATGCGTCGCTCGGGCTGCCCAGTGGCTACTACTGCAGTGGATGACCGCCAACTACGGATTATGGCTCGGAGGAACCATGACAGCAACGTCACCATGTTGAATAATACTTTTCGTGCAATCACAGGACCTCGTGTTACGACTCAAACTGTGCGCAATAGGCTTCATTATGAGCAACTTCACTCCCAACGTCCATGGCGAGGTGCATCTATGCAACCACGACACAATGCAGAGCGGTACAGATGGGCCCAACAACATGCCAAATGGACCGCTCAGGATTGGCATCACGTTCTATTCACCGATGAGTGTCGCATAGGCATTCAACCAGACAATCGTCCGAGGCATGTTTGGAGGCAATCTGGTCAGGCTGAACGCCTTAGAGACACTGTCCAGCGAGTGCATCAAGGTGGAGGTTCCCTTCTGTTTTGGGGTGGCATTATGTGCGATCAACGCACGCCGCTGGTTGTCATGGACGACGCCGTAACGGCTGTACGATATGACATCGGCAGCATATTGGCGAGGCATTCGTCTTCATGGACGACAATTGGCGCTCCCATCGTGCACGTCTTGTGAATGACTTCCTTCAGGATAACAACATCGCTCGACTGGAGTGGCTAGCGTTTTCTCCAGACATGAGCCCTATCGCACATGCCTGGGATAGATTGAATAGGGCTGTTTATGGACAACGTTACCCACTAACAACTCTGAGGGATCTACACCGAATCGCCGTTGAGGAGTGGGACAATCTGGACCAACAGTGCCTTGATGAACTTGTGGATAGTATGCCAGGACGAATACAGGCATGCATTAATGCTGGGTATTAGAGGTACAGGTACGGACTTAAATATGGACCACCAACTTGAAGGGCTCCGTGTATGGTGGTACAATACGCAAAGTGTGATATTCATGAGCAACAAAAAGGGCACAAATGATTTTTATGTTGATTTCTATTCCAATTTTTTGTACAGTTTCCGGAACTCTCGGAATCGAGGTAATGCAAAACTTTTTTGATGAAACTGACCCGAAATTACGCTGACTCTAGCGAAGGCTAGGCAAATTAAAATTTAACATGTATCAGTTCTCTGCGTCGACAAATCACGAAACCGGAGACAGCTACCAAAGTACCTCATTCAAAAAGTCGTCTTTATGGGTCCATATCCACTGAGGTCTCATTTCGAGATAAACGTCGGCCATAAATAACATAGAAAAAGTTAAGTTTTTACTTTTTATGAGAATCTTTACTATCACCTCGAGTGAACGCCAAAGGCTACTTCCCATTAGAAATCGTATTACCATTTCTGCCCATTCCATCCTCATACGTAACGCGGGGCGGATAACCACTTAAAGGCCGGTGTGAACGTTGTGTGACTAGTGTGATCTAGTCTCTGTCCTCACTATGGCAACGATGTGCACGGAGTTGGAGCATATTCCCAGATACAACACTTAACACTAGACCTTGAAACCCTGTAAGCTGGCTTTCGTAGTCTAGCTGATCTGGTTCCTAGTGCGTCTGCCAGTTCAGGCTTGCTTCAGCATTTTCTCCTTTGCATATGATCGATTCCACCACATAGTGTCGTTTTGTTTGAGTCTTACAGACAATGGCAAAATTGTAGGGTGTGTCGCAGTAGTAATTGTACGCAGTTTCCTTTGCAGACCACATTTGTATAATATTCATCCACTGAACCAAAGCCTACCACTTACTTAACCTCCAGTGCAGACTGTGTGATGCTTGCATTTCATATTTCTACGCAGTGCTACAGCTAGATATTTGTGTGCTGTGTCTACCTTTTGATATTGGAGTAGCCCATTACTAGATTATTGTATTTTGTGAAGTGCACGTTTTTACATTTCTAAACACTTAAAGCAAGTCGAAGTCATTGAACTGCCTTGATATCATGACATTCAGCTATTTTTCGGCAATGCTTCATCTTTGATTGCTGCATCAACTGTAAAAAGTCTGAGGTCTGAGGATATTATTAAAACGTTCCGCCAGTACTTTAATACAATCATTAACAGAAACCGTCTCTATATACTTTTTTGGGGGGGGGGGGGGGGGGCGTGAGGCGACCTGAAGCTACTTCTACATCTGTTGATGGGTCCCGACCCAAGATAACATGCTGTGTCTTCTGTCTGCAAATCCTCAATCCACAAATTTCATTTGATACCCCCATGTGTTGGGATGGTATGGAATCAAATGCTTTTAGAAAGTCAATAGACACTGCATCCACGTGACTGTCTTGAGCGAAGGCATTCAGAATATGAAAGAAAAGTGGCAGTTTCATTTTGCATGACCTATGTTTTTCGAATCCATGTTGATGACATGAAAGATGGCTCCATCTCGGAATATATGCTGAGATAATACAAGTAGTTGACACGCGGAGTGGCCGCTCGGTTTGCGGTGTCATGTCACTGACTGCGCGGCCACTTCCGCCGGAGGTTCGAGTCCTCCCTCGAGCATGAGTGTGTGTATTGTACTTAGCATAAGTTAGTTTAAGTAGTGTGTAAGTCTAGGGACCCATGACCTAAGAAGTTTGCTCCCTTCAGAATTCACACACATTTGATTTCAATACAACTAGTGGATATCAGGGATATTCGATACTGTTTTTGTTGATCTCTTGTATAGACGGGTGTGACAACTTTCGTCTAACTGCTGGTCACAGTTGGTTTGTTAAAGAGATCTGCGATGTATCTGGTTAAAAGACGGTCTAAATAACACGCAAAAACTGTATAGAATCTAAGAGTAAGTCCATTATATCGTGATTCCTCGTACAGTTTCCGCGACTTCAGCTATTTCACAGCGGCGCTGCCACTAATATCTGTATATCACTCATATTTGTATTTGTGCGGGATTTATAGTTGGGCCGTGGTCCTGGAGTGTCCTTTGTAAAAGAACATTTAGGAAAGAGATGTCTAAAATATATGTTCTCCTAACTTGTACCACTGCTACAAAATCGGTACCGCTTGAGCTAGTGAAGTACCTAATTCTTGAACCCATTTTGTCGTCTCTGAGTTCTTTGTGTTGAGGAACATGTCTTCTGAGACAACGTTGATTTTCTTGTTCTTTTCATTCAACTTCTTGTGTGTGCCGCGAAAAAAAATCTTTTTATAAGAGAAGGACAACAAAATGTTTCATTTGTGAATGAATACACATTTTTCTGTATTCGTTATGGTTCATTTGTAGGAAATTGACAAATAGGAACTGGTGGCGTTTCCTGTACAGTATAGCTCCAAATTTCCGATATTGCACCGGTACAATTTAAGCAACTTGTCCTTATTGTGAACTTTGAAAATTGCGTTTAGCATTATTAGTGCAACACAACGTCTAGAAATGATGGGATGAAGTGCGTTCTGTATCCTATGTAATTAGTTAAGTAATTATTTTTTATTACAATATGGGAACAAAAACGCGGTATGGAAACTGGAGTTCAGATAATTTCATTCAGCTAAAACGTATATGCGGGTCATGGAGTAATTGTGCGTACACGAGGTACAATGTACCTCATTCAACAGTTACGAAGCATGCTGTAAATACGAACAAATGGAGATATAAGAGTGTTTGCACACAGTAAAGTTTTTTTAGTGAACTTGAAAACATTACCGGGAAGCCACCACGGAAACTTACCCATAAAACAGAATAATGGTATGGGTTGTGTGGAGAAGATCGAATAGGAGAAATGATCAGATGCGTGAAGTGCAAAATGTGGATTCATGCAATGTTCAGAGATGGGGGAAGTAGTGAAAAAGTTGTACTGAAATGTCTGCAATGTCTGCAGATGCTGATATAAGAACTAGAACGTAGAACATTTCATCAAACTAGTGCATTTGTTGAAGTCCAGGGAGGTAGTTTATGAGGATACGCGTCCACCTCCTGCTGCCATGAACCAGATGAAGAAGCCGGCGACTGCTGCGGTGTGGACGGCTCCGGCTCCATTGGTAGGACGAGAGGAGACAGGAGGCGAAGGAGGCGAAGGCTCCATCTCCATGGGGTCGTCTCGCAATGTCGTGATGACACCCTCTGGCAGCTGCTGTGGCGGCGCTTCCTCTAGACCCGTGAATCTGAGGGAAGAGAGATTGAAATATAATCGTATTCATGACAGAGGCTATGTTGATTTTGATGGCGGAGCTGCAAGCACTCTGGACATGAAAGAAGATTCATGCAATCGTCTAGTCGACGTGCGATCTCGCCCCGCGCCCACAGTCTGCTGCCGCTAAAACCCTGTAAAAGACAATCTCATGCGGGGCGAAGCGATACTTGCGGCCTTCCTTCGGTGCCGGATGCTGACGAAGGTTGAGCAGGTGGAGCAGCGTCCGATGGCGGTCACCGTGAAGCAATTCCGGCGACGATGGTCAATCTCGTGGATGCGAACGATATGAGGCGAGAAACAGTTGCAAGACTTGATCCCTGGTGTGTGTGGAGCGACGTTTGGCCACCTGCTGCTTGAATGTTGTGACAAAACGTTCCGCTTCGCCGTTTGACTGTGGATGGAACGGTGCACTAGTTAGATGCAATATGCCACTGCGTTCTCAGAATCTTTCAAATTCCATGGAGATGAACTAAGATTCTTTCTCTGGCATTATTACTTCAGGTAAACCTTCTAGGCACAAAACGATGACAACATCTAAATTGTGCAACGTGGCGTTGTCGAGTTCACTGGCATGGCAAAATGAAACTTGCTATATGAGTCAACCACAATCAATCAATAAGTGTTCTAAAAAGGTCCCGCGAAGTGGATGTACACACGTTGCCATGGCGATTGCAGGCGAGGCCAAACAGAGAATTTTTGTGGCGGAGAGGACTGACTTTCCGCACATGTGTGACACAGTGACGTCATCTGTTCTATTTGGGTGGCCATACCCTGCGCTGTTTCATACGAACAATCCCCCAGTATCCTTGGTGACACCAGTGTCCTAGGTGAAGTAACTGAAACGCTTCTTTTTGCAAACCTGTAGGGATCAACACACGTAGCTGTCCAGTGTCATTCTGAACAAGAAACTCACCTTTCTGTACGGCGAGGCTATGCCGACGAGCAAAGTATCGGTGAACTACAGAGTTCTTTATGCTATGCAAAGAACGAGGCCAATATGTGTGAATGTATGTTAGCAAAATTTTCAAATATGAATTGTCTTCCTTGGCCTGTGCGATTTTCCTGTAGTTCATCGGAAAGGACTGAAGCAGTTCAGAATCCTGAGCGTGTAAGTGACAACAAGATGCAGCAGAGGCGTCGACGTCTGCATCAGGGCCAGTCGGAAAACGTGAAAGCGCGTCCGTATGACCACACTGAGCTGTCTGACGATACACGATCTCGTACTGGTATTCAGACAACAAAATCCATCTTTGCAATTTTTGGGCAGTTCGTACAGGAAGCGGTTTCGTCGGATAAAACAAGGACTACAAACGCTTTTGATCCGTTACTACGTAGAATTTTATGCCATGCAAATAGTGGTGGAATTTGGTGATACCATACACATTTGCCTCAACATCTTTGTGAATAGTTACACTGAGATTTGGAAAACACTTTTGATGAGAAAGAAATAGGTTTGTCTTTATCACCGATTCTGTGCGAAAGCGCAGCACCGAACCCGTAAGAGGAAGCGTCAACTTGCAAAGACAACTGGTTTTTAAGGATCAAAGGGAACTAAGCATCCATCACTGAGCACTGCATCTTAAAGTTTTTGAAAAGCTACTTGGCGCTCATCTGTCCAAACGAAAGGGACAGTATTCGGTATGAACAGAATATAATAGTTCATTTTTCCTAAACGTGACTGCAATTCCGTGGTATTGCAAAGAACTGACAAGTCTCGTATAGTTAACAAAAGCGACTGGAGTGGGTGTACACCTTGACTGTTTATAACAAGACCAAGATACTGCAACTCCGGTTTAAGAAAATCATACTTGTCGTATACACTTTAGTGTATCAGATAACACACGAAAAAAGCACATAAATTTGCAGTATATTCTTGAGGTTTACGACCTGCTACCACAATATCGTCCAAATAGTTTGAACAGTTTGCCACTTTTGCAGTCAGCTGTTCCAAATACCGTTGAAATGGCGGGTGCGGAAGCACTGCCAAAAGTCAAACGCTAATATTTAAACAAGCCCAAATGAGTATTTACAGCACACACTTTTTGAGATTGTTCATCGAGCGATATTTGAAGATATGCGTCGCGCAAATCAATTTTTGAAAAGTAGCGTCCAGCGCCTAATCTGTCCATAAGATCTTCTGGGTGTGACAATGGATAATTATCAATTAAAATTTGTGGGTTGATTGCAGACATAAAGTCAACACAGTGGCGAATGCGACCTGAAAGTTTGGGGAGCAAAACCACTGGACTTGCCCATTCACTATCTGATATGGGTGCAGTAACTCAATTATCTTGAAGTTCAGCCGCGACTTAGTCCCGTAAGGCAATGGGAACAGTTCTGGCACGGAAAAATTTGGGCTGAGCATTATCTTTCGGAGTAATATCTGCAACTAAATTGTTAGCCTTGTCTAAACCGTCAGAAAAGAGTTCTGTGAATTCTTTTAGCAAGTTAACTACACTATCATTTGTATTGAACGCTGACACATAGCCCTAAATATTGAAGGCAAAAAAAAAAAATCAAAAGAATCATGACCAAATATGTTCTCTCACTCTTGAGTGTAGCACTGTAAAAGTCATTGTTCGCGTATACGAGCGATACATAGCAGGCAATGTACATGTTCCAAGAACGGGAGCCGCTCGGGATTAGCCGAGCGGTCTGATGGCGCTGCATTCATGGACTATGCGGCTGGTCCCGGGGGAAGTTCGAGTCCTCCCTTGGGCATGGATGTGTGCGTTTGTCATTAGGATAATTTCGGTTAAGTAGTGTGTAAGCTTAGGGACTGCTGCCCTTAGCAGTTAAGTCCCATAAAATTGCACACACATTTTGAACAAGAACGGGAAGGTCATGGCCATTATAAGTCGTCAGTTGCATGCTAGTTTTAGACAGGAGTAAATGAACAAAAAGTTAGTTTGACTGGCGTATCACTGAAAAAGCTGCACACTTACCTGCTGCAGACTTGGAATATACAGCAGTTGGCCTTGTGACTAGAGTTTTGTGAGTGGCCCGAATTCTGATGTTTGTTCCGTTGCAAACATACGGATTGCACACGTCCTTTCCTACCGCAAGCATAACGCTGAGCTTGTCGGGAGGGGCTGCCTTGGCGTTGGTGCTGTGTATAACACCGTGGACAAGACTTAATTCTGTTCGCCTGTGTAACCGCCTGTTGCGGGGACTGCTGGAGAAGTGTTTTACTCGGCGTGACTAGCTCACGCCGCTAGTGGGAATGGGGCCATCGCAAGCAAGGGACTCCACCCGACAAATAGCTGGCTGCTCAAGTTTATAGCGGACTAGGCACGGGATTCGTACTCATCTAGTATTTGCACTACCTGCTGAAATGTTTCAAAATCTGTTCTCCGATTTTGACATCAGGTACATTGTACATGATCGCATCGCTCTGCATGACCCCTGAATATAAAGCACCGCATGCACGTTAGAATTTATATTTCCTTGTCATACCCTGCAAATCTTCTACCCACTCGCTATAAGTTTGTTCTGACCGTTTTTTTATTGCAAACGCAAAATTGATACCCAGCTGTTAACACATTGCAGGCCGTTGTGGCCGAGGGGTTCTGGCGCTTCAGTCCGGAACCGCGCTGCTGCTACCGTCGCAAGTTTCGAATCCTGCCTCGGGCATGGATGTGTGTGCTGCCCTTAGGTTAGTTAGGTTTAAGTAGTTCTACGTCTAGGGGACTGATGACCTCTGATGTTAAGTCCCATAGTGCTCAGAGCCATTTGATCCATTTTTGCTACCACATTCCCTTGTTTGTCAAAATAGTGAGTTAGAGCGTAGATAACACTGTCATACACAAATTCAGTCGGAGAGGCGTTAGGAAAGAGTTTTTGAATGAATCTGAACACTGCAGTTCCTACAGTGGACAGGGAAGTTTCACAGTTACTGGGACGTTGTGAGCAAGCATATGGGTATTGAATTGGTGCAGCCACTCAAGCCATTCCTCCTCTTGTTCACTAAACTGCCGAAAAGATGCTACAGCAGCTGTAGTAGCTGGTGCTTGTTCTGTTGGGCGCGCAGCATTGGCCAGTCGCTGCTGCACCGTGTTGAGCAGTGTAGAGATTTGTTGTGTCTGAAACTGAAACATCTGCATTAGCTGTGTTGCATCGAACGCTTGATGCTGCAGCGCCTGAGCCGGGCGCGGGCCATGTGCGATTGGCGTGTTGGATGTGACAAATGTAACAAAAAGACAAAAATACGTACAAAGATATTTTCTGCAACCCCCACCTGAAAACACTTATTACCAAAAACGACAAGAAAATGTTAAAGCAATATGCGCCCCCGCACCGTAGAGACAAGAGAGAATGGAGGCGCCAGCACAATATAAACGAAACGTTCGTGGCCGACGGGCACTGGGTTCGGATGATTCTCTTCGCCAGTTAATGGGTCTTTCCCACTTGTCTCGTATAGGGTGCCTTAGGTATGCTGCGTTTTCGGAGTCCTGTACTACAATTCAAGCAAATAACATTAGTAGTTTTATTTCTATAAAGCAGGTTGACGTTACTTAACTGTAATGTACAAAGGTGTGGCAAACAATGGGCGATATGCAACATAAATTGGAGCCCCTGCAATACACAACGTTCAACCAGGAATCCTGTCCACTAATGTCCAGCCGAGGTTGGCAGAGTGGCGCTTATATTGACTTACTGCAGGTGTCGCTCCTGGCGCGGCGCGGCGCGGTCCTTATCAATGGGCTATTAGGCTGACGTCGCCACACCGCATTCTCTAATCTGGGATTCTTCCTCTTCGTTTCGGCTCTTGTGGTTACGCCAGAACATAAAGAGTACATACCAAGCAACTGAAGCTCATATGTTAATATGGTTAGATCATGATTAAGTATTGGCTGATAATAGATATTCAAAAATTATGTATAATTACTTAATCACATAGGAACGTTGTAGAGGAAGAACACAAAAAAACGGGAAAACCAGTTCTGAAATTCTCGAAGACAAAATATTCTTTATCCTAGTCTTTAGTGTTCTACCCCGAAGTTGGCCTCCAGCAATAAGTCATTCCATCCTTCCTCTTGATTTTCTACTACATATCACACACATCACATCGTGTATCCCCCATAATTCGGTGGTTACATGCCATCAATGGTCACCTGCTGCGATTTCATCCCTCACAAACTGAAACCTGCTATCGCTCTAATGATGTAATCGTGTCTTGAAATGTGTCCGACAAGTTTGCCTTTTTTCATGAATTCTTATCTGTACCTTTTCATTGGCAACCTCCAATTGATCTTTAACATCATCCAGTGGAACTAAATTACTAGCGCATCTTGCTGTCATCTCTCATTTTTAGCCGGCCGCGGTGGTCTCGCGGTTCTAGGCGCGCAGTCCGGAACCGTGCGCCTGCTACAGTCGCAGGTTCGAATCCTGCCTCGGTCATGGATGTGTGTGATGTCCTTAGGTTATTTAGGTTTAAGTAGTTCTAAGTTCTAGGGGACTGATGACCACAGCAGTTGAGTCCCATAGTGCTCAGAGCCATTTGAACCATTTTTTCTCATTTTTACCTGTTGTTCAAACTACAAAACAAATAGGGCGACACTACAGACAAATACTTTCATAAACCGGTATCCTTATTTCCAGACTGATGTTCTAGCTGGCGAGTAACTTCCATACCAAATTAAATAAAATTATTTCCGCTGTATTTCGCTCATAATTTCTTTCACTTCGGAAATATGTAAATTTCTCTATCTCTTCTAACTACAGTCATCCACTTCTCAGAGTCTTATATTTTTTTCAGTACTGCAAACCATCGTTTAAGTCTTTCTCTTGTTAGTCTCATGCCACGCTGGCACTCATACTACGCACTGATGACATTCTCTAGATCTTGTTTCGTATTCTTAACATGATTAATTTTTTATGATCATGATGACATTTGTATTGGACAACAGGTTTTTCTCTCAGGATATCCTGCTTCACAGATGGCTACGTTAGCGATTCTCATCAGAAATTCAGTTTCTGTTGAAGTTAAAACTTACGACCTGCAAATGTGACGAAGGAAAGGAACAAATTAAACGTAAGAGGATCACAGGACTTGAGAGGTACGTCGCCAGACCTGCTGTAGAAGACCATCAACATCGTTGCCTGTATTCCGGCCGATGTTTTTCAGTAGTGGGCCCCGTGGAGAGAGGCAGCAGCAGGCAAGCGGAAGTCTGGCAGAGATAAGTTCCGCGATGCCACCGCCCGCGCCCCCTCCACCACTCTCTGCGATCTCATATTCCAGATCGCCTGGCCCGGCCTGGCAGGTGACGTGGAAAGATCGCTGACTGTGCTCAGCGTCCCAGCGGATTCGCCCCGGAAGCTGCCCGGCCGCGTCCTACACTCGCCGGGAGCCAGCGCGGGATAACGGCCACATAGGCGGCGATCCCATTACGTTAGCGGGACACTGAAATGTAAAATGACTTGCTAAGATCCTGAGGAGCGGAATAAAACTAACAATAACGAGATCGGGAATTCTTAGCAGTAATCGATTTTGATTCCCCGTGTGGATCTTTTAGACCAACGCTCAAAGCAAAATTTTAGCTTCGTTTCATTCCTGCAGACATTTCGTAGCCAACGTGGAACAGCATCTCAACAATCCATCAGAGAAGAGGAGAAAATGTCGTGAACGACTACTAGCTTCAGATATGGGTCAAACAGAATTATCCTTGCAAAGAGCAAGTGGTTATTAGCTTGTGCAAAGACATAAAACGGGAACCCTATTGATAGTTTATTAAGCAGTAATACTCCAACCTCTTGATTATTTAAGGAACAGTATTCCCATGTGTAAAACATTGGATGGGTATGTTTTGGGCAATTTGATCTCGGTTTTTAAGAAAAGCTGGTTTATAGCACATTTCAATGTTTGTGATCTCATATCTCCTTGAGTACCTGTTGTTCAGTTATATAATTTTGGTTCAAATGGCTCTGAGCACTATGTGATTTAACATCTATCGTCATCAGTCCCCTAGAACTTAAAACTACTTAAACCTAACTAACCTAAGGACATCACACAACACTCAGTCATCACGACGCAGAGAAAATACCTGACTCCGCCGGGAATCGAACCCGGAAACCCGGGCTTGGGAAGCGAGAACGCTACCGCAGGACCACGAGCTGCGGAATATGTAAGTTTGTACGTACATTTAGTAGGATATGTGAAGGCTGAATGCAAAATTTGTTGCTGATGGAATTATTAGTAAAGAAGTAATAAATAAAAATACTGAAGTAATACTGCATGAACAGCGGAAATGTGGCAAACGACGAACTTTCCTCCTTTCAGTATACTGTGTATCAGCGAGAAAAGTATCGAAAAGGTTAGAAACTATGTGTCAAGATTGTTGAAAGTCGCTAAGTGCTCTCATTTTCAAATAATGGATAAATTTAATGCTGGAAATTCTCGCGCCAGAAGTTACGCTACCGGAAGAGATGCCCACAGCTTCTACATTTAATTAACCCGAGATTACACGTCAGAATGCGTAGATTGTGTTACCATTAAAAAAATTTAAATTCGGTGAATAATGACACGAAATACCAAAAATAAATTTTTTGTTGCTCCAGGAGGCCCAGAGACAGAAAACGTTCAACTGGAAATGGATGATCAGCCATGACCGGGGAATGTGTCAGTTCAATGTAGGAAATGAAGTGGAACAATTGCGACGGAGATTCTCGGCGGATGGCTATGGGTGTGTGCCGACAGGTGCTACAAAGAAGAACGAAACAAAAATGGTTCAAATGGCTCTGAGCACTATGGGACTTAACTTCTGAGGTCATCAGTCCCCTAGAACTTAGAACTACTCCAACCTAACTAACTTAAGGCTATCACACACATCCATGCCCGAGGCAGGATTCGAACCTGCGACCGTAGCTGTCGCGCGGTTCCAGACTGTAGCACGCAGAACCGCACGGCCACCTCGGCCGGTGAAGAACGAAACCCGAGAATTTCTAAATGATAACGCCCTCAGAAGCAGCTCACTCTCAGTTATGAAGTGACGATCTATCAAGGCCACAGCTCCTGGGTAACACTTGCTAATTCGCAAATGGTTCGAGAGCTAACCCGCCACAAGAAAAAGCTGACTCTGCATTTTCGCTACTACGTGGGAACTGAGAGATCAAGTGTAGGTGGAATGTTCCTGACAGATACTGAAGGGGGTCATGTCAAGTAAGATATAAGTGGAAAAAGTCAATTAGGGAGCGTGCGCAGGATTTGCCTTGGGCAGTAGTGAACAATTGAACTGTAAATGAGTAATCACTAGTAATGGAGTATTCAAAGTATAGGCGAAGGTGCCAATCACTTGGATGACGGCAGCTAATGATGGAATGGTTGTACTTCTTCGATGAGACGTCAGTTGCATTCCGGGCGACGTAAAGAGTGATGACAGACGACTAGCGACATTCCAAGTGTCTTATACACTACTGGCCATTAAAATTGCTACACCAAGAAGAAATGCAGATGACAAACGGGTATTCGTTGGACAAATATATTACACTAGAACTGACATGTGATAACATTTTCACGCAATTTGGGTGCAAAGATCCTGAGAAATCAGTACCCAGAACAACCACCTATGCCCGTAATAACGGCCTTGATACGCCTGGGCACTGAATCAAACAGAGCTAGGATGGAGTGTACAGGTACAGCTCCCCTTGCAGCTCCAACACTATACCACAGTTCATCAAGAGTAGTGACTGTCGTTTTGTTGCTTGACCACCATCGACCAGACGTTTTAAATTTACGAGAGATCTGGAGAAAGTGCTGTCCAGGTCAGGAGTCGAACAGTTTCTGTATCCAGAGAGGCCTGAACAGGAACTGCAACATGCGGTCGTGCATTATCCTGCTGAAATGTAGGGTTTCGCAGTGATCAAATGACGGGTAGAGCCACGGGTCGTAAGACAACTGAAAGGTAACGTCCACTGTTCAAAGTATCGCCAATGAGAACAAGAGATGACCGAGGCATGTAACCAATGGCACCCCATACCATAATGCCGGGTGATACGCCAGTATGGCGATGAAGAATACACGCTTCCAATATGCGTTCACCGCGATGTCGCCAAACGCGGATGCGACCATCATGATGCTCTAAACAGAACCCTGATTCATCCGAGAAGATGACGTTTTGCCATTCGGGCACCCAGGTTCGTCGTTGAGTACACAATCGCAGGCTCTCCTGTCTGTGATGCAGCGTCAAGCGTAACCGCAGCCATGGCCTCCGAGCTGATAGTCGATGGTGCTGCAAACGTCGTGGAACTGTTCGTGCAGGTGGTTGTTGTCTAGCAAACGTCCCCATCTGTTGACTTGGCGATCGAGACGTGGCTGCACGATCCGTTACAGCCATGCGGATAAGATGCCTGTCATCTCGACTGCTAGGGATACGAGGCCATTGGGATCCAGCACGGCGTTCCGTATTAATCTCCTGAACCCACCGATTCCGTATTCTGCTAACAGTCATTAGATCTCGACTAACGCGAGCAGCAATGTCGCGATACGATAAACCGCAATCGCGATAGGCTACAAATCGACCTTTATCAAAGTCGGAAACGCGATGGTACGCATTTTTCCTCATTACACGAGGCATCACAACAACGTTGCACCAGGCAACGCCGGTCAACTACTATTTGTGTATGAGAAGTCAGTTGGAAGCTTTACTCATGTCAGCACGTTGTAGGTGTCGCCACCGTAGCCAACCCTGTGTGAATGCTCTGAAAAGTTAATCATTTGCGTATCACAGCATCTTCTTCCTGTCGGTTAAATTTCGCGTCTGCAGGACGTCATCTTCGTGGTGTAGCAATTTTAATGGCCAGTAGTGTATATGTATAACTGAACAGTCTTTAAATGGGCCAGTCTTTGTTTCAATGAGCAGTATGACGTAGTTTTTGAATTATTTAACAAAAACATACAGAAGTTACCTTCAACACGCCTTCCTTGAATTACTCGAAAACAGTGGCTTCCAGCCAAATCGCACCCCGCACAAAATTTAACTTCATTACATTTCTTACAAAAACATCATGTTCGTTATTTCTGTCGTATTAATAAGAAGAACTTGCAAATGCCATTTGAAGGCGTTGAGAGCTTCATAAAACCCTGGAGTCAGGGCAGCTGAATCACCTTGTGTCTTAGTTGGTCAAACAACTCACATGTAAATACACTCCTGGAAATGGAAAAAAGAACACATTGACACCGGTGTGTCAGACCCACCATACTTACTCCGGACACTGCGAGAGGGCTGTACAAGCAATGATCACACGCACGGCACAGCGGACACACCAGGAACCGCGGTGTTGGCCGTCGAATGGCGCTAGCTGCGCAGCATTTGTGCACCGCCGCCGTCAGTGTCAGCCAGTTTGCCGTGGCATACGCAGCTCCATCGCAGTCTTTAACACTGGTAGCATGCCGCGACAGCGTGGACGTGAACCGTATGTGCAGTTGACGGACTTTGAGCGAGGGCGTATAGTGGGCATGCGGGAGGCCGGGTGGACGTACCGCCGAATTGCTCAACACGTGGGGCGTGAGGTCTCCACAGTACATCGATGTTGTCGCCAGTGGTCGGCGGAAGGTGCACGTGCCCGTCGACCTGGGACCGGACCGCAGCGACGCACGGATGCACGCCAAGACGGTAGGGTCCTACGCAGTGCCGTAGGGGACCGCACCGCCATTTCCCAGCAAATTAGGGACACTGTTGCTCCTGGGTTATCGGCGAGGACCATTCGCAACCGTCTCCATGAAGCTGGGCTACGGTCCCGCACACCGTTAGGCCGTCTTCCGCTCACGCCTCAACATCGTGCAGCCCGCCTCCAGTGGTGTCGCGACAGGCGTGAATGGAGACGTGTCGTCTTCAGCGATGAGAGTCGCTTCTGCCTTGGTGCCAATGATGGTCGTTTGTGTGTTTTGCGCCGTGCAGGTGAGCGCCACAATCAGGACTGCATTCGACCGAGGCACACAGGGCCAACACCCGGCATCATGGTGTGGGGAGCGATCTCCTACACTGGACGTACACCTCTGGTGATCGTCGAGGGGACACTGAATAGTGCACGGTACATCCAAACCGTCATCGAAGCCATCGTTCTACCATTCCTAGACCGGCAAGGGAACTTGCTGTTCCAACAGGACAATGCACGTCCGCATTTATCCCATGCCACCCAACGTGCTCTAGAAGGTGTAAGTCAACTACCCTGGCCAGCAAGATCTCCGGATCTGTCCCCCATTGAGCATGTTTGGGACTGGATGAAGCGTCGTCTCACACGGTCTGCACGTCCAGCACGAACGCTGGTCCAACTGAGGCGCCAGATGGAAATGGCATGACAAGCCGTTCCACAGGACTACATCCTGCATCTCTACGATCGTCTCCATGGGAGAATAGCAGCCTGCATTGCTGCGAAAGGTGGATATACACTGTACTAGTGCCGACATTGTGCATGCTCTGTTGCCTGTATCTATGTGCCTGTGGTTCTGTCAGTGTGATCATGTGATGTATCTGACCCCAGGAATGTGTCAATAAAGTTTCCCCTTCCTGGGACAATGAATTGACGGGGTTCTTATTTCAATTTCCAGGAGTGTATGTACAATGACAAATAAACTTATTTTACGATCCCATATCATCTTGTTTCTATGACAGATCACCATTGCTATCAAAGGTACTTCTCTGTTCCCCAACACTAATCCCGAAACTGCAAAGGAGGTTGTACTCACTCTCGACTCCATTGTGAAGATTAATTAGGGAAACCATAACGAAAAAAAACTGTCGTTAATGTCCTGACTGCACCATACAGGTCATACTAATTCGGCATTGGTAGCTCCGACCCGCGTTGGGGTGCGACGTACTACTTCAGTCATTTAGTAATATAGATATCACAAATATCAAAGTTAAGAGAATGTACGAAACAACTCTATTCCAGCTTTTATAGAAGTTAGTAACAAAAAAGCAGATGTTATTTTTTATCCACAACCTTTATGAAGTTCTAAGAATACTTTTTAAATATATAAATAATAAATCACCGTTAAAAGTTTTCTGCTGTTCCATTAGCCAGATACGTAAAAGATAACGACAAACCCTAAGTTTATGGGCCTGGAGAGATAAGATTATGACAAAAAGCACTTAGGTCAAGATTTTCGTAGAAACAATCAGTAACTGTTCTTACACAAGTAAGTTCCTTAAACTGTATTAATAAGAATAATAATTAATTAGCATAATTTTACAATCAGCGAGATATCTCAAACTATATTCCTGGCCTGAGTCCCTGTTAACGATAGCGAGAGCGTAGTACAATTTTGTAAGGAAAAACTAACATGCAATATGCTCACCAAAAAGACCACGACAGTCAACTTTGCAATTCAGGACCAGATGACGCCATTGCTTAAGAAGGACTGCTACCTGACCACCAGAGAATATATATCAGCCGGACCAGTAACCTACAAACTCAGATATTTAAAAGGGTGGCTTCCTTCCCAACTGCTCAGCGGTCACCCTCGACCTGGGGCTTCTGTTCTCACTGCTGATGGACGTTCACTGCTCTGCTAGCGCATATACACTTCCCGTCTGGTGTTGTCCTGATGATTGAGTTGCCTCAGCGACACCAGGCGGCATTGCAGCTTGGCGATGGCAGTGCAGTGGTGACTCTGTTTATTTAATTATGTGTATTGCACAGTTCCGACCCGAGGGTCTTTACACCTAACTGACAAGGTACAGATGACTAAATACGAAGACTCATGTTTTGTGCTACAAGTACTAGATCACAAGTAAATTACAAGTAATGGCAGTTTACAAGGATACTTATACATAAGTATTGCACAACACGCGTCGTTAAAAAGAAAACATTGTTTATAATTTACGGTTTTGCAATAACAACATAACATCTTCATATTTTCGCGGCGCAAATACTGCGCCATAAAATTTCTGGCGTGCAGCAGCATAAATTTGACTTCTTCTTCTAATATTTCGGATGAATAGCGTTCAGCCATCTTCAGAGTGAGCCGAGGTGACTGACGCTCCAGCACTTGCTCCGTCCTTTTAAAGCCGGGGACCGCACCACTGCGCATGCGGCCACAGGTACACAAGGCACCAGAGACGTTAATCGGCAGCAAAGGCGAGTGGCATATACATGGAAATAGACCTAAAGCTGCCCAGTCGATCTACACGGTGATATCGATGTATCACTGCGAGCTGCACCGTCGCGACGTCTTTGTGATTTTATTACAGAAATTTCTGGATTCCAAGATTTGTCTAAGCTGAAGCCACTATCTCTATTAATTGAAGTCGTCGCCAAGCGAATTTCAATATCTTCCTTCACTACTGAGTCCTAGAAGAATGAAGTCGAGGAGATGGTTTTGAGTGTTCCCCGATTGGACAAGTTAAGACACTTGTAACGCGAGGTTACGGTGCTCTTTAAGTTTTTTATGAAGATGCAGCAATCGTGACATAGTTCCAAAGTTTGTCAGGTTAGTACATTTTACAAGGTTGACTGCCATGAATAAGATTCTAAATAAAGCTGGTGTTGCTTTTGTTACGGAGAGAATCCGTTTTACCATCGAACTGGATCGATGGTATAACGTGGACAAAGTCAGACTGGGTTCGTGAGATAACCACATCGAGACAGACGACAAAGTTTAGCCGGCTTGAGATGCCATAAAACGAACGGTTTACTGAGTGACAGCACATACCGGAAGATCAGTAGAGACCTCACCAAGCAGGTGGTTAGGAAGACTGCTTCGATTCTGAACGCCTCCCCCCTTCCACCAGAAGTCCTGCGAAGATTGAAACCAAGTGGTGCGGTGCCTCTAAGGCTCTATGGACTTCCAAAGATCCACCAAGATTGGTGTCCTCTGTGCACGATAGTGAGTAACATCGGCTCTCAAACCTATGTTTGTGCCAAACACTTAGGATCGTTATTAAGGCCACTGGTGGGAAAATGCACTCATCATATAAGTAACTATGTGGACTTCATTCGCAAACTGAAATCACTAAAACTGAGCAATTTTCATATGATAGTCAGTTTATATGTTGTGTCGTTGTTCAGAAAGGTTCCTCTTTCGCAATCATTGTTTCCCATTGGAAAAAGTTTCGATAATGGATTTCAGCTTTGTTTGAATATGTTTTGACCTCGATATATTTTTTACTCAATAACGAATTTTATGAACAGACTGACGGTGTCGCCATGAGTAGTCCTTTGTCACCTTTGGTAGCCAAGGTTTAGTGGAGGACTTCGAGGAGAAGGCGCTGGAATCTGCAAGTCTGAAGCCCACAGTGTTTTGGAGGTATGCTGATGACACGTTTGTAGTGTGGCTCCGCGGTGAAGACAAGTTAAAAGGATTTTTAAGTTATTTGAACTCCATCCACAGGCAAATTCACTTCCCGATGGAAATCGAGAAAGATGGATGCCTTCCATTTTTGGATGAGCTGGTACGTCGTAAATATGGAGGCACACTGGGACAAACGGTTTTTCGAAAACCTACCCATACGGATTTATATTTACGAACAAATAGCTGCCACCATCCTTCACAGACGATGAGTGTACTTAGAACTCTAGTACACAGAGTACATGTCACTGTTGACGAGAGCAGTCTGGAGGACGAGCTTTTTACACCTGAGAAGAGTTTTTGAAGCAAACGGGTACTCACAACAGCAGATACATAAGGAGCTACAAATGACACCAATTGTCGGTATACGAAAATCAGCATAAGGCAAAGAAAGTTTTAAATTGATGGCTTTTCTGCCATACGTGGGAAGTCTATTGTCAAAAATAGGACAGATCCTCACTAAGGACGAACTGAAAGTGATTTTTCGCCCTCCACCAAAGACAGCAGCACTCCTGGGTTCCGTTAAAGATTATTTTGTGCTTCGGAAGTCTGGGGTTTATAAGATCACTTGTTAGTGCGGCCGTTCATACATCGGACAGACGACATGTAATATCCAGGAGAGATGCGCAAAGCACCGCAGGTACACCTGGCTATTACAACCTAATAAATCTGCGGTGGCCGAGCACTATATTGACACTGGGCACTCTATGGTGTACGATGACGTCGACATTTTAGCCTCGACTTCATTCTTCTTTGACTCAGTAGTGAAGGAAGAAATTGAAATTCGCTTGGCGACGAATTTAATTAATAGAGATAGCGGCTTCAGCTTGTACAAATCTTGGAATCCGGAAATTTCTGTAATAAAATCACAAAGACGTCGGAACAGTGCAGCTCGCAGTGATACATCGATATCACCGTGTGGATAGACTGCGCAGCCATACATGTATTTCCATGCATATGCCATACGTCTTTGCCGCCGATTAAGGTCTCTGGCGACTTGTGTATCTATGGCTGCATGCGCAGTGGTGCGGTCCACGGCTTTAAAAGGACGGAGCTAGTGCTGGAGCGTCAGTCACCTCGGCTCACTCTGAAGATGGCTGGACGCTATTCAGTAGAAATACACTACTGGAAATTAAAATTGCTAAACCACGAAAATGACGTGCTGAGACGCGGAATTTAACCGACAGAAAGAAGATGCTGTGATTTGCAAATGACTAGCTTTTCTGAGCATTCACACAAGGTTGGCTCCGGTGGTGACACCTACAACGTGCTGACATGAGGAAAGTTTCCAAGCGATTTCTCATACACAAACAGCAGTTGACCGGCGTTCCCTGGTGCAAGGTTGTTGTGATGCCTCGTGTAAGGAGGAAAAATGCGTACATCACGTTTACGACTTTGATAAAGGTCGGACTGTAGCCAATCGCGATTGCGGTTTATCGTATCGCGACATTGCTGCTCGCGTTGGTTGAGATCCAATGACTGTTAGCAGAATACAGAATCGGTGGGTTCAGGAGAGTGATACGGAACGCCGTGCTGGATCCCAACGGCCTCGTATCCCTAGCAGTCGAGATGACAGGCGTCTTATCCGCATGGCTGTAACGGATCGTGCAGGCACGTCTCGATCGCCGAGTCAACAGATGGGGACGTTTGCTGGACAACAACCATCTGCACGA
This sequence comes from Schistocerca gregaria, assembly GCF_023897955.1. Classification (NCBI taxonomy): domain Eukaryota; kingdom Metazoa; phylum Arthropoda; class Insecta; order Orthoptera; family Acrididae; genus Schistocerca; species Schistocerca gregaria. The sequence goes on from NC_064931.1 coordinate 81,023,252, forward strand.
ACAGTGCGACGACGTTTGCAGCAGCATGGACTATCAGCTCGGAGACCACGGCTGCGGTTACGCTTGACGCTGCATCACAGACAGGACCGCCTGCGATGGTGTACTCAACGATGTACCTGGGTGCACGAATGGCAAAACGTCATTTTTTCGGATAAATCAAGGTTCTGTTTAGAGCATCATGATGGTCGCTTCCGTGTTTGGCAACATCGCGGTGAACGCACATTGGAAGCGTGTATTAATCTTCGCCACACTGGCATATCACCCGGCGTGATGGTATGGGGTGCTATTGGTTACATGTCTTGGTCATCTCTTGTTCGCATTGACGGCACAGTTGGCCTCACATTTCAGATGTGTTACAACCCGTGACTCTAACCTTCATTCGATCCCTGCGAAACCCTACATTTTAGCAGGATAATGCACGACCGCATGTTGCAGGTCCTGTACGGGCCTTTCTGGACACAGAAAATGTTCGACTCCTGCCCTGGCCAGCAAATTCTCCAGATCTCTCACCAACTGAAAACGTGGCCGAGCAACTGGTTCGTCTCAATACGGCAGTCACTACTCTTGATGAACTGTGATATCGTGTTGGAGCTCCATGGAGAGCTGTACCTGTACACGACATCCAAGCTCTGTTTGACTCAATGCCCAAGCGTATCAAGGCCGTTATTACGGGCATAGGTGGTTGTTCTGGGTACTGATTTCTCAGGATCTTTGCACCCAAATCGCGTGAAAATGTAAACACATGTCAGTTCTAGTGTAACATATTGATCCTATGAATACCCGTTTATCATCTGCATTTCTTCTTGGTGTAGCAATTTTAATAGCCGGGAGTGTATTAGAAGAAGAAGCCAAATTTATGCAGCTGCAAGCCCGATATTTTATGGATCAACATCATTACAATTGAGAATAATAAAAATATCATTAAGATGATGTGGACCTGTAACATACGTGAATACACGAGGACACTGGTTACAATGTTGTACGCCGTACAAGGTTTGGAAACACAGAGAAAAATCCATGGTTGAAACTACGTGCACGTGCTAGCTGAGCCTGCAGTTTGAGCTGTTGTATTTGACCAAAAAAAGGCGCCTGTGCGATATCTACAGTGAGTTGCAAGTGTTTGTCGCGCTCAGACCAGTTTTCTGTGTAGTTGTGAGTGCATTATGTCCAAGATAATTGAATTAGAACGTGGGCAGATAGTTGTTGCTCGTATGGTGGGCACTTCCACAAACTAGGGAGCCGAAGTGCTTGGAGTTTCAAGTGGCATTTTACCGAAGATTTCTACGCAAACAGAGAAAGCAAAACAGCATCATCTGATTATTCACATCGCGGGCGAAAGTGCTTGTTGAGTGATCGTGACATACTGTAACTGAAGAGGAGTGTGATGAAAATTAAAAAGAATATACCTGCAAATCGCACTCCAAAACTGAATGTCGCACACCCGATCCCTGTCAGCACCGAAACAACACGAAGGGAGTTCCAGAAGCCGGGAACTGCAAGGCGAGCTGCAGTTCCAAAATCATTCATCCGTGGTGCAACAGGAAAACGTGCTGCCGAAACCACAAAACCTGGACTGTCGAATGATGGAAGAATGCCATTTGGTCGGATGAGTCTTGTTTCACACTGTTCCCAGCTTTAGGTCGAGATTATGTCGCGACAGTGAAACATGACGGGGGTTCTCTGATGATTTGGGCCCCACGTTTACTGTGCAAGGGCGCTTTACTGTCAAGGATTGTGAGACCATTTTGTCCTTCCAGGTCCATTCAGCTGTAAAGTGTTTTCTTCCCGAATGGCAATGCAGTGTTCCAGGGCGACAGGGCCACCTTTCAATCAGCTCGTATCGTCCAGAACTGGTTTTGTGAGCACAAAAATGAACCGTCGCATGTCCACTGGCCACTAGTGACCATGCCTCAATATTATTTAGCCTTTGTTGTCTACTTTGGAGAGAAGGCTACGTGCTCACTACCCACCTTCACTATCGTTACCTTGCCATAATTTTACAGGAAGAATTTATAAGAATCCATTGAAACAATACAGCACGTGTAGTTATCCATTATGAATGAAAGCTGTTAACAATATCAACGGGTTTCTTACGCCCTTATTAGGCATGGTACTTTGTCGTGTTTGTCGTATTCCCATTTTTTTCTCTAACCCCTGTATGTCAGCATTAGTTTGTATTACTGACATGGTGTCAGTATCAATTTAGGATGTTTATAGTGGTGCTAGTCATTCATATCATATGTGGATTACTGACTGAGTAAGGATGTTCAATGAAAAATCTTTCAGATATGGAGCGGATTTGCTCTGAAAAAGTCTTAATTTGTAAGTCATTGTGAATCACTGTGTTTCTAACGACCCATGGAGAATTTAATATTACCCACAATGTCGTAGGGTGGACAACCTGAAATTTTTTGAGACGCATAGACACTTCATGTCCCCATATGCGGCAAGCACGCAACATGATTCTCTGTATGACCTACTTTTAAAGTAAGAGACTTTTTTCCCAATGTAGAGAAGACCTTCTGTTTAACATATCATAGAGGAGGCTAATATACTTACCTGACCATTTTTACCAAACTGTCCCGCAATTGATGCATATCCCACAATAAAAAGACAAATAAGATTGGAGTAAATTAATCCATGCCGATTAATTAAATGTAAAGCAGCACCAGTGAGTGCCAATACGTAACTATGTTCATTACAATTTCCTATACTGAATTGTGTACACACTTAAATAAGATGACTCTATGGAAATATCTCCCACTTGGCTGTACATTAAGGGCTGCACCATGGTCATAAAAGGCGACAAGGAAACAGCCCTGGCAGGATTCGCAGAAGGTCTGCAACCCCATGTGCGAGGGCCCTCCCCATGTAGCTGAGTGGGCTAGGGAGTAGTTTAGGCAGAATCCCGGAAGGTCAGCTGTTGTGGACATAACTGCAGGCAGTCAGTATTAGTCGAAATACACAGGCCGCTGAGATAATATCTATAAGAATGGTGTGGGAATATCAAAGATCTGGGCACCGTTGCAGATTATGAGATACTGCCGCTGTGATCTGTCACCCACAAAAGCCCAAATCTACAATAGAATGAAACAAATGCTACCATTGGTTAACCTAAGCAGTTTAGAAGTGGGAGTGTGAAACACGACGGTACTTACGGAAGTCCAGCCGTACTGGTTGGCAGGCTATTGTACACAGACAGGGGCAAAGAGCTGGACAAAGTTTTTAGTGCAAAATATAACGATTTACGTAACTGGTTTACCGACCGATATGAGAGTGAGGAAGGGATACCAGCATCTTTTAAGGCAGTTCTCATCAGTCCGCAGTTACAGGGTATATCATTCGATCAACCAAAATTATGTAATGCAAGAAAAACGCAGAGAACCGAGTCTCCTGGGTCAGAAGCAGACTGGAGGAAGTTACTCTTCAGCCAGGTCGTGCCTTGTGGAGCACTTCACAGCTGGGAGGCACTTCGGACAGACTTCAGTTCTACATAGAGACGTACTCATTAGGCTAAGCTGAACTTAGACGTAAGTTGTTGGTACTGCGTCGATATTTGATTCTTCAGCCATTTCAAACACCACTTGCAGATTATGAGTACGAAGGGATACAGCCGCAACCGCGAGGCTAACTGTAGGGAAACTCGAGACATTTTTAACGATTTCCAGTAATATCATTTATTACTGTAATGACTTCTTGAAGTTAGAGGATTGACATTCTTACAACTCCAGCCAAAGACGCAGCAAACGCATGGCCTCCTTCTCATCGGCATCACCCTTACAGCATAGCGATACTTTAAACAAAAAAATTCCGCAATCATGGTAAAAGAAATCGGTACATGTTGAGTACATATGTAGACAAAATGATTATTACAGTTCCAAAAGAACTGGAAGATTTATTCAAGAGAAAGAGGTTCACAAAGTGAGCAAGTCAATAACGTGTCGGTTCGAAAAAATGATTCAAATGGCTCTGTGCATTATGGGCCTTTACATCTGAGGCCAGCAGTCCCCTAGAACTTAGAACTACTTAAACCTAACTAACCTAAGGACATCCCACACATCCATGCCCAGGGCAGGATTCGAACCTGCGACCGTAGCGGTCGCGCGGTTCCAGACTGAAGTGCCTAGAACCGCTAGGCCACAGCGTCCGGCGCGTCGGTTCACCTTGGGCTCACCTTGGCCTCTCCTTGTTGCGGAGAGGAGAGGAGAATGTAAGTCAAATGAACAACTGATAGTGTGTGACTTTAAACTCGCGAAATTGAAGTAAATGATTGGAATCGTTGCTTTTGCACAGGCCTGCTGCAGCATCCAAACTGCTGTCGAGATTGTACTACTGTAGTAACTGAAGATCCATGTAATTTGCCAGCTGAAGATGGGTGCAAACCCGAAATGCATATTGGCGTAAATAAAAACGTATTAAAAAGTGGCTGGTTGCCGTATTTTTTCAGTGAAATATCATTATCCACGGCCACGGAGCTCAACAGTCCAAATAAAATGGACAAATTGTTAGGATTTACTTTGTTTACCATGTACTTTGTGTGGTTTGTATTAGGACGGATTGAATTATAGAGTGTATTTTGGATCTGAGCAGATTATTGCAGGACCGTCGGTTTTTATTCAGACCTTAGGAAAGTTAAAGTTTAGGAATTTTAAGGCACATCAAAATTTACAAGCCACGGACTACAACATTAGCAAGAAGAGCAAAGTAGAGAGGGAAATTTCGGGTTATTAAGAAATCGTACACATTAGTTCAGACATGAAGGAGCTACAAGTTAATATTCAGAATGTAAATTTTAATGAGCCATGGGCTGAACCATCACAAAGCAAAACTAATATGGGAAATTAGCAAAGACAGGCGAAAGTTAACTGTGTGATGTCTGACGTTGAGTTAGGAACAGAAGACGATAGAGAAATTCCACAGATAGCGCAACACGCTACGAAATCACAGAACAGACTAATGCCACTTACTGGCTCACAACGCAACAACATGCAGCATTCTATCTGGAGAGTTTCCTCATTGACCAACCCAAGAAACATGACATGCAATTCAAGAACAGCGAAGGCTTACGCAAGGAGGATTAAGAAATATTAAAGAAAAGTAAAGAGAAAAATTGGTACGGTTCCAGAAATGGGATGATTCATTCAAAAAGAGCGAATATTTATTTAAGAAAAGTGAGGAATAAAGGGACACAAAAACTGGAAGAACGACTCAAGATTAACGAGAATCTAGACAAAAAATAGAAGAACGAGATGGGTCCATGAACAAGAAAATTGACGAATACTTGAAGAAATGTGAAGAACAAATGAAATCGTCAGACAAAGAGGTTAACTGGCAGGATACAAAGGTAAAGAAACAGATCACGAAGAAAATTGAATAAAAGGCACAAGACTCCGATATGAAGGTTGATACGTCGACAGAGATTACAGACCGGTGAAAGAAAAATGTTGATGTTAACGTGTAGAACATTCATACCAATTCAAAAAATATTGAAAGCATGAAGTCATGGAAGAAGGAGTATTAAAAATTACAGAAGAATATAATAGGAAAAGTAACAGATCAAGACAAAGTGTAAGCGGTCATCAAAGCGTTTCCGTTCGAAGTCCGTTAAGTCCAGAATTGGTATGCCAGTCAGGCAAAATCACCATGAGCACTGAAGTAACCATCCGACTAATGGACGAGGCTGAAGATACTCGTTTGGTAGAACACAGTGTCCTGATGTGTGAAGTCCGTAACTGCCTACTGCATATCCTTGTCTGAGAGGAATCGTCGACCCTTCAAGGAATTTTTTAGAGACAAAAGGCGTAATGATCGAATAGGGAGAGGTCAAAACTTAAGGGGAGGTGTTTTAGTGTCTCCCATGTGAGATGACATCATCCACATTGTTTGAGGCTGGCCACCCCGATCGACTGGCATCTTGTGTCAAATCGTGACCAGCACCGAACTTGGCGCATTATTCCACAGCGGTGATTTTCGAAAGACCTGCTTCCCCATACACATTTTTCATTCTCTACCAGTGTTTGTCCTTCGACAGCCAAGAAAATAACAGCAGTATATTGGTCCTGTTTCGATGAATTCGGTAATAACATCGCCATAGGTCGCATTTCGGCAGTTACCGCACACACGTCAGGAAGACACGACTACACACTAATCCCTTGACTACATGTCGGTGTTTATATACCCACATCAGAGTCGCGCTGCGTTGCATGTATGCTGCAGCGATACTTTAAAACGGAAACTGTTTGATCGTCCCTTATATAACCGCTGTCATCGTGCAGATGTCGACGCATAAGTTGTAAATTGTTGTAGTTCTGCTTGGAAAGTCCCTGAGCTTCAAGCGCTAATAGAAAGCACAGAAGCTGAAGTCTTTATAGGTACAGAAAGCTGGCTAAAGCCTGAAATAAGTTCTGCGGAAATTTTTACGAAGTCTCAGACGGTGTTCAGGAAAGATAGATTAGGCAGAACAGGTGGTGCAGTGTTTGTGTCTGTAAGTAGTGGTTTATCTTGTAGTGAAGTCGAAGTAGATACCCCGTGCGAATTAGTATGAGTGGAGGTTATACTTAACAGCCGAAATAAGTTAATAACTGGCTCCTTTTACCGACCCCCAGATTCCGATGGTACAGTTGCTGAACAGTTTAGTGAAAATTTGATTCTCGTAACAAATAAATACCCCCTCATACGGTTATAATTGGTGGAGACTTCAACCTTCCATCGATATGTTGGCAAGAATACTTGTTCAAAACCAGTGGTAGGCAGAAAACATCTTCCGAGATTGTCGTAAATGCTTTCTCCGAAAATTATTTCGAGCAGCTAGTCCACGCACCCACGCGAATTGTAAATGGTTGCGAAAACACACTTGACCTTTTAGCCACAAACAATCCAGAGCTAGTAGAGAGCATCATGGCTGATACAGGTATTAGTGATCACAAGGTAGTTGTAGCTAAGCTCAATACGGTTTCTTACAAATCCACCAGAAACAAACACAAAATAATTTTATTTAAAAAAGCGAATAAAGTGTTACTAGAAGCCTTCCTAAGAGACGACCTCCATTCCTTCCGAACTAACTGTGCAAATGTAGACGAGATGTGGCTCAAATTCAAAAACAGCAATTGAGAGATTCATACCCCATAAAATGGTAAGAGATGGAACTGATCCCCCATGGTACACAAAACAGGTCTGAACGCTGTTACAGAGGCAACGGAAAAAGCATGCGAAGTTCAGAAGAACGGGAAATCCCGAAGATTGGCTAAAATTTACAGACACGCGAAATTTGGCACGGACTTCAATGCGAGATGCCTTTAATAAGTTCCACGACGAAACGTAGTCTCGAAATTTGGTAAAAAATCCGAAGAAATTCTTGTCGTATGTAAAGTACACAAGCGGCAAGACGCAGTCAATACCTTCGCTGCGCAGTGCCGATGGTACTGTTAACGGCAGCTGTGCCGCTAAAGCGGAGTTATTGAACGCAGTTTTCCGAAATTCCTTCACAAGGGAAGACGAATGGAATATTTCAGAATTTGAAACACGAACAGCTGCTAGCATAAGTTTCTTAGAAGTAGATACCTTAGGGGTTGCGAAGCAACTCAAATCGCTTGATACGGGCAAGTCTTCAGGTCCAGATTGCATACCGTTTAGGTTCCTTTCAGATTACGCTGATACAATAGCTGCCTACTTAGCAATCATATACAACCGCTCGCTCACCAATAGATCTGTTCCTACAGATTGGAAAATTGCTCAGGTCGCACCAGTGTTTAAGAAGGGTAGTAGGAGTAATCCATCGAACTACAGACCTATATCATTGACGTCGGTTTGCAGTAGGATTTTGGATCATATACTGTATTCAAACATTATGAATCACCACGAAGGAACTATCAATTGATGTGTAATCAGCATGGTTTCAGAAAACATTGTTCTTGTGCAACGCAGCTAGCTCTTTATTCGCACGAAGTAATGGCCGCTATCGACAGGAGTCACAAGTTGATTCTGTATTTCTAGATTTCCGGAAAGCTTTTGACACCGTTCCTCACAAGCGACTTCTAATCAAGCTGCGGGCCTATGGGGTATCGTCTCAGTTGTGCGACTGGATTCGTGATTTCCTTTCGGGAAGGTCGCAGTTCGTAGTAATAAACGGCAAATCATCGAGTAAAACTGAAGTGATATCAGGTGTTCCCCAGGGAAGCGTCCTGGGACGTCAACTGTTCCTGTTCTACATAAATGACCTGGGTGACAATCTGAGCAGTTCTCTTAGGTTGTTCGCAGATGATGCCGTAATTTACCATCTAGTAAGGTCATCCGAAGACCAGTATCAGTTGCAAAGAGATTTAGAAAAGATTGCAGTATGGTGTGGCAGGTGGCAGTTGACGCTAAATAACGAAAAGTATGAGGTGATCCACATGAGTTGCAAAAGAAATCTGTTGGAATTCGATTACTCGATAAATAGTACATTTCTCAAGGCTGTCAATTCAACTAAGTACCTGGGTGTTAAAATTACGAACAACTTCAGTTGGAAAGACCACATAGAAAATATTGTGGGGAAGGCGAGCCAAAGGCTGCGTTTTATGGGCAGGACACTTAGATGATGCAACAAGTCCACTAAAGAGAGAGCTTACACTACACTCGTTCGTCCTCTGTTAGAATATTGCTGCGCGGTGTGGGATCCTTACCAGGTGGGACTGACGGAGGACATCGAAAGGGTGCAAAAAAGGGCAGCTCGTTTTGTATTATCACGTAATAGGGGAGAGTGTGTGGCAGATATGATACGCGACTTGGGATGGAAGTCATTAAAGCAAAGACGTTTTTCGTCGCGGCGAAATCTATTTACGAAATTTCAGTCACCAACTTTCTCTTCCGAATGTAAAAATATTTTGTTGAGCCCAACCTACATAGGTAGGAATGATCATCAAAATACAATAAGGGAAATCAGAGCTCGAACAGAAAGGTTTAGGTGTTCGTTTTTCCCGCGCTCTTTTCGGGAGTGGAATGGTAGGGAGATAGTATGATTGTGGTTCGATGAACCCTCTGCCAAGCACTGAATTGTGAATTGCAAAGTACTCATGTAGATGTAGATGTAGATGTAGATGTAGATGTAGAACGAAACCACTTCAATACGACATCAGTATTACGCGAGAACGAAGATATGCAGGAACGATGGAGATGCAGGCCCACAATAGCCGAAAGAAAAGAGAAACTTAAGACGCGCTAAGGAAAGAACAGTGGAGAACAGTAGAAATTCGAGCAGTAATGCAAGAGAGTATGTAACAAATCCAAGCACAGAAGAAGAAATTTGAGAGGAAGACAAAGTAAGAGAGGCTACAGTGCAGCACCGTCCATCGGTATTACCACTCCAACCGTCGAAACCTTGTCAAGCGGTCTCGATGAAGAAGAACTAAGAAAACAGTTTGAATCAATGGAAAAATACTCATTATTTCCAGTAACATCGAACCAATTAGGCACAAAGATTTGGACGGAGATGGTAGAAGGAATAACTTGAGTCGTGACAACTGGCAAGATAACTGGAGACATTACGATGGACAAGAAGAAGGAGTAGATATTTGGATAGTTCTTAGACCCGACCTAAGGCGTGACCAAAGAAACTAGGACCAAAAACCGATTCCTGGAATTGGCTAGTTGCATCCACTCCTGGGAGGACTGTTACCTGCTAAGACAGCAGGAGTATTGTACATGGATTCAGCAGAGCTTGGAAGCACATTATAGGGTGAGGACAAAGAGATAGCCCATTGTGAGTACCCAGTCATCAACATTGATTTGAATGGTAGAATAGTTCAGAGTGTACAAGAGATACTGTTCGCCAAGTATCAGTTTTAGAAATGTTTTTATATTACGTTTTCGGTAGGGAACATAGATTGCCATTATTTTAGACAACGAAAGTGAAGATTTGAATTGCCATAAGCACCAACAGTGCAGATGTTAAAGAACATGTGACGATAGATTTTTCATTCCAGATGTTTAATTTCTACGCAGAGTTAATGGTTGTACAGGGCTTTCAAGTTGAAACAATGCTGGGACTCGACTTTCTGAAGAGATATGACATGGATTTACACATGGCAGGTAAATTTACTAGCGTAAAAGTCATGAACATAAGAGGGAATCTATGCTTTGGTAATTACAATTAAAAGGTAAATAGAAGTTATCTACAGGGAAGTAGAGACAAACTGAATCAGCAGATGCAAGAACGTGACTGGAATACGCATTAAAATTACATGAACGAGAATTTTTGCATTCACCACTGAGAATCCCAACTTTTCTACAGAAATTCGAAGAGCAAGTGCACCGTAAATTTTTGTTACACTTTATTTTGATGACACACTTACTGGAGGAAACACATGGAGAGAGCACGACAAGCTCTTACATCAACTACTCAAAGCTATTAAGAAACAAGGGGTAACTATTAATTTAGGAGAATCTGTGTTTGGACATAATAAAGTATTTTTCATAGTACATATAATATCTTCGATGGAATCTAGCCAAATCCGGGGCAGTTAGAAGCCACTGGAAAGTACTCAGTACCAAGAACCAAACATAAAAAAAATGGTTCAAATGGCTCTGAGCACTATGGGACTTAACATATATGGTCATCAGTCCCCTAGAACTTAGAACTACTTAAACCTAACTAACCTAAGGACATCACAAAACAACCAGCCATCACGAGGCAGAGAAATTCCATGACCCCGTCGGGAATCGAACCAAACATCAACTCCAAGCATTTTTCGACCTAGTAAACATTTACAAGTGATTCGTAAGTGAGACCATTGTCATATTCAATTTGAGTTGGTTGAATGACTGAGGTAGAACACCCCAAATTCAAAGAATTTAGAAAAGCATTACTCAGAATATCACCGTGTTCTAAGGGAGGTGTTCTGCTTGTGCACAGATGCATCAAGGACTGGGGTTGGCATTCCCTTGTTTTAAGAAATTGAATAAAATGGAGAAATAATGAAGGAAACCGTCTTGTTCGGTAGTCGTGTTTTGAGAAAAGGGGAAAAAATTATTCAATGCGAGACTTCGATGGGGTTCATAAACTTAAGGCAGTTCTTGATAGGATGGATTATGGAAGTATACACTATGCACAAAGCCTTGTAGTCCTTTGTGATGGCCAAATTGACATGTGAACGACGTTTACAGTGGTCAACTTACCTTTAAGAGCTTAGATACTATGTAGTACACATTCCAGGAGAAGAAAGCACAGTCGTGGATGTACTATCAAAAGCGCCTAGGGGATCGAAAGAGAAAAGTTACAATGAGACCATAGACGTAAATTTTAACGTATTATACTTGAAGAGAGTAAAGTTTGAAAGTTTTGGTGGTACTACGCATACTAAGATAGGAAGAGAGCAGGACAGAGATTCATTACTAAGGGAGGTCAAGGAGAAATGTAAGGAGAGGACTTCAGCGAGTATCAGGCAGTACTATTTGGCTGCAAGCGGCTTTTTGTTTAGATGTACCAGCCCTGCTGAGAACAATAGGTTATTGTGTATCATAGAGAAATTTGTCATCAAGTAGCTTTGGTATACACGTCTCAGTCACCCTCATTTTGGATTCCGCAAGTGTTACACCAAGTTGGGCAGGAGGATAAGAATAGCACTGAGTTAGGCGAAAACTACCAGTGTCATGGACTGGGCTCCCATGTCCCAGTTATAGCTACAGGATATTAGAGACGTCGCGGCCACGGATATTTTTGGACAACTACCGACGTCACAGAGGGGATATCAGTATATACTAGTGACAATTGAACTCACTTCTAATTGTGTTGTGTTCGCTCTACTGAAGAACGCCACCGATAGATAAGTAACAAATGCTTTTAACAGTTGCATTCCTTGTGGGTTTGGCAAAATAAAGAGGAATCTCTTAGACAGTGAACCAAAATTTAGGTCAAGGGGTTGGAAGAAGTTTACGAAGAAAAGGAAGGTAAAAACATGTATACATCACGATACTATCCAATCTCGAACCGTGCAGGCAGGATAATGAGAGAGCTTGCTGAGATATGCCGTTTGTAATGTAAGAATTAGCATTGACTGCGGGACTAGTATGTGGTAGACTTTCAGGATTTAGTTAATCTCTTACCATGCAACGCTCTTGGAATGACTCCAAGAATAGTTCTGACGAACCAACCACTTGGAGACTGAATATAAGAACTTATAAATTACCCACCTGTCAGACGTAAATGCCTCCATTAACTATTATAATTAGCTCTGGAGAGGAAAGAAAGTAAGCAAAGACTGATAAGAGAGATTAACCTCGCTGTGAACAACAAAGTGATCACAGAGGAGTCGATGTTTAAGCTGGATTTTCCTTTACACTTTTTGTGGATCTTACAAGTTACAGAAAAACTGCATCACAGTGTCGTGGAATTATAAGTTCTAGGAAGCTGCAAGTTAATGATGTCAAAATATGTGAGAATGAGAACACAGCATGTTGTTATCAATGGAGAGACGTCTACAGACGTTAAAGTAACCTCTGGCGTGCCACAGGGGAGTGTTATGGGACCATGGATTTTCACAATATATATGAATGACCTAGTAGATAGTGTCGGAAGTTTCATGCAGCATTTCGCGGATGATGCTGTAGTATACAGAGAAGTTGCAGCATTCGAAAATTGTACCGAAATGCAGGAAGATCTGCAGCGGATAGGCACTTGGTGCACGGAGTGGCAACTGACCCTTAACATAGACAAATGTAATGTATTGCGAATACATAGGAAGAAGATTCCTTTATTGTATGATTATATGATAGCGGAACAAACATTGGTAGCAGTTACTTCTGTAAAATATCTGGGAGTATGCGTACGGAACGATTTCAAGTGGAATGATCATATAAAATTAATTGTTGGTAAGGCGGGTACTAAGTTGAGATTCATTGGGAGACTCCTTAGAAAATTTAGTCCATCAACAATGGAGGTGGCTTACAAAACACTCGTTCGACCTATACTTGAGTATTACTCATCAGTGTGGGATCCGTACCAAGTCGGATTGACGGAGAAGATAGAGAAGATCCAAAGAAGAGCGGCGCGTTTCGTCACAGTGTTATTTGGTAACCGTGATAGCGTTACGGAGATGTTTAGCAAACTCAAGTGGCAGACTCTGTAAGAGAGGCGCTCTGCATCGCGTTGTAGCTTGCTCGCCAGGTTTTGAGAGGGTGCGTTTCTGGATGAGGTATCGAATATATTGCTTCCCCTACTTATACCTCCCGAGGAGATCACGAATGTAAAATTAGAGAGATTAGAGCGCGCACGAAGGCTTTCAGACAGTCGCTCTTCCCGCGAACCATACGCGACTGGAACAGAAAAGGGAGATAATGACAGTTGCACGTAAAATGCCCTCCGCCACACACCGCTGGGTGGCTTGCTGAGAATAAATGCAGATGAAGTGATTTAATCATGTGAGAAATACAGGGCCTTTTGTGCATATCCTATAAAAGTTTCAGGTTTCAAACCACGAAGAAAAGCCGATGGTAGCTTACTAATTAACTTTTTTCGTTGTTCGCTTCATCAGTTATACGTTTCGTTGAGGTACTCCTAAGATGTTTGTAGAATTGAACATCAAGGTACATGGTGGAATCAGTCCAAGGGAGGCTTTCATTGAGTAACAAAAGTTGGCGACCCAACTACAGTCTTTTTCTTTGGTGAAATGTAGTTTGGCATTTATCTTCATTTATTTTGACCCACCATTCCGCAAACCACTTTTCAAACAGTACTATAGCCCACGGAGAGGTTTTTTCAAGAATATCAAAGACCATACTGTGGAATCAGTTCGTGGCTCCTGGCTTTACTAGAGATTCATTCCTTAGTCAAGAAACTATTCTTTGGTCTTTATACAAATATAGGTAAACATCACGAAAGGCAAAGCAACTGGTTTATCCGTCAATGAATTCATGAATGAAAAATTCATAGTACACACAAATGCAATACATACAAAAAAAGAACTTCAAGTACATTTGGTACAATAGCACACAAATTCGGCACTCATGCAGCGAAGAAGCAGCTGCATAAATAGAGCACTCTTGTCATCGCCGTTGTTGTGGAGGTTAGACGCCTCAGCAGGTTCCCATCATCCCTCTTTGGGTAGGAAGCATGTAGGACGTCCTTGGGATGTAACATGGAGCATCAGCTCTACAGCATCACGAAATCTCTCGGTGGTTTTGAGGTCAAAGCACTCTTGGCCCACACCAAAAGTAGGATTTGTGGTCGGTGGTAATCGCAAACGAATTAATAGAGATTTATTGAGGAAGATGTGATTCCCGGAAATCTTGTCTCCTCTTCTTTCTGCAGGTACAATCATGGGTTTAACAATCTGGCCCCGTGCGGATTAGCAGAGCGGTTTAGGGCGCTGCAGTCATGAACTGCGCAGCTGCTCGCGGCAGAGGTTCGAGTCCTCCCTCGGGCATGGGTGTGTGTGTTTGTCCTTAGGATAATTTAGGTTAAGTAGTGTGTAAGCTTAGGGACTGATGACCTTAGCAGATAAGTCCCATAAGATTTCACACACATTTGAACATTTTGTGAACAATCTGGCGCAATATTCAAGGCTGTGGAAGAGTGGTGAACCTCACTTTTTTCCAGTGGTTTTATTTCTGACACGACTACTACTGTTGTCACTTACAAAAGTAACACATCTATATACATAGCGGTCTGAAACAGTACGAAGTTAGTTGTCCTATTGGCCTGTAGTTCACGAAACGTAGCATAAATAAAGGAAGTCAACATTTTCTTTGGCTCAGTGAAGTACATTACGACAACTTTGAAGCTGAACTAAATCGCAAAAACACTGAATAAAATCTACTTGGTCAGCCATTTGTTTCCTGGGGTGTTCACCGACGCTCGTGGTGGGTGCTAACAGTTGTTCTTACATACATAGGGTAGCAGTCTTTGCATAAAACGTCTGGTAGTGATAGATCAAGTCATGGAGAAGAACGTCTGTTAGACACAAAATGTTTGTTGATGATTTCAACCGTTGCTATCCATCTAATTATTACTGGTTATGCTCCTGAGGGGCAGAGCCTACTAAAGTATTTTCAACAAGAAAACGTTTAGAATCACTGTCTTTAAGTAACAAAAGGTATTCTGGAATCGAATCAGGTATTTTAATTTTGCTCGTCCCACCGATGAGGAGCAGTCGACTGGATTACAGGCAAGACGCACTGCATACACATGACATAGAGTGCCTAGACGCTGACATCCCTCAGGGATATAACAATAATAAAAAGACCCCTAGCATCGCGGGAAAGCGTCAGCAATTGTATTGTCTGTAACAAAATCCGTTCCCCATGAGATGATCATTCATACCTAGATGTTTGACGCTAAGAATTTGAAATAACATGGTTTCTTGTAGCAATGCACGCAAATTGAAAATAGCAAGTCATGATTATCACCTAACAGTTCTTAAGGCAAGCATTAACTTAAATGCCTACATAAATAGTGTTCACATACACCACTGAAAAACTACTTTTTCTAACTAAAATTACAGATAATGTCTGTATTCTCTTTGACAGATTTGAGGGACATTTTATAATAATCTTGAATGAGGAGGGAACCATGATGCCTAGAGTAATATCTATGGCTACTTCTTGGTTGGTGGGAATACGGTACTTGACTAAACATAATTGACGGATGTTTCTAGTCTAAAATTTTCCACTGTTATATTCTTACTTTACATTCACTGTCAGATGTCACAGACATGTAATAACTATCTCGTTACATGTACAAACACAATTAAATTATCTCAGGTATGCTGTTCCATAAGAGTGATCATTACTAAATACACTCCTGGAAATTGAAATAAGAACACCATGAATTCATTGTCCCAGGAAGGGGAATCTTTATTGACACATTCCTGGGGTCAGATACATCACATCATTACACTGACAGAACCACAGGCACATAGACACAGGCAACAAAGCATGCACAATGTCGGCACTAGTACAGTGTATATCCACCTTTCGCAGCAACGCAGGCTGCTATTCTCCCATGGAGACGATCGTAGAGATGCTGGATGTAGTCCTGTGGAACGGCTTGCCATGCCATTTCCACCTGGCGCCTCAGTTGGACCAGCGTTCGTGCTGGACGTGCAGACCGCGTGAGACGACGCTTCATCCAGTCCCAAACATGCTCAATGGGGGACAGATCCGGAGATCTTGCTGGCCAGGGTAGTTGACTTACACCTTCTAGAGCACGTTGGGTGGCACGGGATACATGCGGACGTGCATTGTCCTGTTGGAACAGCAAGTTCCCTTGCCGGTCTAGGAATGGTAGTACGGTGGGTTCGATGACGGTTTGGATGTACCGTGCACTATTCAGTGTCCCCTCGACGATCACCAGAGGTGTACGGCCAGTGTAGGAGATCGCTCCCCACACCATGATGCCGGGTGTTGGCCCTGTGTGCCTCGGTCGTATGCAGTCCTGATTGTGGCGCTCACCTGCACGGCGCCAAACACGCATACGACCATCATTGGCACCAAGGCAGAGGCGACTCTCATCGCTGAAGACGACACGACTCCATTCGTCCCTCCATTCATGCCTGTCGCGACACCACTGGAGGCGGGCTGCACGATGTTGGGGCGTGAGCGAAAGACGGCCCAACGGTGTGCGGGACCGTAGCCCACCTTCATGGAGGCGGTTGTGAATGGTCCTCGCCGATACCCCAGGAGCAACAGTGTCCCTAATTTGCTGGGAAGTGGCAGTGCGGTCCCCTACGGCACTGCGTAGGATCCTACGGTCTTGGCGTGCGTCCGTGCGTCGCTGCGGTCCGGTCCCAGGTCGACGGGCACGTGCACCTTCCGACGACCACTGGCGACAACATCGATGTACTGTGGAGACCTCACGCCCCCCGTGTTGAGCAATTCGGCGGTACGTCCACCCGGCCTCCCGCATGCCTACTATACGCCCTCGCTGAAAGTCCGTCAGCTGCACATACGGTTCACGTCCACGCTGTCGCGGCATGCTGCCAGTGTTAAAGTCTGCGATGGAGCTCCGTATGCCACGGCAAACTGGCTGACACTGACGGCGGCGGTGCACAAGTGCTGCGCAGCTAGCGCCATTCGACGGCCAACACCGCGGTTCCTGGTGTGTTATCTGTGCCGTGCGTGTGATCATTGCTTGTACAGCCCTCTCGCAGTGTCCGGAGCAAGTATGGTGGGTCTGACACACCGGTGTCAATGTCTTCTTTTTTCCATTTCCTGGAGTGTATATAGGGTCACTGGAGCAGTCAGTACTTCCTGTTGTGTTAGCAGCAGAGCCAACACCGTGTTACATGTGGAGGCCGAAATGCACGCGTTTTAGCTCACGCAGGCTGGCGTGATAAGGGAAGAATTATACTGACGTGAGGTCTGCAACATGACAAGGAATAAGAATTCAGAAAGCGGACGTAATTAGTTTGATACTTTACTTTAATCCATTAATGATGAACGTCGCTCTTGACGGTACATGAGTCATAATATTATCTGTTCAGAAGACATTCTTGAAGGTATGACTTATAGTAACTGAATATGGCGCCTTGTTAGACCGTAACAAATGACGTTGCTGAAGGCTATGCTAAACTGTCGTCTCTGCGAATGAGTGCGTATGTAGACAGTGAACCATCGCTAGCAAAGTCGACTGTACAACTGGGGCGAGTGCTAGGGAGTCTCTCTAGACTAGACCCGCCGTGTGGCGGCGCTCGGTCTGCAATCACTGATAGTGGCTACACGCGGGTCAGACGTGTACTAACGGACCGCGGCCGATTTAAAGGCTACCACCTAGCAAGTGTGGTGTCTGGCGGTGACACCACACTTCTCTTGCCTTAGACAGCCTTGCAGAAGGAAGGAATGAGTGAAAACAAAAAATAAACACACCTAAAACAAACATTGTCTACAGACATAACCATCACACATATATCGAAATCACTTGAACGTGCGCTAGGAGCGGATCCTGTTACAAACTAAAAACCCAGCGATTCAGCGAGATAATTAGTTATGGAGGAGATCAGCAGATTCTGTTAGAGCACGTTTCCTTTTTTCCAGTGATAGGCTACTTCTTTAACTTAAACGTTTTTGAAAACCACTGGCTTTTATCCTCAAGTGTGGCAGCGTTCTGAAGAATGAAACATGCTTCTAATGTCTGGAACTGCAATTTAAGGCATGAATCTTTGATTTTTAGGGAGACGGGGGTAGTGGAGAAGTTCTGAAAAAAAATCTGATAGAACCGCTTTCGATTTGCGAAATTCTTCTACAAACGTCACCAAACACGAGATGAAGAGTACAACGTTCGCAGTATTTGTTGAATAGATGTTAATGTGCGTTAAGACACAAAGGAATTGAAGACTTCAGCTGCCAGTGGGCACTGATTTATATCAATGCAGAAAGTTGAAAATTTGAGGCAGGATGGGATATGTATCCGGGTCTCCTGCTTACGAGGCAGATGCGCTCACCGCTACACCATTCGGGCAGAGTGGTCATCACTTCTTCACGGACCACTGGCCTTCCTTGCCTAAGTTACGAATTTGGTGTCTGTTCTTTCGGACGTCTATGGATTTCAGAATACACAGTTCTCGGTGTCTCGATGGCAACAATATTTTAACACATCTCCTTCAGCCCTGTGGTCGGTCAGTACCAGTTTCCTCGTGCTATCTGAAAGGGTATTCTCCCGAATTGTGGCTAATATGCCGTATTCGGATTGCTGCGTAACGAATTTCATTACTGCATCAACTGTATATCCTGGATCCCATTTTTTACTTGTTTGTGTTTTGAGTCACCAGTCTCCTAACTCGTTTGCTGCCGCCAGCCACGAATTCTTCACCATTTCATAGTAGTTCTGCCAACCTACGTGCCCGATAATTTGGGCTAGACATAAACGAAGCCAAGACAGAGTACGTCGTTCTGACGCGTGGTCATTATCAGACTGCTGATCATCTACAATCACTGCAGGTTGGGGGCCAGTCCTACAAGAGAGTGCAAGAATTGAAATTCCTAGGGGCACTTTTCACTGAGAACTCGTCATGTGCAGCAGAGATCAATGCCAGAATACAAGCAGGAAACCGATCTTACCACAGCCTAGCACAACTGCTTCGGTTCAGATATCTCTCCAGACAGTTGAAGTTTCGACTGTACAAAACCCTGATCCAGCCTGTTGGTATGTATGGCTGTGAGACATGGAGTGTGCGGAAACAGGACTTCCATAAGCTCCTTGTTTTTGAGAGAAAAGTGCTTCGGAAGATCTTCGGTCCGGTTCTGGATGCAGATTCAGGGGAATGGAGGACCAGATACAACCAAGAGCTTGAGGAACTATACCAGCAGCCCAACATATCAGGAACTGTCAAAGCTAAACGAATGCAGTGGGCTGGCCATGTGGCCCGGATGGAGGATCACAGATGCCCTAGAAAGCTCCTGGATCTCACACCTACAGGAAAGAGACCGCCAGGGAGACGCAAGAAGCGTTGGAGGGATGGACTCCATGAAGATTTAAACCAAGTGTCAATAGATGTGAATGGATGGCGGATAGCAGCAATGGACAGAATACAGTGGTGGAGGAAACTTGTAGATGCGTGTGGTCCACTGGGCCTGATCAAGTAGTAGTAGTAGTAGTAGTAGTAGTAGTAGTAGTAGTCTTCTCGTATAATTTTTACCCTATTTTGTTCACTCAAGTGCCATTGGAGGTTTTCCCCTGATGTCTTACCACACGTCCTGTCAGCCTGTCCCTTCCTGTCAGTATTTCCAATATATTCTTTTCTTTATCAATTCTGATGACAACCTCCTTATTACCTACCTTATCATCCCATCCAATTTTCAAAATTCTTCTGTAGCACCACATCTCAAATGCTTCGTTTCATTACTGTACTGGTTTTCCCACTGTTCATGATTGATTACCATAAATGCTGTACTGAAAACGTACATTTTTGCAAATTTCTTCGGAAAATCAAGGTCTATATTTGACACCAGTGGACTTCTCTTCTCCAGGAATGAATTCTGCCTGAGCTAGTCTACTTTTTATACCCTCCTTACTTCGTACGCCACCGGTTATTTTGTTTCCAAGCTAATCGAATTCCTTAACTTCTCCTAATTCTTGATCATCAATTTTGACTACAGACACGTCGATTTCTTCACTTTCATGGTGGTCCAGATTTTCCTCCGGCATACCAAGTCGTAGATGAACAACAACATCTATCAGTCTCTCCACTGAAATAATTTCACTGAGTATACAAATAACATCAGAAATGGAGGATTTGGATGTCGACAGTTGTCCATAAATGTGAGATCCTTGTGATCATTTACTAGCGTCAAATGATGACAAATTAAGGACTGTTGCATCTATGGTGTTCAGGATGTTCTTCTTGCCAATACTACTGGAATAGTGCGGAAGCCAATGCATAATAGCAACTATCTGTAGTTAGAATGAATTCTTCAGTGACTTTTGGGTGGCAGAGTACAATGTTTCAAGCTAAGATATTTTTAACGGTTTCGAATTCGGTCTCATATACTGTCGTCCAGAGGAACGCATTACTCTTCTATAGCTGTCCGGTTACCTCGAATATATCCGCACATACTTTTGGAAAAATCGGAGCAACGGTTACAAAAGCTAGTACCTGTCGCTATATCTTCGGGGCAGGAAACGTCTACCCCAGCGCTAGCTTTGTTCAAGCTATGAACGTGACCTACGAAGCTTGCGTCCTGGAAACACAGCTTGCACTTTTTCACCAGCAGGTTCATCCCTGTGGAGGCAATGGGTCCTAGTAGATCTTCCGTCATTTGGCAGCGTTCTTGGAACATCCTTGAGATCGAAACAATGTCATCGATATATAGAATTACTCATCTCCAAGCTCCTGGCACAGAACTGACTCTGACGCCAAAATAAATACAGCCACGCTCATTCTGATACCGACATGTAAAGGGCTATCTAAGTGGGCATGTCCATTTACGAGGAAGGTGGTATACTTCCATTATTCTTCCGATACCAGTAGTGGTACTTGCCTGTAAGAGGCAGTTCAGTTGAAGATGGTGAATCTTTTGCACCTTCTTATAGGATGAGAAGATCTACAACTGTTTCATAGCGATCTCCTTCCGTGACAAGATATGATTCAGCAGCACGAATCAAGTACTAGTCTTATTCCGCCAAACACCATCCCTCCACTGCACTGTTTCACTCACTACAGGACCGGACAATTACTCTACATTAGAACACCTGGTCGATCTCCGATTGCGTTGCCTCTCTCTTCATCAATGGAGTAATGTACTTGATACATGTTTTGAAGTACAGTGAGAGTAAACATGTTTATGTGCATATAGGGTGAACATTAATCAAACTGAAAAACTCCAGGGACTGATCCTGATTGAAAATTGAGGAAAGAATGTCCTATGAACACGTGTCCAGAAACGAAAAGTGTGCGTGCAAGAAAAACAAATCGTTCCAGAATACAGCAATAATGGAGCAAAGGGGTTACAAGTGCAGTTTTAATATCAAACTGATATATTTATAAATTATAGAGTGCTACAATCACTCGTCCTTTTTAGATTTTATTATGCAAATCTGGATTTCGCCTCGTAGCTGGCCGTTCTCAATGCGTATTTTTTATTCTCAATGTATGCTACTAGTCTTCAAAGAACTGAGACTGACGCGCGAACAACAGGGACTTACACGCATTGAGAATAAAAAAAGGAGCACATTGAGAATGGCTGGCTACTAGCCGAAATCCGGATTTGCATACTAAAATATAAAAAGGACGACTGATTGTTGCACTCCATAATTTATGTCACATGCTGTCGCTAAGTGCATCCACTTTCCGAGTAGAAGGTAACCTGATAAAAGTGATATGCTAATTAATTAAACTGATGCTGTAACCCCTTAAACTTTTTTATACTAATTGATTTATGACCCTCTGAGTATATTTATTATTATGCTAATAGATTCCCTCGAGATAATCCGTCCTCAGAAACCACTGCCCTTCCTCCTCCTCGTACCCGACCGTCCTAAGAAAAGGGATGACGAGACTGGCACACATTTATTATGAAATTAATTGAATAATTAAACTGATCAATTAAACCACATCTGCCCCTCCACTGCCTCTCCAGAAAATGACCAGCCCTCCCATCACCACCCCCATCGGAAGGAAATTCGAATTTCCGCGGGAGATTCAAAAATCGGCAGGAAATTACATTTCAGTGTTGAGGACATAATAATAATAATAATTACTATTATTATTATTACTACGCTGGTGTAAGCTGTTGCCAGCCCACTGGTTTAGTTCATCACAGGCTACGACAGTACATAGCAACCAGATTAATGTCTATAATGGGACTTGATTATCCAACCAGAATTGTAATTTACTAGCAGTGAATATTGTACTTTACATCATTCTGCAAGACGAATGTTGCAAATGAGATTGTACCACAACACATGGACTCTATTCAATTTAAATAAAAATTCCACTTCATGCATATAAAGAACCGTATTAATCCATTTGTGTTGTAGGAAGATACATGGACCTCCATAACAACATCCTCTCCCTTGCTTCCCTGCAGTACAAGACTACACATTGATGAACGGGGATAATTCATTGGCGGTCAAAGATAACCAACTTGGCCGAAGATTTTGCTTGCTTCCCTTGTGTTTCAGCTAGCAGGAGTGCTCGTCTTCAGATTAATGCAAAAACTGTTCCACAACCACGTATCCCGACGAACTCGTCTATGACCAAGTAATAATAGCTGCATTAGCTCAATACGATGACCAGCAAGTCCAGGTAACTGCAACTAGATATCAGTTCTTTCGCTTCCAGAAAAGGCCGGAACAGACGTACTGTCACTGGTACACAGAATTAACGGGCACGACTATGAAGTGTAAATTTAAGTGTAGTTGTGGCAACTTTTATAGTGATTTAATGATACGTGATGCAATAATATTCAATGTCCCAGGTAGTAGGACAAGGGAACATATCTTAAAGTACTCTGATCAACTTGCCAAGAATTGAAAATCTTAGAGCATTATGATTGGGCCGATAAGTCTCACCAGGCTCCGTTATGTCGGGTCGAGTCACCCCTTGTTCACGACCGCCCCAAGCAGCCACAACAACGAGCGCGCACAGCCACGCGCACAGCCACTTAGACATGAAAACAAGCCAGTGAATTCAGAGAAGACTTGTCCTAGAAGTTTTGATCGCCGTAAAAGACGGGACTGCACATCATGTAATGCAACTTTCTACATGTGTGGAAGAAAAGGTAATGTCAGACCAGTCAGAAATCGGCAGTAACAGGCCATGCCATAGAACACAGTCATCGTATTGCATTCAACGAGACATCTGATATTACACGGAATAAAAGTTTTTAGGATAGCATAATAAAGGAGGTGATCGAAATAAAAATTGGTGACCACACGCTCCATACAGACGGCGTCCTGCAGCTAAGCACAGCGTGGGACCCGGCCATCGTAAGGCTAAAGCGGGCGCGCCGGCCGCACAACGTAAACATTACCACATATGATTCCGGAACGGGTACCGGTGACGTCACAGAAGGCGGCACGGCTATATATGGACGGCAGCGGCAACCAGAAGACAGGCACCACTTGACAATGGCGGAGGCGTACTCGGCCAAAAGGTCGTGGAATTTAAACCACTTGACGCAGCTGGAAGCCCGAGAAACTCTTATTACTACATATCGCCGTGAAACTATGCACTCTTATATCAGAGCAGTTTGTTTGCAACGCCACAAAAACTCCCCTTTTTCCCCGTTCCCAGGAAAACCAGTCTCGTGCACATGCAGTGAACGCCGTATTTTCTAAATCTACAAAACTCTCTGACAAAAGTAAGATTAAGGTTGTGCCTCCTTCTCGTCCTAGTGGTGTGCAATGACATCCAAACAACCTATGTGTCTGATTATCAATTGCTGGTCATCGCATGAACTTCCAGTTAGACACAGGTGCCTCAGTAACTTTGCTTAATCATGCCACATACGAAGAGTTAGGCTCACCACGCCTTTCTAAATCTAGCAAGTACCTCACTGCTTACAAAAGACAGGACATGCCAGTACTTCGACAGTGTAGTTTGCCTGCGACTTACAAATCTCACACTAGGACAGGGAATTTTACTCTTTCGAAATCAAGAGACAATGAGAACATATCCGGTTTACGTGCCTTTCATTTGTTTGGATTTAGCATCCAAGATAATGTACTTTCAGTGTCTGCTTTTGAACCAGAAGAATTTCCTGAACTGTTTTCAGAACGAACTGGTAAATCTAATAACTTTGTAGCACATGTTACATTGAATGACAATGCACAGCCTAAGTTTTTCCGGGCTCAAACTGGTCCTATTGCCTTAAGCGACAAGGAAGCCAGTGAACTGGAAGAATTTCAAGATAATGGTGTAATTACTCCCATTCAGGCTAGTCAATGGGCAAGTCCTCTCGTTTTGTTGCCTAGCCCTACTAGCCGCATTCACATTTGCATTTACTTCATGTCTACAGTCAACCCACAGACAGTAGTTGACGCTCATCCGTTACCTCGCCCCGAGGAACTTTCGGACAGGCTACATTCAAAATGGTTCAAATGGCTATGAGCACTATAGGACTTAACATCTGAGGTCATGAGTCCTCTAGAACTTAGAACTACTTAAACCTAACTAACCTAAGGACATCACACACATCCATGCCGAGACAGGATTCGAACATTCGACCGTAGCAGTTGCACCGTTCCGGACTGAAGTGCCTACAACCGTTCGGCCACAGCGGCCACCGACAGGTGTGGTGATGTACGTTACTTTTCGAGAACAGATTTACGTGGTGCCTACCTACAAATTACATTGGATGAAGAATCACAGAAAATGTTTGTTGTAAATACACACTTAGGACTATTCAGTTATTTGCGTTTATCCTTCGGCAGTGTTTTCGCACCCGCTATTTTCAGCGTTACTTGGAACAGCTGATTTCAAAAGTGCCATATTGTTCAAACTACCTTGACAATATTGTCGTCTCAGGTCGTACACCAAAGGAACACATTGCCAATTTGCGTACTCTTTTTCGAGTGTTGTCAGAAGCCGAACTCAAGAGTCGCCTCGAAAAGTGTGACATTTTTTAAACTGAACTATAGTACATAGGTCATATGATAAACAGTCAGGGTGACCACCCCCTTCAAACTCATTTTTACAATCCGTGACCTGCCTGTTTTTCGCAATGTGTCTGCAGTCAGTACTAGCAAGATGACGTACTACATTCGGTTCATACCGAATGCCGCTCAGATCGAAACCTCATTGGATTTCTTGTGTTGCAGAAATGTATCTTCTGAGTGAACTAAAGACTGTCAAGACGCATTTCAGGAACTCAAAAATACTTTGCTTAGTGGCAGATGTTCGCTGCATTTTGACCCTGCCAAGCCAGTAGTTTTGCATGTCGACGCCTCTTCAACGGAATCGGCGCTGTGCTTTTTCACAGAATTGATGAGAAACACACTCCTATTGCTTTTGCCTCAAAGTTGCTCACTGAAACTGCAGTTATTCACAAATTGAAAAAGATGTTGTCGCTATTGTGTATTCTGTGACAAAATTCCATCACTATTCGTATGGTCGCAAATTGTGTTTAGTGACAGACGGAAAGTATATGCAGTCCATGATTCCTACACGCAGTGCTCGAAAATTGTAACGTTGGGCATTTTTGCTTTCGCAGTATCAGTATGAAATTGTGTACGGACCTACAAGCAAAGCATGGCTCTGCAGATGCCATATCTCGCGTTCCGATTGGCCCAGATTCCTACTTTGATGCATTTCCCGTATCTTGTTGACAAGTCGATGCACAGGTCTCTGAATTGCTGGAATCTTTTCCCTTGCGCTACAGAAATATGGCACAGGCCGCGGAAGCAGATCCAAATCTCAAGATTTTGTTGCATTACATTCACACGTATTGGCCTCATTCATTGAACATTACCCAGAACTCAGCCGTGCGCAGATATTTTGCATGTCGGCATAACTTTTCCGTTCGACAGGTTGTGATTATAGTTCAAAATGACGGTGGAAATCGTGTGTGCTTATTCCCTAAGTATTGAATCAGATGTGTTACGATTGCTCCATCAAGCGCATTGGGGAATTGTTCACACTAAACACTTAGCGCGGCGGCACTCTACTTGGCAACGAATCGGCTCAAATTGTTCAAATGGCTCCGAGCACTATAGGACTTAACATCTGAGGTCATCAGTCCCCTAGATCTTAGAACTAATTAAACCTAACTAACCTAAGGACATGACAGACATCCAGGCCCGAGGCAGGATTCGAACCTGCGACCGTAGCAGTTGCACCGTTCCGGACTGAAGTGCCTAGAACCGCTCGGCCACAACGTCCGGCAGGGCATGGGTGAAGGGATGACATCTCATTACCGCGCATGCGCGGACTACCAATCAGCTCCGCCGCAAATGTTCGCAGTTTGTCCTAAATCTCAATCGCCATGGCAACGAGTGCACAAAAACTTTTCCGGGCCGGACCATTTTGGAACACTCGTTGTCTCATATTGGTAGACTCTTTTAGCAAGTTCCGATTTGCAGTGCCTATGGCACATCACGTAGCACCATTCCAGAGTTGTCCTCCACATTTTGCATCGAAAGTTTACCAGCAGTACCTGTGTAGGACAGTTCACTTCACATGCTTTTGAACAGTTTTGTGAACGAAATAGCATCGTCATTTAACAAGTGCTCCGTTGCACCCCCAGTCCAATGGAGAAGCAGAACCCTTCTTATGCACTTTTAAACAACAGATGGCTAAGATTAGCGTCACCCACACACGGGAATGGGCCATACGACCCTATCGCTCCCACCAACGAGACTTCTGCATTTCCGCCTCCATCGGACGCTGCTACACTTGCTACATCCGCCACAGCATCCAGCGCCGCCAGTGGTACACAAGTATTGCTTTGGGCAGGGATTATGGCACCAGTGGGCACTTGGAAAATAGCGTGGTCCGGTAACGTACTTGATTGCAGGCCCAAATGGTTTGCAGCTCCGTCACCAGAATCAAATTCGTGCGTCGCATTTGGCCCGTGATTCTGCTGCTTTTCTTCCCCCAGATTCAAGGACTCACGGCAACGCGCGGCCTTCGCAGCAGCCCGCTGGGTACTCCAGGAGGAGCGGATGGTCGATACGCCCTCGTCCCCGCTGTCCCCACTCGCCGACCCAATAGACCTGGACCTGTCGTAGCCGTTGCCGTCGCCGTTGCCGTTGCCGTCGCCGTTACCGTCGCCGCCGCCGTCGCCGTCACCGTCGCCGTCGTCGCCCCTGGCGCACGCCCTCAGGAATGGACATGTGCCCAGGCATCAGTTTTCCAGAGGATGTTCCTGTTGGCTCTTCAGCCAGATGGCGGGATATGGTCGGAAGTTTGTCATCTCCAGTCACAGCTCCTAGCTCATCTCTATGTCCAGCGTGCTGCTCCACCCCCTCCCCCTTCTCCCATTGTCGTTCGCGAGAAACAACAACGGTACAGCATTTCAGGGGGAAGGACTGGTGTAAGCTGTCAGCAAAGATGAAGCGCGAAGTCCATTAGCAGGCGCTGGTTCAACCGCGCCTATCACAATGGAGGCCAAAGACACACCCCAAGCCAAACGCCGCCAACGCTCTCTCGACAGCGTGTGTTTACGCCACTCCCACCAACCAAAGGGCGTCACTCGCTCACTCAGTCACGCATCCAGCTTGGTGTCAGTTTACTTACAGAGCGGTAACGTTCATCACAGGCTACGACAGTACATAGCAACCAGATTAGTGTCTATAACTGGATTTGTTTATCTCAACCAGAATTGTACTTCACTAGCAGTGAATATAGTACTTTATATCGGTCTGCAAAAGGACTATTACTGATGAGCTTGTACTATAACACATGGGCTCTATTCAAATTAAGTAAAACTTTCACTTCAGTTTACTCACAGAGCGGTAACGTTCATCACAGGCTACGACAGTACATAGCAACCAGATTAGTGTCTATAACTGGATTTGTTTATCTCAACCAGAATTGTACTTCACTAGCAGTGAATATAGTACTTTATACGGTCTTCAAAAGGACTATTACTGATGAGCTTGTACTATAACACATGGACTCTATTCAAATTAAGTAAAACTTTCACTTCTTGGAAATAAAGAACTGTATTAATCGACGTGTGCATTTGTGTTGTTGAAAGACGAAACCGTCCACCCATAACAACATCCTTCCTCTGCGTCCTTCCGGTACAAGACTCTACAATAACAATTACATATTCTTTATTTACAGAAATTCAGAAATAATCTACAGAAAAAATCGCTGATGTGGAACGATGTAAGGTACTCTCTTTATATGGTAATTTCTAACTACTGTTGTGGTTGGCGGGAGAGCCAACACCGTGTTACTAAAGAAGGCCGAAATGCACGCGTTTAAGCTGACGCACGCTGGCGTGACCTCTGGAACAGGACGAGGTAATTAGACTTCAGAAAAACGGACGTAGCTGGTGGAATACATAACTTTAATCCATTAATGAGTAACGTCGGTATATACGGTACATGATTCACAATATCAATAATGACTCATAACGGCACCCTGCTAGGTCGTAGCAAATGACGTAGCAGAAGGCTATGCTAACTATCATCTCACCAAATGAGAGCGTACTTATTCAGTGAACCATCGCTATCAAAGTCGGCTGTACAACTGGGTGCGAGAGCTAGGAAGTCTCTCTAGACCTGCCGTGTGGCGGCGCTCGGTCTGCAATCACTGGTAGTGGGGACACGCGGGTCCGACGTATACTACCGGACCGCGGCCAATTTAAAGGCTACCACCTAGCAAGTGTGGTGTCTGGCGGTGACACCACATTCCTCCCCCGCAAATCGGCGTACGGTTGTGGTATAAGGCTTCCGCACACCGTGGGGAGGGACCCCATGTTGAGGTATGCGACGAGGTGGGGATCCTAACAACAGGCGAGGCTGTGCCACCCGCACCCTGCCATTCGGACCGCGGGGAGCTAGGAAACGCCTGAAGACCTGCTCCAGGGTGCACGCCAATATGCGGTGTATGCGCGCGTAGAGAGACAGGAGGGGCCGAAGGGTCGACCGCCATCGGGCCGGGGCACTCGACGGGCGAAGACGACATATGGTCCGGAGTGGGCAAGACTTCCATGTCGGAGGACAACTGGTCACGGGAAGCGATCGGCGGCGCGTGACCCAGGGAGGCGCCCGGCGGTTGCAGCAACGCGTCCACTTCGGGCGTCGCCGGTGGGAGAACAGGCGTCGGCGGCGGCGGCGGAGGCGGTGGCGCGTCGCCATGGGGCAAAATGGAAGGCAGCGTTGGTAACACCTGGGGCTGAGGCGAGCCAGTAGATGGGTCCCCGGGGCGCTGACCGGACAGCACCGTCACTGAAAGCAGACGGCGAGCGGCAGATCCCGTGCGACGACAGAGGCGCTGCTGATTGAGTTGCCGACGTACCTCACCAGAGGCCCCCAAAACTAGATACATAGCGCGTCCGAGGCAGCGAAGAATGCGCCCTTCGAGCCAACGCCGTGAACCTCGGTAGTGGCGATTGTAGACAACGTCGCCTGGAGCAAAGGCAGGTGTCTTCCTCTGCACAGGTACCTGATGCAGCGGATGTAGCAAAGACATCAAGGTTCGATGAGGGCGACCGTGGACAACTAAGACGGCGAGCGACCATCTCGGGGCTGAGAGCGATACAGGGACAAAAAGAGCAATAACGTGTCCTCCCGAGAATGCGGCTCTTTTAACTTCAACATCTGTGACTTGAAAGTCCTGAGCAATGGTTCAGCGGCACCGTTTGACTGTGGCGAAAACGGCGCGGACGTCAGATGTTGAATACCATTGGCCTTGCAGAATGACTGAAATTCTGCGGACATGAATTGTGGGCCATTGTCGGAAACAATAGTCTGTGGAAGACCTTCAACCAAAAGATAGCGGATAACGCTTGGATGGTGGCAGATGACGTCGTGGAAGACATCCGGACAACAAAAGGAAAATTACTGAATGAATCTACCACAACCAACCATCGAGCATTCCAGAATGGACCTGCAAAA
Organism: Schistocerca gregaria; assembly: GCF_023897955.1. Taxonomy (NCBI): domain Eukaryota; kingdom Metazoa; phylum Arthropoda; class Insecta; order Orthoptera; family Acrididae; genus Schistocerca; species Schistocerca gregaria. The sequence goes on from NC_064931.1 coordinate 81,053,229, forward strand.
TCTATGTGTAAGCGTTGCCAAGCGGAAGTGGCTTTTGGCCATGCAAAGAATTTCCGCGGTGGTGGTGATTGTTGTTCGGCACACACCATGCCATAAGAGCACATATTCGTAATGGCGGCATCGATTCCGAACCAAGTACAGTGCTGACGAGCAAGTTGCTTCGTTCTCACTATACCCCAATGTCCTTGGTGGGTAAGCTTTAAGACAGAGGACTGTAACGAACGTGGTACCACGACCCTGGATTGATCATTAGCAGAACGCAACAGCAAAACACGACGTCGTACAAAAAGTCTCTCCTTGTGAGCAAAAAAACGGCGAACCATAGGGTCCCCTATCCGTGACTTTGACAAGGGCCATTGCGTAGCAACAAAACGCACAACGGGAGCAAGGACAGAGTCGGCAGCTGTGGCTGTAGCTACACGACGAAAATCAATCGGATACCATTCGACCACGTCGTCGGTTTCCGCATCAATGAAGGTGCAAGCAAGTTCGGAGGAATCGAATGCCCTATCCTCAGTAACAGGCAAGCGGGAAACGCATCGGCGTTCCGTGCTTGACAGTGAACCGATTCAAGATATCGTAGCGGTACTGCGAGAGGAAAATAGACCAGCGAATGAATTTCTGCGCTGTACGTGAGAGTACAGGCTTGGTCGGATGAAAAAGCGATGTCAAAGATTTGTGGTCTGTGATTATGGTAAAGTGATGACCATACAAGAAATCATGAAACTTTGTAACACCAAATACGAGAGCCAATGCTTCTTTCTCGATCTGTGAATAATTTCTTTGCGCAGACGAGAGCAATTTGGACGCAAAGGCAATAGGGCGATCGTGCGATCCATCTTGGTGCGCAAGCACAGCACCGATCCCGAAATCCGATGCATCCACCATCAACAAAAGGGACTTCTCGGGATCGAATGGCGTAAGGCCAGTATTGGAAAGCAACGCCGCTTTCAACTGGCGAAAGGCGCATTCGCATTCCGTCGTCCAGGCGAACGGAACACCCTTACGGCGTAAGCGATGAAGCGGAGCTGAAATGGAAGAGGCATGCGGTACATAGCGGCGGTAGTAATTTATTTTTCCGAGTACACTCTGCAGCTGCTTCAAATTCTGCGGCGACGGCAAGTCTTGTATGGCACGGAGGTGTGTTGGACTGGGATGTATGCCTTGGGCATTGAGTACATGTCCCAAGTATGGCAAGTCCCGAGCAAAAAACACACATTTGTCCTTCCGCAAGCGAAGACCATTTTGTCGCAAGACCTGAAACAATGTTCTGAGATTGGCCAAATGTTCTTCTTCCGTCTTTCCGGAGATCACAATATCGTCCAGATAATTTGCTGCAGTAGGGACCGACGCACAAACAGTTTGTAGATATTGCTGAAACAATGCAGGGGCGGATGCACACCCGAATGGCAGTCGTTTGAATCGATACAAACAAAGATGCGCGGTAACCACCAAAACGCACTGGGAGTCTTCATCCACCGGTATTTGCAAGTACGCATCTGCTAGGTCCAACTTCGAAAAATATTTACACGGGCACAGTTTGTCAAAAAGATCTTCCGGGCGGGGTATAGGAAAAGTTGCAATCATTACTTGTGGATTCACTGTTGCCTTGAAGTGCACACAAAGTTTCAACTTTCCGGAAGGTTTTGGCAAAATTACTAAGGGTGATGCCCAGAGAGAAGCCTGCACACGTTCAATTACACCTTGTGATTCCAAATCGTGTAATGTTTTTGCGACCTCATCCCGCAATGCGTGGGGAACATTGCACGCTCTGAAAAATTTCGGTTGCGAATTGACTTTCAGTTCCAAATGTGCTTTATAGTTCTTAGCGCAACCGAGGCCCGGAGCAAAAATGTCTGCAAATTCTTCACATAGACGAGAAACACTGTCTGAAGGCACAGTCTGGTTCACTGAGAGGACCTGTATAGCCAGTTAACTTAACATTTGCGGCACGCAACGGAGGTGTGCCCAGCAGTTTGTAAGTGTCTTGATTGATCAGTGAAACTGCAGCTCCTGTATCGAGCTGGAATGGTATCAATTTGCCGTTAATGTCCAACTCTACAAAAAGTTTATTGTCCTGCTGACGACAAGAGCGACTGTCTTCTGCAACTTGAACTGACACTGGTAAATAATCACTTACGACTTGACGGGAGTTCCGGCGATGTCGACGCACACTATTTTTGGGACGAACACAGTCACTGTTAGAGTGGCACTGCGCGGAGTGGAATGAACTACATGAATGACCATTGGCGAAGTTTCGCGAGCCTGAGTATCCTTGGTTCGATTCCGATTCCGGCGCGAAGCAAAGGGCCTGGAACGGTTTTGAGCTTCCGATCTGAGCTTTTTCTGGCAAACACTCTGAACATATCCTTTTTTATTACAATAAAAGCAAATAGCTGGGCGTGATGGGCAATTCTCACGCGAATGTTTAGTAGCACACCGGGGGCATGATTTGATCGCTGCATTTGCCGGCCGACGCGGCACACGTGGCTGAGAGCCTGGCGGCAGCGGCGCGGCCGGGCGCGAGGACTGTTTACTGCTGCATGCAGCTCGCCCGGCGGGCCGGTTAACCTGACACACTGCTAGCGAAGTTTTAATTGATTCCTAAGCAAATTCAAGTGTGTCCTGCCGATCCAATATGTCCATCACTTGTTGAAGGGAGGGATTTACTAGTTTCAAAATATGTTCCTTTATACGAACATCAGAAACGGTCTGTGCAATTGCATCACGTACCATAGTATCTGAATTGACACTCAAAAGCACAATCCCTAGTAAGGCCTTGCAAGGTTGCAACCCACTCCCGATTAGTCTGACTGGCTGTACGTTTTGTACGAAAGAAGATATACCGTTTTGCAACTACATTGACTGATTCTTTGAAATATGCATTTAATGCAGACAAAATTTCTTCTTTGGACAGAGTTGCTACGTCGCGTCGGTGAAATAATTTGACTGTCACACGGTACGTGTTCTCGCCGACAGAAGACAACAGATACGGCTGCCGCTTGTTACCTTGAATTCTGTAGGCGGCGAGATGGAATCCAAATTGGCGTGACCACTCCGTCCAGCTTTCCAGTGAAGCATCAAAAGGTCGAAAAGTGGGTGCAACAGCGTATTGTGGCTGCGTTAGCGGTGAAGCGGCTGCTGCCGCATCGTTTTGCATCGCAATTTGACCCTAGACGAGCTGTCTAAGGGCATCGAGTAAGGCCTGCGTCTGCTGATTCTGTAAACGATAAAATTCGGACAGTACATCTGGAGATTGTGGCGAAGCCATTACACAAGTAAATCAGGGCAATATCGATAAGAATGCGGTTGTGCCACGTCGCCTATGTTGTGGTTGGCAGGAGAGCCAACACCGTGTTACTAAAGAAGGCCGAAATGCACGCGTTTTAGCTCACGCAGGCTGGCGTGAGGTCTGGAACAGGACAAGGAAATTAGACTTCAGAAAAACGGACGTAGCTGGTGGAATACTTAACTTTAATCCATTAATGAGTAACGTCGGTCTATACGGTACATGATTCACAATATGAATAATAACTGATAATGGCTTCTTGCTAGGTCGTAGGAAATGATGTAGCTGAAGGCTATGCTAACTATCGTCTCGGCAAATGAGAGCGTACTTATTCAGTGAACCATCGCTAGCAAAGTCGCCTGTACAACTGGGTGCGAGAGCTAGGAAGTCTCTCTAGACCTGCCGTGTGGCGGCGCTCGGTCTGCAATCACTGATAGTGGCCACACGCGGGTCCGACGTATACTACCGGACCGCGGCCAATTTAAAGGCTACCACCTAGCAGGTGTGGTGTCTGGCGGTGACACCACAACTACAACGTCACAATCCAAGATGGACGATCCATAATACTGCTTCCGTCTAACACCGCTCCTCCTGTTGGCAGGAAATTAAAAAATTGGCAGTAAAATCAGATTTTTTCCTCTCACTGTGAAGCACTGGATTTGAGGAGGGATAGTTGCTGTTGATCGAGTACTAGAGAGTAGCTCTATCTAGCCTCGTCAATAACTGATGATGTAGAAAAGATACTTTTGCTATTAGTCTAGCGTTAGATAGTTGCTCCGAGCAAACTAGCATATAGTCATAATTGGGAAGGATGGGTAATAGTAAAAGGACAGCAAACTATCACTCAAGTGCAGGGGAGTAGCCTCCTGCCACCTATCTACAAATGAATAGTTGCTGGGAGGGACATCAAGATCAGTAATAATATTAGAACAGTGATGAACTGTCCCAGTGGGGCTTTTTTGTTGTGGAACCTTGTAACTTAAGTGAAATTGCTGCCTGTGTGTTAGCCAAGGGAGAGGTTTCAGACTTTATTTATTGCTCTTTGTTTAAAGGCGTTTGGCACACAAAGGGGTCCTTTAGCCTGTAGGGATGGTAGTCATACTTTTTTATTTATTTATTTACTTTACTATGATCCATACTTGAACTTAGTTTATTTAGTGTCCTGCAGGCGTAACTCCATCGTCTGTGAGGATAGATAGTGGCACATTATGTTGGTGCCATCATTGGTGGGGGACTGTGGCTATTTTTGCTAGCTGACAAGTGGTGTGACATAGCGTGTTGATCTTGTCAAACAGATTTTACAGCTTTTTTCCCATATTTTTTGGCCCAGTTATCTTTCATAGAGGGCATCGTGGCGTTCCTTTGTCCTTATCCTCCAGTGTGCTCCAAGAGTCCATCAGAGATATTTGTTTACTATGACTTGGAGGTTTTTGTAATTGGTGTCACATGTTGTGATCCAGAAAGTAGAGCAGTGTGGGCTCCACTGTAGCTTAGTACAGTCTCATCTTCGTGGCAACATTCAGATCCTTACTCTTGAAGAAGGGGATGAGACGTCTCAGTATGCTTTGTCCAGCTTTCTTCTTTCCAGCAGAATCCAGAGTTCAGGAGAGAGTTTACTTTGGAATCCGATGTGTTCTGGTCAGATAACATTTGTAGTAGGGCAACAGGGCTATGAGCGCATCTTGTTATTGCAGGTTGCCTTGAGCAGGGGCACGTATACATTCAAATCTATTGTTCTCTTTTGATTGGCAGTTCCTTAACATATTGTTCTGCTAAGATCATTATGAGCCCTGGGGATAATTTGTACTTTTGATTGACAGGTTCTTAAGCTATTGTTCCATTAAATGCTTTGCCATGTCACCTCCCCCACCCCCAGCCCCTCCCCCCTCCAGCCACTGTTCCCCCACCATTCAGGGAAATCCCCTTGCCAAATTAAGCACACTATTGACATCAATTTGATTAACTAATTCATTAAATCTCTCAATTAATTAGTCCCTTCACATCTGGAAAGCACCATAGCCTTTCCCCTTCCCTCCACCTTGAAATGCCCACTTCGAACTTCGCTGTGACATATACCCTTCCTTCCAACTATAACCTGGCCTTGTTCCCCCTCTGCCCAAGGGCCCCTTTATCCTCTCCCCTCTTTCTCCCACAGCGGATTTTTCTCCTTTTCCCCCCAGAGAACTTGCTCTCTATCCGCACCTCTTTCCCTCCAATGTCCCTCCCTCCCTGGCCCTCTTTGGAGGGCCCCCCACCCATTTCCTCCTCTCTTCCCCTCCCTTCTTCTTCCCATTTTCCTCATCTCCTTTTGCTTGGCAGATCTTCCGTTTTGATCATCGTCATCAATGTGCACGTCAATATTGTGTTTGGTGCTATTCTGCTGTGCGTTGAGAGGTATGATTTTAGTTGTGTGTTGACTTTGTACTTAGTGTTACTGTCAGTGATTCTTATGTGCTAGGCCATCCGTTGATACTTTTATGCTCCGGTCATACTTAGCCTTGTGTTCTTTTAATTGTCCCAGTGTGCACTACTTTTTTACAGTATTTATCTCCATTTTACAGTCGTCCCTTTTTGTCTATTGTCTTCCATAATTTTACCCCCTCTATTATATTTATGTACACCATGTTTTGTCCTTTGTGTTAGTTTTAAATGTCTTCTATTGTATGTTCTATGCCTTTCGGCTGAAGAGCGGCGCATATGCTATTGCCAACCCTCCCTGATGGGGAATTGAAATACAATTTTTTTTTAAAGCCACACTGCGATGGAGGTTCACTGTTCTAAATTGATTACCCATCCTTATGTTCCTCCCAGCCGTTATTTGTTTGCATTTTAGTAATAATTGGATTATTATTATCATCGCGCCTCCTTCCCATATAAGGCTGTAGGTTAGACTAATAACGAAAATACCGCTTCAGCATCTATCAGTTATTGATGAGACTCTATAGAACTATTCTGTAATACTCAATTAATGGCAACTACTCCTCTGCAACTCTCATGCTTCACAGTCAGAAGACAAAATTTGGATCTTCCTGGCAATTTTAGAATTTCCCATCAATAAGAGGAGGGCAGTTCGACTGCACCAGTATTCTGGGTCGGCCATCTTAGGCTGCGACATCGTAGTTAGACATTGTCCGTATTCCAAAGATGATCGAATAAAGAGAGTGCAGTTCTAGCCGATTGATGGATTTGAAGTTAATAGGGAAATAAGGATGGAAGGGCGAGGCTTTACAGGAGAGATGGGGGAGAGGAGGGGTCGTTTAATTGATAAGTTTAGTTAATTAGACTATTAAATAGATATCGAATGTGTCCCAGGATCCCTGTTGTCAGAGGAGTGGGGAAGGAGGAGAGGGAAGGGTGGAATGTTTCTCAAAATGTCATATTATCCCCAGGTTGTCGATTAGCATCATCATAAATATCCCCAAAGGGGCATAAATCAGTTAGCATAACAAAAAGTTAAGAGGTTATATCATCAATTTCATTAATTACCTTATCAATTTGATATCAAAACTGTGCTTGTATCCCCTTTGTCCTATTACTCACTGTATGGAACTGCGTCGCATCCACATTACAATAGATGTTCAAAGTCGCCTACTTGTGATTGCAGGTGATAAGGATTATAGTGATTGTCATGGCAAATACACATAATCATATTTTGGCTTCCACCGTGTTGGTGGGCCACCTGCCTGGAGCTTGTTCTAGGGTTCGTCTCTATATCCTGTAGGACCCGCTCCTTCAAATCTGGTACAAATACAGTCCGCCGCTTTACTCAACGTTCGTCTGTCCATGAAGGTCTTGAAATATTGCGTGATGTGGTTGGTGTCTGTAAGGGTACTTGTTTTGGTATAGCCGTTCTACCTCTCGATCGCTGCCATCTGCTTGGCCGTACACAAACACCATCTTGGCTTGTTCCCGACATGAATACCGCACCATTCCGTTACTTGCAGTACGCTGCGTCAATCACTCAGGCCACAACAAATGTCACGTTGTCTGAGGAACTGTCATTAGTCAGCGCCATCTACCGTGTCTACGAAGTATTTCAGAACACATGTTCATTGGATCTTTTTTCCTCCCTTTCAAGTCAGGAATGCGTCCCTGCACTTTGTTGGTTTTCTTAATGTTGAATCTATATATATACACATACATATACCGAAGTATATAAATGCACATAAACATGTTTAGTCACACTGTGCTTCAAAATAATGCATTCAGAAAGCTATCTTCCGGTTTGCCTTAGTTTTGTAAAGTTATATTCACAATGTGCCACTTTCTAACATACCATTTTAATCTTACCAGGACCAGAATAAACCCAAGTTTGAGAACAGAAAAATATTGATGTAGGCTGTTAAAGCAGCTGAAGACGAGTCCCTAGGGCTCTAAATACATCGTGCATTTAACCAAAATCACATTTTAACAGAATTTTCCTATTTTTTATTTCACCAAAGACACAGTTAATTGAACAGTTCTATATTGCTTGTTATGAGCTGTACATTTCAAAGAAAAGCTTTTCTGCTGTATAAATGTTTCCCGAAAGAAAATTATGTAAAAAATAAATGAATAAATAAATGTGTTTTCAGAACAGAATGAAATACATGTGGCTTTTCAAGACCCTCTTTAATAACTAGGTAACCCCTCGCCCCCGGCCCCTTTGACAAAATCCTGGCTACGTTCTTGGTTGAAACTTTCCTGGCAGGAGAACTTCTGTTAAGTTTGGAAGGTAGGAGACGAGGTACTGGCAGACGTAAAGCTGTGAGGACGGTTCGTGAGTCGTGCTTGGGTCGCTCAGTTGGTAGAGCACTTGCCCGCGAAAGGCAAAGGTCCCAAGTTCGAGTCTCGGTCGGGCACACACTTTTAATCTGCCAGGAAAGTTTCATATCAGCGCACACTCCGCTGCAGAGTGAAAATCTCATTCTATGTTATTGGTTATTTACAGTAATACCTCATGAGAAAGACATTTTTGTTATTAAGTTTTGTACGCCAGTGCGTGTCACTCCAATTCCTTGAATCAGGACGTAATAGCACCGATCACTAGAGCATGACCACATACATTCGAGATCGCCCCAAGAGTGATGAAAAAAGCTCGCCACTCTACGGTTGCTCTCTCTCGGGCAGTGGGGGTGGGAGAGGTACCGTTACTGCTCTGACATGCGGAAGTAATGTACATATCTTGGTTACTACACACTGTCTTCAGTTTTCTGGTATTCCCTTCAATTTGATTAAGTTGGCAAAGCTCATCGACATCGTTACTGACTCTGGTTGCCAGTGGAAACAACTGAAGTACCCTCACTCTCACTTCCAGTAACAAGTAGTTATTGACCAGAAAAAGGAGGAACTAATAAGTCTTACAGAAATGAAATAAATTAGCGGAGTCTTTTTTTAGAATGATTTAATCATATGCGTTGTGAATTTAATATGTGAGGACAACTTCAACGTTTTAAATACCTCATACTTACGAAACAGATGTTTTTTTACAAATTTTGCGGTCATTCTCCTGCATCTCTTATGACATTTTGTTATTTAATATTTGCGCAACAGTGCACTAGTTAGCGTTTTCCCACTTTGAGACAGTCATCATGAACACGGAGCAGCTTGGCGCAGGTATCGCTAACGTGAATGCTGTACGCAGGCTAGCTGCACAGACGGGCACTACTAGCCTGGAGCAGTGGAATACGTCCTGTGTCCTCTGTGACGGTGACGGAAATCAAGCGCAGGTCCGCCTGCCCTGCTAATTGGCTGCGGGGCTGGCAGACAGACACGGCAGCTGCACTGCATACTGCACGCTGCCCCGCTGCCTCAGCCGTCGACACGTCAGAAGTTCAGCTGCGTTGTGTTCGTGACGTGCAGAAGGCTAACCTGCACCTTTCTGCCAGCCCTGTCGTTTTACTATAGAGGTCATCACACCATATGACCTTTTCTTCAAACATTTAACATAGCTTTGAAAATTTAGACACGTCCACTATGTTTTACATGAGACATGCTTCAGCAACTGAAAGGGGTTTTTGCCTCACATTCAACTACATCCGTTTTTATAGGGGAGAGTGTTGTACTTTGGTACACTTTTCTCGCTTTCACTATTACCCAGCACCGTAATATGAAATTGATATAATTTATTAATCCATTTTTAAATCATGACATTCTTTTTTCTGGAATGACAAAAAGGACGCCGGAAAATTTAAGTTTTTTCCAAATGTGTAAATATGTTCTAAGGCACAGCACAACGTGAAATGTCACTTATGAACATATATTCGATAGAAATTTAAAAGCGTTGCAATCGAAAAAATTTTACAGTATTGTATTTAATAGTCTACCTGATACATTATTACTCTACTGCCCACAAGTGATCCGTTAGTGAAATCAAATAAAGCAAAAGCAATATTAAAAACCAGTTACAAATTAAATACATCTTGAAGTGTTTCATAATTTATCTGCGGAACACAGATCTACCTAGCAATGGCAAGAAATGTTGCATCTAGCAATCACTCAGCTCTCTCCAATTGAATACACTGCTTACTGTATCAGGGGTAGATCTAACAACCACTTGTCACTGAACTTTGAATTGCCCAGTCTGACAACACACTCACACAGGCTGCATCACTGTCTCCAGTTGCCTTGCAGGAACAGCCCGGACAGATATCCCTAAAGCATTGTGTGCCTAACGTGGCATACTGCCGTTGTTTGGCCGCCCCACTCTTCTTAATGCCATCCGACTCCACCACGGCTGCCCAGGCGTACGGTGACATCCATGCAGCCGCTCTATGTTCCGTCTCGATATTTTTCGTTATCTCCATACTCTCGTCTGCTGGCCTCCCAATGTGCGCCTACGGTCAGCGCTCTTTTCAAGTCGCTCAGCGGTGGCCGCAGCACCGCCGGCGTGGTTTTTGAATAGCTGCGGCTCACTGACGTCGGATTCTGCCCGCGCAAGACTTCGAAGACAGGGATAGAAATTTGGCCGAAAACCTCTCACGCGCCACTATGTATCACGAAGATCACCATGGAGTACAGCGTTTGCACACATCAACTACCTGGCACCTCACAATTTTGGATACTAACACATCATATAGGATAGAACTTCTCACACACTTAGTAGAAGAACATAATTCTCTGTTTCCAACTTATTACAAACTAGTAGTCAATCCATCTCCGATACAGTTTCGTCTGAGAGATATGACCTCTGTAAATATGTCGGACCTTTGGGTCTGCCAGTGGTATTATACAAGAGTGATAAACCTCACTGTTTCAATCCGTGCCTGAAAGCGAGGTGACAGCTTGCCCTTAACCGTCTCGGTGGCTTTACTTCCAGGCCCAACATTTCTGACACGTATTTGATCTCCTCTCTTCAAGGAAGTGACCTGACTATCCACGTTCTAATACTTAGAAAGCGTCTCATTATTAATTTTTGGATTCTTCCTTGCTCATTTCCACGTTTCTCGAATTTTCTTATTGCTAATCCTCTCTGGTAACAGATCATTTAAGGCCCACAGTTTTGAGAGGGTTGAATTCGGCCTGAAAGCAAACAAAAAGGTAGCTGAGGTATCCTTGTGCGCATTGTGAGCAGCGGTATTGAATACACAACTCAACCACCACAAGAAGGTATACCACTTGGTATGGTAATCATGGTGGAAGACAATCAGCGCTGTCCACAGATATTCGTTAACTCTCTCTGTAAACGAGTGGCTACCCCATTTCAATACAGAAGTGTTTAAAACCCTAGAAAGTAAAGATTGTCGCATTATCTGATACGACGGTTCTATATGGTATACAAATTACAAAGATCAGTTTGAAGCATTTTAGGGAGACCGCGAAGGCTGCAGATTCCTTCACTTGAGCCATAGGGTGGTGATTATCAGGGTTCCGCTTAACAGGTCAGGAGTCAACAACACACAGGAAGCGGCTCCACGAGTAGCGGGGGCTGCGTGGAAGGGACTGGGAGATTTTTTTTTAAAGTTAGAGTGTCTCAGGAAACGACAGAAAGAGTGTCCGTCTAAAAGGGGACGGGTAAAACATAGTAAGGTACCTGTAGAATCTATCGGTATTGTAGTTGTAAATTGTCGTAGCTGTGTTGGGGGAGAACCAGAGCTCCCAGCCCTAATAGTAGGCACAGGAGCTTAAATAGTTGTAGGTACAGAAAGCAGGCTACAGCCATAAATAAATTCAGACGACCTAACAGTGTTCGGAAAGGATAGATTAAATACAGTTAGTAGTGGAGTATTTATTGCTGTCAGAAGTTGTTTACCTTATGGTGGAATTGATAGTTCTAGCGATTTAGTATAGGTAGAGGTTATACTTGACAATCTGACTGAGCCATTAATTGGGCCGCTTTGCCGACCCCCCACCCCTGACTGAGAAGATTTAGTTGCTGAAAAGCTAAAAAAAGATATTGAGTCTCATTTCAAATAGGTACCCCAATTAAACAATTACAGCCGCTGGTGTCTTCAACCTACACTCGAGACCCTGGAAAAATTATACGTTTAATGTCAGCGACAGGCATAAAAATTCATCCGAAATTTTACTGAATGCTTTCTCAGAAAATTATTTTGAACAGTTAGTTCATGAGCCCACTCGAAGTGTAGATGAAGATGACTACGAAAGCATACTTGACCTGTTAGCAACAAATAATCCTGGACAAATAGGGGTTATCATGACGGATACAGGGACTAGCAAACACAAGGTAGTTGTTGATAGGCTGAATACCATAATACCCACAACTATCAAAAAAAAAACGCAAAGTAAATGTGTTAAAAAAAACTGGTAAAAATGCTCTTAACACCTTGTTAAGAGACAGTTTCCACTCTTTCCGTTCAGATCATGTAAGCGTAGAAAAGATGTGCAATAACTGAAAAGAGATAGTATCGACGGCAATTGAGAGATAAATGCCACATAAATTAACAAGTGATGGCAGTGATCCCCCATGGGACACAAAACGACTCATATCGCTGTTGCAGAAGCAACGAAAAAAACCACGCGAAATCTAAAAGAACGCAAAATCCCCAAGTTTGGCAAAGAATTGCAAAAGTTCGAAAGATAGCACTTACTTCAATGCGAGATACTTATAATAATTTTCAAAATAAAACCCTGTCTAGGAATCTAATAGGTAACGCAGACAGACTGCGGCCATGCGTAAAGCACGCCAGTGGCAATCAATACCTTCAGTGTGCGATAACAAAAGTGAAGTCACTGATGGCAGTGTCACTAAAGCAGAGTTATTGAACACGGTTTACCGAAACTCCTTCTTCAAAGAAGACGAAGCAAATATTCTTGAATTCCAATCAAGAACAATTGCCAAGATGAGAAACAGAGAAGTAGATATACTTGGTGTAGCAAAGAAGTTCAAATTAGTTAATAAAGGCAAGGCCCTCGGTACCGATTGTAAACCCGTCAGGTTCCTTTCAGAGTTCGCTGATACAATGGCTCCATATTTAGCGATTATATACAACCGCTCACTCACTAAAGATCAACACCTAAAGACTCGAAAATTGTTCAAGTCTCACCAATACACACAAAGGGAAATAGGAGTAGTCCACTGATTTACAGACCCATATCACTAACGTCGATTTGCAGTAGGGTTTTGGGACATATACTGTCTTCGAACATTATGAAGTACCCCGAAGAAAACGATTTATTAACACCCAGTCAGCAAGGATTCATAAAATATCATTCTTGTGAAAGAAATCTAGCTCTTTACACACATGAAGTAATGAGTGCTATCGACAGGGGATGTCAAATTGATTCCATACTTTTAGATTTCCAGAAGGCTTTCGACCTCAGTTGTGCGACTGGATTCATGATTTCCTGTCAGAAAAGTCACAATTCGTAGTAATAGACGGAAGGTCATCGAGTAAAACAAAAGAAATATCCGGGTATCCGCAAGGAAGTGTTATAGGCCCTCTATTGTTCCTGATATACATTAACGACATAGCAGATAATCTGAGAAGGCGTCTTAGATTTTTTACAGATTATGTTGTCATTTACAGTCTTGTAAAGTCATGCGATGACCAAAACGAACTGCAAAATAATTTAGATATGATATCTATATGGTACGAAAAGTGGCAACTGACACTGAATATAGAAAAGTATGAAGTTAGTCACATGAGTACTACAAGAAATCCACGACATTTCGATTATGCGATAAGTCACACAAACATGAAGACCGTAAATACAACTTAATTCTTAGGTATTACCAATAATCTAAACTGCAACTACCACATAGATAATGTTGTGGTTAGAGCAAACGAAAGACTGCGATTCATTGGCAGAACACTTAGAAGGTGCAACAGGTTTACTGAAGAGACTGCTTACACCACGCTTGTCCGTCCTTTTCTGGAGTATTGGTGTGCGGTGTGGGATCCGCATCAGGTGAGACTGACGGATGACATCGAAAAAGTTCAAAGAATTCCAGTTCGTTTGATGTTATCTCGAAATTGGGCAGATACATGACGCGGAACTGGAGTGGCAATCGTTGAAACAAACGTGTTTTTCGCGGCGACGGGATGTTCCCATGAAATTTCAAGGACCAGTTTTCTCCTCCGATTTGGGAAACATTCTGTTGGCATCCGCCTACATATGGAGAAATGATCACGATAAAATAAGAAAAGTCAGGATTTGCACAGAAAACTTTAAGTTCTCGTTTTTCCCGCGCGCCGATCGAGAGTGGAACGGTAGAGAGACAGCTTGACGGTGGTTCATTGAACTCTCTGCCAGGCACTTTATTGTGAATAGCAGATTAATCACGTAGATGCAGATGTCGATTGTTGTCGGTGCCCTGACATTTCTTAAGTGAACTAGCCAGGAAAAACGTGCACACGCATTTACGCGAACCAGTTCCCTCCCTTTGACCTAGGAAATGGTCCGACATTGTCGATATACTGTTTGGTCATTGGAGCCGATTCAACTACGGAAGTCAGCAAAACCTAACTGCTAAAGCCATCAGTTTGTACCGTGACACCGGCCTCCTCCTACCTGGATATTCTTGTAGCAAAATGGCGGTCACTGGCGACGTCGACGCATCCGTCTGAGCAATGGACTCCCTTTCGAAGTATGTCATTGCTAACAAAGGCACATTCTCCGGAGCTGCCTTTAGGCCTTGAAACAGCGCTTGGTTGAAGGGTTCCTACACAAACCTTTTTCGCTTTTTCCTCTCTTCATTAAGAAGAAAGCGCGAGGTGGCCCAGTGGCTAGCACACTGGACTCGCATTCGGGAGGACGACTGTTCAATCCCGCGTCTGGCCATCCTGATTTAGGTTTTCCGTAATTTTCCTAAATCACTCCAGGCAAATGCCGAGATGGTTGCTTTGAAAGGGCACGGCCGACTTCCTTCCCCGTCCTTCCCTTATCCGATGAGACCGATGACCTTGCTGTCTGGTCTCCTTTCCCAAACAACCCCCATTAAGAAGAGCAGCTAATTGTGCATATTTAGGAACGAATTCACCGAAGAAATTCGCCATGCCTACAAAATGCGCTAACTCTTCAACGTTCTTAGGTGGTCGGAAAGTGTGGATTACTTGTCTTCGAGATCAGTCAATACTGTCGCCAGGAAAGGATAGTGCATGCCCAGAAAGGACATCTCTGTATGTGCAGTTGTCACCTTGGATGGTCCACCATAGTACAAACCTCCTGCCACCGCTTAAGTACTTGTGTTACATGCTCTAAGTGTTCTTGAAAATACCAACTAAAAAAACTAAATCATCCAAGTAACGGTACATGTAACTGAACTTCAAATCAGAAAAGTGGGCGACAACACCGTTGTCTTGGTTGGGATGCTGAACGGAACCCGATTCCACTAGTATTGATTCCAGTCGTTCGCAAAGGCAGTTGCTGGTGTAGATTCTTCCGATAACTGCAGCTGTAAATACGCTTGGATAAGATCAAATGATTTTAACACCTTAGATAACTGCACCACACTAAGTACTATTTGGGCAAAGAAATGGACTGCAATACTATTCTCTTATTAAGCACACGATAATCAACCACCGGTCTAATCCTGCCCTGCCGTTTCGGGACTAGGAAAATGGGGCACGTCTATGGTGACTTAACAGGGTCTAATCACATCGTCCCTTAACATTTTGTCCACCGACACCTTATATTGTTTCATGCGTGATAGAGACTGCCGAAATGAGGGCTGTCTCAGCGGAATGTTATCATTCATTCTGTTTTATACAACCCACACTTGAGCAGGCCTAGTCAGATAATAAGAACAGCCTTAAATTTCCGACGTAACTGCTCCACCTCCTCTCACTGATCATGGCTTAAATGGCTCAATTCGTGGACGTACTCGATACTAGCATCACTGCTGTTGACCATCATGAGCGCACCAGCTTGTACAGCATGCTTACAAAATTCAGAAACGAAATGTGGCTCGAAATGAAAGGAAAACTTCTTGTCACACCAGATAGTGGCTAAATCCATGCAGTAAATAACATCCGCCCCAAAATCATAGGTACTGATAATCCTTCGACTAACTTGACGTGCAAGGGCCATGTAAAATTGTTAATGCGTAACATTACGCCTCCTCTCCCAAGGAAAACATTTCACTTAAATTGGTTATCCCTGATAGGGATCCTAGCTTACTAATGGCTTTATGTGTGTTACAAAATTCTTTATTGGGCAACGTCGAGGAACTGCCGTATCCAGCAGTGCGACAAGTTCTCTATTAATCTCCGTGTATGCAAAAGTGACCCAAGTTCGGGTGCAGCAAATCTTATTACAGCCTGAGAGTACGTCATCTTCTAGTATCCTTTTCCTTGCCAGGACAGTTCCATGCCAAATGATACAGGCGTTTATACACCTACCGTATTACTTCCTCTCTCTTATATTACCTAACTGATAACTTCTCCAGCACCAATGTCACATTATTTTCCTTGAAATGCTTCGTATCAGTCTCCCTAACTACCTTTCCTTGGTCAGGTACTAAACGTGATCCACGTCCCATCCTCAGGACACATGCCTTCTAAAATGTTACTCACATTCAGTTTTCAAAGGTGAAGAGAGACGTACAACGAGCACCACTTTACATTCCATTCACGGAATCATCTAGACAAGCGTCAGAATGCTGTATCCCAATGTACAATAAGACTAGTTCATTGCGTCTTTCTCGAGACAGATGCCGGCTGCAAATAAGTTCACAATATTGCGCCAGTGGTTACTTCCTCTCCGTGGTTTCCCGTAACACCAGTTCTAAATGGCCAAAAACCATTGGCAGCAAAAGCTGATAAAACTGAGAATCCTTCAATTCCTGCACCTCTCCTTGATCCCGTAAATCAGAAGGAATGGTAATGTACGTTCAGTTTCCCTATTACTTTTAACTGATACGACCTCCCCTCTCTCCCAATTTTCGTGCAAAAATCCTGTTAAAGGATTAGGAAGCTTGGTAAATAATTCAGACATACGCTCCCCTTTTTCCGACACCGTTCTGTCCCTATACAGGACTGTAACACTTTTGACTGTCGAAACGTTTGGAAATTTCAGCTAACAATACCTGAGTTCGATTTTGCCAACTTTTGACTTGACTTTGGAGTGGAGTGACTGATTTGTGAAATTGTGCTACACATTTTATGCTACACAAATCCTCAAGTCTGTTCATATGAGTAAAACTCATACCAAAGTCTAACGACATGAGAACGTGAGGGTTCACACACTCCTGGTACACCTATCACTGAAGTTAGCTCAAACAATGCAAGTGGATATTGAAGATGATCGCACTCACCTCTGCCAGTGGCACGTCAGGTGCGGCCACCAGGCCCTTGAGTACCTTGCGAAGATGCGGCGCCATTTCAGCTGCCCTTCCCACAGTATCCACGCTCAGTATTTTTAATTCATATTTCATCTCGTCCTTGCGCAAATCCATCAGTCCAGTCACCTCCCGCTCCAGGAAAATGCCCGGATGGTTCCTTTGAAAGGGCACAGCCGACTTTCTTCCCCGTCCTTCCCTAATCCGATGAGACCGATGACCTCGCTATTTGGTCTCTTCCCCCAAACAACCCAACCCAGTCACATCCCTTGCTGCCATGATGATACTGAACAGTAAGCAGAGTAGCATTTGTCCAACTAAGAAACCAATAGAAAAGCACTAAAATGATAAGACTGTTAAGTATGCTAAAGGATTTTTGTTACCTAGGACGAACTAAGTCTTTTGTGCACTCCATTGGTACAAATGCGAAGTCAGTATTGTGGCATCGCCTCCTGATGACCGTGGATGCACTAGAAGAAGCCATTATGTAACTCGACCTACAGGTACTGAATACATTTAACAGTCATCCAGCATACGAAGGGAGGGTTGGAGCAACCACAAATACTCACATAACTTCATCAAATACGCGCCGTATGAAAGGCTGGAAGGTTGAGAGTAGAATGACATCGAGGAATCACAATATCATACATTATACTATCACTGGAAGGGAAATACAAGGCACCACAGGAAACGTACGCAGAAGGCCGAAATACGACATCAAGAACGCTAACTGGGATGAACTAAGAATGGTGTGTTTGTATCCGGGAAGTACATCGCTGAATGATAATAAAGATATTAAAGTACAAGAACTGACATTGGCTACACACTGAGCAATGCAGGCATCGGCACCTGTCAGCAGAGGTCGTGCTAAAGGAGTATTTTGCATCTGGACAGAGACGCTGCAGAAATTAAGATGAGAAGCAAGAAGAGCCAGGAAGCTATACCAGAGCAGCAGACGCATGAAGAAAGTGTCCGACGGCTGCATAGATAAAGGTAGACTAAATAATGTTGTACGAAAGAGTTACGAAAATCAAAAATGAAACGATGACACCAGTTCATGGAGGCTAACTTAGAATCCGATCCCTGGTATGTACCATATAAAACAGTCTGTGAGAAAATACTATCACCAACATTATTATCCACGCACAATAGGAATGATGGGATGGTACCAGAAAATTGGTAACAGTCAGCTGCACTGTTAATGGAAACACTACTTCCTTCCTTCCTTCCTTCTCACAAGAAGAAACTAGGCAAATAATTTTAATACCGAAAAAGAAAAAATCTCCAGTACCGGGCGGGATATCTGCGAAAGCAATACAAGCTCTATCTGACCAATTGCATAGCAACTTGCGCGAACTGTACAAAGGGTGTCTCTTGTAAGAAGGGTTTCTGCACGGTAGAAGTGGTACTAATTAATAAAGGGCAAGATAAGAATCCAATGATACCCAAACCCAACAGACCAATTTGTCTTTTGAACGTTCTCAGCAAGATATTTGAAAAAGTATTACGCCAAAGATTACGAGATCTTGGACTGCTACACGGCATGAGCCCTCATCAGCACGGGTTTAGAAGAAGCAAGTCAGCTGAAGACGAAATTAATAAGACGATTTTGCTATCGACAGATACTTGTTCTACATACGTTCTACAGATGACGAACGAAATTGCTGGCGCTTTTTATAGCCTAAGATGGCCATCTTTCTGGCCGTCCTTCTTTGGTCAACTTACGGATTTCGAGTGTCCAGAAGCACTGTGCAACTACCTGACAGATTACTGCCATTTTAACGTTCCCAGGAAAGAAAATAACGAGGACAGTGAAACAAAGTGCTCCACCATTTTGAGATGTAGCACTGGACAGCGGTAACATAGGCGGACTGATAACATTTGCAGAGGATTTGCTGCTCGTTTAAGTAGTGGCTCCAGAAGAATTATTGAAGACAAATATAATGCTGCACTCGACGAACTGGAGGGCTGTTGTCGAAGTGTTGAACTGCCACTAGCGCCTCACAAAACAACCTACCCCCTCCTGAAAGGGAACTAGTAAGAAAACTTAAACTTAAGTTAATATGGCGCAACGATCAGGAGAAGCGCAATAACGGGATACCTGTGAATGTTTCTGGACTAGTATCGTAACTTTGAAGAAAAGGTACACACAAAACGAATAAAATGGTAATCACTGCAAACAGGCAGTTTCAGCATCCCTTGCAAACGATCAGAGTATACCACCAATTTATATTAGCATCAGTCGTAAGATATGGAGCGAGGTTTAGGCTCACAGATTGCAGTAAATGAAGCCAGCCTCATTAGTTAGAAGAGTTCAACGAGCAGTGCTTCCAAGATTAACGGGCGCCTACTGCACTATGCCGAATGATGTTTTGTTAGTAATTCCCAGAATATGCCCACTGGACTTGTAAATTAGGAAAAGTGGAGTCTGTTACTGGTTGAAGACAGTAAATGAAATGGAAGTGTGAAGCGTGCTTGGAACTGAGGCCATTTTGAAAAAGTTAATAAAAGATCTTATGTCAGAACTGTGGCAAAATAAATGGGACACTTCAGTCACAGGAAGGGGACCATACGAATTTCTCCCTAACATCAGGGAAACATTAAAAATGAGATTTCTTAATCCATCGCGTGGATTGATACATTATCTCACTGGTCATTGGCCGTATGCTACATATCTATTCAAAATCAGAAGACAGCTGCTCCTGAAGCAGTGTGAGCTCACCAGAACACGAATTGTGGAACTGCGCGCTCTATGAAGATGCGATGGATGACGGACGTCAGGATGTTTGATCCCAAAGCAGCACTAAGGAGTGGCTAGACCTGGCGTACCTTCGACGATACTACAGCCGCAGTATCCAGGAAGGCTAAGGAAGAGTTCACGAGGCATTCAACCATACGTCAGCATGCTGCCATGCAGACTAGACAACATAATCTCCAGATGGAAGAAGGACAACTGAGGTCGACGGCTACCGAATGAAATAGTTTCCCAAGCACCTGCTTTGCATTTGTGCAAGTGATCATGGAGGGGTAGACTTTAAGACGTAAACCATGGTGGGTGGAATTGCTGGTATAATGGAAACGCTGCTGCCTGTTGCTCCACGCCTAAAGAACCCAGCAGACAATGCCTGTTGACTGGGATAGTACGAGGGAAATTCCACTAGCGGAAACTGCCATCTACAAGTAAATTGCACCAAATAATTAACAAACAGAAAACAGATTCTGTAGGGCTTATAGTAGTATTAGTAGCTGGTCTAATGGTTGAAGGTTTTATTGTATTTCTTAGTAGTTGAAGTACACTACCGGCCATTAAAATTGCTCCACCAAGAAGAAATGCAGATGATAAATGGGTATTCATTGAACAAATATATTATACTAGAACTGACATGTGATTACATTTTCACGCAATTTGGGTGCATACATCCTGAGAAATCAGTATCCAGAACAACCACCTCTGGCCTTAATAACGGCCTTGATACGCCTGGGCATTGAGTCAAACAGAGCTTGGACGGCGTGTACAGGTACAGCTGCCCATGCACCTTCGACACGATACCACAGTTCATCAAATGTAGTGACTGGCTTATTGTAACGAGCCAGATGCTCGGCCACCATTGACCAGACGTTTTCAATTGCTGAGAGATCTGGAGAATGTGGTGCCCGTACAGGACCTGTAACATGCGGTCGTGCATTATCCTGCTGAAATGTAGGGTTTCGCAGGGATAGAATGAAGGGTAGAGCCACCGGTCGTAACACATCTAAAATGTAACGTCCACTGTTTAAAGTGCCGTCAATGCGAACAAGAGGTGACCGTGACGTGTAACCAATGGCACTCCATACCATCACGCCGGGTGATACGCCGGTATGGCGATGACGAATACACGCTTCCAAAGTGCATTCACCGCGATGTCGCCAAACACGGATGCGACCATCATGATGCTGTAAACAGAACCTAGATTCATCCGAAAAAATGACGTTTTGCCATTCGTGCTCCCAGGTTCGTCGTTGAGTAGACCATTGCAGTAGCTCCTGTCTGTGATGCAGCGTCAAGGGTAACCACAGTCATGGTCTCCGAGCTGATAGTGCATGCTGCTGCAAACGTCTTCCAACTGTTTGTGCTGATGTTTGTTGTTTTCCAAACGTCCCCATATGTTGACTCAGGGATCGAGACGTGGCTGCACGATCCGTTACTGCCATGCAGATAAGATGCCTGTCATCTCGACTGCTAGTGATACGAGGCCGCTGGGATCCGCATTACCCTCCTGAACCCACCGATTCCATATTCTGTTAACAGTCATTGAATCTCGACCAACGCGAGCAGCAATGTAGCGATACGATAAACCGCAATCGCGATAGGCTACAATCCGACCTTTATCAAAGTCCGAAATGTGATGGTACGCATTTCTCCTCCTTACACGAGGCATCGCAACAACGTTTCACCAGGCAACGCCGGGCAAGTGCTGTTTGTGCATGAGAAATCGGTTGGAAACTTTCCTCATGTCAGCACGTTCTAGTTGTCGCCACCGGCGACAGCCTTGTGTGGAAGCTCTGAAAAGCTAATCATTTGCATATCACAGCATCTTCTTCCTGTTGGTTAAATTTCGCGTCTGTAGCATGTCATCTTCATGGTGTAGCAATTTTAATGGCCAGTATTGTAATTGTAGTACGAGGTATCAGAAATAAATTCTTAATATATTAATTTATTACTATTCAATGAAATGTGATCTGTGTGGTCTATTTTAGCTTCTCAGATAATAGGCCGTAATTATGAAGAATAAGTAATCTAATATAGTATTTAGTATTCACGGTTCGAAATACCTATAACCATACTCCTCTACCAATATGTGTCGCAAGAGGGAGTAACAGAACTGAGTTGATCTTCGAGTGATCTCTTACACTTAAAGTTTTTTGTTCAACGCAGTCTCAAAATTAATTTTATAACAAATATTCTTTAAATTTATGTTCCACATTTAATTTTGCATTATACGATATAACGTCCCTAATAGTTCAACACTGAGGACAGCCAGAACCAAATTCGTAATTTGATTAAACAAAGAATACAGCCCTGGTATCCCAAAATAATTTTTAAACACAAGGGCAACAAATTCTTTGAATAATTCTACAAGTCCTTGAATCATGAGAAGCGCCGAGTGGTAGTTAACAAAAATACCCTTTGTAATACTCTTTGAAATACAACTAAAGTCAATTTATCCCGGGACTGTACCGCTGAACACAAATGCATTTAGCCACAACAGTAATTATTCTTACGTGGAATTTATTTAAAAAATTGTATACATCGTGTACATGCTGAAAACAAGTACAAAATATGCGTAGCGCTTTTAATACTAATGCAGTGACTAGCCAATATAACTGTCACAAAGGCAATGTGACTTAATAACTAATCTGCAGAACACACAGTATTTGTGATCAGCCTATTAATGAAAAGAAATGTTGCATCTAGAAATCACTCTCCTCTCTCCAATCGAACGCACTAATGGTTTCATCGAGGAGGGAACTGACTACAACTTGTCACGGTATCTTAGAATAGTGCTGTATGGTAACACAAGGTAAGTCACTGTCTCCAATGTTGCCTTGCCGGAACTGGTCGATCAGACAGCACTAAAATAACTCCGATAAACGCCAAACTCTCATGGCTTGTTCCCTTCCTTGTTTTTCTTTTTTGCGTTGATACAACTTTATCTTCTTAAGTTCCTGAGTGGTGATGGCCTATTAGGGTTACTGGAGTAATGAAACCTGGAATGAGAGCTTTTATACGCTTTTGATAGTCACTGGGTGACGCGGCTCTCGCACTTCATTAAGCGTGGGATGATTTGTGGCGGCACGGACACCTGAGCGACAAGAGCATAGTACGGCTCGCTCGCCGCCCCACGGGGGATTCCTGGCATTTTCGCCTTTTGTAGCGAGGCGAGCAGGTTGTCTGGGGCGTAGGTAGCGTTAACGCTGGCGCCTTGCAATTCGTTTCAGAGCACTGGGGCCCCCCGCTCTCCTACCAGACTACGCCCTACGACTGCGTAGGATCGGAAAATTTTAATGTCTGTGTCCACGAAGGGTCGACAGTAGGGCGCCCACGAAGACCACAGCCGTCAACGGGCATAGGCACTTCAGGTCTGCCGGCCGCGGTGGTCTAGCGGTTCTAGGCGCTCAGTCTGGAACCGCATGACTATTACGGTCGCAGGTTCGAATCCTGCCTCGGGCATGGATGTGTGTGATGTCCTTAGATTAGTTAGGTTTAAGTAGTTCTCACTTCTAGGGGACTGATGACCACAGATGTTAAGTCTCATAGTGCTCAGAGCCATTTGAACCATTTTGAACTTCAGGTCTATACTTTCCGCGCGTAGACCGGAAAATGCCATCTGAGTGGTGGACCGGCATGAGGTGTGCTGGCGCAAAGGAGCGCACTCCTAATTTGAGGGGACGGCCCGTGATAGGAGGTAAATTGATGTGATGGTTACGAAGGGAAAAGAACGGCAAAATCTAGGAGTGTGATTGGCAGCTGTTTCTGTGTCTTCCGACGAGTGGATACATTACTCTGCTGAGAGGACAAGGCTCTAATCTTTCGATGTGAAGACGAAATGAAGAATTGAAGGGATTCGTTTCTGGACGGCCGGAGAGATCGATCGCGTTTCAACTCTGGACCCCCAGGGCGAACTTTGTTGTTTTTCACTTCCCATCAGACAGAATGAGGTGATCACAAGAGTCGGACGTATTATTGTGACGTAGTACGAGGAGAATCCGTGTGTTAATACTTGGTGATTGTTTCTTATTTCGTGCTCGCACTATTTCCATCGGGTCTTTATCCACGGGTGCGGTCAGCCACTGCAACATCACCCTGTGTTCCGCCTTGCATGTTTTAATGCATTCGCAGCACAATATCAGTAGTCTAATTAATTTGTCCCCTCCTAACTTACTCTGTCGCCTTGTCGCTATACACAGCAACTGCTTGCATGTGTGCTGGCCGCTGTGACCGAGCGGTTCTAGGCGCTTCAGTACTGAACCGCGCTGGTGCTACGGTGGCAGGTTTGAATGCTGCCTCAGGCATGGATGTGTGCGATGTCCTTAGGTTAGCTAGGTTTAAGTAGTTCTAAGTTCTAGGGGACTGATGACCACAGATGTTAAGTCCGATATTGCTTAGTGCCATTTGAACCATTTTTTGCTTTTACGTATGATCTGTACCGAGTGCTCTCATTCCCGATCAATATTGTTCTTAACAGTCAGGGTGACTTGTTAAGGCATACACCTACTCCGGCATGAAAATCCAGCCAACATCTCATTACCCAACCTACAGTGTCTTATTTATTTTCCATTCAATATTCATGTCTGGTAATACTCTAGGATTTCTCGCAATAAACCACTTTGTGGTACCCAAGGCTTTTTATAATTTAGTAGTTGAATTTAGAATGATTTTCGGAGCCCTTTGCCAGATACGAACGATCAAGTATTAAATTATCATAATTAGAATTATGCCGAAGTCGCAACTCTTCAACTCACCACAAACAGGGCCATATCATAATTTCCTCCACAAATTGTCTGTTAAGTGGTAGGAACTGTGTTAGTTCACATCTACATCTACGTGATTACTCTGCAATTCACAATAAAGTGCCTGGCAGAGGGTTCAATGAACCACCTCCAAGCTGTCTCTCTACCGTTCCACTCTCGAACGGCGCGGGGGAAAAACGATCACTTAAATTTTTCTTCGCTGATCCTGATTTCTCTTGCTTTATTGTGATGGTTATTTCTCCCTATGTAGACTGGTGCCAACGGAATGTTTTTCAAATCGGAGGAGAAAACTGGTCATAGAAATTTCATGAGAAGATCCCGTCGAAACGAAAAGCTCCATTGTTTTAATGATTGCCACTCCAATTCACGTATCATGTCTGTGACACTATCTCCCCCATTTTGCGATAATACAAAACGAGCTGCCCTTCTTTGTACTTTTTCGATGTCATCCGTCAGTCCCACCTGATGCGGATCCCACACCGCACAGCAGTACTGCAGAACAGGGCGGACAAGCGTGGTGTAAGCGGTCTCTTCAGTAGACCTGTTGCACCTTGTAAGTGATCTGCCGATGAATCACCGTCTTTGGTTTGCTCTACCCACAACATTATCTATGTGATAGTTCTAGTTTAGGTTATTTTTAATTGTAATCGCTAAGTATTTAGTTCGATTTACAGTCTTCAGGTTTGTGTGACTTATCGCGTAATCGCAATTTAGCGTATTTCTTTTAGTACTCATGTGAATAATTTCATACTTTTCTTTATTCAGGGTCAACTGCCACTTTTCGCACCATACAGACATCTCAATTATTCTGCAATTCGTTTTGGTCATCGGATGACTTAACAAGACGGAAATGACAGCATCATCTGCTAACAGTCTAAGACGCCTACTCAGACTGTCTCCTATATAGTTAATATAGTTCAGGGGTAATAGAGGGCTTATAACATTTCCTTGGGGAACGCAGGATATTACTTCTGTGTATCTTGATGATTTTCCGTCTATTACTACGAACTGTGACTTTCTCGGCAGGAAATCACGAATCCAGTAGCACAACTGAGGTGATATTCCATAAGCACGCAGTTTCTTTGGAAGATGCTAGCCTTCTGATAATCTAAAATATGAAATAAGTTTGACATACCCTGTCCATAGTACTCATTACTTCATGAATACAAAGAGCTAGTTGTGTTTCGCAAGAACGATATTTTCTGAATCCGTGCTAACTATGTGTCAATAAATCGTTTTCTTCGAGGTACTTCATAATGTTCGAATACAGTATATGCAAATCGACGTTAGCGATATTGGCCTCTCAACCCCGGAATGTCGCAGCTGTGCCCAATTCCCCGTACCGCAAAAGTTCGGCCTAAATAGTTTTCTTACTTTCAGTCGACTCGACCACCACTGCCCAAGCGTATTGTTAAATCCATGGGGCCTCCCCCTCTGACGGTGCTCCCAGGTGCTGCTCAGTGATGTCATATGAGGACAAAAATACCACACAGTTACCGTAACAACTTCACAATCAACAGCTGTAGCTACAATCTTATTTTACAGCCTTAACTGTTTCATCTTTTTAGGTAACACGTATTGCTAATTCACTCTAATTTCTTCGAATTGGCTCTGAGCACTATGTGACTTAACTTCTGAGGTCACCATTCGCCTTGAACATAGAACTAATTAAGCCTAACTAACCTAAGGACATCACACACATCCATGCCCGAGGCAGGATTTGAACCTGCGACCGTAGCGGTCGCTCGGCTTCAGAGTGTAGCGCCTAGAACCGTGTGGCCACTACGGCGGGCCTAATTTCTTCAGTTGTCTGTTTTGTGTTTTGCATCTTGATTCGTTCATTCACCACTTATGCTATTGATAGCCACTCCAAACAACTACAAAAAAATGGCTCTGAGCACTATGGGACTCAAATGCTGTGGTCATTAGCCCCTAGAACTTAGAACTACTTAAACCTAACTACCCTAAGGACATCACACACATCCATGCCCGAGGCAGGATTCGAACCTGCGACCGTAGCAGTCGCATGGTTCCGGACTGCGCGCCTAGAACCGCGAGACCACCGCGGCCGGCCAAATAACTACAACCACGGTGCAAAGCCATCATAGAACAAATGAAATTCAGTAAAGAGAGAGAAAAGGGAAAAGAGTGAAGAAAACAGGTTGTGCCAACATCGAAACAGAACTGTCTACGTGAAGTTCTTGCGTTCACAATGAAAGATAGAATTATTGTACAATAAATATCTCAGTACCAAATTATTTACTTTTGTGAAGAAAGAACATAAAGTCCTTCTGCAACTAGCCATTCTTCAACGACTCCAGGTTTGACGAATGTTCAAATAACTTATGCCCTTGACTGCAGACTGACGACGACATCAGCTACCTGCATTCTCTCAAGTAATCTGCTCTAGCGATTGCCTCAACAGTGCTTTGTGGCGTCGTTATGTGCCACGCTGCTGAGACTTTGAAAACTGATCAAGGATGTCAATGAACAGTCTGGCGTTCGTATAGTTAACGATCTCATTCGCCTTATAAAATTACGGTTCGTCTCATGCAACCTCGTGGTCAACAAGATTTTAGACGTTATTTTTTCTTACGTTGAAAGAAACAATTAAGAGCAGCGTGAATGTTAAACAAACAGAGCTTTTCCCTATTCCAGAAATGTCACCGGCCTTGTCCATCTTAAATGTGTTTGGAGTAAGCGAAATGTCTATGGTACAAGAGATACTGAAATAGAAAAAGGCGTTTCAGTACATACTGAACGTTCGATAAGACGTTCACATCAGGCTCTCAGGTATCGCGCGCGCTTTTCTGTGTGTGTGTGTGTGTGTGTGTGTGTGTGTGTGTGTGTGTGTGTGTGTGTGTGTGTTTGTGTGTGTGAAGCCTCTAAAAGTCATTCCCCGTTATCAAAGCTGTCGAAATGGCATGTAACTAGTGGTCAGATGCAGCGAATGGAACCACGAAATTATATCGGTAATGAGTTGCTAAGAGTTGTTATCACTAGGCGGTACTAACGAGACTACATCGGTAACGACTTGCCAGAACGTGTAGCGACTGGAAGAGGCTGACGCAGAACCATGTTTCACGTATAATATCAGCAGCACACCTGCAATGGATATGATGCTGCAGCGAGAGCCCATGAATGGGAATGCTCATTAATTAGCAGGACGCTTAGTGCATCTTTACGAGTTGATAAGTGAGCCGGTGACGCGTTGCTCGTTAGAGCAATCGATACTAATTACACCGCCAGCACTGGCAGTTGGCTCACGGGTGGAAACAGTTTCTGGCAACGGACGTTCGCCAGGAGCAATCAGGAGCCTGCATCCGAAAAGAGAAACCGATCTTATGTGCACCTTTGAAGTTCTCGTCGATAGTTAAAATACATTTAATACACCGGCGGATCAATCGACGCTGGCTATGCAGAAGTATACTCAGTCTCGTTGGGGCGCAGAACGAGATACACTGCAGCCGAAAACAACGGTTATGACAACGGAACTAACAATACTTTTGGCGGAACTGAAGTACGCTCCCGAAAACCTTGATCTGAAGACAGGCAGCAAAAACATTTCAAGTACAGAAATACCGCCGAGAGTAGCACCATAACAGATGAAAAGTAGCCGTTTTGTCGCGATGGTCTTTCATAATTCGCACATCTGCATGTCGCATGTTAGCCGCTTGTCAACTCACTCACCATTAGCCGCGGAACATCTTTCCAGATGGGAAGTGCGCTGCAATTTTAATGCCAACACCAGAGTTTTGCCGGCCGGGGTCGCCTAGCGGTTCTAGGCACTACTGTCTGGAACCACGCGATCGCTACGGTCGGAAGTTCGAATCCTGCCTCGGGCATGGGTGTGTGTGATGTCCTTAGGTTAATTAGGTTTAAGTAGTTGTAAGTTCTAGGGGACTGATGTCTCAAATGGCTCGGAGTACTATGGGACATAACTGCTGAGTTCCCCTAGAACTTAGAACTACTTAAACCTAACTAACCTAAGGACATCACACACATCCATGCCCGAGGCAGGATTCGAACCTGCGACTGTAGCGGTCACGCGGTTCCAGACTGTAGCGCCTAGAACCACTCGGCCACTCCGGCCGGCACAGGTTTCGTTTGGATGCCTTACAGCAAACAGTTTTAGGCGTAATCCTGATGAGCACACCGGGCAGAGGTGATTCAGACATTTCGATATTTCATATGGGTGTATTTGACCAGCAGCTTGTAACATAATTGTGAGTGCAGGGCCACATCTAGTGTGCTGGGAGAGGGGGGGGGGGGGGGGGGGGGGGCTCTAGGGAGCACTTGCCCCAGGGGCGGAATATAGGTGGCGGCCAATTAAGGGCGGTATTTTATTTTTAGGTTAAATATAAAATATCAAATATTTGTTTCTGCTAAAGTTTAATAAAAAGAAACTAGTGCAATCAAAAAACGATACATTCTAGTAAAACTAAAGCTCTTCCAGATTGACAAATAAGTGGTCTCAGGTATGGTGCGCGCACTGCCTATTCGCACCCAACAAGTGACTTTTTATTGTTTGCTAATTGCTACTGCTATGTTACTGACCACCACCGAATAATTAATATTTTTGTATTTGAATAATAACTTTTATAATAATCGATGGTCGAAAGCGAAACTCTGGAGGGACGTATGGGAATCTAGAGGAAGAAAAGAGAAAAAAAGGAAGGGATGTGTTGTCCCAAACAAAGGAATTGGATTCGTTTTTCACAAATCCGGGTGTCAGTAAGGAAAACAAACAAACTGGCAGGTAAGATTTTATATACATGAGACAATAACAAATTACGAACAGATGGCTTTCTTTTTTTTATCTGTTTTATGGGTCATGTTAACATGGTTTAATCCCCTACCATTATTGTAATACTACACAACAGAAAAGGACGTAAGCTAATTACTCTTGGACAGAAATCTCACAAGTTTAGTGTCGATTTTATATGTTTCAGTTTCAATTGAAATTGAAGAAAACCACCAGTATGTCACAAGTAAGAAGGAAATAAACGAGGCAGTGAAAATTTAGATGAAACAACAATTCCTGGAACATCAGCTAGTCCTCAACAAGAGAGTGAAACTTGTCAGTCTGAATCTAATTTTAACGATCCTGATACACTGCCGAAAAAGTTTTGGCATATTCAAAGATTTTATGTTATAAAACTAAGAGCAAAAAACTAATGTTATTCTGAGAAGAGCTATAGATATGGTCGCAGTTTAACTAAAGATTTTTTTTAAAATGAGTTAAGAAATGAGACAAAAGTTAAAACTTCATGACTACGCTACAGTGAGAGACAAAATACTTCAAATTTTATATCTTGCAGATTATTTCAGGTTCAGATTCTGAGTCAAAACCATTCTTAATTAAACAGGAGGGGATGATTAATTGGGAAACGTAATGGCTGGTCATGAAAATTCACCAGACCAGAAGCTCGTGGAATTGTGTGGACCATTGTTTCTCAAAATGGGCCTCGGATCCCTGGGAGTTCATGGGACCAGGTCATGGGGTCTGCAACGCCTAAAAATAGAAATGTGTTGTAATAAAATGAAACTCACAGCTGTTATGCAAGAAGTATTTTTTCAGTTAGAAATTGTACCTACGTTTTTAAATTTAAATGTTTCCATGAGCACAGTCAACCGTTATATAAGAGTACTTCAAGTAAGAGGAATTCGCTCTTTGTTTGGGCTCTGTCTCAGAAGCAGTTGTACATTAATTACTACGCCTCGGAATCTAATGGATTTCATCTTCATGTGGGTGAAATATCCCACCAATCGTAGGTTTTCTTTTTTTTAAGATGTAAGTGTTAATTATCCTTTGCTTATAAACATCAATGTTTCCCCTTTCAACTCATGGATTTCTAAAAATAACGATGAGAAACTCCTCCCTAAATATGTCCTTAGATCCGCCACTGCCGATAACTTTTCACTCAAATTCGGTGCGATTAATGTAGAACTGGCTTGGAAGATAGATCGCAACAGAGAAATAAGAGCAGTGCTTTGGGTAAATCAATTTGTGAAAGATTAAAAATATCAAAGTGACATACACAGACAACAATGTTTTTTGACCGTTTTCTTTCACTGAAAGGTAAGAACAACTCTGAAACAATGATATTCCACTGTGGTCTTGTTATTGCAGAATCACAAATTTTCGGCTTCTTTAATTTTCCATGAGTGATCTGTTAAAAAACTATAAGACTTGGCACTTGCTGTACTGTGAAGCGACAAAGAGAAACTGCGCTTCATGTTAATCTTTTCTTCCAGGAGCAAGATCACGGATTAAATAAGAAAAAAACGGTTTAAATGTCCCTTATCTTCAAGTTTTTATCGCTAGTTTACAGTTTTAGCCCCTGGTGTTTTGGAAGCTGGATACAATGATAAGCTTTATCACGTGAATTTTCTTTCTAAATTTTACTCCAGTGGGATTTAAGTAATTTATGTATGACGTCACTACACACACCACCAGCCTCAATAAATAGCATGGGTCATGTTCTTCCCTCCGGGGATAAACGTTTTCAATGAAAGTGAACTTTGCAGCTTTCGGTTACGTGTGCGCTGTTGGTATGAAGAGTTTCCTAGAATGGCATTGCAACGTTTGATACCTTTCCCTGCCACCTACTTATGTGAGCGGACCTCTTCTGCTCTTTGCAGTGTTAAATATTAAAGCGAAATGGTCTTAATGTGGAAGCGGATCTAAGACTTATGGTGACAAATCTTATTCCAGATGTCAGTGGGGTTATGAAAAAACAAAAAAATTTCATTCATGATATTAGTAACTCCACATTTAAGAACATTGTTTATTAAGTGGATTTCCTTAAAAAAACACATTTATTTTCAGTTACTACTCTTATAGCACGGTACTGCGTTACGTACTGTTACGGTATTATTGCACGTTTCTGTAGTTTCGACTGAAACTTTGTTCACTAGGCGGTAATCCTTGGAATAAATTACTTATTGCATTATTTTCTGTGATTTTTTTCCTTGCCAGTGGTAATTTCAATTAGTACATTTTGTAATGCAGTCTAAGGTTTCAGACAGCATTGCAAAAAGGTGCACAGATCACTTTCCGAATAAGCAGGGGGTCTGCGTTACCGGAAAGTTTGAGAACTACTGGTGTAGAGCTTTCTCTCCAAAATGGAGACATTGACAGAGAGCTACAAAACCAGACAAAAAGCCGGCCACGGTGACCGAGCGATTCTAGGCGCTTCAGTCCGGAAACGCGCGACTGCTACGGTCGCAGGTTCGAATCCTGCCTCGAGCATGGATGTGTGTGATGTCCTTAGGTTAGTAAGGTTTAAGTAGTTCTAAGTTCTAGGGGACTGATGACCTCAAATATTAAGTCCCATAGTGCTCAGAGCCATTTGAACCATTTGAACCAAAGAAAAAGGGGGGGGGGGATCTTGTTGGAGGGCTGTGTAGCACTGTATTATTGATTATGTTCTTTTTTTAATATGGCAAAGGAGTCCGTTTAGAGGAACAAAAGAAGTACGTGACTTTGGTAACCCAGAGAGTGGCACATTTCTATATACCATTGATATCATATCACATTATACTGCCTCCTTCGTCAGCATACCGAACGCTACAAGAAAGGGCACATTAGCTACAAAAAATTTACAAGATGTCTTGCTTGTTGTAATTGAGAAAAGAATAAGTCACGATATGATTAAAGATATTTTAGATGTTAAATATTTTTCATTGATGTTTGAGTGCTTTTCAGATATCAGCCACAACGAGAAGATGACTAAAGCAGATCGCTATGCCAAGTTAAATGACTCAGATGTTGTGGAAAGAGATACTGCAAAAAATCGAAAAAGGTGGGTTGAATATGAAATATTGAAGATGGCAGTCTTATGACATTGAGGCAAACATGGCTGGAAAGTGCAAAGAGGTACACTGAAGAATACTTGAGAAGAATGAACTGTACTATTTCGTACCGTGTGTTGCTTACTTTTTAAATTTAGTGGGAGCACATGTAGCCCGCACGTATGCTGAAGCTCAGATTTGTTTTTCACCTACCTATCGTTTACGCCTATTCTTTTTGGCATCATCTTCAAGGTGGGATATCTTACAAAACCTGTAAATCACATGAAACCACAGAGCACATTTAGATGGTCTGAAAGAGTAGAGGCGGTCAGAGCTGTTTACAAGGATTTCAATAAGGTTATGATGGCGCTGGTAAAAGTTAAAACTTACAACTTATATACACCAGAAACTAAACTGAGGCCAAATCTATTTTAAGGAATGTAAAAAGAAACTCAGATTCACTGCATTAACTTTTTTCTGGGGTGGAAGATTTAAAAAAATATAGGTTACTCCAATCAGTTTCTGCAAAGATAAGACCTTACGATTGATAATAAATCTGTTCAAAGTATTCTTAGCGTTCATTAAGTTTACAGAGACACACGTACATCCGAAGCTGCTTTTGAGGCCGAAGTATTAGCAGAAAATAATTAGATATGAATGGAATTCACACAAAAAGGGTTAAAAGAAATAATAAAATAGCGGATGAAGTTTATGAGGATAAAGTATCCACACATAGACATAAATATTTGTTTAGGCTGACCCTTTTCAGAGTGATACTGTGTGTCATTGCCAGGTTTAAGGCACTGCGTAAAATTTTTGCGTATTGTCCAAATTCAAGAAATGGAAAAGGAGGACATAAAGGACAGACCACTAGTATTGGAAGATAACTTTGTAGGCTATCTTAAGAAGAAATAATTTATTCTTGAAACTGAAACTTCCGAACTCCATGCGACGGCAATATAGAGAGGTGCTCGATAGATGCCACAGCATCATCCATGTTAAATCTAGTTTACAAAAATCGATTGACATAGGGGTGTCTCAATCTTATTGCAGAGTTAATAATATTCCTTACCATCCTAGTTTCCGTTTCCTCTGGTAAACTGAGTTACAACAAGTTGAAACTAACTAAACGCTATTTGAGGAGCATGGTTAACTCAACGAAGGTTAAGACATCTTTCTGTAATCTCCATAGGGAACAAACGAGCTGCTTACATAAACTATGATGATATCATAAACATTTTTGTTGCAAAAGACTCGGAAAGTTAAATATTAAATTAGTTATTCGTAAAATCGGTAAATATTTTTTATACTTTGATATTTTTTCTTTATTTTTCACTTCGACGTTAATCTGATCAATAAAATAAGTTAATGTTACAAGATGATGATATTTGTTTCGGAATATATTACCTAAATTATCGTTATAAAAATGTTGATTTTTTATTGAGAGTGTGTGAAAGAAGGGTAGCAAATTTAAACTTACCCCCCTTGGCAAAAATCCTAGTTCCAGAACTAGGTGAGTGCAGCAGTCTACGAGCATTCAGGTTGTAGTCAAATGTTTGGTAATCAGTAGTGTGTTGGAGTCATGTAAAATAGTGTTTTTCTTGTGTTGCATTTTGTACTTGGCCTTGTCATGGAAAATGTAACGCCTTTGTTGCCATTTTCGAATTCGTCACAATACATGCTGACGGGTAACAGTTTCTGAATGAACCACCTCCAACATTTGAGTGCCTTACTAACATATCCTCTTACTTACAAAGTTAATTTTCAAAAGTTTCTAATTTATTTTTGTATACTTCTGTGCTATCATGGTAGGAGGGGTTTTTAAGTAGTTTTTAAATGTTCTAAATTGATGTCTGTCAATCCATAATGATTGGCTTTGTATGACAGTTTCATTCACACAGTGTACTGGATTTATCATACGTTTGATCTCCGCTAATATATTATCTTGCTCTTTCCCTTTATTTACAAATTCCACCACATGTACCTAACACCAAGGTGCGAATATTTAATATTCTTACAAGGTGACAGAGACGACGTTATCGTAAATTATTGTTTCCATTGCACCAGCTTTCTACTTTCACGTTATTACGTAGTATTTGTTATCTGTTATCTGTTATCCTGTGATAAAACCTCGCCAATCTATACGCAGACAACGAAATCAGACCGCGTAGAAAGTAAACACACTTCACCTATGAAATTTTTAACAGTATATTTTCGAAGTATTCCTCACAAACATCTCGAATGTACTGCTCTCCCAAAAGCTGTCGCGGTCAAATTATCCCCGGAACCTAGAGCTGGCTGAACGCCGAAGCAGAAATATCCGATTATTAAGCGAAGCTTGGAATGTGTATTGAAAAGACAGATTAGATGCCACAGGAAGGCGAGGAACTGAAATCGACAAAAATATTGTGTTTCTCGATTTCGGAACTGAGCCTGACTGTGGAATAATCTAGACGCTTGTAGCAGGTCGAGATGAACTCAAGTTAATTAGCAAATGCTTTTGCCGGCATCCCGTTTCCACCGTGGCAGACGATTTAAAGAATGTATACGCTCAGCAGCGCGGAAATATCCAGATCGTGCAATATTGGTTGGAGATGACTTTCATTTTCCGCTTGTAGATTCTAACGTCTATGGATTCACTGCAGGTGGTACAAACAGAAAGTCTTGTGAGAACTTTTGAACAAAACTTAAGAAAACTCTTCCGAGCGGCGAATTCGACAGCACACACGTGATGGAAATATTTCAGAGCTTGTAGCTACAAATAGGCCTGACCTTACCGACGCTGAAAGAAGGAGGCTGGTATCAGTGATCATGACATGATCACAGCGACAAAGGCTACGTAAATTAATAAGTCCATCAAGAAGTCTAGGAGAGAATTTTTGCTATAAATACCAGATAAGTACAAGGTAACATTCAACTTAGACAATGAACGAACATCATTTAATTCCTCTGTCATGGATGTCGGGTAATTACGGGCAAGGTTGAAACGGTTTGAAAATCGCGCCCTGAAGAAGCATCTGCCGTGTAAGTAGATTAAGAACAGAAAAGACTCACCACAGTTTAATAACAATATTCGAAAAATGCTTATGAAGCAAAGACTGTTGAACTCTCGTTTCAAAAATGAGCGAGCAAACGGAGACACTCAGATTATTTCGTCTGTCATACCTTAGCAAAAGATCTTGCCAAGACACTAAGGCAGTTATAGTTCCACGTAAAATCGATAAATGGGTCAAAGGGTTCTGTGCAGTCACTTATTGACCACCCTAGTGTGGCAATAGAAGACAGCAAAGGAAGGCTGAAGTTTTAATTTCGTGTTGAAGAAATTATTCACACGAAAGGAAGGTACAATCGTAGTGTCTTTTGACCGTCGCACTGACTCCAATACGGACGACATTGTAACAGCCATCCCTGGCATGGAGCCGGCCTCGGTGGTCTAGCGGTTCTAGGCGCTCAGTCCGGAACCGCGCGACTGCTACGGTCGCAGATTCGAATCCTGCCTCGGGCATGGATGTGGGTGATGTCCTTCGGTTAGTTAGGTTCAAGTAGTTCTAAGTTCTAGGGGACTGATGACCATAGATGTTACGCCCCATAGTGCTCAGAGCCATTTGAATCATTTTTGAACCTGTCATGGAGAGGCAAAGGAGTAAGTGAATACAAAGAAGTCACACGGTCCGAATGGTGTCCTATTTATGTTGTACAGTGAGCGCTCTACGGTATTGACTCCTTACTTAGCTTGCACCTATAACGAATGCTTCACGAAGCGCGGAGTCCCAAGCACCTGGAAAAAAAGTGCACTTGACTCCCATAAATAAGAACAAAAACGGACCCTCAGTACTACAAATCAGTATCCTTAACATTGGTTTTCTGCAGAATCCTTGAAGATATTCTTTGTGCGAATACAATAAATTTCTTTGAGGCGGAAAATGTTATTTATGTCTACACATTAGCGCGGGAGGCATCGGGACGGCCCGCATTTCGAGGTCGTGCGGTAGTGGTTCGATTCCCGACGGGGGTCAGGAATTTTCTTTGCCTCGTGATGGCTGGGTGTTATGTGTTGTCCTTACGTTAGTTAGGTTTATGTAGTTCTAAGTTCTAGGGGACTCATGACCGTAGATGTTAAGTCCCGTAGTGCTCAGAGCCATTTGAACCATTTTTTTTTTTTTTTTTTTTTTGCATCGGGATGCTAGATTTGTTAGCGATCAAGACCCGAGTATTACGGAAATACTTTGTGAAATTTAATGAGAAGGCAGATTCCATATTCATAAATTTTCGGAAAATATATATATATGTGACTAAAAGACTTCTTAAGTAACAGAAGCCAATACGTTGTCATCGACGGTGACTGTTATCAGAGACGAGGTTATTGTCAGCCCCCCCCCCCCCCCCCCCCCCGGGGGAAGTTCAATAGGACCACTCTTAATCTCAATAAACATAAGTGATCTGACAGATAGAGTGAGCAGCAGGCTGTGGCCGTTTGCTGATGACGCTGGGGTGTACGGAAAGATGTATTCGTCGAGTGACTGTAGGAAGATACAAGATGTCTTAGACAATATTTCTAGTTAGTGTGACGAATGACAGCTTGCTCTAAATGTAGAAAAAAGCCCGTTAACACAGATGAGGGGGAAAACCAATCGCGTAGTGTTTGAAAATATCATTACTACTGTGCTGCTTGACGAAGTCACGTCGATTAAATACGTGTGCGTATGAAATGGAATGAACAGGTAAGGTAAGTAGTGGGGAAGCTGAACGCTCGGCTTTCGTGAATTCGGAGAATTTTAGGACATTGCGGTTCATCTTACAGAACCTTTGTGCGACCCACTGTCGAGTACTGCTCGAGTTTTTGGGATCCCCGCCATGTCGTGGTAAACGAAGACATCGAAACAATTCGGAGGCGGGATACTAGCTTTGTTAGCGAACAAGACGCGAGTATTACGGAAATGCTTTGTGAAATTTAATGAGAACCCCTGGAGGGAAGACGTCGTTTGTTTCATGAAACACTATTGAGAAAAGTTAGAGAAGTGGTGTTTGAGATCGATTGTATAATGATTCTACTGCGTCAACGTACATTTAGCGTGAGGACGACGAAGGCAGGATAAGAGAAATTAGGGCTTGTGTGGACGTATTTATTTATTGCTTACTCAGCCTAACCAAATTCGTGTCTTAAAGCCCTGTCTCCCATCTGACCTGGAGTAACATATTCCAAACATATTACAAAACCTTCCCAAAAATAATAATAATAATAATAATAATAATAATAATAATAATAATAATAATAATAATAATAATAATAGAAATACTGATAATAATAACAGTAACTGACACCACCGACGGTAATAATAATAATAAAGAAAACGTAGAGTGTTGTAGATTAGTTATCACATTTGAAGCCATGTTTAATGTTATCAGAAGTCGAATGGACAAAGGAAGAAGAGAAGACTGAAATGAAAGTAGGAGTGATTGTTAGGAAACAACAAAATATAAATAGAGAGCTCTGCCGACAAGTGGGAAGGATAGGTTGTGGGGGAGGTGACTAACGAAAGCGAGCTACACAGAGTGTAAGACAGATAAAATTGTGAAAGAAGGTGGCCCATTAGCCGTCTTATGAAGTTTTGAAGGTATTTAATTTATCTAATATTTTGACAAAGTCGAGTGCCTTATTCAGAAAATGATTTACGAAACATGGCAGTGCTATGTGATGGTACAGAGACAAAATTTTCTTTGTTCAGAACGAATATTTCTTCTGTACTGTTCAGATAGTAGAGTAACAGTTGAGGAGAAATCAGATGGGGCGCTATAATTGAAAAGACGACAGAGCAAACATGAAGTATGACAGTCTCTACGCTTAACTGCACTTAGCCTTGACAAATGTTCGTCGGCTGGTGTGCTATGACTGAAAAAAAAAAACCGTGCGTCGTAAATGTACTGTACACAAGTACTCATCGCCAGTTTCAGCCTGCGTGAGCTTTCGAACGATAGTCTTTGGAGAATGACATCACCATAGTCAAGTGTGGGGAGTATGTGTCTCTTTTCAAGCTCTGAGGAAAGTACTTTTTTGTATTTTTGTAGTGAGTGAAGTGACCCTGACACCATTTTACAGAATGTAGTTGTGTGTCCAATCCGCTCTAAATGATGGCCCACAATTATCTTCTTTACAGAAGAACAAAAGGTTATTTCTGTGCCGTTTAGAATTAATGGTGGAAGAAATTCTCTGAACTGACGGGCAATGAGTATTCTGAGATTCTGGTCGTAACGTTGCAAAGCGATATGAAATGGAATGAGTATGTAAGACAGTCATTGTCGTCAGCCACAGCACAGAGATGCATCGTTCTCTGAGTGGACATGTCTGTCCCATGTTGCAATAACTCAACATGGTCATTCGAGATTGCGTTTCGTTGATTATGTGGATATCTCGGAGCTTGTGTTCTTCTAAGGTCAAGTTCCCTGCGAAAGTGGGAAACCTGAATCTTGATGTTACGTCAGCAAGATATGATTTGCTGACTAGTCATGTTTTTGCTTGCTGACTCAGCATGGTGGCGTGTTATAATAGCTGGAAGACTCACATTAGTAGTAATAGCTTTTTCGTCATTGCTGCACCATCACAAATGTCGTTATCATCATAGTCACCGTCATCATTCAGTCCCTTCTTAGCAAAATATAAGAACAGCATGCACTACTTACTGTTGCTGATAGAATCTACATATTTTCCTTATCAATTACTTGTTGTAGTGAAAGAAAGTGGGGATTCTTCAGTTTGGATGTTAGAGAAGGAGAACCATCTGCAAAGCACTCTACATGCTGAAAGACTATCAACATTGCAGAAGGAGTCCTCTAATACTGAGTGCGAGACACGTCAGTAGTTGGGCAAACTATGTGTCACCCCACTCTGCATTGTTGTCAGATTTATTCAATATGGTGTATTCAAGATGGCGGCGATACACGTGGCAATGTCACAGTGACGTCATGGTGGGAAGTCCAAATTTTGGCGGGAAAATAGGTCCACTGGGTTACCTCCAATAACATAACCCCCTCGCCTGCCCCCTCGCCTCCGTTACCACCATCTTAAAATTGGTTGGAAAAGAACTTAATCGGTCCTGCACTACTATATAGTATAGACATAAGACTCTATTTTTGTATACATTGGTCCCCTCCTCCTTATCTCCCCCATCTGGAAATTGGTGGGAAAGGGACTCAAATTTTGCTGTGCTGTCAGATAGGACGGATGTAAGTCTTTGTTTTGTAGGCATTGCTTACTTAAGCAAATTGAGTTGTAATAGAGAACAGCTCCATCCAGTGTGTTCACCATGATGTCCAGAGTCCAACTGACCTACTACGGAGCACCACCACCAGAGGACGCTGTCTTCCATCCCCCTCTCAGCTCCTGTCACGTAATCCAAGATGGTGGGGAAAGGACTCAGTCTGTATCTAGCTGCTGGACTGGGAGGATGGATGTAATTGTTTTCCTGAGGCACTTCACACTTTTGTGGGAAACAGATTCGGAGACCGATATTAGCTGCAATATCTGATATTATACGCCGAAATGATCGTATCTGGAAGTCGAAATAAGTGTCTCTGTAACTCTAAACAGGACGCTCACCACTTTCCCAGTGTTAGCTGCTTGTTTGAAGGCACTGTCAGAGAGAGACCAATTTCTGAGTCCTGCAGCAGTTGTGGTGTTCATCACTTTTTTGAAACGATGAGGGGGTTAGTTTGTATTTGCTGCTGCTGAAGTCAGGGACGTTACTTTCCCCACTTCTCGAAGCGCACGCTGATGTCCAAGCACAGATGGGCAAATCAGAGTAATTCAATGCACTGTCCTACGCACGTGAAAAATTGCTGGATTGTTAGCTGAATTTTCGATGTCCTCCAGCTGTTGGTCTGGTGGTACCCTAAAGCCACAATGGCGGTGAGGGTCAGCGCCCCGCCAGAGGTGAATTGTCTGCAAGGACGTGTGTTTGATCACTCGAAAAAAGAACTCATCCTGTTACTTTCAGACATTATAGAACTTTCCGTAGATACCTTTTCCCATCTTGTTCGAACCAGTCTGTATGGGTTCCTATGCCCCGCAAAAAGGATATCTTGTAAATGGAGCATTCTGATTGGCTCTTACTGAATTTACCCGCGAAACCGCTGTTGCTGTCGGTGAGGGAGCACTGTCCGCCATTTTCTGCAGACCTGACTTTCAGCGACAAAACTGTTTTGTATAGGTCGGAAATCTCATACAGCAGTAATACTCCACTGGCAGTTGAACCCTCCAAAAGTGGTCTACAGATCATGAAACGTGGAAACTATTGCCAAAGACATTCCTCAATTACACTGCTCCGCTACTGTCGAGGAAATCTCGAACTGTTCAGCGTGATGCTGATCTCCAACCGGGCTGTTTTACCACATACCATATCGATGTAGTAAACACAATTCGTACCCTCAACCATAGAAAATAATCACGTTTGCATCCTGTATATAGTTATCGATCACCAGATACTCGCACTTATACCGTGAATACAAACAGATTCGAACATAAGAAAAATATAAGCACATTCACTGTATATAATATTCGAAGCTTTAGATATTTCCCATGAGCTGTTGGTCATCCACCGTGGCCAACGGTCATGAGTCAGCTACCTCTGCACACTCGCTTGCCAGATACGCGACCAGAGTGCACTCACCGAATCATGGTCACACCGCTGTTATGCGTTTGTCTCTTTCCTCTTAAGCGACATTCTCTGTTACTAATGATTATTTTATAGGACTGATGTGAGCATAGAATAATTTCTGAATCGTGATCGAATGTGAACAGTGGGCTATATATCCCCGTAGAAAGCTCTATTGAGTATGTATCACGAAGACTATGTTTTAAGAAAGTAGCTTTTTTCATTTTACAGTTTGCCACCGTAGTTTACTATAGAGAAACTTACAAGGAGTCTGTATGGCATGCGCTGGGAATATATTTCTTACACTGAAATCTTAAGAGCGTTGCTCTTCACATGACTAATAGGTCAGAAACCACTGTGCTCTAACATTATAGCGTGTTTTAAGTGCCGAACCGTGTAGCCTTTTAGGTGAATGTATTTATGATTTCCCTTAGAAATACGTTCCCGGTACTGACATCAGATACTACAACAATACTTTGGAATTTACGGCTCTGGTGATTTATGTAATATGCTTCAAAACCCATCTGTCTTGAGCTTCATCATGCATAAGAATCAACTTTTCCTTCTTCACCTTAACTGTCTGGTATATCATCACAAAACTTACATACACTATGTGATCAAAAGTATTCGGACACCCCAAAAACATGCGTTTTTCATATTAGGTGGATTGTGCTGCCACCTACTGCCAGGTACTCCATATCAGCGACCTCAATAGTCATTTGACAAAGTAAGAGAGCACAATAGGGTGCTCCGCGGAACTCACGGACTTCGAACAAGGTCAGGTGATTGGGTATCACTTGTTTCCGGTTTGATAGTGACGTGGAAACGTGAAGGGACATGTACAGCACAAAAGCGTGAAGGCCGACCTCATCTGTTGACTGACAGAGACTGCCGACAGTTGAAGACGATCGTAATGTGTAATAGGCAGACATTTATCCAGACCATCACGCAGGAATTCCAAACTGCATAAGGATCAATCGCAAGTACTATGACAGATAGGAGGGAAGTGAGAAAACTTCTATTTCATAAACCACACATCACGCCGTTAAATGCCAAACGATGTCTCACTTAGTGTAAGGAGCGTAAACATTGGACGACTGAACAGTGAAAAAACGTTGTGTGGAGTGACAAATCATGATACGCAATGTGGCGATCCGATGGCTGGGTGTGGGTATAGCGAATGTGAATGCTCGGTGAACGTCATCTACTACCGTGTGTAGTGCCAACAGTAAAATTCGGAGGCGGTGGTGTTGTGGTGTGGTCGTGTTTTTCATGGACGGGCTTGCACCACTTGTTGTTTTGCGTGGCACTATCACAGCACAGCCCTACACGTTTGGAGAGTAATTCAGGGGTGGCGACTGCATCTCTAAACAATCTCAAGCACCTTTCCATAATGCAGGGCCTATGGCGGAGTGCTTGTAGGACAATAAAATCCCTGTAACGGACTGTCCTGTACAGAGTCTGAACCTGAATCCTATAGCACACCTCTGTGATGTTTTGGAACACCGACTTCGTGCCAGGCATCAGCGGCCGATATCGATACATCTCCTCAGTGCAGCACTTCGTGAAGAATGAGCTGCCATTCCCCATTGAACGTATGCCTGCGAGAGAGGAAGCAGTCATCAAGGGTAAGGGTGGA
The DNA here is from genome assembly GCF_023897955.1 of Schistocerca gregaria. Classification (NCBI taxonomy): domain Eukaryota; kingdom Metazoa; phylum Arthropoda; class Insecta; order Orthoptera; family Acrididae; genus Schistocerca; species Schistocerca gregaria. The sequence continues at coordinate 81,095,834 of NC_064931.1, forward strand.
CCAACACTATATTGAATCCGAGCATTACCGATGGACGGCGCCACGAACTTGTAAGTCATTTTCAGCCAGGAGTCTGGATACGTTTGATTGTATAGTGTACCGACTATACAATGATAAGGGGTATCAACCACCTAGAGAAGCAGGCATCTGGAGAGATTTTGTGCTCTTGGATGGGTACCGTGAGTAAGATTAGTGTGGAACAGTCGCTACAGACTTCGTTCTCTCTGCTCCTTCGTGAGACACAGAAGGTAGCGGTCTATTTCGGGTTAACTGCCGATTAAATTGCTGACAGTGTTGCAGGGAGTGTTGGTCAAACAGAATGAGAGGATATTTTTTAATCTCTAACTTTATACAAAGAAAGCAATAATGGTCTCTGACTGCCATCCACATAGAGAAAGATCACAAGTTACGCACTGTGATAGAAGAGCTATAAATATGTAGGACACTGTCTACTATACCTAATTGTATATGTTCAAGAATTAACAATGAATAGACATACTACACAGTCATCTATCTTCATTCGTAATCTAGTATATGGCACTCGCAAAGTAGAGGGGGGGGGGGGCGGTTTTAGTGATGATACAAAAACAGGTAACCATGCTGCTGTGTCAATGGGTGGCGTAGAAATTGCGGAAAAACTGGCGAAATTGCTAAAATTAATTGCTCTATGAATTGTGATGCTTGCTACAGCACATTAATGGTGTCTTTTCCATGACATCTGTTCACTGGTGCACTGTTGATTATCACATAACGATTGACTGACATCACTTATTTAAGATTGGAAAAGATTCTTGGTGCAGCGGCAATAATTTCTGTGGAGGGCTAGCACCGAAACAGTGATCGCGTAGATGACTGCAGTATGAGGAATAAATGGAAATGGCACACTGAGCCACCAGCCATCCCATCGGTGTGAAAGATGAGTTTAAATGCAGAGGTCATCAGTCACATTCAGACAGCTGTTAGAAAAACTCTCCACAATGTCGCAAAACTCTTCCAGTTTCCTTATGTCATGACTGTCTTTTATTTAAAATCATGCAGTGTGTGTCTTGTGGGAGCTACAGCAACGTGATTTACATTGTGCGATGACTAACTTTCAGTCAGAGCCAATGGATCATAACAAGTTAATTTCAGTTTAGATCCTGACACGAAGCACAGTGCTTGGGTGGAAAAAACAAAATGTGTGGCAGTGTGCAGAGCTGTTGTCATATGCTGCTTGGATGTGTTACAGCAGAAAAAGGCAATGTATCAAACAACAACACAGGGGCCCTCTGTTGCCAGTGATAGTCTGTGAGGTACAGTACAGACAATGACGCTTTACACTGGTAGTGCAAGCAACTTCGATCACTGAGTGGTTCAGTACCTGTGTATTTAACTTGTTCGCTGCGGGTGACGCTTATAAACATTTCCACGATCAACACGTCAATGCGGCTGATGCTTATAAGTGTTTCCACAATCAACAAGCCAGTGCAGGCAACGCTTATAATTGCGCGCGTTCGCTAGCTGTGTACTCAGTTTAGTTTGTTGGGCTGTACACTTGTGTCAGTACAAGCAAACAACGATGTGTCATATAAAGCTTTCGTGCCTGCAGTTGTGTGTTTTTTCTTTAATTGTCTGTGGTTTGCATTGTTTGCAATGGCGGCGAATCAACCAAGATCGGGACCTACTCACATGAAAAAGAAAAGGAAGAGTGAATATTATACTGACCAAGTGTTACTCAGTGTGTTAAAAGATAGTGATGTTGAGTTCAGAGGGGACGAACCAGAGGAGGATGGCTGGAATATGGAGACTGCAGAAACATACCATAGTGATGACAGTGTGGAAGCAGAACTGTCGAATACGTTTTGCGGTAGTTTGGAATCCGATGACGATAAAGAATGTGCACTAGCAGAAGTACTCAAACCAGGTGTGACTTGGCATGAAGAACCACATGGGATGCAGTATCATCCATTTACAAAATCAGAATATTTACAGATAAATTCTGCTGACAATACGACGTTGGGTTTCTTCAGCTTGCTGGTTATAGATGATGTACTGCAGCTCATATTTGATGAAACGAACTGTAATACACGCAATATATTTGTAAGTGAAAATACGAAAGAAAGCTCTAGGATTCAGAATTCGAAACCTGTATGTATGGAAGAAATACTAGTCTTCCTGGGTATTTCACTACATATGGGTAATGTCAAATATGCCGAATTACAAGACAACTGGAAGAAAGACGGGCTGTCCGAAAATAGAGGAATAGTGATAAGTATGGGCAGAGACAGATATTTGCTCAACTTACGCTCACTGCATTTTGCAAAAAATTTAGAGTCAGGAGACCCGAAACAGATGATCGATTATATAAGCTACACCATATATTGAATTATTTTAAGAACAGAATGTGTCAGGTGTTTTATGCAGGTAGGGATCTATCTTTAGACGAATCAATTATTCTTTGGAGGGGACAATTGTCATTTAGACAACTAATGAAGAAGAAAAGGAATAAATATTTTATCAAGTTATAGATGCTAAATAATCGAGACGGTTTCGTAAATAAATACGCAGTGTATAGGTGATTAAGTGGTGATATGGGGTGAAAAGTACATGCTAAAAATATAGTATTACATTTCTTGGAAGAGAAGCTGCATGTTGGCCACCATGTTTACGTTGACAGTTTTTACAACAGCTTTGCTTTAGCTAAAACCCTGTTGAATGCGAAAACGCATTGCAGCAGGACACTAAGAGTGAAAAGGAGAAATACCCCTAAATAAGAGGTATGTACAAAGCAGGGGAAAGGAGACACTACTGTAAGATATTCGGACGGAGTAATGATCGGCAAATGGAATGACAGACGAGAGTTCGTCTATATTTCCACCAAATATCATAATACAATGTGATGTGTGCCAAATGCACGCCACAAATAGTCTCTAAACCACTGTCAATTATCAAATATTGGACCGATAAGCAGCAGCAGATGATGTATTATTTATGTAACCGAAAGACTATCCACTGGCCAAAGAAACTATTTTTCAGTGTAGTTGACATGTTATTGTTCAGTTCACATTACCTATATAATCAATACTCAGGGTATAAAATGACGTATGATTATAGAATACAAATAATAAAGGGAGTACTTCCACCAAAGAATGTTGCAAAAGGTATGTGTAACAAACATCGTAAAGACACACACGTTGTGCAAAAGCGGGACGTAACTGAAGGGAAGAAGCAAGTTATAACAAAGCGATGTACAACGCGTGTGGAATGGGGCAAGTGTACGGATACACCATACGTGTGCATAACGTGTCCAAACAAACCCGTATTCTGTTCGAACTACTGCACAATTACCCTTCCGTAATGTAATGGGTGGTTGTATATTCCGACGAAGATCTGTTCATGTTTAATTTGAAAACTGTTTTTATTTGTTTTATTTGATAGCCAAGTAAAATGTTACATTGATTGCTCAGGACATGCGGTTTCTGTACACTATGTGGACTTAGTTGTGGTTTACTATAAAAACATCATTTCTACACCATGCAAACGTATGAATCCTGCAAATGAATCCTGTTTCTTTCTCTCTGTCTGATAAGATTTTTTGGTCTTTTCAGACTAATTCTTTCTCAATGGAGTGGATTTATTGCTTGTTTGAAGTGCATTTTATTTCCAGTCTGCAATAAATCAGAGGTATTGTTAGAATTGTTTGCAGTAAATACATATGACGCTTATAAGTGTCAGACAGCATGCAGCATGCAGCGTGCAGCATGCAGCCTAGAGCGTTAACGGCCCGCACAGGTGACCACAGCGAACGTGTTAATAGGGCCGATGCATATGCTCGATGCAAGCATGCAGACGGTATTCGTTTTTGGAGTGTGTATATGTTATAGTCAAAACCCGTTTTTAGTTAGAAGTTACTAGTTTAAACTAGTTTTTACTGGGCCCCTTCCTCAAAACGCGTTTTGCCTAGTTAAAATTAGTTTGAACTGATTTTCGCTTTTGAGAGGCAGGATATTCTAGTTGTAACTAAAGCTATCAGTATCAAACAGGTTCATCTAGGAAGAAAGGGCTCTAAGTAAACTAGCTTCCACTAAATTTATTTAGGGGCAAACATTAAAATTAAGAGCAACTACGTGTTGATTGAAACAAAAAGAACAGCATTTTTGTACTGCGCAATGCAATATTTATTGGAATATTGATCATACATCCAAATACACTCCAGGTAGTGAAAACAAGAAGGCGCTGACATAAAAATGGCGAGTGTTACTGCAAACTGGATTAAAACGGGAAAAATATACGAAGAGAAACGCGTGTGTGTTGTGAAGTGTGCGATGTTGGATTGTGTGCAATACCTTGCTTTGAGCTATACCATACAAAGAGTCATTACAGTCTCCAACAACAGCAGTAGCGAATCAAGAGGATTCAGAAGCCCTAGCTAGTAGGAGTGCAGAGCTTCAATTAACTCCAGCTTGTCACGTAACTCCAGAAACTGAAGCTATTACGAACTGACAATCTCAAATACGAACAGCTAGAACAGGCCAAAAGATTGAAGATGGCATCAGATTGAAGCATCCCCAACTCTCTTGTGGTTCCCTTTTTAGGTACTCCACATCGACGTCTGTTCGTAGATACGTATCGACGGTAGGTTTTCCGGTTTTACTTCCCGACGTGACAGCGACGACTCTCCGATGAGGTGCGGGCCCTGTGTTTTGCTATTACTGCGAGTCTTGTAAATATGGCTTTTCTTTAGTAATTTGCCCGGCTAAAACTCTCCCCTTTTATGATTAAGACAGCCTGCACCAACTTCCGGAGGGAGTGGGGACGTCAAAAAGTCACAAAAGTTCATATTGAGCAGTCCGTAAAACACATAAACGTTCACTTCAGTTAGCGTGTTACTTAATGTCTACGCTTTCCGCGAGATGGTGCTGACTTACTGGTGAATAGCTTTTGTTCCGTAAAATCTGCACTGATTAGTACTAGGTAAATCAAATAAATACAAAAGTCTTGTATTTCCCTTTCCCTTTATATTCAAGGATTAAGACGGCGATGGATGATGGTCTATTTAAAAGGTTTCTAGCCTTGAGGAATCTGAATAGTCCGCAAATGCCAATATGCACGCGCTCTACGTGCAGATTCACAACTAACGGCACACGACACTTTTAAACGTCCACACGTTAATATCTGAATACCGGTACCTCTGAATTCACTCGTATCAGCAGCTAATTTGACTTTCTGTCCTGTATATGCCCGTAAAGTTTCAATCTAGTACTAAAGTCCTAAAAACCCCTTAATACTCAGTTGCTACCAACAGTCAGAGATGGTACACTACTTCACTTTTAATCTCCGTAATATTCTAACAGTTTATCTTGAATCTTAACATGATAAAGTCTAATCTAATTATTGTCTCGCTGACTGACACGGGTTCCCCGCCGTTTAACGAAACAATCAAGGAAAAAAGGCGGCAATAATGACGATCAGGCCTTTTTATAGGTTTTTCATCACAAGAGTTTAACGTCACTGACTTCTCTATGACGGAGTTTCCGTGGCTTTACTGTACTTAGAAATTAAACCACTTGCTGATATACTATAATTTTGATCAGCAATTACCGAACTACACTATTTTCCCCTCTAAAAATTCTGTTCTTAATTTTAAATTTTTGTTTCAATAGCTTTGATCACTGTAAACTGTGGTGTGCGTACTGTAAGACCTTTGGTACACACACCATCAGATTATTTGACTTGTCGCTCTAACGAAGTAGGCGAGTGTCAGCAATACGTCTCGTGGTGTTATCGTGGCGTGTTTATCTTCAGCCGTTAGGTCAGACGATAGAAATGCCACTTGCACGCTTAGAGTAGCTGATTGACGGTGACCAACTTTAAACAGAACTTGATTGTTTTTCAAAAACACATTTATTAAAATAATAACAAGAACAAAAATAACTTAACTTGGTTCTGGATGCTATTTACAATTGACAATCTGAAGTTCCTTTGGTCTTGGTAAGTTAATCTTATTCTCACATATCTCTGTTACTTGACAAAATGTCTAGTCATTTCTCTTCATGGCTATGGACAGGAATATGCTAATCTTATTAGGCGCAGACTGAAACTTGACTACAGACTAATGCAGACTGGTACAGACTGGTGCAGGCAAATGCAGACTGACTAATTGGAGGTCCGTACACACGTTATAATACCTCGCGCGTTCAGGTATCACTGCGCGAGTGTGATCCGCGAGGAGAAAACGTTCTATGTTAGCAGCAATCTCATTGGCTTCGTTACATAATAATACGCGGATCGGCGGAAGCAGAATTTGGTCCGTCTCTAAGACAGCGCCATCTCGTAGTACGGAGACGGACGAGCGCTGCGCCTGCGCTATTGTGCTTAGCGGGGTGTGCTCTAGTGGGAAAGTTGTGTACGTGCTATCTACGCGGAACCATGTACACAACAAAACTGAACCGAGGTATTACAAGATGCTATACACCCTACTGTATAAATCAGTGACAATATAATTATACCGATTCCTGTTTTCGACAAAGCAAAAGCAGATCTCCCCAATATAATTGGAGTTGTTGTTCAGAAAGATGAACAGGGCCTGCACAAGACTGGACGGATATGTGGGATTCTTGACAAATTGTATAACAGGTATACAGGGTGTTTCAAAATTGACCGGTATATTTGAAACGGCAATAAAAACTAAATGAGCAGCAATAGAAATACACCGTTTGTTGCAATATGCTTGGGACAACAGTACATTTTCAGGCGGCCAAACTTTGGAAATTACAGTAGTTACAATTTTCGACCAGAGATGGCGCTGCAAGTGATGTGAAAGATATAGAAGACAACGCAGTCTGTGGGTTCGCCATTCTGTACGTCGTCTTTCTGCTGTAAGCGCGTGCTGCTCACAACGTGCAAGTGTGCTGTGGACAACATGGTTCATTCCTTAGAACAGAGGATTTTTCTGGTGTTGGAATTCCACCGCCTAGAACACAGTGTTGTTGCAACAAGACGAAGTTTTCAACGGAGGTTTAATGTAACCAAAGGACCGAAAAGCGATACAGTAAAGGATCTGTTTGAAAAATTTCAATGGACTGGGAACGTGACGGATGAACATGCTGGAAAGGTAGGGCGACCGCATACGGCAACCATAGAGGGCAACGCGCAGCTAGTGCAGCAGGTGATCCAACAGCGGCCTCGGGTTTCCGTTCGCTGTGTTGCAGCTGCGGTCCAAATGACGCCAACGTCCACGTATCATCTCATGCACCAGAGTTTACACCTCTATCCATACAAAGTTCAAACGCGACAACCCCTCAGCGCCGCTACCATTGCTGCACGAGAGACATTCGCTACGATATTGTGCACAGGATTGATGACGGCGATATGCATGTGGGCAACATTTGGTTTACTGACGAAGCTTATTTTTACCTGGACGGCTTCGCCAATAAACAGAACTGGCGCATATGGGGAACCGAAAAGCCCCATGTTGCAGTCCCATCGTCCCTGCATCCTCAAAAAGTACTGGTCTGGGCCGCCATTTCTTCCAAAGGAATCATTGGCCCATTTTTCAGATCCGAAACGATTACTGCATTACGCTATCTGAACATTCTTCGTGAATTTGTGGCGGTACAAACTGCCTTAGACGACACTGCGAACATCTCGTGGTTTATGCAAGATGGTGCCCGGCCACATCGCACGGCCGACGTCTTTAATTTCCTGAATGAATATTTCGATGATCGTGTGATTGCTTTGGGCTATCCGAAACATACAGGAGGCGGCGTGGATTGGCCTCCCTATTCGCCAGACATGAACCCCTGTGACTTCTTTCTGTGGGGACACTTGAAAGACCAGGTGTACCACCAGAATCCAGAAACAATTGAACAGCTGAAGCAGTACATCTCATCTGCATGTGAAGCCATTCCGCCAGACACGTTGTCAAAGGTTTCGGGTAATTTCATTCAGAGACTACGCCATATTATTGCTACGCATGGTGGATATGTGGAAAATATCGTACTATAGAGTTTCCCAGACTGCAGCGCCATCTGTTGTTGACAATTGTAACTACTGTAATTTCGAAAGTTTGTCTGCCTGAAAATGTACTGTTGTCCCAAGCATATTGCAACAAATGGTGTATTTCTACCGCTGCTCGTTTAGTTTGTATTGCCGTTTCAGATATACCGGTCATTTTTGAAACACCCTGTATATTTCTGAACTGATTTCAATGATTGAGCACAAATGTCAGACATATTCATTACTTCATGGATGTAATGATCTGAAAATGTTGCTAACTATTCAAGTAAATAATTAATATTGTAAGTTTCAGTACTTACACTGTATTATGTTTTATATATATTTTAAGTACCTAAACGCCTTTCAAACAACCTAATTAAAAGTTCTCCTCCAGATCCGAATTCGACGTGTCCAAAGAGAAATTCTTACTCCTGGTGGATATGCCAGACACAAAGGTATCATTAAGAACTGCTGCCAAGATGGCAGCCTTGGGATCAGGACAAGGATTTGTTCGCTGTGTGTGTAAGAATGCATGTATTTCAAAGAAGTGCTTTTGTAGGAAAAAGGGAAACCTTTGTAACTCGAAATGTCACCACAGTTTGCGTAGCAATAGCAAATAATCAAAATTTAATTGTTAAATTTATTTGGTACATTTCTCTTTTATTAAGACTGTAGCAACTTTTGTAATATGTATGAGTAATTAATATACTTTTACCGTATGATTATTTTGTTTCCACTTCCATAACTAATACTGTTAACATGACTCTGAAATGTTCCTTAAAATGTTTCTTCAGTGTATGGTTATTTTTGTATTGCTGTAGTTAATGTCTTAGATGTATGACCAATATTCCCAGTAAATATTGCATTGCACAATACAAAAATGCTTTTTTTATTTCAATCAACAAGTAGTTGCTCTTAATTTTAATATTTGCCCCTAAATGAATTTTGTGAAAGCTAGTGCTCTCTAGTTTGGTTCCCAGAACTGTTCCCATAACTGATAGTACTGTCTTGTACTACTACTACCTCGTGTTGCAGGAAAAATATTCACTTGGCGTTGACCTTAAACATTTCCACTGAGTGATCCAAATACTGTGTTTTTGCATTAACTCCACTCACCTTGTTTCTACACAGGTGGCAATTGGTGGTAGATATTGTGCTCTGTGACGTCTGCTCAGTTCCTACTTAAACTGGGATGATCACATGTATAAAGATGCAGGAATGGCGGGACAGTCTGAGGAAAAGTTACAGGATGCATAGAGACTGTTTAAAACTACGTTGGAATTTTAGCATAGCTTTAAGTTCGGAAAGGTGGCTCGTTTCTAGATATGAGAGTGCCATAAATAAGATTCACTAGTAGCTGTAATAATTAAAAGACATCTCCATAGAATCCAACGCAGGTATGTGGTTGAGTGGAGAGACTTGATTCCAAAACATTTTCTACCAGAAAATGTAACACTATAGATCTTAAAAGACAGTGTACATTTATGATTTCAGTCCAGCGTTACATTTTTTAACTGTTTTGTCACATAGCATACCATATACTGTATGTGATCATTTTCAATCAACAATAGCAGAATCTGTGACATAGCTTCAGAATTGAATGCCGTACAAATAATGGAGGAATATCTAGTGGCAGCTTAAGGGAGTTGCAAATACCGGCTTCGTACCATGTTCCTCAGCCGAATCACTTTCTAAATTCGATATTTTATTATGAGTTTCCACTGCTGGCGACGAGCGTCCACACTTTCAGTCTGTTAATACAAACCCAATGATCACTGTCTATATTCAGTGTTGTGGGTTTTCTTAGTAGCTGGTCGTTTGTAAGGCGATTACGTCTCTGTTCCTAAGACACACTTGTACCATTTGCAAGAAAAAACAAATGAGACCTGTCCGTCCATCACAGATTTTCGCTCAGTATTGTTTGGTACCACCAGCATTCAGTTTACGGCGAAGTATTATACTTAGTAGTAGGGGATGTGTGACAGAATCGCCATGATCAGCAGGCTTATAAATTATGTGTGCATTCTGACATATGCTAAGAAAATTATTGTGTCCTGTCGTAAGGAATGTATAGAATTGATGTGGACAATTGTGATAGCCGTAAGGGGAATAAAAAATCTTTTACGTGGTAATTTAAGGCCAGTCACACCAAGGATATAGACTTTCACATTTCCACAGCCGTCAGGAGATGGTATTTCTGATACTTCGCACACTGCCGACTGTTATCTGATTCAGGCTGCAAAAGTAATGTTTAATTGTAAGTACAGTTATAAAATATATGTGACTGGTTTCCTACGACGATTCTGTCTGGCGTGCAGGAGCGCACGTTGTGGCAGTAGGCTGCGGCCAGAACGATTGACATCTCCATCTTACGGTGGGATCCGTCCGAACTGGGCAGGCCGGAGTACAATAACGCAGCTGCCCTAACCCTGTCGCCGTCTAGGAAGATGCCCAGCGAACTGATACTCAGTAATTGTTGGACAGCCTTCGTGATGGTGCGTGTTTCCCCTCAAAATTTGAGAAGATTCAATATGTACATGTGTTTGCTCCGGACAGTTATTCCCTCCCATGTAAACTGTCCAGTTAACTGCTTTTACATATTTCCCATCTGTACTTGGTTGAAAGAACATCGATTGTGGTGCGTGTTGTGTGCATCTAGATGGTGAAAGACAGGTGGAAGGGATGTTTGTTGGTTCTCTGGACATGAGATACACCTTAGTTGACTTTGTAAAGCAGGATGATTTGAAGTTTGTTATATCGTGGACATAGGTATAAGTTTAAAAAAATACGAGTGGAGCTACCAGCTTCCTCTATTTATTCAAGTTAAGACGTAAAAATCTTCGCAGACGGTATAATTTTCTAGTTACTTAGTGGCTTGCAGCGCGTTCCACCTCGCTTCATTACGCTTACGTTTCCGGTTTCTAGAGAACTAATTTGGGCTGTTTATCTTCAGTATAATACTGCGAAATTCTATCATATTCTGGCAAACCATGTGAATAAACATATGTTCTTGTAATCCCAAAGTATGGTATGGGTACAGAAAACGTGGGAGCATGCAAGAAAGCAACCAGGTCAGGGCCGCAAACAGTAAAGTCTTTGTGCCGCGGGTACCAGCCTTTGTACACCAGTTCTGAGAGTGACAGCGGTCCGCTGAGGGCGCTATGATCGTGTATCAGGCACGCTGTGTGCAGGGACAGACGCTTGGCCCCGGTGGATGACCGACCGAGCTCACGTGAAGTATCTAGTGATGTATGGACTATATACGGTGGATGTGTTTTTTTCTTTCTTTTTGGTATTTGTATGCCTACGCCATATACGAGGGTTGCAGCTTAAATAGTGGCAACCATTTATTCACAACCTATACAAAAGAGTTACATGTTTGCACCCGTTACCGTTCTTCAAAGTAGTCACCAACGTTGTGTAGAACCCGTTGCGACGTGGAAGACGAACTTTAGACTTATCCATTCGCACCATTAACAGAACAGACTCTGCTAACGGTGTATTACATTGCTACCAACGGGTTCTACACAACGCTGTTGACTGCTCTGAAGGACGGTAATAGGTGCAAACATGTAACTCTTTTGTACCGGTTGTGAACAAGTAGTTGCCACTATTTAAGTTCCAACCTACGTACCTACGAGTGTTTAGTGGTCGGTAACTATATGCAGGATGCAGAAGTCATTGTGTATGGTGCAGGGTACAAATTGTATTTACTACATGGATATAGTTTATTGTGATATTGAACTTCCTGGCTGATTAAAACTGTGTGCCGGACCGAGACTCGAACTCGGGACCTTTGCCTTTCGCGGGTAAGTGATCTACCAACTGAGCTACCCAAGCACGACTCCCGCCCCGTCACGGGCCCGCGAGAAGCAAAGGTCCCGAGTTCGAGTCTCGATCCGGCATAGAGTTTTAATCTCCCAGGAAGTTTCATATAAGCTCACACTCCGCTGTAGAGTGAAAATTTCATTCTATTGTGATATTGTCTTGTTGGAGATCCGTTTCACGCTGAACAATTCGAGATTTCCTCGACAGTAGCGGAGCGGTGTAATTGAGGAAGTGCCTTTCGTGATATTTTCCGTGTTTCACGATCTGTAGACCACTTTTGTACGGTTTAATTATCACTGCGATATGACAGCTGTGTGATATTTTCGACCTGTACAAAATGGCATTGGTCTTGTATATCTTGTAATTATTCCGTACGCAGAATAAATGGCTAACAGTGCTTCCACACTGGCAGCAGCAGCAGTTTGGTGGGTAAATTCAGTAAGAGGCAAACATAACGCTCCATTTACAAGACATCCTTTGTGCGGGGCATAGGAGCCTCTACAAACTGGTTCGAACAAGATGGGGAAAGGTATCAACGGAAAGTTCTGTGATGTCGGAGAGTAACATGATGCCTTCTTTGTTCGAGTGTTCAGACACACGTCCAAGCAGACAATCCACCTATGGAGGGGCGCTGTCCCTCATCCGCCATTGTGCCTTTAGGGCATCTCCAGACCAGCAGCTGTAGGACGTCGAAGATTCAGCGAACATTTGAGCAATTTTTCACTTCTGTAGGACAAAAATGTCTCTGAGCACTATGGGACTTCATTTCTGAGGTCATCAGTCCCCTAGAACTTAGAAGTACTTAAACCTAACTAACCTAAGGACATTACACACATCCATGCCCAACGCCAGATTCGAACCTGTGACCGTAGTGGTCGCGCAGTTCCAGCTGTAGCGCCTAGAACCGCTCGCCCACTCTGGCCGGCTCTGTAGGACAGGGCTTTGAATTGTTGTGATTTCCCAGTCTGTGCTTAGACGTCGGTGTGCGCTTCGAGCGATGGGGAAAATAACGCCCCTGAATTCAGGAGCAGCAGATACAAACTAAGTCCACTCATCATTTCGGAAAAGTGATGAACACCATAGCAGCTGTAGGACTCAGAAATTTGTCTCTCTCTGGCAGTGCATTCAAGCAAGCAGCTAAGACTCGCAAAGTGGTGAGCGTCCTGTTTAGTGTTACAGAGATATTTCTTCTTACTTCCGAATATCATCGTTTCGGCGTGTAATATCAGATATTGCACCTGATATTTATTTCAGAATCTGTTTCCCAAAAAAGTGTGTGAAATGTCTCAGGCAATTTTCACAAGTGTGCCGCGATCTTTATCGGGTATGTCGGTATACATCGCAAAAGTGAAGAAAAATACTGTGCAGTAACGTTTTTGAAGGTGTATTTAGAAACATTCAATTGGATTTAGAAACTGCTGAAGCAGCTGATACTGAAAGACCAGTGTATTTCCCACAAAACCCCGTGAAGTATCCTAGGGAGGCTTTCACAGGTGTGTCGAAACTTTTCTTTAGAGTCCTTGTTCAAGTGTGGCCGTAGTGGTATTCCTCAGAATAACACGTGTACTTCTGCAAATATACTCGCGTCATCTATCTATAATTCTTGTTCTCTCTCTCTCTCTCTCTCTCTCTCTCTCTCTCTGTCTCTGTCTCTGTGCAGTGGTACATTTAGTTCCTGTGTCATCTTCAAGCTATGTATGTGACAGTATTCCGCAACATCAGATGTGATAACTCCTGAAGCATTTCGTGTTCAGCAACAAAGAGTATCTGTTCGCTGGGGCATGGGAAGGAGGAAGGCCGAGGGGTACTTCCGACATTACAGGAAGTAGGTGGCCACTCCTTCGGCTGCAGCGTGGCCGTTCCGTAAGCTGGCGTGTGACCTCTGGGGACAGTGAGCGCGCGCACTGGAGTGAACGTCTTGCCTCTTGTGCTTTGGAAGACTCTTTGGACTTTTATTGAAAGACCTGCAGTTACAGCACAGGCGTTTATCAGCGTGAATTGCGAAGTGTAACTTAGCTCCATCACCCTGCAGCTTCATTGTTTCATGAAACGTATTTGTCTTCACCAAATATCGTTGCTATTGACACAGTTCTCAGATGCATGGTTACAGGTAATATACGCCCTCCAGCAGACACATCTCATCCATTTAACACAGTTAACAATTATATCCATCCTCCCAGTCCAGCAGCTAGACACAGACAGACCTTTTCCCGCCATATTAGAGTACGTCACAGGATGGGGTGCGGGGGGGGGGGGGGAAGGAACGACAGCGCACTCTAGTGGTGGTGCTGTGAAGTACGTCAGTTGGACTCCAAAACTCATGGTGAAAACGCTGGATGCAGCTACTGTCTATGACAACTTAAATTCCTTAAATGAAAATGCATATAAAATAAAGACTTACGTCTGTCCTATCCAGCAGCCCAGCACAGACTGAGTCCTTTTCCCACCCATTTCCAGATAGGAGAGGGTATGGGAAGGGAGTGGAGGGCAAAGGTGTGTGGGGTTAGGTTACTAAAGGTAGCCCAATTGATCTGTTTATCCCGCAAAATTTTTACTTCCCGCTATGACATCACTGAGATGTTGTCACATCTATGGCCGCCAGCTTGGATGCGCCATCTTGAATAAATTTTTCAATGGTTCATAGAGGGGTGATCTATAGTCTTCCCTACTACTCACGTCAACACCAAATTTGTGCTGGTGGTGCAGTTCATCTGATAAACTGCAAAATATATCTGCCATCAAGACGCTCGAGCTTCAGTGCTAGTGAGGCTGACTTTCTGAATGGTGAGACCATGTGCATTATTTGTCGCAGGAAAGTGTGCAACATTGACAAAGCCGATTTTTAAAACTGTGATTGGTAATTTTCTGTGCCTCATAGAAAACGGTATACATAAAAACGCCAGTCCCCCTTCACAAGGTATCATGCAGTGAGACAAATTAAATTAGATCTCTACAACAGATTTTTGTGGTTCCTTGTTTAATTCATAATAGTGTTTAGTTCTGACATATAAAGAGGTTGGGCTTCGCTCTGATCTAAGTGCTTTTACAGACGTGAATGTGAAAATAATAAACTCGCTTAAGAGAGAACGCTTCACGAATTGAGAACACTTTTTTGTTTTTGAAATGTGTGAGGATATGACTTCATTTATTACACTGAAAGTTATGTTTCACTAAAACAGTATAGGTGATTGTTACGTAAGGGATATGTTCTTCATACCATAAACACTTCACTTGAAAATGGCGATCAATTCCATTTCCATTTTATTTAGTCAGATACTACAGTCAAAATTTGGCTGCCTAATAGAGATGTCTAAAATATTTACTCACATTTTACAATATACTCACTGCAATACATGATATCTACACTCTTTTAAAGACGATGACTAAATTCATATATTTCCACTGTCTGTGATACCATAAAACGCTAATATTTTTGCTAAGATTCATAGTTCACTGTGACTTGTATAAAATAATTTTATAAGGAAATTTATATCTACAGTATTGTTAGTTTCTCCTGTCATTCCGTCTGTAACATAGACACGCAGTAAGACGTGGATATTTTTTCTTATTTCTTTATATTCTGTGGCTGTACATATCAGATTAAATTCAATGACTAGGCAGAGGTGGAAAGTGACATAGAGGGAAAATTTTCAGTGGTGTATAAGACAGAAAGTTGGGTAAATATTGTGTGCATATGTGTGAGACGAAATGTAATTTCGAGGCAGTGCAGTATTAACAGAGGTAAAAAAAAAATGCAGTGTGTGTGTGTGTTTGTGTGTGTGTGTGTGTGTGTGTGTGTGTGTGTTTGTTTGTGTGTGTTGAGAAAGGTAGAAGAACAAGAACAAGAACAACTTAAACGATGTCGATGGCTAAAAAGATAGTGCCCTATCTGGAGTCTAATTAAAATTACTTCCTCCAGACGACGAGGCCAAGAGGCATAGGTCCAAGCACTGGGAAGAGGTTTGACGTCCCATAATTTATTATCGGGAAGTGCAGACTAGTGTGTGTGCCATAAAAGAGCAACACGGCGACATAAAACGGGAGACCGCTATATCGGGTGCCTCGTTTCCACGGATAACAACATGACCTGCAGCCAGAGGAGTGCCACAGAGACGTCTCCCAAGTGAAGCATGTGGAGGTAGTTCTGAATCCGGTGGACCAGAGGATAGACGGGATAAAAAGCTTGGAGATTGAGAAGAGAGCTGATCGAATCAAAGCATACAATATACCGTATCCGCTTGTAGCGACGGTTGTATTGGACAGCCTGGAGAACAGCGTAAAACTCCGCAGTAAAAATCGAACGCTATTAGGGAAGCCGAAATCTAATAGGGGTGTAGCCAACAATATAGGCACTCCCAACACCAAATGTTGTCTTTGAGCCATCAGTGTAAATCAATGTTGCATCCTTCGTATGCGCGCATAGAGCCGCAAATGCCCGACTATAAACTATAACGGATACTATCCTTGGGAAGCTGGCAAACGTCATGGAGAAGGCAGGTTCGGGGCACCGTACCCCTATTTCTGAAGAAAGTTTTTGCAAATTGGGAGGAAAGAGAATGTAGCAGTTGACAGAAGCAGACTCCCAGTGGTAGTAGCGGGCTGGTGTAAAATGCTCCAGACTCTAAACGCAACCCATGGTTTTGGACACAGCTGAAACGGCGAAGAATAGTTGACTGTGCAAAGGAGTAAACCATGCTTCCATAGTCAAATTTCGAGAGCACTAAGGCGCGATATAGGCGGCGGAGGACCACTTGGTCCGCTCCCCAGTAGGTACCACTCAGAACATGGAAGGAGTTGAGGGACCGCAGATAGTGAGCCAAAAGATATGAAACGTGGGAAGACCAGCACAGTTTTCTGTCAAACATTAGTCCCAAGAATTTAGCGACGTTCGCGAACGGAAGGTCAACAAGGTCTAGATGTAGGGAAGGCGGATAAAACTCCATACGATGCCAAAAATTTACACAGCCGGTCTTACTGGGAGAAAATCGGAAGCCGGTTTCGATGCTCTATGAGTGGAGGCAATCGAGACATCCTTGAAGACGTCGCTCAAGAAGGCTGATCCGTTGAGAGCTGTAGTAAACTGTAAAATCGCCAACAAAGATAGAGCCCCAGACATCGGGATGGAGACAGTCCATAGTTGGATTTATGGGGATGGCAAACAGTACAACACTTAGCACAGAGCCCTGCGGCCCCAAGTTGTATTGGGACGAGTTATGGGAGAGAGTTGTGTTTACCTGCAACTTAAATGCGTGCTATGTCGTAATTTCAGGAATGAAAAGTGATAGTCCACCTTGAAAGCCCCAAGAGAACAGGGTGCAGAGGATGCACGTCCTCCGCCACATATCATATGACCTCTCCAGATAAAAAAATATACCTACCGTTGGCGTTTCGTGAAAAAGTTGTTCATGATATAACTGGAGAGAGAAACAAGATGGTCATCTGCGGAACGATGCTTTCGGAAACCGCATTGGGCAGGTGTTAAAAGGTTTCGGGGCTCCAGCCACCAGCCTAAACGACAATTTACCATCCGCTCCAAAACCTTACATACACTACACGTGACGGAAAAGGGGCGATAGATCCGGAACAGGAATGACGATAGCTTCCCGCCATCTTCTGGGAAAGGTACTGTCAGTCGAAATTCGATTATAAGGGCAACGGAGGTAACGCAGACTACGGTATGATAAAGAGAGCAACATCTGGACGAGGAAGCCATCCGGTCCTGGGGCGGAAGAGCGAGACGAAGAGAGAGGGTGCTGGAATTCCCACATAGGAAAAAACAGTATTATAGCTTTCGCGATTTTGAGAGGAGAAAGCTAGAAGTCGCACTTCAGTTGTTCGTATCTTTGAGAGAAAGGCTTGCGGGTAATTGGAAGAGCTCGAAATCTCAGGGAAATGTTGACCCAATGAGTTAGAAATTGTGACTGGGTCCGCTACGGTATCTTGCGTGACAATTAGCCCAAGGATCGGGGAGAAACTATATTCGCTGGATAACCACCGAACTCGACTCCAAACTACAG
Organism: Schistocerca gregaria; assembly: GCF_023897955.1. Taxonomy (NCBI): domain Eukaryota; kingdom Metazoa; phylum Arthropoda; class Insecta; order Orthoptera; family Acrididae; genus Schistocerca; species Schistocerca gregaria. The sequence continues at coordinate 81,113,656 of NC_064931.1, forward strand.
ATAAGAGAGTGGAGGTGTTAAAGGAACTGGTGAAGAAGTCCCAACTTGCCTCCTTGCTATCTCGGATGATGGGACGTCATCGCAAATGTAACTGCCTATAGCGGATACAGTTGGCCAAAGTAGAATCGTGGCGGAAAACGCGAATAGCACGTCACCGCTCGCGTATTGCGTCACGGCAAGCCCCGTTCCATCAAGGAACGGGGGGGGGGGGGGGGGGGGGCGCCAGAGCAAAGGGGAGGTTCGAGGTATTGAACGTTCTGCTGCTGTAAGATTAACTTACGGAACATGAGTAACCTGATCATCGATGCTAGGAAATGGACTGTCATCAAATGTTATTACAGAGGAGAGAAGAGTCCAATTGGCTTGGTGTGGTGAGCGTACTGTAAGACCTTCAGTACGCACACCATCAGATTATTTGACTTGTCGCTGTAACGAAGTAGGCGAGTGTCAGCAATAAGTTTCGTGGTCTTATCGTGGCCATTAGGTCAGACGATGGGAATGCCACTTGCACGCTTAGAGTAGCAAATTGACGGTGGCCAACTTTAAACAGAACATGATTAATTTTCACACACATTTATTAAAATAATAACAAGTATAAAAATTACTTAACTTGTTTCTGGATGTTAGTTACAATTGACAATCTGAAGTTCCTTTGGTACTGCTACGTTAATCTTATTCTCACATATATCTCTGATACTTGAAAAAAGTGTCTATACATTTATCTTCATGGCTATGTACAGGTATATGGTAATCTTATTAGACGCAGACTGAAACTTCACTATAGACTGTTACAGACAAATGCAGACTGACTAACTGGAGGTCTGTACACACGTTATAATACCTCACGCATTCATGTATCACTGCGCAAGTGTGATCCGCGAGGAGAAAAGGTTCTATGTTAGCAGCAATCTCATTGGCTGCGTTACATATTAATACGCACATCGGTGGAAGCAGGATTTGGTCTGTCTCTATGGCAGCGCCATCTCGTAGTGCGGAGACGGACGAGCGCAGCGCCTACGCTGTTGTGCTTAGTGGGGCACACTCTAGTGGGAAAGTTGTGTACGTGCTGACTACGCGGAACTATGTACACAACACTAGGGATAACTTCTAGCGTCTTGGGCGTATAGATGGCAGTTGTGGCTGTAACCGAAGGACACATGGAAAATGGTCACTCGAGTATGGATCAGCAAGACCAAACCATTCAAAGTGACAAGCTAACTGAACAGTACCAACTGAAAGGTCCAAATGAGAGAAGGTTGACGTGGAGACAGACAAAAATGTAGGTTCCCCAGTGTTGAGGGAAACAATATTCACTTGGTGGAATAGGTCAATCAATAGGGAGTCTCTTTGAGAAGGTTGCTGATATTCCCAAAGTGAGTGGTAGGTACTGAATTCCACAGTCAGCAAATAAGGAGGTGGTAGCTGACCAAGGAGATGAAAGAGATCGGCTCTTGCCATTGGTGAGGATAATGAAATGTATAAGGTACAATGAGAGAAGGTATATCGAGAAAGGGAAAGATGTCCAGTGACTGCTTGGAATGAACTGTTTAAGGGGATTAGGTGATAATGGATAGTATCATGAAGAAGAATCATAAGTCCCTCGTTGCTGGAGTGCCATTAACAGATGGGAGATTAAACTGGACTGATTAGAAGTGAGGGAAAATAAAGCGATCGTGGGGACATAGCTGTGTTTCCTGAAGACAGAAGACGACCAGGGAGTAGGATCATAAGAGGATCGACAAATCATCCTTACTAGAGAGAAGTCTGTGGATTTTAAAATTGGATAATTGACATAGGGTGGACAGGAAATTAAAAATCTCGCCACAGTTGCTGTTAACTCAGGGACCGCTGAGAGCTGACGGCCGACGGCGTGAAATGGCAGTCAGCCCAAGGCAGATCCTCATCCATAGTTTGTTCAATAGCAGCTCCTGCCGCTAGTGATCGGGTGGTTGATCAGCCGCCAGCAGTGCATTTCAGGGACATGGAATATGGCTGAGGGCGGCTACTGCTGGGTGGCGCTGTGGAAGAGACACACCGTGGAGGAGGAGGAGGAGAGGAACTTTGTTTCTTAAGAGCTTTCTTCGAAGCAGAACCTTGAGAAGAGGAAGGAGTCGATAGTTAAGAGGTCTGGATATGTAAAAAGTCTTCGCCAGTGGGCTCTTTCTTGGAAGTCCGGAAGTCCGATTTTGGGGCCCATGATTCTGCAGGAGCCGATGAAGGTTGAGCCTTAGAGTGAGTGGGTAATACTGGGGGAGGTTGAACGGGCCATCTTTGGGCTGACCGATCTCACTACTGTGGCTCTGAAGATGAGATCTCAAGTCTGTGTGGCTATCTCCTTAGTAGGTCGAGGATCGACGAGGACAGTGCTATATTTACCCACTGGCAGCATAGAGGGCTTTCTACTGGCGAATAACTTAAGAGGAGCAAAGGTAGACACCTTTTTTCTTCACTCAGATTTCCTGAATAATTCGTTCATATTTAAAGGTAGGGCAATCGCTAGAGGAAGCAGTGTGGTCGCCCATACTGTTAATGCAACAAGGGGATGGAAGTGAACAATCACACTCATGGGAATCCTAGCAACATGTAACGCATTTCGCCGTATTGGAACATGAATGGCTGGTGTGATTAAACCACTGACACCGATAGCAATGCATAGGACTGAGGATTTAAGGGCGAAGAGAAATGATCTCACATCCCACTTTAATGCTGAATGGAAGTTGAACTCTGTCAAACGTCAAGAAGACAGTACAAGTCAGTTCCAATTCTTTTTCAACCCGTTTCATGACGCGATGTACGGCCGTTAAGTCTTGATCAGACAGGTAATTTTGAATGTCCTCATTGGATAATCCGTCGAGTGATCTTGCACAAACCACCTCGTGCGATGAGTTTAACGTACGCTGCGCCTCCACCCAGGCAGGGAAGGTGTGTAACAGTATAGTTCGAAGCAATGTTTGTTCCTGGATGACACTGTCTGCTTCTAATAACAAGGTGCCATATCGTAACCGGGAACAAGACTTGACTGGTCCTGAAATTGCATCGACACCTTTCTGACTAATGAAAGGATTGACTATGGAGAAGTTTTGACCTGCGTCAGACCGAGAAACAACTAGGAACTTTGGCACTGATGGTTGAGTTGGCCGTGGCTGAGACTAATCTAGCTTTCTCTTGTGGGCAGAAGTTGTAAGAGTAAAGGAAACCATTGCGACAGTGTCCCCCATGATTACTGGCCTCTCTGATGGCGCGCTCCTTCCTATTGGGGGTCCATACCTCAGGTCACACCTCCTGAGAAACAGACGGAGAGACCAATCGGCACGTTCGGAAGATACCAGCTTTGGTAATCACCCCTCCCTGCACCTGCCCTTTACCAAGGGGTGTGTACTAATTATAGTTGTCTACCCAGGGTGGGGAATTACGTGTTACCCCGTCACCGGACACGCACAGGGAGGAAATAAAGAGAAAGGAAGGAACAAAGATGAGAAAGGGTCTCAAACGCCTCCTAGGAGGAGAAGGTTAAGAGAAGAATCAAGAAAAAGTGAAGGAAAAAGTGAGGACCGAGACTTTCCAGTATAGAGAGAAAAGAAGGGAAACTACGTCTTACAGTCATAAGCGTCTGTCTCCGGACGCAGGCACAAAACATACTCCCAAAGAGAGGGTGAAAAGAAAGTAGAGAGGTGGGGAGGGGGAATGGATCTAAGACAGGGAAGGATATAGGCAGGGAACGTATGCAGCACAGAAGGGAAGGAGAGCTGCACTGGCTCGGGGTCCCATGCTCGCCACGCACGTATCTACAAAAGAGTGGTGGACACCCTGGGGGGACTGTCATGTAGTGTTGTACGAGTTGTCACACATTAATTTCAAACTTATTTAATTTATTATTAACATTTTATTTTCTGACATCTGACTTGCTATATTTTTTGACATCTGACTTGCTATCATTTGCCAACTTGTTTCTCAGTGCAATATTATTAAGTGTTAATTACAGTCAATATTGTATACCCTTTTAAATGAACTTTGTTCACGCTTGAACACATTCTGGAGAGGGCAGCATGCAGATCTTACGCAGGTGGTGGGGGCAAAAAGTCATGTCCAGTAGTTCAAATGGTTCTGAGCACTATGGGACTAAACTTCTTAGGTCATCAGTCCCCTAGAACGTAGAACTACTTAAACCTAAGTAACCCAAGGACAACACACACATCCATGCCCGAGGAAGGATTCGAACCTGCTACCGGAGCGGTCGCGCGGTTCCAGACTGTAGCGCCTAGAACCGCGTGGCCACTCCGGCCGCCTGTCTAGTAGTCAAATGGACTATGCTTACTGGTTCTCTTCTTCCGCCGTCAGGTACAACTGAGTCATCCATGAGGTTTCTACCGATCTTCCCTCAGACACGAAATTTTCTTGGATCGTTTAAATTACTCTTGAAATCTATTTACATTAGTGTGTTTCACTTCAAAATATATATCATTTTTTACAATATGTTTAATTTTTGTAACCTTTCCTGTGTAAAACGCTGCTTTCTCAGTACCATCTACACCACAGTGAGATGACACCCACGGATTTACCATTTTCTTGTTCTCCTGTTGTACAGATGGAATAACTTCTGGGAATACCTTAACATCAGCGACGTTTGAATATTGTGAATTTATAACGATTGACAGTGACGCTCTGGAATTACGAACTGTGACTTTTGTGGAATGTGTGCAATAATTTGCGTAGTTGAGTTATTTCAGCTCTGATGGAATAAACTTGCCCCTCAATATTTGAGCCAAGTGGCCCTAGAATAAGACATTTTTGTTGTGTATTTATTGGTCAAAGTTTCCTTTTCTTTCCATCACTCAGTCAACTGGGCAAAAGTAGAATTATTGATCTTCACGGTTTCACGGATTTCTTGCTTCCAGTACTGTAGCATACAGTATGTATAACTGTTACATGTTTTATAGTTATCCGGTATGTCAAATTTGTGTTGTAATTAAGTAAACATAGTTGGAGAGATTGGGAAATTGAATTCTTCAGCATTCATTTATGAGCGAGATCGTTTTCATCTTTGTAGCTAGTATCGCGGTCTAAATGCTCAAATGGTGACATCTGTTCCGTTGGCTGTTCATCCAGTATTATTTTGGAGGGAACTGGTAATTTCCCTTCGAAGGCCATTGCTTTAGTTTTTTGTTTATTTTTAGTGCTATTTTAAATGGTCGTTCTGCCATATTGATTTAGCGACGGAAACTTCAGATCATTTTCTGCCTTCTGAATAACTATTTGCTGATCCGCGATGATCAGGGTATTTATGTGCGTGTATCCTAGTACTAATCTCAAACTTAACTAATTTCCAATTTCTGCTGTCCAAAAACGTCGTCTCCTTATATTGTGGGTGAAAGACTACACCCTTGTCTCACTCCAATGTTGATATTTAACTGTTCTGCATTCTCTTTTCCTTTCCTTATTATAATTTGTGTGTGTTGATGAAACTTATCCAGAAACTGTTTTGCAAGGTCTGAAGGATTCCCTATTGTATAATCAAATTTTGTTGTGTTTGCTGCCGGTCTGTGTGGCCGAGCGGTTGTAGGCGCTTCAGTCTGGAACCGTGCGACCGCTACGGTTGCAAGTTCGAATCCTGCCTCTGGCGTGGATGAGTGTGATGTCCCTAGGTTAGTTACGTTTAAGTAGTTCTAAGTTCTGGGGGACTGATGACCTCAGATGTTAAGTCCCATAGTGCTCAGAACTATTTGAACCATTTGTCCTCGTAACTTAGGCGCACCATGTCCGTCTTCTACGACAGATTGGGCTGCTGAATGATTTTTTTGAATGCGTTGCGTCAGTACAGCGAGTGCAATTGCCAGAACATTGCAATGACAATTAATATGCTCGTTCGAGCCATTGCACCACAAACTGTCCTTTGTGGAGGCCTTTGAGGTGTGGCTTCTGATCACGTGCCTCGTTTGGTTAAGCCGTCGCCACTTCGTACGAATTAGTTAACGTGCTTTTGCGCTCTGAGCGCTCTACAGCAGAGTTGTCGACGTTTTTTGTCTATCAAACAGTACAGTTAGTTCACAGAAACGGACGCGCGTAAAATTCCTGCGTTAGTACTATTTAAACTCGAATTTCCTACCTTATCCAGGTGGTATCGTCTAGTTGTCTCTGTGGTATACATAAATAAAAACTTCAATATCCGTGAACAAGTAATAAGACAAAAATAAATATACGTGTCCGTGTCAATGAAGACTTCAGCTTATGAAAGTTCACCAAATTGAACAAAATCTCTTCTGACACAGGACGCACTTATATTTACATGACATTAAATATTACAGATATTATTTCTGTTAATTTCGTAAAGTAGTCTCAACTTTTTGGAAAACGAGAAGGTAAAGTACAAAAATTTAGATGCAGCAGGACTCGACCTCTATACCGTCCTAATCTCTGCACTGCAATGTAATGCTTCTACGCACTACGCCTTTTTCTATTTTGCATTATTTCCGAGACAAGTGTGCAGGGATTGTCGAAACCCCGGCCATGCCTCCTTCCCGCCTGTCACTGTGCTGCTCCCTCACATGGACATTATACTAGGTTGGTTTTTGTCATATTTTTATTTTTTTTATTTGAAAATAGACCTCATATGGTCACGCTACAGTTTCATTTCTTCTATGACTGAAGTCTCCTCTTTCTCCAGTAGTCCTTCATATGTACGCTGTGCTGTTGCTTCTGTTCATCCATCCAGGCTGTTCACACTTCTCAGTTCTTTCGACTTGAAATCGCTCCAAATTTTGAATAATGTTTTATTATTTTTATTATTTTCTATATTTTTCCTTCATTCTCGTTTTTATTTTCATGAAAAGAAATCTTTATAGACATATATTCCACAATTCCTGGACCCAAAAGGAAAAAATATCTCTACGAAGAACACAATGAGACGAGGCAACAGAAAAAGGTAAAGAATAAAACTGTCCAGTTCCTTGAAGATTAAAGACAAGGTGCAACATATCTGCAAATAAAGCACGATAAAGTGGAAGCCCCTGCCACTTCCAACGAGCGTTTACCATATACTGGCCAAAAACGCGGGGTCGGCATCATTGTCACAGCCAACTACCTAGTGAACGTTGTGTCCGAGGAGCCATCACAGGCTTTGTCCGAGGGAAGACGGAAAAGTCCGGACACAGTGGAAGTTCAACCAAGAAAGCAGCTTCTGCTAACCGAGTAAGGAAAGCCAGTTGTCGGCGAATCCAGTGCCAATGTTCTACTGAGCAAGAGACAAGTCTGTGTGGTAATGTATCAGATTGAGGACATGTGTCGCAAAAAACAGTCGGACTAAAACCAATTCAGTGGATGTGTTCCTTGGTCCGGATCAGACTGTGATTGACCCTATACCACGATGAGGTGAGAAGGATAGCAATAATAAAGTGAAAACACACTGTTTTCCGGGATATCAATAGCGCGGCCACTTCAGCTGCGGAGGCGGATGATTGTATTCCCGAATGAGAAAGCAAAGATCTGGTGGTAAGATTTAGGCTCCTATAAAATTTATTGTAATATAAAATTCACGCAAGTGCCGCAATCTACAGTTGATCCGGCCAAAATCGGCGGAAGGAGTCAGGCTGGCCGGTCGAAGACACTAATAAGCGAGATTTAATTGAATGAACAGCTCGACTACATATTAAAACGTTACTCCGTATAAATAATACTGAAGCCTTTACTGATATGGGAAAGTCCCAACCCTCTAAGGGGACGGGGCCTCGAAATTATTCATACTGAAGTCGAAAAATATGAGTTTTTCAAAGGAAATGACCGGACAACTGCATCAATTTGCGCGCCAACGTCGCGGTGAGAGGTAATATTTGTGTAACATGATACACTTCACTGAAAATGTAGGAATCTAAGATCCGCATTTTGTGAAGAAGACTAAGGGAACGTCGTTGGTATTCGCGAATTGGCCCTTGAACTCGATTCGTCACCACTCGCCAGTTACGTGCAGTCGGTTTCATCGGGCGGCGATCCACAGCAATCACCACCGTAGCCCATGGAATGCCAACGTGTTGAAAAATCTGTAGTGGTAATAGGGTACATTCCCGTTCATTAATGCCGGCCACAAAGAGAAAAAAGGTATCTATTATGTCCTTGAGCCGGGTTACATCATCGATATTATGTAGCAGTACCAATACATCATTCGCCTACGCTCTTATCGAGAACATTTCTCCTTATATCTTCCAGTCACATAACTGATCAGCAATATGGCGAAGTAGCATCTCTAAGGACAAGACAAAAAGTGACGTGGAGAGGGGGCTCCAGTGCGGTACGCCCCGTTCGATGGTGCTCTGTGGAGTAAATTGTCCATTCATTCGGACAGATGCGTGAACACTTGTAAAAGCATATGACACATAATATGATTGAGAATGGTAGCCTTAACAACTAATCATACCTAAGTCGAAAAATATGAGTTTTCCAATGAAAATGACCGGACAACTGCGTCAATTTGCGTGCCAACATCGCGGGGAGGGTGACGGACGCGGTGAAATCCCTTATTAAAGTCATTAAAAAGCCAGGTTCCAGAGATAGGTGTCACTGAAGCCACCGGGTTACGTCCCAGCATTTAACTACAGAAGTCAGAATCGTGAGCCCAGGCACACAGCTTTGGTGAACGGCCAGAATTTTCTCTAGCAGTATCGACAAACGGCTATTAATTGCCAGCGCGACAGTTTTGTAACCGAAATTAACTAGTGTGATCGGGCGGAAATCGTAAATGTCCGGACGTCCGGTTGTCCTCGCAATTAGAACGATTTACCAACCTTGATGGGGCCAGGAACCAAACACCCTGGTTAATCCTATTTCCCAGCGACGTAATGGCATCGCTTGTATAAGGCCAACAATATACATAAAATTCCTTAGGAATAACGCCTAGTACCGGCGATTTTTGCGATGGTGAACCAACAATAAAGTGACATATATCGTCATACGTAAAGTCACTTACAAATTCATAATTTAATGTGGGAGTAGCCACGCAGTCCAGGAGATGAGTAAATGCATCAGGGACAATGTCAGTATGAGACCATCGGTGTGATTAAGAGATGTGATACATGCTCGTTTTCGACGCGTTCAAAACCGCATCAGGTGCTATAAGGAGATTAGTTCATCCTGTAGAAAACGCACCCTGAATTTTTCCATATGTTACTCTTTAACTGAAGAAGCTCCGCCTTAACATGGCTCACATTCATAATCCGTAAGTGAGCGTCACTTGCCACGTCACTGAGTTGTCCCAAGACGGAATAATAAAATTCCTGGGTCCAACGGAGATCCCTCGCTCTCGCAGCGGCGTAACTCATTAATGCTTTCCAGGGCAAAGGTTAGGCATGACCTGGCCACCATTCCATAAGAGAAGGATAACAGTTCTGCGAATGCAAGCTACGGGCAGAAACCTCTCGACAGATAATCTCGCGGGAAGGAACCCCTAACGCGGATGTTTTCAACATCCAGGGGAGGCGATTTATTTTTACTGGTGACGGCACATAATTAAAAGTTACAGCTACGGCCCAGTGATCAGTGAAACATGTCGATACCAAGTCTGTCACTAACAGTTGTTCACATAAAGAATAGGAAAGATAAAAGAGATCGAGTACGCTGCTGTAATTAGCTTTAAAATGTGTATACCTGACGAGAGTGGGATAGGGATAGAGCGACACATCACGTACACTACGTGATTAAAAGTATCTGTACACCCCCAAAACATGTGTTCTTCATATTAGGTGTAGTGTGCTGCCACCTACTGCCAGGTACTCCACATCAGCGACCTCAGTAGTCATTAGACATCGTGAGAGAACTAAAAGGGGCGCTCCGTGGAACTCACGAACTTCCAATGAGGTCAGGTGATTGGGTGTCACTTGTGTCATACCTCTGTACGCGAGATTTCCTCACTCCCAAACGTCCCTAGGTCCACTGTTTCCGGTGTGATAGTGAAGTGGAAACGTGAAGGGACACGTGCAGCACAAAAGCGTGCAGGACGGCCTCGTCTACTGACTGACAGAGACGACCGACAGTTGAAGTTTTACGAAATAAGTAAACTATATCCTCTTTACAAAAACACGCAAGATCTGTGGAACGGTCAGATCCCGAAGGATCATAAATAAAAATTAAAGCAAGGCCACAAAAAGTGCAACCTATTTCTCGGCCGTTATCAAGAAATTCGAAATCAGTCTGTGGTATTCCTCCTCTGTAAAATAACGTAGTACAAATAGATAGTTCAGGAGCCACGTTAAAGAAAGCAGAAAAGCTGGAAACAGAAAACTGATTAAATAACACTTTTGCAAAAATATCACATCTGGACTTGAATCGTAAATAAACTGTCGCAACGCCGCAAGGTTACGCACTGAACTAATTCTGTTCACATTCAAGGTGAGAAAGGTATAGGCCTGTATCTGCTTGTTACTAGAACTATGTAGTTGATGACTTGCGAGTGACCTTTAAAGCAGTGATTCTCAGTCCAGTACAGAAACAACGGATGAATCTGAATGTAAAGAGGTGGTTCCCTTACGGCATGTTGAAAAAGAGGGAGGCAGTGAGGGAGCGGGAGGGTGCATGTGATAAATGTCTTCCTCGAAAACTTCTCTCCTTCATACCCCCTCTGTGTTACCACAGATGACGTATCACTGATCTCATTTGTACTAAGACTGCACCACACGCGAGGTGCCTATTTGCTTCCACCGCCCTGAGTGGAATGCGTAATTAATGTTCATCAACTTGCAGTCTTCTGTAGTCGTTGCTCCCTGCGCACAAAGCAGCACGTAGATCGTGAATCCGTTATCTTGAAGCTGTAATAAACTCTTAGGGAGGAACTGATTATTTTATAAATAATTAAATTGCCAATTACTTTGTTTCTTCACGAGGCCACTCGCTTTTGTATTAGCAGAATACGAGAAACTCCACAATTATATTGCACTTTATAAGTCACTAATAATCTCCAATCATTACACTAAACAAATCCATGAACCGCGTATTTGCGTAATCAATATCAAGTTGTTCTCAATTACATGTCCACATGACCAGAAATTTCTAATGAGGTCTTAACTGATACCAACCGCAGCAGACAACATGTCTGTCCTCCGAGACTGCCGAATCAGCCCCACATTTACAAACCATACATTGCTAATAAAGTCTTAACTGATGTCGACCGCGGGAGACAACATGTCTGTCCTCCGAGATTACCGAACCAGCTCTGGTGTTAGAGCCGAATCGTTTCGCCCACCACCAAAGGTAGGCACAATCCGAAGATCTCCAAAGTGTTTCGTCTGCCTTTTCATTTAGCAGTTGTTTATTATTCTGCTGGTTATTAATACCTGTGAAATAATGGAATGATAACACGCTGTTGAGGGATGCTGTAATATGAAATGCAAGTAAATACACTGTTTAGTTTTTCTAATATTAATAATAGAAGTTAATCATATTGGCACGCAACTACGGAATGCAGCAGCCAATCGCGGAGAAGAACCACAATTTTTGCAGTCTTTCTTACAATACCCGTATGGAACAAATCATCTGTCACCCACTTCACATTACGTCCTGTTCTCACTGCTGCCTTCTCAACTTTTCTAAGAAGAGCTTCTTGTAGCTGAATATGATGCCTGTAAACTCAGAAATATTGCACACCCCTCACCTCCTGAGATTTCCAGAAATTGGAAAGTTCCCGCAGACAACAATCAATTTTGTAAATAAGCAAATTTCTTGTAAATTTTTCACGTGTCACCTCTCAAGGTCCATACAATTCCACTATACTTGTAATTTGTTACTGTTTTTCAAAAATTGATTATGCTTTGAATTTTTCATTCTCATAGCGTAAATTAATGTACACAGACACAGACTTAATTATCTTGTGATAAGAAAAAAACTGATTGCTACCCTCAATAAATTCGTATATAAACTTACATCACAAAATCATTACTATTTAGATACACTTTCTATACTAATTACATTACTCTTTAAATAGCAATGACTTTCATGGTAGCATTATCCTGCACCTTTATGTTGTTGATACCATTTTGTTTTTTAACTTACATTCTATCATGTCTGCTAGAATACTCCATAGCAGTCCGCTATCTCCTAGTCAATTTTCAATCAATAAGAAAATTTGCACTACTGTTAAGCTATCATTGCCGCGTTGCCGTCCTTTAAATTCAACAAAATATTTCTCGTGAAGAGTTTTTGCCCATCGTTTAAACTGACCCATCATTTCTCATACGTCACATTACTATACAACTGCTATTGGTGCATTGCCGTCCTTTCACTTCGATGAAACGTCCTTTACATTTTACACTTTTCCTCACTATTATGTCGGCACCATGTCGTTCTGCACTTATTTACATTTGAATGTGTCATAAAGACGACCACTTCACATGGTTACAAATAAAACAAACACAACACCCATATATTTCAGAAATACATGGAGACGGAAGAACTTTACACTCACACCATCTCCAGAACAAGACAAGCAACCCACAACAGCAACCCATACTGATGACTCTGTCGTCCTTGATGTGGTCTTGCATTGTGGATTTCCCGATCTCTCCAATAGGTGTTGTGTTCAACAACTGGCAGTCCTCTCTCCCATGTCCAGCCTCAGGATACAGCTTCAGTACAATTCCACGAAACAATACAAAATGCCTCAAATTAGTTTCCTATTAATTATAAAAAGAATTAGACATGTTTCCAAATACTATTACAATATAGATACATAATACGATTTTGGGTGTTCAAACACCATGCCACTGCTTACTTCGTACTACAACAGTGGCTCATCAATGTTTTGTTTTGGTCACAGCTGTAGTTACATAGAGCTCGGGCATTGCCTTTCCAACTACTTCAAGAGCTCTGCGCTTGCTTGCACCATCTGCTACTTCAGACGCGCTTCGATAATGAGTCATGTCGCTAGCCTGCGTCACTTATTACGCTCTTTAAATCTTACCTATGGAGGCTTACACTTGCGATTCGCAGATACATCGAGATGACATTTAGAATCTTGCTTCGAACATAACGCACGAACAATCGTTGCTTCATTCCATTGTATGAGGTATCATTCATTCTACTTTTGAGTGTTGTTGCTACAAAAGCAGTAGTGGAACTCTATGCACGTAGTAAGAGTGTATTTTCTACTGACTTTCATATACGTTCATTATGTGAATTTGTAATTTGAAGGGCCATTTACCTTATTATTAGATAGAACTTTGTTCCAAATTTCTTTCATATTCAAAACCAGTGTCTGGCATTACTCTCTATCCTTGATATTATGTGGCGTTCTGTTTAAACCTTATTTACTACGTTTATGTCTTTCATGAGATTTCCATGACAATGTTGTGTCCTATACCGACAATATGTCTACTCCCTCGTTCTTCATAGAATAGCTTGAGGAAACCACTTCGCCTATAAATACTACTTAATGGCCGACTTACATGTCGCCTTTTTGCCTTTCCTCCCTTACTCTTCATAAATGGCTGGCAGACTTTCCTGTCGCCTCATGACAATACTTCACCTTTCTCTCTCTATGTACACAATTAGCCTACTTTTCTGTCATTTATTCTGTAACTCTCCATTTACCTCTTAAAATCTCTTTGTAAATAATTGGCCGTCTGTCGCCCAATAACAGGAATTCTTCATTTACCGTAAATCTCTTTGACAGAGCTATTCCTAGCCTATCACTTTATCATAAATCATTCCAATGGAAACGACTTCACCGATTCAGTTCATATAAAAGAGTAACAATATGTCTAGTCTGACACAATCTGTACATTATCTAAAGACAATATTTGGTTATTTCCATTAATTTTGGCATACGAAATGTTTTTATTGTACACTGTCCTACTCACTTACCTAGTCTACCGTCGTCCTCTTCTTCTGCTGCCTTCAGCTTATTGATTTCGCGTTATTTCATCTGTTTTATATACAGCAGCCCTTGTCTTGCTTTCCTATTCACAAAATATTTTCAGACAAAGGCTCTGTGTAGTCCAGACATAAATTTTTTAAAATGTACCACTACATACTGTGTGACATGTTTTTGTTATGTGCATCAGTCTGGTACTGGTGTCTTATTGTAACTTTATACAGTGTTCTCTTCTTGGTGTATCTATAATTAATCTTATCTCTGGTATATTCTGGCCTGTTACATTCCGTCAAACGTCTGTTTTTTATCCGTGCTATGCACATGCTTATTCTGCTGGGGAACTTTGTTTTTGTCATAGCTTGTTTCTTTGTTGTCGCATTTGGTGTACATTTACCTTGATAGTGAAGAATGTCAAAGAAGACAGAAAACAGTTCTGAATGAAAGAAGGGGAATAACTAAGAGAGGCAAAAGAAAATGAGGTATGTTGGTCACCTCGAGGACCTGGTAATCGTAAGTTACCTAGAAATACAGAGTACGTTATTGCCCGCTGAGGTTACTATTCATGATATTTTTTCATGTCTGTGATCGGTACTTCATCTAACAATTGCTGTGGGTGTATTTTCGTGGCAGAATGAGGCACTTTATTCGCACCGTTCTCAAATTAAACCAAGTAATCTACTCCCATATGATGCTTCTTAAAACTGAACTGATAATTTTGTCTTCCATAGACGAATGCAATACACATTAGACCTTTCCTTGCTGGCTTGCTGTGACAGAAACTGGCTGTCAAGACTATGTTTCTTGATATCTTGACGCCATAGAACTTCGGTGCGCAACCTTCTAGTACCTTACTCTTTTCCATTTGTGGTAGAATCACTTTCTCACCATCAAACCATCTTTCCACAAATATTTCAGCTCTCTCTCTGTTCTGTTTACTGCAAGACCAGTCTTGATTCAAGAATACGTGAACGAATTCTTTATATGTTTTACATCTGCTCCTGACCCCTCTTCCCCTTAATATTGTTTCTCCTTCTAACCTATTGGCCACGAATTTAATTTTTTGTTGTTCCGTCATGTTTTCGGGAATGATGCTATCAAATTGACTAATGAAGGCTACTGGAAGTAAAGTTCCCTTATTAGAGAAATGATGGAATTTGTAAGCATTAGCTTAATTTGCTACATCACTTACAATGACACCACCTTCCTTCCTTTCTTTCTTATTCACACCAAATTTCAATTTTCGTTTAACTTCATTTTCTATTTCGTCTTACATCTCAGGAACTATTTTCTGCTCTGTTTCTCTGAATTCACCCTGAATCGCAATTGTGTTGCCTTTAGAAGAGGATTCTACATCTAAAATATTGTGAGTAAGTATTTAATTGTCGTTTTCAGTACTTCGTAATTGTCTGCTTACCCTTACATTCTTTGATAGTCTTGCTCTGAACTTGTCTTACATTAATAATTGTATTAATTGTTGTTACTGGCACTGCATTTTGATCCTGCAAATTTTTATTTACTTTTTCGAATTCGTGGTCAGCCTTTTGATTTATTTATGGCTTACAAGTTTCTAATCTTTACCCCATTCTTTTGTTTCATAATCTATTTTCATGCAACGTGCTTCAGTTTTCGATTCAAGATTTGTAACCTTTTATTCCAAAGCATTGAACTTACTGTTGATCCTACACTGACTTCTTCTAACCCCTTGTCAATTTCATTACTTAATTCCTTGTTATTTTCTTTTTGTTCTTGCAAAATTAATTTTAGCATAGACCTTATATCCTAATCATTATGTTCACGTGGCAAAGTCTCAGCTGAGGCTGTACCATGAATTTCACTACACATAGTGGGTTTACATTTTCACTGTTTTCATTATTAATTAACTCTAAGTTTCTAGTGAGATCATTCATGGCTACCGCAGAATTCTGAATCAGGTTATTGGTTACTGAATTTGCCATTTCGGATTCATCATCAATGTTTGAATTTACATTTTCACCTGGGTTATTTGTGACTAAATTTGACATATCATTAAACTGATATCTGACTTCATTACTATTTGTTTGTATCTGACCCACCGGAACGTCACTACTACTGTGAGACGGAATCCATTCTCCACTCTTGAGAGCCTAAGTTACTTCCTTCTCCTCTGACATTTTCCTAATACTAACGTCCCAACTACAAATCTTAGACTGTTATATGCAAGCGCAACAAGTGGACTATTTTTCTTCCTCGACGTACTACGGACTGCACCGCTGGCTACAACTGTACCAGCACGGTGTGCCCAAGCCGACACTTCAAACACCCCCTGTACTGCAAACTGCGCCGGCCTCTGCCTGCTGCCGCCGCACATGTTGTCTGTGGCTGCCTCACGCTGCTCTGCACGCTGCGCCGTCTCGTAGCACGCAGTGCGAACTTTCATTCTCGTAATACCTCAGCACTTCCTATTCCTGATTTACACCGATACTACTTGCACTGTGAAGGAAAATTTCATTTTACGGCATCAAATATTAGAGTTCAGCTGAAGTTCAGTGAAAAATACAAACAAAATTCCAAGTCTAAATATCATAGCTCTTATACAGATCTATGGTCAACTACAGTTCACACGAATCACACTCATACCGAACGCAGCAGCCAATCGTGCAGAATGACCACAATTTCGACGGTCTTCCTCACGGTACCAGTATCGAACAAAGCAACTGTCATCGGTACCTCACTCCACATTACGTCATCAGAGATGTTTAGCAAACTCAAGTGGCAGACTCTCCAAGAGAGGCGCTCTGCATCGCGGTGTAGCTTGTTGTCCAGGTTTCTAGAGGGTGCGTTTCTGGGTGAGGTATCGAATATATTGCTTCCCCCTACTTATACCTCCCAAGGAGATCACGAATGTAAAATTAGAGAGATTCGAGCGCGCACGGAGGCCTTCCAGCAGTCGTTCTTCCCGCGAACCATACGCAACTGGAACAGGAAAGGGAGGTAATGACAGCGGCACGTAAAGTGTCCTCCCCCACACACCGTTGGGTGGCTTGCGGAGTATAAATGTAGATGTAGACTCTCCCACTGCTGCCTTCTCAACTCCTCTAAGAAGAGCTTCTTATGCCTGAATATGATGGCTGTAAAGCCGAAAATATTACATTTCCTCGCCCACACTGTTCCTGTTTTTTTTTTCTTTTTTCGCGACACTACGTGCTCAGGTTGACAACGCCGTTTGTTACGGCTGTGTGGGAACGCGACTGCCGCATAGGGCAACCTGAAATTCAGTACCAGGTACGGAGGATATACCCCACTCTTCCACAGGTGGGCGGTCGCCTCCTGGGAATCAACGGAAACAAATACTGACCGTAGGACTTTTACCGTCACCACATGTTCCACGGATACACGGATACACATGTGCCTATCTGGTTCTGATTAGCAGTATCCTGTAGCATGCCTTCTCCATTCGGGGCACAGAAGAAGGGTGGAAAGACGTCACAGACTCTGGGATGTATGGCAAGTCCGTCAATATCCTACGGAGCTCCGGAACAGGTCTATCCTCGTGTGATTCCGAAGAGACGATCTCTGTCTCAGAAGTCACATCGAAGGCGGTGCTGGACGCTTTCGAATCTTGAGCAGCAACAGACATGTTATCATCCAGTCTCAACTTGGGGAGGGAGAGGCCTCCTCCGACGGAATCAGTAGAACGGAGAACGGAAAATGAATCGTCTGACTCTTCACCATCTTGCGCCCGTCTGCTCATGCTTTGAAGTCGATGAGGTGGTGGTGCGCGAGCTACACTGGAGAAGTCATTACGCGATGTTAACCGTGGAAATGCACTAGGATCATCATGCAGTGCCTCGTGTTGCCCTTAGAGACTTGATTGGGCACAATGGAAACGGGTCCGATAAAGTTAGCCTTTTACGCTGCTCAGAAGTGGATTTTAGGACCATGATACGATACGGGCAGTTTGTGCGGGAGTGTCCTCTCCCATTGCGTATAAAACAGGTCTCCTCTTGTCCTGTGTATATTATACGTACCAGGTGTCCACACACCTGCAAATGAGAGGGGATATTCCGTTTGGCCACCTTGCCCACAGATAGAACTCCACTATAAGCTTTTAAACTATGCTGAGCGGACCAGCGTTCCCGCCGTATATTCCGTATGTCCTTAGACAGAAGAAGGACAGTTTCGAGATAACCGTCATCAACCTCGAGTGGAAGATTAAACACTTTAAAATTCGATAATTCCACCTCTGCGTACCAAAATAACCGTAATACATTGAATAGACAAAGAAACTTGTACACCTGCCTCTTATAGCAGGTGCACAGAAGTGATGCAACAGTAATTGCCATGGACTCGATTAATGTCTGAAGTAGTGCTGGAGGGAACTGACACCATGAATACTGCAGGGATGTCCATAAATCCGTAAGAGTACGACGGGGTGGAGATCTCTTCTGAATAGCACGTTGCAAGGAATCCAGATATGCTCAATACTGTTCATGTCTGGGGAGTTTGGCGGCCAGCGGAAGCGTTTCAACCCAGAAGAGTGTTCTTGGTTTAGTTTGGTTTAGTTATGTCATGTTCCGTAGATCATTTTCATGATTATTTTATCGATATGCTGTGGAACAAGTTAGATTACAAGATATATATACATGAATAGCCGGCCGGTGTGGATCAGTGGTTCTAGGCGCTTCAGTCTGGAACCGAGCAAGTGCTACAAATTGGTTTAAATGGCTCTAAGCACTATGGGACTTAACTTCTGAGGTCATCAGTCCCCTAGAACGTAGAACTACTTAAACCTAACTAACCTAAGGACATCACACACATCCATGCCCGAGGCAGGATTCGAACCTGCGACCGTAGCGGTCGCGCAGCTCCAGACTGTAGCGCCTAGAACCGCTCGGCCACTCCAGCCGTCGCCACTACTACAGTCGCAAGTTCGAATCCTGCCTCAGGCATAGATGTGTGTGATGTCCTTAGGTTAGTTAGGTTTACTTAGTTCTAAGTTCTAGGGGACTGATGACCTCTGATGTTAATCCCATAGCGCTCAGAGCCGTTTGAACCACAATGAATAGTACTAATATGAAATTTTTGTTTCTACAGATGCAACTACATTTAGAGGTAGAAAATATTTTTTAACTTTTTAAACAGAAAATCGTCCATGGAATAGAAGTAGTTGTCCAAAAGAAATGATTTTATGCTAGGTTTAAAACCTGATCTGCTACCTGCCAGACACTTTATGTTGTTGGGCAAATGATCAAAGATTTTTGTTGCTGAATAATGTATTCCTTTATGAGCAACTAACAGCTTCAATAACGGATAGGAAAGGTCATTTTTCCCTCTAGTGTTGTACGTATGAGTGTGGTGTCACCGCCAGACACAACACTTGCTAGGTGGTAGCCTTTAAATCGGCCGCGGTCCGTTAGTATACGTCGGAACCGCGTGTCGCCACTATCAGTGATTGCAGACCGAGCGGCGCCACACGGCAGGTCTAGTATAGTGAGACTCCCTCGCACTCGCCCCAGTTGTACAGCCGACTTTGCTAGCAATGATTCACTGCCTACATACGCTCTCATTTGCAGAGACGACAGTTTAGCACAGGATTCAGCTACGTCATTTGGGGCCTAGCAAGATGATACTGTGAATCATGAACCGTCCAGAGCGGCGTTCATCATTAATGGGTTAAAGTGGAGTATCAAACTAATTATGTACGCTTTCTGAATTCTAATTTCTTGTCATGTTCCAGACCTCACGTCAGTATAGTTCTTCTCTCCTCACGTCAGCCAGCGTGAGCTAAAACGCGTGCATTTCGGCCTCCTCTAGTAACACGGTGTTGGCTCTTCTGCTAACACAACAATGAACATCACTGTTCTTCGCGATTTGAGATGGATTATTTATAACGAATTTCACTAGCGAATATATGTACGCTGATGGTGTAGTTAAAATACCTAACTCCTTGAAAAGGTGCCTACATGACGTACTTGGGTGAACACCACTAATTGTTCTCACTGCTCTCTTTTGTGCAATCAATACTTTATGATTAAGTGGTTAGTTACCCCAGAAAACTATTCCATTAGACATTATTGAGTGGAAATATGTAAAGTACGTTAGGAGGCTGATCTGTTTATTACCAAGATTAGCGATTATACGAAGAGCGAAAGAAGCTGAACTTAACTGTTTGAGAAGCTCAGTAAAACGCTTCTTCCAGTTCAAGTTGTCATCAACGTGAACACCCAAAAATTCTTTGAAAGACATCCTTAACAATATCTTCAGCTGCTTTTTCTGGAATGGGATTTATTATAACACTAATGGTATCTGCAAAAGTACTAGTTCTGCTTGCTGAACGTTAAGTGAGAGATCAATTACATGAATTAGGAACAGCAGAGGACCCAAAATTGAACCCTGTGGGACTCCCTTTGTGATAAGTCCCCAGTCACTAGAATTCACTTCCCTCCCAACATTATTTGTGTTAGTCAGCACAACTTTGTGCTTTCTGTTCGTTAAGTATGATTCAAACCAGCTGTGTGTATAGCCTTCAGTTTCATAAAAACTGAGTTTTTCTAAGAGTGTGACATGATCCACACAGTCAAATGCCTAGGAGAGATCACAAAAAAATACCAACTGGCGATAATTTGTTATTTATGGCTTGTAAATGTGTAGATAGCATTCTCAGTCGAGTAGCCCTTCCGGAATCTGAACTGTGACATGTTGAGTAAATTATTTTCACTTAAATGAGAGATTACTCTTAAATACGTAACTATTTCAAATATTTTAGAAAATGAAGTCAGTAATGAGATTGATCTATAATTACTTTTGTCACTCTTGTCCCGTTTCTTATGAAGAGGTTTGACAATTGCACATTTCAATCTGTCTGGAAAAATTCCCTGTGCCAGCGAAGCATTACATATTTCGCTAAGGACTCCGCTTATTAAATTAGAACAACACTTCAATATTCTGTTACAGACTCCATCAACACCACATGACATCTTATTTGTCAATATATTTATAATTCCCTTAACTTCAGTGGGGGATTTTCGCGCTGTTTCTAAAGGAAAGTCCTGGGGGATGACATTTTTAAAAAATTTTTTCGACTGAACCCTTTAACCCTATTTTTGCTGCTACATTCAGAAAGCGATTGTTAAAAATACTTGCAACTTGTGAATTATCACTCACAACATCAACATTTAGGTTTATTGCTACGGTATGCTGGGCACAGTCAGGCTACCCCGTCTCCAGTTTGACAACATTCCATATAGTTTTTATCATATTATCCGAATTATTAATTTCTGTCAAGACTCATAGGCTTCTCGACTTCTTAATGAATTTCCTTAAAGTATTACAATATCTTTTGTAGTAAGCAAGTAACGTCGGATCCTGACTTATTCTGGCCTGTCTATATATTTCCCTCTTCCTCTTACACGATATCTTAATTCCCTTAGTAATACATGGCTTACTTGACTTTGTAATGGATTTTTTGGATAACGTTTCAGGAAAGCAATTCTCAAATATTGAGACAAATTTACGGTGGAATAAACTGAATTTGGTATCAGCATCATTTTCTGTGTATACTTCATCCCATTGTACCTCTTCTAGGCTGCTCCTAACACTCAGTAGCTTGTTCGCATCAATAAGCCTCCCAGCCTTGTATGAACCTGCCTGAATCCTGTAAGGTGTTATATGAGTTATTTCTATTAACTGTACATCATGGTCAGATAGCGCATTAAGAACTAGTTACACATTAATTGTTTCTGCCTGAGCACTGTCTATGAAAATGGTATCGATATGTGACCTACTATCCTGCTGCACATAAGTTGGAAAATTTACAAAAGATACTAGATTGAAACAATCAAACAAAGATTCTAGCTCATTTTTCCTATCCATATCTTTTAAGAAATCTACATAAAAATCATCGCAAACCCCTAACTGCTTCTTTTTGGTCTGTCAGGTAGCTCAATAATGCCTCTAGATTTTTCATGAATAGCTGAAAGTTACCTTGAGGGGATCTGTAGATTATTACCATTACTATAGAAATATATTGCAGCAGCAACTCACACGCACATGCTTCAAGGATCTGATCTACAATAAAACTATTTGTTTCAATATTTTTGACTTCGTGTTCAGTTTTTATTCAAGTAGCAACTCTTCCTTTTTGCCATATTGACTCTACATGAATAAGATGCTAATCTGTAATCCCTTAAATGTAACTTCTCCATTCCTGCGGTTACATGGTGTTCAGAGAGACACAAAACATCTATACCTTCAGAATTTACCCCATTTTTTAGACAGGCATGAAGCTCATCTATCTTATTTTTCATTCCTCTAATGTTCTGATGGAACACATAAATTTCATTTCCACTCCGTAGCAATTCTGGGCGTGTAGGGTGTCGCATTGGTCTGCTGAAATTGCCCAAGTCCGTCGGAATGCACAAAGGACATGAATGGATGCAGGTGATCAGACTGGGTGCTTACGTACGTGTCACCTGTCCGAGTCGCATCTAAATGTATTAGGGGTCCCATATCATTACAGCTACACACGCCTCACACCATTACAGAACTTCCTCCAGATTCAACAGTCCCCTGCTGACATGCAGGACCCATGGCTTCATGAGCTTGTTGCCATACCCATACACGTCCATCCGCTCGACACAATCTGAAACGAGACTCGTCCAAGCATGCAACATGTTTCCAGTTATCAACAGTCCCATGTCGGTGCTGACGGACCCAGGTGAGGCGTAAAGTTTTGTGTCGTGCAGTCATCAAGGGTACACGAGTAGACCTTCGGCTCCGAAAGTCCATATCGCTGATGTTTCGTTGAATGGTTCGCACGCTGGCTCTTGTTGATAGGCCAGCACTGAATTCTGCAGCAATTTGCGGAAGTATTGCACCTTGTCACGTTGAACGATTATCTTCAGTCGTCGTTGGTCCCGTGATTGCATGATCTTTTTCTGGCCTCAGCGATGTCGGACATTTGATGTTTTACCGGATTTCTGACGTTTACGGTACATTCGTAAAATGGTAGTAGGGGAATATCTCTAATACATCGCTACCTCGGAGATGCTGTGTCCCATCGCTCGTGCACCGACTATAATACCACGTTCAAACGCACTTAAATCTAGATAACCTGCGATTGTAGCAGCAGTAACCGATCTAACAACTACCTCAGACACTCGTTGTCTTATATTGGCGTTGCTGGCCGCAGCGCCGAATTCTGCCTGTTTACATGTGTCTGTATTTGAATACGCATGCCTATACCAGTTTCTTTGGCGCTTCAGTGTATCAGAACCATCGCGGTGAGTGATTCAAAATGGTTCAAATGGCTTTGAGCACTACGGGACTTAACATCTATGGTCATCAGTCCCCTAGAACTTAGAACTACTTAAACCTAACTAACCTAAGGACACCACACACATCCATGCCCGAGGCAGGACTCGAACTTGCGACCGTAGCGGTTACGCGGTTCCAGACTGAAGCGCCCAGAACCGCACGGCCAGACCGGCCAGCTCTCGCAGCACTACGATAGAGGCAGGAGGAGGCAGAACTTTCTCGCTCGGTGGTCGAACACGGAACCGCTAAGCTGCATCTTTCTCGTAAGAAACTTTGGATTTTGGCTCTTAGTCTTCTATAGGCTTTAATCACCGATATTTCATTTATTTTCATTTAATTATAACAAATTCTGACAAGAACGACACTTTTTAGTGAATCTTTAATGTTCCTTGCCTTAAAACGGCGTACTCTGATAACACGCGAGTTGCAATGCGGTAATAATTAAGTAAGGAAATTTTTAACCGTCAGTATGATGTTTGCTGTAGCTTTATTACAACAAATTGTACCAACAACGGTTTGTTCTAGATACATTCAATATGCTGGTTCTCAGAAGCCTCATAAAGGGTGACATATGTCGAACAGTATGAAAGAAAAGTAAGTTAGTTATGAACTACGAAGTGCACACACTATATTCAACACGTAAACGTCACTACAGATATTAGGATTTAGGTTATTCCGTGTCCGATATGACTGGCACCATTGGCCATAATGTGTCGCAGACGAATAGTGTATTTCTGCATGACCCGTAGAAGTGCCGGAACATCGATGCTGCCGACGACCTCCTGAATGGCTCTTTTCAGCGCATCAATGCTTTTGGGGTTATTGCTGTGCACCTTGTCTTTAATATAGTCCCACAAAAAGACGTCGTATGAGTCCAGATCCGGAAAATATGGAGGGCAATCGAGACCCATACCAGTGGCCTCTGGATACCCCAAAGTCAGAAAGCGGTCCTCAAAGGGCTCCACCAGGACATGAAACACATTCTGCTTCGATGGGGTCGAGCTCCATCTTATATGAACCACGTCTTGTCAAAATAAAGGCCACTTTTGATAGTGGTGACGAAATCATCTTCCGAAACCTTCATGTACCGTTCATTAGTCACCGTGACATCAAGGGATATCGCACCGATTATTCCGTGACTGGACATTACATACCACACAGTCACCCGTTGAGGGCGAAGAGACTTCTCGATCTGAATCTACATCTACATCTACATGGATACTCCGCAAATCACATTTAAGTGCTTGGCGGAAGGTTCATCGAACTACTTTCACCATTCTCTATTATTTCAACCTTATAGAGCGCGGGAAGAACGAACACCTATATTTTTCCGTAAGAACTCTGATTTCCCTTATTTTATCATGGTGATCGATTCTCCCTCTGTAGGTCAGTGTCAACCAAATATTTTCGCATTCGGAGGACAAAGCTGGTGATTGGGATTTCGTGAGAAGATACCGCTGGAACGCCTTTGTTTTAATGATGTCAACCCCAAGTCCTGTCTCATTTTAGTGACACTCTCTCCCTACTTCACGTGTTGCGTTTCAATGAGTTTTTTCGATGTACTCCTTCAATCGAATCTGGTAAGTACTCCACACCGCGCAGCAGTATTCTAAAAGAGGACGGACAAGCGTAGTGTAGGCAGTCTCCGTAATAGATCTGTTACATTTTCTAAGTCTCCTGCCAATAAAACGAAGTCCTTGGTTAGCTTTCGCCATAACATTTTCTATGTGTTCCTTTCAGTTTACGTTGCTCGTAACTGTAATTCTTAGGAATTTAGTTGAATTTACGGCCTTTATATTTGACTGAGTTATCGTGTAATCCAAATTTAACGGATACCATGTAGCACTCATGTGGCTGACCTCAACCTTTTGTTATTTAGGGTCAACTGCCTATTTTCACACCATATAAATACCTTTTCTAAATCGTTTTGCAATTTGTTTTGGTCTCCGATGACTTTATTACCCGATAAACGACAGCGTCATACGCAAACACCTTAAGACGGCTCCTCAGATTGTCTCCCAAATCGTTTATATAGATAAGAAACAGCAAAGTGCCTATAACACCACCTTGGGTGGTTTGAACACAATATACAGGGTGTTACAAAAAGGCACGGCCAAACTTTCAGAAAACATTCCTCACACACAAAGAAAGAAAATATGTTATGTGGACATGTCTCCGGAAACGCTTACTTTCCATGTTCTCCCTCGGGCAGGGGTGTGTGTGTTGTCCATGGCGTAAGTTAGTTTAAGTTAGTAGTGTGTAGGCTTAGGGACCAATGACCTAAGCAGTTTGGTCCCATAATATCTTACCACAAGTTTATTAATTAATTAGGCGGCCGTGGTGGCCGTGCGGTTCTAGGCATTACAGTCGGGAACCGCGGGACTACTACGGTCGCAGGTTCGAATCCTGCCTCGGGCATGGATGTGTGTGGTGTCCTTAGGTTAGTTAGGTTCAAGTAGTACTAAGTTCAGGGGGACTGATGACCTAAGATGTTAAGTCCCATAGTGCTCAGAGCCATTTGAACCCTTTTTGAATTAATTAATTAAGGGAAACATAAAATAAGTTGTGTAATATTTCGGCGGCGTGTCACGTAAAGTAGAACCAATACGAAGTAAGAACGCTCCCTCCATCACAAGCAGAAACCTTCAGGCCCGCAGGAGGGAAGGCACCATATTGTACTTGCCTTGTTCATTAGAAGCCGCTGTTCGTTGGGTTTTGTGTTATCCCTTACACCTTATGAATATGCTGGGTGAGAATTATTGAAGTACATGAAATAAAATCGTCATAACCTCTGAACCGTTTGCTGTTTCAAACGGCTCTGAGCACTATGGAACTTAACATCTCAGGTCATCAGTCCCCTAGAACTTAGAACTACTTAAACCTAACTAACCTAAGGACATCGCACACATCCATGCCCGAGGCAGGATTCGAACCTGCGACGAACGGTTTGCGTTAGGACGTTCAGACTGCATGTTGGCGATGGGACATTATAGGAATTAATATCCGCAGGGTCTGGTTTAGCGGCGAAGCCGACTTTCATCCGGATTGTTTCGTCAATAAGCAAAATTGGCGGATTTGGGGGACTGAGAATCCGCATTTCGCTATCAGTCAGGCAGTAGCAGCAGCCGACCAAGTCAGACGCAGCAATAGGGAAGCAACAGATTTTCTGAGTTTTATGAGTTCCTAACCGGGAACGAATTTTATAATCTCATCTGTGTGATTTAATAGTTTTGTGTCTTGTGTTTATGCGTGTTAATTTAATATATAATAGCCTGAGTTCTCTCGTTTACCTTCGCGTCCGGAAGTAAACCAATTTTTGGCACATCACAAGTTCCTAATCAGGGACAAATTATTTAGTTTCACTTGGGTGCTTCGGTAGTTAGGTTTCTGAATCCTTGCGTATTAATCCAATTTAATAGGCACAGTTCCTGGATTTTGGTAAGGGTCAACAGTAGAGTTCCGTAGCGGGAGTCGATAGTAGTTTGTTTGTTTGTTTTGAAAGCTAGTGTCCACTTGTTGGTGTTAGTCATCCAGTCAAGCAGCAGCCGGCCGAGACAGACGCAGAAACAGGGAAGTAATCGATTTTGAGACTTCTACGAGTTCTTAACCAGTAGCGAATTTTATATCATCTGTGTTAAAATGGCACTGAGCACTATGCGACTGAACATCTATGGTCATCAGTCCCCTAGAACTTAGAACTACTTAAACCTAACTAACCTAAAGACAGAGGCAGAGAAAATCCCTGATCCCGCTGGGAATCGAACCCGGGAACCCTGGCGCGGGAAGCAAGAACGCTACCGCACGACCGCGAGCTGCGGACCTTCTTCTGTGTGCTTTAATAGTTTACTTTCTTGAGTTTCTGCATTTTAATTTAATATTTAATATCGGGAGTACTCGCGCTTTCGTTTGCTTCGGAAAGTAAACCGACTTTGTGGCATATTACTAGTTCCTAATCAGGGACGGATTATTCAGTGTCACGTGAGTGCTTCGGTAGTTAGGTTTTTGAATCTCTGCATATTAGTCTAATTTATTAGACACAGTTCCTGCGTTTTTGTCAGTGTCTACAGTAGAGTTGCGCAGCACATGTCGATAGTCCGTTTGTTTGGGTAGTTTAGTTTTCCACAATTGACAGTATGGATAGGGACTGTGATTGTTTTGTGTGGATGCGAGCCGAGTTGGTGACATTTCCGCTCTCAGTTCCAGGCTGTGGTGGCTTCGGTTACACAGCTTGGGGCTGCAGTGGATGGGCATCACTGTTGTGGGCTGGCTGTGGGGATCTACCGGACGTCCAGCACGTCCGAGGCCTCTGATCGGTCCTCACCAGTGGTCAGCCCAGTTACTGCTCGCACTGAGGCAGACCCTGTCACCTGTGGTCCAATGGGAGGTCGCTCCGGGGTGCAGCAGGCGGCGAAAAACTTCTCAGGAGACCGCACTTAGGGCCTCCCCGATTAGTCTGACAAACACGTTCCAGGTGCTTTCTGTGGCTGACATGGTCGTTGAGCCAGATGCCGCCGCCTGTCCTGTTTCAGAGGAAACCTCTCAGCCTGCCAGATCCGGAGAATTACAGAAGACACGATTATTGGTAATTGGGAGCTCCAACGTTAGGCGTGTTGTAGGACCCTTAGGGACATGGCTGCCTAGAATGGAGAGGAAGCCATTGTGCACTCTCTGTTAATACAAGGTGGAGCCATTCCAGACGTGGAACGGGTCCTCCCGGATGCCATGAAGAGCACAGGGGGCAGCCAACTGCAGGTGGTCCCTCAGGCCGGTCACTTTGGAACGGAAGAGGTTCTCTATGGTTTCGAGCAGCTAGCGGAACAGGTAAGGGCTGCCAGTCTTGCTTGCGAGATGAAAGCAGAGCTAAACCATTCGCAGCATAGTCGACAGGACGGATTGCGGATCTCTGGTACAGAGCCGGGTGGAGGGTCTGAATCAGGTGCTCAGACGGTTCTGCGACAGTGTACGCTGCAGATTCCTTGCCTTGCGCCAAAGGGTGGTTGGGTTTCGGATTCTGCTGAATAGGTCAGGAGTCCACTATACGCAGGAGGTGGCTACACGGGTAGTAGTGGCTGTGTGGCGTGGACTGGGCGGTTTTTTAGGTTAGAGGGTCTCGGGAAAACAAAAAGAGCTTCAGTCACAAATGGCGCAGGCTTAACACAGGAAGATGGAATGGACCTTTAATAGTGGTAACTATTCATTTACAGCTCGTACAGAAAGATAGGTGTTTCAAACTTTTACTGAGCTTCAAAGTTGTCACCAGCATTGTGTATAACCCGTTGTCCGCGATGTGGAAGTCGTAGGATACTCTTAGCAGTGCCAGTTGTGCTGGCAGTTGGAGCGGCGCGGTCTATTGCCCGGCGAATTTGTAGCAGTTCTGAAGCGAATGCCGTGAAGTGTTTCATTCAGTTTAGAAATTGAGTTGAACTCACTAGGGCTTAAGACAGGGGATTGCAGTAGGTGGTGTAGCACTTAGCAGATGTTCACTTTTGGAACACAACCTACGACCAGAAGTGAGACAGAAGTGATGACACTTTCTGCAGGACCAGGCCTTCATTTAGCAGGACAACGCTCAGGCACGTGCAGTGCAAGCTGTTACTGATTTGTTTAACTGATGGGGCTGCTAAGTGCTATACCACCTACTGCACTTCCCTGACTTAAGCCCTCGTGGGTTCATCTCAGTTTCTAAACTGAAGGAAACACTTCACCTCATTCGCTCCAGAATTGCTAGAAATTAGTGGGGCAGTATACCGCGCCGCTCGAACTGTAAACACTACTGGCACTGCTAAAAGGATCCTACGACTTCCACGTCGCTGGCAACGGGCTATACACAATGCTGGTGACTATTTTGAAGGTTAGTAAAACTTTGAAACACCTATCTATTTTGTGCTAGCTGTCAATAAATGGTTGTCACTATTAAAGTTCCAACCTCATTGATACAGGAACCATAAGTACAACAGTTGTAAATAGTCATGGTGTTGGGAATGTACCAGAGCTCTAAGCCCCAATAGAAAGCATTGATGCTCAAATAGTTATAGGCACTGAGAGCTGGCTAAAACCGAAGATAAGCTGAGCCGAAATTTTTTCGAAGAACCTAATTGTGTTTAGAAAGGGTAAGCTAAACACGGTTGGCGGTGGCGTACTTGTTGCTTTTAGAAGTAGTTAATATTGTCGCGAAATTGAAGTAGATGATTCCTGTGAGTTGGAATGGGCAGAGATCATTGTTGTCAACCGGAAAAAAATAAAAATTGAATCCTTTTACCGATCTCCCAATGCAGATGATACAATTGCTGAAAGGTTCAAAGAAAACTTGAGTTCGATTTCAAACACATGCCCGACTCACACGATTACAGTCGGTGGTGACTTTAATTTCACCTTCCATATGATGGAGAACCGCGACAAGACGCCTCAGGCCGCGGGCCTACCACACGGTGTTATGTTTCACTTGTGGAAATAGGTACCAAACGTGAAATAGCAGGAAGTGACGTCCCAAAACTAACAGAGTGGCAAGTGAACGTTAGCTACCTCGTCCCGTGTGCCGACGGCCTGACTGCCTGTGTTACTCGCCTAAGGCGTTTAAGTCCTCCCGTCGCTACGACTGTGATTTGAACCTTGTGGTAGGACTAGGCTCCATGATTAACCTTCGTGTACCACTGTATCGATGATTGCTTTATTCACCTTGTAAATAGGACTAAGTACGATGCTTTTGGGGCCGCACGGAGCTGAAAGTCTTTCTTGGGGCGTTTCTCTTTCCAGAGTAACCGGTGTGAAAATAACGCGTACTGCCGTAATCTGAGAGCGTCCGCCACACGATGATTCTCGCCTACCTCCACAGCACTCAGCAGTTTACAGCTTCGTGCCGTAAACCAATTCCTCCACCGATTCGCGTCTGCTGCGCAACGGGCACTTTCTTTTGTCTTACTCCAGTATTCACTGTACTGGGAACCAACCCAATTACGTGTGCACTAATTTTCCTGCGAGAAAATTACTCTCTCCGAAGTAGATTCTGTTGCGCTTTCAGCCAGGAAATGACCCCCGCACAGCAACGGAAAAATTACAGACTGCTTTGCTCTTACTTCTTCGACCTAAGTGCCGTGGGTCTCGCTACTTTGAGCTTCATTATGCAACTGTTCCATTACAAAATTTCGCAAAAGTTGCACGAGAAAGAAAAAGTCTGACTCGTTTAAAATGTTTGTGTTCATAAGTTCCGTTCACTCTCAAGGAGAAGAGAGAAACTTCATCCTTTTTCGCTTACTCTACAGGAAGTAATGCTGTCAGCACCCAACCATCGAGGTGACTGTGCTAACAATAAGAGCTAAATGAAGTTTTTGCAGATTAGTTGTTAAGGGTGTAACTACTTTGTCCAGTTACGGACAATTACAAATTTTCTGCCTGGTCCGAGGAATCTCTGCATATATACGGTAAAATACCATGACCGAAAAAATGAAAAAAATAAATACTTAAGGTAGAGTAATTAAATGTCGGGAATACATTTGTCTACGTAACATATGTAAGGGATTAACATTCCTAGATCACATGTCAAAAAATGGTTCAAATGGCTCTGAGCACTATGGGACTTAACTGCTGAGGTCATCAGTCGCCTAGAACTTAGAACTAATTAAACCTAACTAACTTAAGGACATCGCACACACCCATGCCAGAGGCAGGATTCGAACCTGCGTCCGTAGCGGTCGCGCGGTTCCAGACTGAGATGTCACTAAACCCGCCTAGAGATGTAAACAATCATGCATGAGTAGTGCTAATTAGATGGAGGGGGACCGACAGCCGATCAGTTCCAGTCATTCCACCACGAAGGAGGTACACAGCTCGTGCAGTCTGTAGTTCACCCATGCCTAGACGGTCAATACCGCGGTTCGATCGCGTCCGCATTGCTACCTTGTGCCGGAAAGGGCTCTCAACAAGGGAAGTGTCCAGGCGTCTCGGAGCGAACCAAAACGCTGTTGTCCGGACATGGAGGAGATACAGAGAGACATGAACTGTCGATGACATGCTTCGCTCAGACCGCCCAAGGGCTACCTACGGATTATGGCTCGGATGAACCCTGACAGCAACGCCACCAAATTGAATAATGCTTTTCGTGCTGCCACAGGACGACGTGTTACGACTCGAACTGTACACAATAGGCTGCATGATGCGCACCTTCACTCGCGAGGTCCATCCTTGCAACGACGACACCATGCAGCGCTGTTCAGATGGGAACAACAGGATGCCGAATGGACCGCTTAGGGCTAGCATCATGTTCTCTTCAGCGATGATCGCATATGGCTTCAACCAGACAATCGTAGGAGACGTGTTTGGAGGCAACCCGGTCACGCTGAACGCCTTTGACACACTGCCCAGCGAGTGCAGCAAGGTGGAGGTTTCCTGATGTTTTGAGGTGGCATTATATTGGGCCGACGTACGCCGCTGGTGGTCATGGGACGCGCCGTAACGGCTGTACGATACGTGAATGCCATCCTCCGTCCGATAGTGCAACCATATCGGGACCATATTAGCGAGGCATTCGTCTTGATGGACGACAGTTCGCGCCCCCATGGTGCACATGTTGTGAATGACTTTCTTCAGGATAACGACATCGTTCGACTAGAGTGGCCAGCATGTTCTCGAGACATGAATCCTATCGAACATGTGTGGGATAGATTGAAAAGGACTGTTTATTGACGACGAACCCACTAACTACTCTGACGGATCTACGCCGAACCGCCGTTGAGGAGTGGGACAATCTGGATCAACAGTGCCTCGCTGAACTTGTGGATAGTATGCCACGACGAATACAGACATGCATCAATGCAAGAGGTCGTGCTGCTGGGTATTAGAGGTACCGATGTGTACAAGAATCTGGACCACCACCTCTGAAGGTCTCGCTGTATGGTGGTACAACATGCAATATGTGGCTTTCATGAGCAATAAAAATTGTGGAAATGATGTTTATGTTAATCTCTATTCCAATTTTCTGTACAGATTCCGGAACTCTCTGAACCAGAGGTGATGCAAAACCTTTGTTGATGTGTGTATAGGCGCGAGATAAAAAATTGCAAATGGGAAATGCTGCTACATTAACAACGGGTGTACCCTTCAGAATGTTGAATGCAAGCATGCAGACGTGTATGCATTTTGTTTTCCAGGTACCAGATGTCAGGCGAATGGAGTTCTAGACCTGTTGCACGGTTAATGTTTTTTGTGGATAGCGCTTGAATTGTCAACCGATTACGTCCCATATGTGCTGGATTGGAGAAAAACCTGGTGATCGAGCATGACAAGGCAACATGTCGACAACCTGCAGAGGATGTTGGGCTACAACAGTGGCATGTGGGCGAGTGATATCCTCCTAGAAAGTACCCACAGAAATGCTGTTCATGAAATGAACGTGTCTAACACGAAGACAGGTTGGTGGCAGGGCCTCAGCTGGCCTGCTTCTAACCAACATACGGCTATAACTGACACCTAGGCAAAACAAGCTTTCATCAAAAAACACAACAGATCTCCACACTGCTCTCCAATTAGCTCTCGCTTGACACCACTGAAGTCGCAAATAGTCGTGGTTTGGTATCACTGCAAAGCGAGCTACAGGGCGTGTGGCTCGGAGTTTTCCTTGAAGTAATCGATTTGTAACATTTCGATGCGTCACTGCTGTGGCCACTGATGTTCAAATTGCTGCTGCAGATGAAGTACTAAGCGCCAAGACCATACACCGAGCACGCTGGGCTCCCCTCTCCATCGTACATTCTCGTGACCACCACCACGAGCATAATGTACAGTGGTTACATTCCTGCCAAGCCTTTCTGCACTGTCAAGGAAAGAACATCCAGCTTCTCGTAGCTCTGTTACACGGCTTCTACCAGACTTAGTGTTGTAGCGCAGTCGTTAGGCATTTGTACAGGTTAGTTCACACATTCTTTGCGTGTTTCCATTGCGTTATCTAGGCACGGACTCGTGTTTCAGTAACTGTTGTTCAACATCGATTACAATGGACAGGGACTGTGATTGCTGTGTTCGGATGAGGGCTGAGTTGGCATCCCTTCGCTCACAGCTGCAAGCGGCGCTGAATTCGGTCGCTCAGCTTGAGGCTGTTGCCAATGGGCACCACTGTGGGGAGCCGGACTTCGGTATCACCGGTATGTCAACCTCGTCCCGTCTATCCCCAGACCGGTCTGCCACTGTGGTTGCCCCGGTTGCTGTCAGCAGTGGGGCTGAGCCCTCGCCTGTGGTTGATTAGGAGTTCGTTCCAAGGCGTGGCAGGCAGCGAAAGACGTCCCCGGAGGCTGATCAGAAAGCCTACCCGGTGCGTCTGACAAACAGGTTTCAGACACTGTCTCTGCAGAAATATTTACGAAGTATCAGACGGTGTTAAGGAAAGATAGATTAGGCAGAATTGGTGGTGGAGTGTTTGTGTCTGTCAGTAGTGGTTTATCTTGTAGTGAAGTTGAGGTAGATACTCCGTGCGAATTGGTATGGGTGGAAGCTATACCTAACAGCCGATCTAAGTTAATAATTGGCTCCTTCTACCGACCCCCAGACTCCAATGATAAAGTTGCTGAACAGTTCAGAGAAAATTTGAGTCTCGTAACAAATAAATACCCCACTCATACGGTTATAGTTGGTGGGGACTTCAACCTTCCCAAGATAGGTTGGCAAAAATACTTGTCCAAAACCGGTGGTAGGCAGAAAACATCTTCCAAGATTGTCCTAAATGCTTTCTCCGAAAATTATTTCGAGCAGTTAGTCCACGAACCCACGCGGATTGTAAATGGTTGCGAAAACACACTTGACCTCTTAGTCACAAACAATCCAGAGCTAATAGAGAGCATCATGACTGATACAGGGATTAGTGATAACAAGGTCGTTGTAGCTAGGCTCAATACCGTTTCTTCTAAATCCGCCAGAAACAAACACAAAATAATTTTATTTAAAAAAGCGGATAAAGTGTCACTAGAAGCCTTCCTAAGAGACAATCTCCATTCCTTCCGAACTGACTATGCAAAGGTAGACGAGATGCGGCTCAAATTCAAAGATATAGTAGCAACAGAAACTGAGAGATTCATACCTCATAAATTGGTAAGAGATGGAACTGATCCCCCATGGTACACAAAACAGGTCCGAACACTGTTGCAGAGGCAACGGAAAAAGCATCCGAAGTTCAGAAGAACGTGAAATCTGGAAGATTGGCTAAAATTAACAGACGCGCGAAATTTGGTACGGACTTCAATGCGAGATGCCTTTAGTAGGTTTCACAACGAAACATTGGCTCGAAATATGGTAGAAAATCCGAAGAAATTCTGCTCGTATTTTAAGTATACAAGCGGCAAGACGCAGTCAATATCTTCGCTGCGCAGTGCCGATGGTACTGTTACCGACGACTGTGACGCAGTTTTCCGAAATTCCTTCACCAGGGAAGACGAATGGAATATTCCAGAATTTTAAACACGAACAGCTGCTAGCATGTGTCTCTTAGAAGTAGATACCTTAGGGGTTGCGAAGCAATTCAAATCGCTTGATACGGGCAAGTCTTCAGGTCCAGATTATATACCGATTAGGTTCCTTTCAGATTACGCTGATACAATAGCTCCCTACTTAGCAATCATATACAACCGCTCGCTCACCGATAGATCTGTACCTACAGATTGGAAAATTGCGCAGGTCGTACCAGTGCTTAAGAAGGGTAGTAGGAGTAATCCATCGAACTACAGACCTATATCATTGACGTCGGTTTGCTGTAGGGTTTTGGAGCATATACTGTATTCAAACATTATGAATCACCTCGAAGGGAACAATCAATTGATACGTAATCAGCATGGTTTCAGAAAACAGCGTTCTTGAGCAACGCAGCTAGCTCTTTATTCGCAAGAAGTAATAGCCGCTTTCGACAGGGGATCTCCAGTTGATTCCGTATTTCTAGATTTCCGGAAAGCTTTTGACACAGTTCCTCACAAGAGACTTCTAATCAAGCTGCGGGCCTAAGGGATATTGTCCCAGTTGTGCGTTGGATTCGTGATTTCCAGTCTGGAAGGTCGCAGTTCGTAGTAATAGACGGCAAATCATCGAGTAAAACTGAATTGATATCAGGTGTTCCCCAGGGAAGCGTCCTGGGACCTCTGCTGTTCCTGATCTATATAAATAACCTGGGTGACAATCTGAGCAGTTCTCTTAGGTTGTTCGCAGATGATGCTGTAATTTATAGTCTAGTAAGGTCATCCGAAGACCAGTATCAGTTGCAAAGCGATTGAGAAAAGATTGCTGTATGGTGTGGCAGGTGGCAGTTGACGCTAAATAACGAAAAGTGTGAGGTGATCCACATGAGTTACAAAAGATATCCCTTGGAATTCGATTACTCGATAAATAGTACAATTCTCAAGGCTGTCA
This sequence comes from Schistocerca gregaria, assembly GCF_023897955.1. Lineage (NCBI taxonomy): Eukaryota > Metazoa > Arthropoda > Insecta > Orthoptera > Acrididae > Schistocerca > Schistocerca gregaria. The sequence goes on from NC_064931.1 coordinate 81,149,174, forward strand.
ATTCAACTAAGTACCTGGGTGTTAAAATTACGAACAACTTCAGTTGGAAAGACCACATAGATAATATTGTGGGGAAGGCGAGCCAAAGGTTTCGTTTCATTGGCAGGACACTTAGAAGATGCAACAAGTCCATAAAGAGACAGCTTACACTACACTCGTTTGTCCTTTGTCAGAATATTGCTGGGCGGTGTGGGATCCTTATCAGGTGGGATTGACGGAGGACACCGAAAGGGTGCAAAAAAGGGCAGCTCGTTTTGTATTATCACGTAATAGGGGAGAGAGTGTGGCAGATATGATACGCGAGTTGGGATGCAAGTCATTCAAGCAAAGACGTTGTTCGTCGCGGAGAGACCTATTTACGAAATTTCAGTCACCAACTTTCTCTTCCGAATGCGACAATATTTTGTTGAGCCCAACCTACATTGGTAGGAATAATCATCAAAATAAAATAAGAGAAATCAGAGCTCAAACAGAAAGGTTTAGGTGTTCGTTTTTCCCCCTCGCTGTTGGAGAGTGGAATGGTAGAGAGATAGTATGATTGGGGTTCGATGAACCCTCTGCCAAGCACTTAAATGTGAATCGCAGAGTCGTCATGAAGATGTAGGGGTTGATAATGGCGTCTATGTCGCTTTAAAGGCATTATTGACTAATGTCAACTCACCACGTTCAGTCTCAAAGGTAACCAAAGCTCATGACCGTTACAGCGTGTATTTAAAGCTAACAGTCGAGAATTAAGACTGAATTCCTAAATGGTAGCAAATTGGGCGAAGGTAACATAAGGGTGTACACGAATTTTGTGAGAAACTGCTTAGGACAATACCGCACCTTGACAAGCCATTAGATGAGCCTATACAAATTGTGCACTGGAGTGGTGCTTGCCTAACCGTGTTCAGTGGGGTCTGGTCTACAGATTGGACGACTCAGTAGAAGAATTTCTTAAATTTATTAACAAACTGGATCGTGCCTGGTAAAATAATGACAGGTACAATAGGCCATAGGGAGAACCAATTCCAGGATAGAGGGTCCTCTCAACACCAAGTAAGAATGAAAATAGGCATTATAATAACAGCTGAGGAAATAACAATTATGGTAATAACCATGACAATCAGAATAAGGATAATGACAATACTAATAATAATCACAGATGCTGCGTGTAATGTTTTTGATGAATATGGTTTAGCCAGTTTGGTGTGTAATGATGCAGTGTTTCAGTCTTATCTGAGGTAAATGTAGTAGAAGCTGGTAATCTTGTAGATAAGGAGGATGATGATTTCATAACTGATTATGTTTGTATGCCTGCTGGTACAAACAAAAGTGATACTGATGCTGATTTAGTTGTAGAGAGTTTAGGAGTGGACGCGGATGTTCATATTGACGCTAGTGATACTAATTATGCCAGCCGGGGTGGCCGAGCGGTTCTAGGCGCTACAGTCTGTAACCGCGCGACCGCTACAGTCGCAGGTTCGAATCCTGCCTCGGACATGGATGTGTGTAATGTCCTTAGGTTAGTTAGGTTTAAGTAGTTCTAAGTTCTAGGAGACCGATGACCTAAGAAATTAAGTGCCGTAGTGCTCAGAGCCATTTGAACCATTTGATACTAATGATTATTCTGATGACAATTGTGGTATATGTGATGATATTGTTGATGCTGATGCTGACGCACTGCTCCGTGATCAAATACATGGCATAGTTTCTGTAGAAGTATTGAGTGATGAAATAAGTAGTAATATTACAGGACTTGATGCTGATGACTTGATGTTGAAGATGAGGGATGGAAATGACCCACCATAGTTTAATAAAGAAATTCGTAAGATGCTGTGGAAGCAGAGGCTGTTTGCTCTATGTTCAAAAGGAAACCCAGAAATGACAAGCAAAGGTTGTATTGTATTGTATTGTATGTTAACCGGGGACCTAGAAACGACGGAAGGACTCCGTCCCCACCGCAGCCGCAGTGATCCACAACCCCACGACGACTACCGCAGTCCACTTCACCCTTCCGCCGCCCCACACCGGACCCAGGATTATTGTGCGGTTCGGCCCCCGGTTGACCCCCCAGGGAACGTCTCACACCAGACGAGTGTAACCCCTATGTTTGTGTGGTAGAGTAACAGTGGTGTCCGCGTACGTGGAGAACTTGTTTGCGCAGCAGTCGCCGACATAGCGTGACTAGGGCGGAATAATGGGAACCAGCCCGCATTTACCGAGGCAGATGGAAAACCGCCTAAAAACCATCCACAGACTCGCCGGGTCACCGGACCTCCACACAAATCCGCCGGGCGGATTCGTGCCGGGGACCAGGTGCTGCTTCTCACCCGGAAAGCCTTGCGTTAGACCGTACGACCAACCGGGCTGGCAAGCAAAGATTAGTAGAGAATCTTACAACTATGAAAAAATCCATGAGCGAAGCTTACAACTACCACTGGCAGAGAACTCGAGAAAATTCTGGTCGTATGTAAAATCGGTAAGCTGGTCAAAGGCTTCCATTCAGCTCCTTGTTGATCAATCAGCTGTGGCAGTTGAAGATAGCAAAACGAAAGCTGAAGTTTTAAATTTCACGTTCAAAATATCGTTCACACAGGAGAACCATACAAACATACAGTTATTTGACCATTGGACACACTCCCGCATGGACGACACAGAAATGAGCATACCTGGCGTGGAGAGGCAATTTATGATTTGGAGACAAATAAATGAAAAGGTCCGGATGATATCCCAGTTCGATTTTACAAGGAGTACTCTGCGGCACTGGCACTTCACCTATCGTGAGTCTCTAGCCCAGCACTAAGTCCCAAGCGACTGGAAAAAGCACAGGTGACCCCAGTATATAAGAAAGGTAAATGAACGGACCAGCAAAATTACAGACCAATAACCCTAATTTCTCTTAGCCGTAGATTACTTGAATACATTTTCAGTTTGAATACAACAAACGTTCTTGAGGCTAAGAAGCTCATGTCCACGAGTCTCAGCTTGCCCCTTTCTCACATGAAGACTTCTTAAATAATATAACCCAATATGTTGTCCGCGACAGCTAGTGTTCATAAGAGAGAAGGGTATCGCCAAGAGTGCCCCAGGTATGTGTGATGGGACCGCTGTTGTTCTCTATATACATATATGATATGGCGGACAGCGTGGGCAGCAGTCTACGGTTGTTTGCTGATGATGCCGTGATGTACGGTAAGGTGTCGAAGTTTAGTGACTGTAGGAAGATACAAAATGTAAGTTAGTGTAGATGAGTAGGAAGAAAAAATCTATAATGTCCGGATACAGTATCATTATTGTCCAACTTGACACTGTTAAGTCATTTAAATATCTGGGCGTAACAAATGGCTGTAAGCACTATGGGACTAAACATCAGAGGTCATCTGTCTCCTAGACTTACAACTACTTAAACCTAATTAACCTAAGGACATCACACACATCCATGCCCGAGCCAGGATTAGAAACTGCGACGCAGCAGCCGCGTGGTTCCAGACTGAAGCGCCCAGAACCGCTCGGCCAAAGCTCGAGGTAGCATGAGAAAACTGTGGTAGAGAAGGCAAATGCCCCACTTCAGTTTATTGGGAGAATTTTACGATAGACTGATTCACTTGTAAAGGAGACCGCATATAGGACGCGGATGCGATCTATTCTTGACTACTGCTCGATTGTTTGGGATCCGTACCAGGTGGGATTGAAGGAATACATCGAAGTAATTCAGAGGAAGGCTGTTAGATATGTTACCGGTAGGTTCGAACGAAACGTGTTACGGAAATACTTCGCGATCGCATATGTGAATCCCTGAAGGGAAGGCAGCGTTCTTTTCGGAAAACGTTATTGGAACGATTCTGCTGCCACCAACAAACATCGCGTGTAAGGACCACTAAGGTAAAACAGGAGAAATCAGGGTTCATGCAGAGATATAGAGAAAGTCCCTTTTCACACGGGTAGTGGTACAGGGTACCCTCGGCCAAGCACCTTAAGATGGCTCGCGGGGTATGCATGTAGATGTAAATGTAGAAGGTACAGTAGAGTCAATTAGTCCCTACTGATGTCAGTGAGATCTTGACCAAGTGTAGTAATAAAGAAACTAGGCACAATAATAACAAGATACATGAAACTTTTAACAGGTTAAATGATGTTGAAGTTAATTATAATAGAGTTTTTGATACACAATTTAATTTTAGTCCTAATTTTAAGCACACGCAAACACCTTGTGATACTTTGAATAAAAATAGCTAGATTCTTTCACTTATCCAACGTACACCCACATGTGAGAGTGATTTGTCAGTTATAGAACATGTCTAGTTGCAGTGTAGCTGTAAGGTGCCATAGAGTGTGTTACAACCTACACCAGCTAGTGAACTACAGTTGAACCCTCATTTACATTTTAACGATACTAAAGATGATTTGCTAGCAGAAGATGAAAATATTGGTAAGTGTTAAACACGTGGTAGCCCATGCATTTGGATCTTTATTGGTACCTGGAGAGGAATTTGTTTAGTAGATACTGGTAATCCTGTTTGCGGCATTTTAGATGGAACTTGTATATTGTGATGGCGCAATATTCCATGGATGTGGGTACGTGGAAAGAAGCGATTGCAGCATCTGGGCAAAGCAAACAAACACATGCGCTCCAGGTGTGGTGCCGATACACTCGCAAAGTGAATGGGTGGTTAGCGATGACAAAGACTATGATCTATGTACCGTTATGCCTCAGAAAACATAGTTACCTGAAACACATACCTCGAACGATGGAGCCAGGCTCCATACACGATAGGATTAAGGAATCAGTTGGTTTCCAGAGTACTGGGACAGCATCCCATTTTGCTAACCTGGACGCAGGTGTTCATGGTACTAGGGGTGGAATCAGATTGGTTTTATTCAGGAGTGCAATAGACCATATTATTCCCCACTCGCCTGGCTACAAAACCCTAGTTTTCAGCGTAATCTCCATTCGATACAACGTCCTTACGCTACCTTACTGGGAGGACTAGTGTGCCCTCATGGTACCTTTCTGTTGGTCGACGTCTAAGACATGGTCTTGCGGCATCAATAATGTCCCTATCAGCCACGTACTGCTTCCCACAGTGTACATCCTTGTTTGGTCCAGTCAGACGGGTGTCGTAATGTGCGATATCTGGGCTGTAGAGCGGACGAGGAAGACCAGTCCATTGAAGTTTTGTGACCTCCTCTCGGGTGTGCAGACTTCTGTGAGGCCTTGCGTTGTCACGGAGAAGGCAAAGTTCGATTCCAGTTTTGTGGCGACGAACACTCTCAAGTCGTTTCTTTGGTTTCCTTCGGGTAGCAGAACACGCTTCAGAATATACCGTTGCACCATGAAGGAGAACATTAAACAGAATAACCCCTTCAGAGTCCGAGAAGACCTTCGCCATGATCATGCTGGCTGAGGGTGCAGCTTTGAGCTTTTGTTTCCTGTTTGAAGTGACGGACGTGTTTCATCACCTGTGACGATGTTCGACAAAAAATTGACACATCTGCCTAGTTACGTGTAAGAGATTCCGCACAGATGGTCCTTCATTGCTCTGTATGGTCTTCTTTTATATGGCGAGGAACCACGATGTCACACAACACATTCCGTATTTTCAACCGATTGGCGGAGAAAAAAAAGTTGCATTACTTATTGAACGCTGCTTGTAGGTTTATTGGACGTGCCTGTTAAAGACTTCGGTGTCCTCGCCCTCCATACCTGACTCAGTTAGATATCTTTGCCTAGTAACTAATCAAGGCTAAAGTATACGAGGTGAGCATTCACAGCATAGCACAACTTAATCAACTAATTGAAAGTTGTCTACCTATATTCAACTAAGTGTTTCCGTACGTGGAACAGCGCTGGCAGTTCCACAAAAATGTCTAGAGACTTCATGTTCATCCGGTACTGACTGTTTTTATGGCACAAGACTAGTCTCATAAACTAAAACACTAGTAGGTGTATTGCACATCTCATCTGTGTTAATATGTGCTGATTCTATACGCACTGCTTAATAAACAGAAGAGCAAACATTCTTCTAATACTTTACTGTCTATGTGTTTCTCTAAAAAGTGAACCCTTAAAAAAAGAGCCTTATGAAAATATTGCTAAAAGGCTTAAATCTTTCTTCCTACTGAATTAAAAAAAACAAATTCTGTTGAAATATATATTACCTGATGTTCAGTGCAAATGCAAAAATAAGTTGTTGCTTTGGGAGTAATACGTAGATTTCAAACTCATGTGTGTTTTTCTTTTGACACAAGCCCATGTAAATATTATTGGTCTTTTAGATATTACCGATTCAAGTGTACACATTATCTAATTGTGTGTTCTTCGATACCATGTGTGGAGCAACGCCCCATCTGGGAGTCAAAGAGACTGTAGCTTATAGTTCACGGACGTGGTGCAGTATGCAAAACCACTTCTTTTGTCACGGTATGTGCGCATAGGGAAAACAGACCTGAAACTATGTTTCGACATCAAAACTACGCGAAAGTATAAACAGCCGATTTTGAACATAAATCAATACCATACGTTGTGCGTAAAAAGGTAGAGCGATCCGAAGTCTTTTGATTATAAGGTCGGAGTTTTTTCACTATAACCACCCATTCAACTATCATTTACAGTACCTTTTCGGAATGGTTTAAGGAGGAACAATTACACAAACACAGACTCTAGGAAGTGGACACCTGGTAGTTACATTCTTGGAACCATAAGGAAACAGAGCTGACCCAAAACGATATTCGCCGGCCGGCGTGGCCGTGCGGTTCTAGGCGCTTCAGTCTGGAACCGTGTGGCCGCTACGGTCGCAGGTTCGAATCCAGCCTCGGGCCTTGATGTGTGTGATGTCCTTAGGTTAGTTAGGTTTAATTAGTTCTAAGTTCTACGCGACTGATGACCTCAGAAGTTAAGTCGCATAGTGCTCAGAGCCATTTGAACCATTTTGATCCAAAACGATATTCACATATGAAACCTTCGTTGGCCCATTTACAGTGCAATATCCATCTATACACGTTATGTACCAACCTTATAGATCATAGAAACTTCTTAAAAAATAGATCTTTCTTTCGGATCACAATCGGCGTGTGATATTGGAAAGAGGGCAATTCCGATATACCGTCATGAATCCGCTGTCGCACACGGAACAGTACATTTCACAGTAGAAGGGTATGTGCATATATTGATTCTTGGCTGCAGTGAAAGTATATTGAAGAATTAGTCACAGATAACGTAAATCAGATGTCATCGAGAAAGTGAAATTTTGGAAACCTGAGTGACATTTAGTGGTTGGACCATTGAGGAACTGAAACACAGGAAATTTTTTCGCATCTTGTCATACTCCAACACCCTTATCGTTGTCTTTGGTGATCTACAAATCTCAGAAACTACACTAATAGATCAAAAGTATCTAAACGCTTCTATATAGTTAGGTATTGGCCACCAGATCTCAGGGAAACGATAGCATAAAAGCAGGCGAGGAGTGGGGTGTTCTCTGTAGAGAAGTAGTACCAGCAGATGGGTTGGTTACGAATCCTCAGTGACTTCGAACAAGGAATAGTCATTCGGTGTCACCTGAGTAAAAAATCCTTCAGGGACGTTTCAACTCTTCTAAGGCTGCCAAATTCAACTGCACGTAACGTGAGTGTGAAGTGGAAACGCAAAGGAAGAACCACAGCTAAACGGAAGCCACATGTACTGACGGATAGCGACCGTCGACTATTCTGTAGGATGATTGTAAAAAATCGCATTAATGAGCCGAAGGGATCACTCGTGAGTTCCAAAGTGCTAGCATCAGTCCAGCTAGCACGAGTGCTGGCTCATGACCAAATAAGGTGATAGTGCACTTTGCTCCCCAAGAAAAACATTAACAACAGAGAAACTCAATATACTGCTCATGTTTTTGTAGTCCACTGATATACAGGGTGGTCCATTGATCGTGACCGGGCCAAATATCTCACGAAATAAGCGTCAAACGGAAAAACCACAAAGAACGAAACTTGCCTAGCTTGAAGGGGGAAACCAGAAGGCGCTATGGTTGGCCCGCTAGAAGGCGCTGCCACAGGTCAAACGGTAATCAACTGCGTACCGTGGTAAGTTTTCCCTAGAGCCACAGTTTTCAAGATATTCCAGAAAAACTTACAAAAGTAACCTTCAAACGCTGGAGAGATCTCCCTCGTACCGCGTGTACCAATGATCCCAACTGATGTACCCATCCATTTTAAACGACTTCAGTTCCCAATAAACGTTTCGTTTGGAATAACAATTAACGAGGCTCAAGATCAGAGAGTGGGGAAAGAGTAGATGGACAGATAGGGGTCTAGGAAATGGACGTAGAGGGGAGGAAGGAGGTGATAGATATAGAAAGGGTAGAGGAGGGGATGGAGAGAGGTGGGGGAGGAGGTAATGAACAGATAGAGGTGATGGACAGAGGGAGGGGGTAGGACGTGCATTTACGATACATTGCCGGGTTCGCTACTATATATATAGAACAACGACTTAATCTATTTCATTGTACCGAGTGAGCACGTAATCGCAAGGGAGACGATAAGCGAAGAAGGGGAAATGTCATCATCAGTGATAAGCGAAAGCTCAGGAATTCCCTTCATGTGACATCTGAAAATTGCAGCGCATCAAGTGACCTAACGATTCTCAGACGTCCTCTGCGAGTGACGTAGGTAAATTACACCACAAAAAGTGACGTGCGCTCGTTAAAATTCATCTGTACCGGTGCCTTTTTCCTCTCCTGGCGGCGTGTTCCGAATCGCTCGGCGCCTCTTTCATCTTCGTCCGTTGCCGAATTTCCTGGCCGGCGCGCTGCTGCTGTCACTGGCCATTATCATGAATAATTACGGCTGCCCGCTGTAAAATTTGGCGTGCGTGACGTCGCTGTGAATGGCTGCTGTCGCTGACATTTATACTGGCGCCGACGCCCGCGGGCACGTGCTCGACATTTGGTGTCGCTTCAGCGCTCTGCTCTGTCAATCGCATACCACTCTTCTTCCTTTTTTCTTTGTCAGCGCGTTTGAGAGCACACCTAGGCCATCCGTTACCGCGAGCGGTCCGACTGATCCCACAGAGTACATATTTCGTCTATGCGCTGAATTTTAAATAAATGAGAAGCTGGTACTTTTGGTTCAGCTCTACCTAATTATTTCCCTGTACTGTGTGAGTTGGATTAAAGCATTCAAATTAACGTCTGTGGTCTCTGTGACCCATGATCTTTTATACGTCTCTGTACTACTGTGTCTTTGTCTTGTGTCGAAATATGGTATGTGTGTCACGTCTGTGTAGTGCAGTATAAGGTGCGAGTGTTTTTTTAACGTGAAGTAGTCTAATAAAACTTTCAGTAGTAATAGCTACCAGTGCTCTGAAAGACAACATCCGACGTCAATTTCTCATTGTAACTCCGGACATGCTTTACAGTGCTGTTCTCAACATTATTCCTCGACTACAGCTATTGTTGAGGAATGATGGTGGACATATTGAGCATTTCCTGTAAAGAACATCGTCTTTCCTTTGTCTTACTTTGTTATGCTAATTATTGCTATTCTGATCAGATCAATCGGGGGAATCCACATGCGATAGAACTCTCAACAAGTTATGGGGCACAAATACTCAGTTATCCGGATAACTGTCGGTTAAAATAGTTAAGAGCTATGAAATAACATATCGTTATTTGAAGTCCAGGATACTGTACTTTTAAAAACGGATTGTAGTACTCAACAAAGACGGTACGACTTCTTTGATTAATATACCGAAGCTGAACGATATAACAACAATGGAGATTGGACTTTTTCGAAGGACTGGAAAAATGTGTCTCAGAAGTAGTTGAAAAAAGATAGCAAGGCCGCATGACAATAATTCTCACTCTTGATCCATCTTTGCACGTGCACATAAAAGAAACAGTAGTAACAGTGAACTGGAGGAAGAAAATGAAATTGTTGTTTGAAGACATTGGTTTTGAAAGTAGAATAAATTTTTTGAGAATATTTGCAAACTGTGGCTTGCTTTAATCATGTATATACACTATGTGATCCAAAATATCCGGACACCCCCAGAAACATAGGTTTTTCATAGTAGGTGCATTGTGCTGCCACCTACTGCCAAGTAGTCCACATCAGGGACCTCAGTAATCAATATACATCGTGACAGAGCAGTATGGAGTGCTCGACAGAACTCACGGACTATGAACGTTGTCAAGAAATTGGGTGTTTCATACGTCTGTACGCGAGATTTCCACACTCCTAAACATCCTTAGGTCCACTGTTCCCATGTGATAGTGAGGTGAAAACATGAAGGGTCACGTACAGCAGAAAACCGTACAGGCCGACCTCATCTGTTGACTGACAGAGACCGCCGACAGTGGAAGAGGGTCGTAAATTGTAATAGACAGACGTCTATCCAGACCATCGCACAAGAATTCCCCTGCATCAGGATCCACTGCAAGTACTGTGACAGTTAGGCGGGAGGTGAGAAAACTTATATTTCATGGTCGGACGGCTGCTCATAAGCCACACATCACACCGGTAAATTCTAAACGACGCCTCGCTTGGTATGAGGAGCATAAACATTGGAAAATTTAACGGTCGAAAAACGTTGTGGTAGAGTGACGAATCATGGTACACAATGTGGCGATCGGATGGCAGGATGTGGGTATCGCGAATGACCGATGAGCGTAATCTGCCAACGTGAGTAATGCCAACAGTAAAATTCGGAGGCGGTGGTGTTTTGGTGTGGTCGTGCTTTTCATGGAAAGGGATTGTACCCTTGTTGTTTTGCGTGACACTATCACAGCACAGACCTACATTGATGTTTTAAGCACCTCCTTGCTTCCCACTACTGAAGAGCCATTCGGGGATGGCGATTGCATCTTTGAACACGATCGAGCACGTGTTCATAGCGCAAGGCCTGTGGCGGAGTGCTTACACGACAATAACATCCCTGTAATGGACTGGCCTGCACAGAGTCCTGACCTAAATTCTATAGAACACCTCTGGGATGTTTTGGAATGCCGACTTCGTGCTAGGCCTCACCGACCGACATAGACGCCTCTCCTGAGTGCAGCACTCCGTGGAGAATGGGCTGCCATTCTCAAACCGTCCAGCACCTGACTCAACATATGCCTGTGACAAGGGTGGGCCAACACCATACTGAATTCGATCATCACAGATGGAGGGCGCCACGAACATGTAAGTCATTTTCAGCCAGGTGTGCGGATGGTTTGATGTGTGTGTGTGTGTGTGTGTGTTGCCAATAGAAAGAAAAGCATAATCTCAGTAAACTTAAAATTGTGAGCTACACCCGTAATTTTTATATATGAATTAGTGAATTTACTCATGCCACTTTTGTTGCATGACAGATTTCAGTAGGAGGTGCACCCATTCACTGGTTAGGCCACGCCAATTTGATTCACAGGCATGACGGTGCGTGGTGGAACTGTCAAACATCAGATAGACGACTCAAGATGAAGAAGTTCATCCTCGTGACACACAATATTTCCGAAATGATATGCAGTTCAACGGTCGGTACAGTTCGAAAGTGTCACTGGCCCTTAGTCCACCACATGACACAGATCAAAAGTCTCACCCACTAGTGAGAGACCTCACGTTCTCCACCAGGGGAGGACAATAAGACGAAGAAGGCAAAGAATCACAACCACTTTCCACCAAGCCTCAGTACAGCAGTCGAATTAGCAAAAACAAAATCGCCCCCACATTGCACATACCAATTGAACTATCCTCTACTCATTGAATCTCCCCTTTAGACTGTTCTGCTGGCCTGGTCGACAATCCAGACACAGCACTGGGTTCCCACGCTGGGGGAGCAACCCTCCACTTTGCATATCCTGGGAGGAGGCAACGAGGGGCTCAAAATTTTTCTTGTCTGAGAAAAGAAGATTTTAGGCTAGAGATGTGTCGTTCTCACAGTAAGCATGGCCATGTTTTGGCAAAAAACGTCTCACCAGTCCCTCATTTACAGAGAGATCTAATCTTTCTGTGCTGACAGTTTGCAATTTCTGAAACAAGGCTGTTAAGCTTCGTCATGCCCATTAAATATACGGTTTTTCCCCTCCCTAAAAGAACCTGGCGACTTCCTCGCGTCAGTAGGGTGTTACAGTCTTGCCTCCACTAATCACGTACACCAGCCACTCTGTGCGTATTGTCCTAGCTTCTAACATGAGAATGCACATGGTTTTATGACCTTCCCACCATTTGCACAAAAGCTCAGTTTACAACACTTTCTCTCAAATGGCCTCCTCCAATCCGTTTCCCACCAACTGACCACCTTTGCGATGGACTGCTGCCTCGCCCAGGTAAAATGTTTTGTGAACGGCAACCCTTCTGTCCGACCCTAAACAGGAAGCAGGGGAGGGTTTCGACCAGAGCACTCTCTGCAGGTATGATCCTGACCGCTGTTTCCCAGAATCACTAACACACCCATTTCGCTGGCCTCAGCATTTACTGCCTTCAATTCATCTCTCTCCCTGTTCATCGTTGCCTCCACTATTATCCTTCGGGTACAAGTTTTCTACAGTTTACACATGAATTTATAAGACCATTCTGATCACAGTTTCCCCATGTAAAAGACTCATAAACCATATATACCAAATATATTACTGGGGTACAGTTGGATCATGCCCTAAAACATGAACGTTAACTTGATTGAAAATGTTCTTAAAGTGAGAGAGTGGAGTGCCACCTCTCACTAGCTCCCTGTTACCCCATTATTTCTGCATGGAAAGTGTCACATTTTAATAAAGATGTTGGAGCTACACAGAGCACAGGAAATAATGACAATTTAACTGGGTCTTCGAGAAAGACATGATGGACCGACTATGACAACCAAAAACCAAAAAGTACCAAACCAGGTCTTGGCCTCATTCAACCAGGGGTCATACACATACTCACTGCTGCATGCCTTTAAAAATTATTCAAATGGCTATGACCACTATGGAACTTAACATTTGAGGTCATCAGTCCCTAAAATTTAGAACTACTTCAACCTAACTAACCTAAGGACACCACACACATCCATGCACGAGGCAGGATTCGAACCTGCGACCGTAGCGGTCATGCGGTTCCAGATGGAAGCGCCTAGAACCACTCGGCTACACCGGCCGACTGCCTGTCAAAGTTTTGTGATTTGAAGGGTCTCAGAATTGTTCCTGCAGATCCTTAGGTCTTTGACATATACCCCTGAACTAAGTAGAATGATTAACCAGCTAAAAGAATCATATAGACATTTAACTAACCCATTCACACCGATGGTTAGGTCAGAGATGACCAGTTTCCCTAACCACACTGCAGTATCATTGAGCATTGAGCCTGTTCTGCTTCAGAGATTTTGTTACCCCTGCATAAGAATTCACAGGAATTCTATGTTCCATAGAGGCAAACAACATGTCAAATTCTATCCAAGCATTCAGTAAATCTAATAAGTCAGTGTTCTTCTTAGATGTGTCACCTGTTCACGTTATTTCATAGCAAAGAGTCTTTCTGTTCTTTCAGCACAGTGGTGTAAATGGTGTTAACACAAAATCAACAACATTTAAATGACATGTGAAACATAGTGAGACTTCACACAAATCACAAAGACGTTATATAATCATGGGTCAGTTTCTAAATGTTGTTTGAATATTAGTGTATTTGTTGTGTGTGGTCTTTTGTCAATCTTAGTTTTAGATGAGAGTGACTTTGTACCACAGTACACATCTGAAAATAGTGTTGCCCTTCATGACTAACATAGTAGGAAACGAAAGTGAAAAATTACATCTAACCTAATAAAATAAGTACAGCAAGGCATACAGAAATAAGAATAAATGAACACACAAATGTATTTTACTTCTCGCGCTGCTTCCCTCTCAAGTGACTTTAGGGAGCCAAGAAATTAAGTTTACGTTAGTCACCTTAACAAACACAGCTTAGACGAGGCAGCTGTAGTAGGTGAGTTGTGCTAAGAGAAGGGATTACCCCTTTACTTAATAGCATCAGTGGTGGCAGCAGTGTCTGTCGCAGGGCCTGTCTCCTGTCTATGGAGCAACAGGTAGGCATCTTCACTACTTCAGTAGCAGTTGTCAGTGTTGTGGCAAGTGTAAGGAGATGTCTATCGCTTAGTGCGGCACTCTCTAATCGGTCGTTTCTCGTTGACACCGGTTTTACTTTCAGAGACTCTTCCGTCAAACAGTGGTGGCCTCTGATGGTTGTGTGTCATCAGGGTCAAGCCTTGGTAAGCTGCTGGCTGCAGTGGAGGCATACCTGCTGATCCTTCCAGCTGCAGTACGTGAAATTTCTTTCACTCTCCGTTGGCAAGAGCGAAAGTAATGAGCGGGATTGTGTGCAGGCCTCTGTTGGGTTTGAGCTGCCCCAGTGTCATCACGTCAGCCAACTGCGTTCCCCGTCGCCTCAGGGGAGACGATCACTTGGAGCTGACAACTGCCGATGTGACGTCACCTCAGCTGGTGTCTCGCTCGGGTTGGTCGCGTGGTTGTGGCGTCAAGCCTGCAGCTGTACCCGAGGTCGCGCTACGACAGGAGCGAGACTCCGGCAGCCGCATTGCGATATGTGCCGCCTGCCCAGTGCTCTGCCATTTCCAGCCAATGTCTGCTTCTCTCTCTCCCTTTGGAAAGCTATAGTCCTCTGCACAATCCTTAGCGGCGTGTTTTTACAATTAATGCTTCAAAAACACGTGCATAGAGAATCATAACAAAAATATGAACTGTTTGTAGCTGAAATTATATGATATGGTTAATGCAGAAAAAAACCTTACTGCTTTCTTTCATTTAAACAACGTTGCGACAAAGATTCTCTTGAAAAAAGTTGTTATTTACTTTATTTTACTTTACATATGGCAAGGGCCTTATCGACCATACGCCTGCTGTATGAGCCTCTTCCACTTCTGCCTGTCCAATGCACTGTTTGACCATTTGCTGTTGCTGTTCTTCTCAGTTGTGTCCTCCCGAATGTTATCCCGCTATCTGATTCTGGGTCTCCCTCTTCCTCTCGTTTCATCTCTTGTTCTGCTGAATGCCATTCTAGGTAGTCTATTCTCTTTCATTCTTGCAATATGGCATGCCCAATTCAACCTTATTCTCTTGAGCACTTCGACGATGTTACGGTGATTGTACAGCCCTATTAATTCTTCATTTCTTCTTATTCTCCATCACATGTTATTTTCGTCGTGTACAGGTCCAAAAATTTTCCTTAGTACTTCTCCTTCGATGATTAACAGTTTTTCTTCATCTTTCTTTCAAATTTTAACGTTTCACATCCATATAACATCACAGGTATAATGCTCGATTGATATAAGCGGATTTTGAAAATACTGTTAAGTGATCTTTTTCTTAGAATTTTGATGAAACTAAAAAGCGTCTTGTTTGCATTTGATAAAGGGGCATCTATTTCTAAATCTGTTCTGTTGTTATTACTAAAAAGACTTCCTACGTATTTGAAATGGTGAACAGTTTTTAAATTGAATCCATCTACAGTCAGAGGTGCATCTTCTCTGGTCTTCTTACATATGGGCAGGTATTCAGTTATTTCTTCATTAACATGTAATCCTGTTTTCTCAGCAGTTTTGTAGTAATTTTGCATAATTCTGATTAATTCTCTTTTGGAACTATTTATTAGTGCTACATCATCTGCACAGGAAAGTGTTGTAATGTTCACATCCTGTAGTTGGAGCCCTTGTGGACTGGTTTTAGAAAGTTCTCTATAGATCTTTTCTAGGACAAGGTTAAATAAAAGAGGTGAAATGGCATCCCCTTGTCTCAGTCCAGTGTACACCTTAAAATCTTCAGTTTCTCCAATCGGTATCTTTATGCGACATAAAGTTTCATCTATACACATTTTAACTAATCTGATAAATTTTGAAGGTATTATAAATTCGCCGGCCGGGGTGGCCGAGCGGTTCTAGGCGCTACGTTCTGGAACCGCGCGACGGCTACGGTCGCAGGTTAGACTCCTGCCTCGGGCACGGATGTGTATCATGTCCTTAGGTTAGTTAGGTTTAAGCAGTTCTAAGTTCTAGGGGACTGATGACCTCAGATGTTAAGTCCAATAGCGCTCAGAGCCATTTTTTTAAAATTCCTTCATTATATTTAGGAGTGTCTGTCGGTGTATACTATCACAGGCCCTTTTAAAATCTACGAATAATATGTGGACATTAATCGCTTAGCCGAAAGACATAAGCTAATCATTTTCAAGTGGTAACGCCATTTTGCTGTAGTGTATATCAGTGTTTTGTTAGTTTCTCAACACCACACATGCACCCCGATGGGCTAAGCTGTCACTGCCTCCACATTCATACTTCAAGCACTCTTATACAGGGTGAGTCACCTAACATTACCACTGGATTTATTTCGTAAACCACATCAAATACTGACGAATCGATTCCACAGACCGAACGTGAGGAGAGGGGCTAGTGTAATTGGTTAATACAAACCATAAAAAAAGGCACGGAAGTATGTTTTTTAACACAAACCTAGGTTTTTTTTCAAATGGAACCCCGTTAGTTTTGTTAGCACATCTGAACATATAAACAAATACGTAATCAGTGCCGTTTGTTGCATTGTAAAATGTTAATTACATACGGAGATATTGTAACCTAAAGTTGACGCTTGAGTACCACTCCTCCGCTGTTCGATTATGCAGGGATCCCAAGGGACCGGTGATGGACCTTAGGTACAGAAGAGACTGGAACAGCACATTACGTCCACATGCTAACACCTTTTTATAGGTCTTTTTCACTGACGCACATGTACATTAAAATTCGGGGTGAGGTACACGTACACACGTGGTTTCCGTTTTCAATTACGGAGTGGAATAGTGTGTGTCCCGACATGTCAGGCCAACAGATGTTCAATGTGGTGCACACAACTGCAATGTCTGGCGTAATGAATGTCGTACACGCCGCAGTACATCTGGTGTAATGTCGCCGCAGGCTGCCACAATACGTTGTTTCATATCCTCTGGGGTTGTAGGCACGTCACGGTACACATTCTCCCTTAACGTAACCCACAGAAAGAAGTCCAGAGGTGTAACATCAGGAGAACGGGCTGGCCAATTTAAGCATCCTCCACGTCCTATGAAATGCCCGTCGAACATCCTGTCAAGGGTCAGCCTAGTGTTAATTGCGGAATGTGCAGGTGCACCATCATGTTGATACCACATACGTCGACGCGTTTCCAGTGGGACCTTTTCGAGCAACGTTGGCATATTATTCTGTAGAAACGCGATGTATGTTGCAGCTGTTTGGGCCCCTGCAATGACGTGAGGACCAATGAGGTGGTCGACAATGATTCCGCACCATACATTTACAGTCCACGGTCGCTGTCGCTCTACCTGTCTGAGCCAGCGAGGATTGTCCACGGACCAGTAATGCATGTCCCGTAGATTCACTGCCCCGTGGTTTGTGAAACCCGCTTCATCGGTAAACAGGTAGAACTGCAACGCATTCTCTGTTAATACCCATTGACAGAATTGCACTCTTTGATTAAAGACATCTCCATGTAACTGCAGATGTAGCGACACATGAAACGCGTGAAAGCAGTGACGTGCGGTATGCGCAAGACACTACTTTGACTCTGTCCACCGGCTCTCGCAATGTCCCGTGTACTCATGTGTGGGTTCATGGCAACAGCAGCTCACACACCAACTGTACCTGCTTCTCCTGTGACGGGCCTGTTACGGACCCGTTTGCGTGCTACGACCTTACCTGTTGCTTACAGTTGGCGGTAGATGTTTTGCAATGTGCGGCACGTTGGATGCTCTCTGTCCGGGTACCGTTCTGCATACACCCTGCAGGCTTCAGCTGCATTTCGTCGACACTCGCCATAGATGAGTATCATCTCCGCCTTTTCCGATTTCAAATACACCATGGTCACAGTTCCTGCAACACTACACTATCACAGACGTCTGGTAACACGGTGTACTACAGTTGGTCTGCGTGCGGAGACGAATGCAGAATAACAAATAGCAGCAAGCGGTAAATGATGACACTGCGACAGCTAGACCAAACCACAACAGTGCACTACAGCCACACTCGTAAACACGGTCGTCATCGTAAACATGTCCCTGCAGATGCTGCTCGCCGACCGTGGCCCGTGTTTGTTACAACTCGCAACTCAATTTCGGAGGTTTCAAGCGTCAACTTTAGATTACAATATCTCCGGATGTAATTAACATTTTACAATGCAACAAACGGCACTGATTACGTATTTGTTTATATGTTCAGACGTGCTAACAAAACTAACGTGGTTCCATTTTTAATAAAAACGTAGCTTTGTGTTAAACATACTTATGTACATTTTTTTATGGTTTGTATTAAACAATTACACTAGCCCCTCTCGTCACGTTCGGTCTGTGGAATCGTTTCGTCAGTATTTCATGTGGTCTACGAAATATATCCAGCGGTAACGTTAGGTGACCCACCCTGTATAATGCAACACCTACTTCTAATTATATTCTACCCATACCCAAGTCTAGCTACCTCTAACCCTTTCTACTTTACACTAAGCTGGACTTCGATACTTCTCTTGACGCCAACTTTTTGGATGGTGTCGCTGATGTAGATATCTGACGCAGAATCTGGGTCAAATACTGCTCACCGCCGTCTGTACAGGCTTCACTGTGCTGTCAGGACACATCTGACATCGTCACGAATTCACCTTTCCCTCTGAAACTGACCAATAATCAAAAACCGAAGTACAGATATCATCAAATAGCAGCTTAAGTAAAGACATAAAATACCAGTATTTTTATAACTTGTAGTGCATAAAGATTTGTGATTACCTACCGGTGTTTTTTCTCTGGTTCCATTCGCCATGTGTTTCCTATGCGTCTATTAACATATTATCGTGACTTGCACTCCACGCGCTCACGCCACGTAATACAAAATTTCGCCGATGATGCGCCTCTGGTCCTGGAGATCCACAATCGAAATACCACGAGATTAACATCACTGTACTACTGGCGATAATCCCCAAGTGATAATCGTAGACGAAAAAATACAACCAGTGAAAAATATCGCAGCACAGGCGATTATCCATAAGTACAACAACCCTCGAAAATAACCAAACATAACACATCCCTCGTCTGGTGGTAACCCTAATTGAACCACTGCGAGAAAAAAAAGACATACTTGAACGACAACACGCCTCTGGCGTGGAAAACCCATGTCCATCTCGCAAGGTACCTCAATCGATATCTGTGGCATGATCCAAATCACCCCAAGATCCACTATCGAATCGCAAATACATTTCTGTGGCACCACTATCGTCTTCTCACTCCAAATAGTAGAACATATCCCGCATGCGCCCCACCAGCAATGCACGCAATATCAACGGAAGAAACCAAACCATTACTACATTACAAGATGAATTTTGAGAAGAACTGTGTCTCAAAGACTTGTGCAGTTACTTCTAAACCGAAACGCAATTTTCAGGTCGTTCCAACATATACCTTTGCTGCTGTGTGACAAGCTACTAACACAACAATGCTCAAGTATTGAACCGACTAGTTTTGTCATAAACACAAGAGGTCTCCGCGAAGAAATTGGGACACTTCTAACCACGAATTAAATTTCTATCTGTGAAACATGACAGGATACCAGTACATGTAAAATTTTCAGTAAATAATCAAAATACAAGTGCTGTACAGAAAACTGTAATCGTCGAACTCAGTGATGAGATGATCCAGGAGGTCTTAATCCCTAATTTTAATAACAAATAGTCCAAAGAGGGTAAGTGCAAACAAATAAAGGACAATACACTAAGTGACTACATAAATGAAGTGTAAATAAATGATTCTTAACTCTACCTTAGTGATATAGCAGTACACGTTTGCTCGTACCGATATTATATGTGGCTCTCTTCTGGGCTGAGGCCACAGCGGCCGACTATCAGTTCCTACGCGGACTTCTGCTGCGGTTTCTGTTTGGAGGGTTAGGTGGTCTGATTTCGATTACGTAATTCTGGTGATAATGTTGCTGACTTCGCCTGAAATTCCCTCCATTATTTCTTGTTTGTTCTGAGTTCTAGACTGGCTGCATTAACTGATTCGAATTTTCCTTTTCCTCCTGTTGGTGTTTCAATTTTCTTAAAAACTACCACCACACGTCCTCCGTCTGCTTCTATTGTTCCACTGAGGCTCATTATTAATTATCTGGCCTTGATAATGCTTTCTTGTAGCCCTGTTTCTATTTGTATTTTGCCTGTCATTATTTTCACTAGATAAACTTTGCGTATTTCGTTCATTATGTCTTATTCGGTCCCTCGCGTTTTGTGCTTCCTTGACATAGTCTCACTGTAGTAGAGCGCTTTTGAATGACTCTGTTGTGTCATTAAATTTGCAAATGAGACGTTCCTGGTACCTCAATGGCAATTTCATATAGCAGTGTCGCATTATCTCCTATCACTATGCGGTTGATCCAGGTACGGGTGCTTGTTGACAAGCGTCTCGAAAACCTTTACCGGACTGCGGCACCCCAATGCTTCGTAAACCTCCCTTAACATCAATCCCTGTTTAATCCTTTCTTTGGTGTCCTGTGATCAGTGAATTCCGCTTAGCTGAGGCAGTTGGCTGAACGCAACGCATGTGCTCTGCTGTTAAACCTTCCAGGTATCCACTAACAACTTCCAATTTGTATACCAGTGGCCATGATTCGAGTAGTACCCTATCATACTAAGCAATCTATGACAAGGGATGTAATGAATTGTGGTTCTCTTTGTAAACCTGAAAATTTTGAACTGAAAGAAAAAGTTTCAAGTCGAAATACTCATAATTTTGCGTCCGTGGACTTCCTCTAAAGATTTCATGGGTGACCAATCCCTGAATGGTGTTGTACTCTCATGTCGTGTCATCCAAATCTTGAAATAATTTTTCCGAACGTATCAGTCGGGCACAGCTGTGGTCCGTCTCGGTAATTTGTGCGATATGTGCCACTGCCTGCACGAGATCGTCCAAAGGTCGTACCCCTTTAAGCGAGCGTTCCTGCCGTATATCGGCCTGTACCGGGGATATGGCTCTAGGTTGCGTTGCAGAGTTTTGTCTTTAAAATTCCTGGTAACCTACGAATGCTTCTGTATTTCCCTAATTTCATTAACGAGGATCTCCTGTCTTTGGACTGATTCCTGTTGTCGTCTCTTCTTTGCCTGTTACATAATCTGAATGATCGATTCTAATTGCGTACTTCCAGTAACTTCTCCTGGACTAGGCGCACCTTTACCGCGAAATCGGACTATTACTTTTTCTGCCCTCACTTCTTTCGGTACAAGGTCTGTACAAGGTCTGTCATGTTTTCATTTTCATTTCCTGAGTGAATTGAATGCCCATCGTCAGAGTGCTCTGCATTTGATATTTGCGGATCTTTTTGAAGACTGCTTCAAACGGACTTCTTCTGCAGTTCTATCTCGTTCTGCATCACTGGTTGGCAAGTGTTCCACTTTGAACAACATTAGTGTACAGTCTTTCTCACAATACAATCGAAGTTTGCTTCTCGTAAACATTACAATCGATTGCTACTTCCGCGAGACTCCGATTCTAAAACATCACGCGCTACAACTATAAACTGATGCTATTTTAAGTATTGTACACATGTATGCCTAAGCCCACGAAACAAAACCTACTATAAACTATCGTGCGCATCCCCATAAATATATCTGTTCCCCAGAAGCTTGCACAATGACGTTAGAAACAACGCAACATCAGACAAGAAGCGACGAAGGGGACAATCCAAGACACAATGAGAAACAAAGAAAAAAACTTGTGACACAATCAAAACATATGTTGAAGTAAAATGTGAACATACTACAAATTGCTAAGATACAACACATAGCGCCAAACCTGAGTCTAAATGTTCTCAGTGCACTATAGCTTCATTCTCAAAAAACAAAAAGAAAACAAAAAAATTAATGCCTGTTCCGTAACATAGCGCACTAACTATCTCACGAAAGGGTCATGATTTGAGGTCCTGGTCAAGGGACACCAGTAGTGGGGCAAGGGCTGCATCAGCACAATATGTTAGTGTGGGCTGCCTACATTCAGGGGCAAGCATACATTCACAGGCGAACCTATTGTTCTGTTTTAACTGACAGGCTCTTAACCTATTGTTCGTAAAAGGGTTATGGCCCTCTGGGGATAAACATTGCTTTTGATTCACAGGTCCTATACCTATTGTTCACCCCCCCCATCCCCCTCCCCCTCCACCTCAGCGTCCCCCTCCACCACCGCCACTCCTCTGGGAACTCCCCTTAACGATAAAAGCACACTTTTGATATCAATTTTATTGACTAAGTAATGAAATCGATCAATTAATTAAGCTCCCTCCTCTGCAAAACCCCAGAGCGGTCCCCCTACACCCCAACTCGGAAACTGACTAGGAAAAGTCTCAGTTGATTGGTCATTTGGAGGGAAATCGATTGTAGTGTATGGAATATTGTTTAAACAATTTAGACAGTGTGTGGAATACTGTTAATTTAAACAATATAAGTGATATGAGGCAGTTTATCAAATTTATTTTGATTATTGAGTAAAGAATTAGGCAGGAAATCGATTGCAGTGCATGCAATACTGCTTAATGAATTTAGAAAATGTGTGGAATACGTTTATTTAAACAATTTAAATGATACAAGGTGACGCTTGGAATATTTAAACAATTACGATCCTTTTTCACGAGGAAATACATTTACACAGTCAAGATCATTTAAACATATATGAAAAAGCTTCTTGAATCTCACCACATGCGCAGACTGTCCAGAGTCAGGAGGCACTGGAAGGATACTAGAAATGCCTGCAGGCTAACTGTCTGCTGTTGGCTGCTGGCTGCCATCTAAAGTGGACTGTATGTGTGAACCAACCTGTCGGACAGAAGTGTATGCAACAGATACCTTTCTTCCAGAGCAAATACCTGATTGGGAATCGATCTTGAATACTCCTAAAGTAAATAACTAACTAATTTTCGGTCACATGATAGTGATGTATGGAATATAAGGCAGATGTGGTAGCTGTTTCACACACACATAAATTGATGATGTTGCAAAGCTAGTAGCAAGCTGACTCAAAATACACTTTAAAAAAAAAAGGATCGTTGCTACAATGAGAGACAGAGCTGTAGTATGCAAATGACATAGGAACTAGCATGAGATACTTCATTCCGCTATGGACTCTAAACTGCCCCAGCCTTCCTGGTGCGCTTCCTTGTGGTGAATTTCATGAAATGCTTCAGGAGCTGTTAAATCTGGTGCAGAATATCACATCTTGAAATTGTCACAAATGTTGCTTCAGTAGATGTGCCAAGGGGAAAATTAATTACATCATTAATATAGCAGTTAAATCATCTGCGTCACACAGTTTCAAACTACTCATAATAAAAAGAAATCGAAACTGAACAGCAGCTTGCGTGCATAAAAAACATTGTTATGTTTTTGATGAGAAATTTAATTAAGTAATCCAAACCTATTATTATTGGACGCCACTTTTGGAAGTGGTGATGTATGAAATGTTAGTTGGAATTTCAACTGAATTTATATAATCATGCTTACAGAGTTCCCGACAAATACAGGTATGGTAAGTGTATTTTCTTTTTTAAAGCGCTATAGAATTCCTAAGGTGACTGGTTAGCAATAACAACAACAACAACATTTACCTGTACAAGACAGAGTCCACTGCGATGTATTGAGAAGCACTAAACATGACACACACATAAACCGTGATACAACCTGTAGTAATATGCTGTCATGGACAGAAGTTAGAGATCGCTACCAGTCGGTATTTGACGTCTGGATTGGGTTTTTAAAGAACTGCATAATTCCTAAATTGATTCTCTCTACTACATTTTGAAGAAGGAAGGCGTACTGCATGATAGGATAGAGCCAACAGCAAATACAACTGCAAAACAGAGTCCACTGCGGTGCATTGAGAAGTACTAAACACGTCACACTTAAATCACAATCCAGTCTGTAGTAATGAGTTGTCAAGTTGTCACTGCTAGATGTCAGAGATCGCTATCAATCTGGAATTTCGCGTCACGACTAGGTTTTTAAAGCACTACCGAATTCCTAAATTAATTCTCTCCACAACATTCTGAAGAAGGAAGGGTCTACAGCATGATAGGATACTAACACCAGGAATTACAACTGCTGGAAACAGTCCAATGTAATGCACTGTGCAACACTAAACACGACACACTTAAACCTTGATTACGTTCACACAGTCGCTGTCATGACTAGGTGTCGGAGGTCACTGAAAAACTTGCACACCCCACACGTTCAAGTCCTGGCGTCCACACGAAGTGCGTCGCCGGCGCCAAAGATCATAGGTCGGAGGAAACTACCGCCGCGGCCACAGCCGCAGTTTTGGACGCACGTGTATGCCACAGTGCACCCACCACCAATGACCATGGTGGCCATCTGGGGATGGTTGGAGAGGTTGGATTTCGGACGTTATCAATACGTCCAGTGCAAACACACGCCCATATTGAATCATGTCTCACGCAACATATATGTCCGCTTGTGTTGCGCTTACCCAGCACATTGCTCACTTCGCCAGCCCTCGCTCCCGTGAGCCAGATCAGACAGATGGACGATTTCTTGGTACCCATGACAGTCCACACGTATCCATAAGTTCCCGTCACCAAAGTCTCGTGATCGCCCTTACAGGCAGCAGCGGTGCACTGCGAAACAAGTAGCTACAGCTTGGATGTACACAGTAGTTCTAAACAATTCCACCCCGCCATAGAGCCACCAGTTTAAAAAAAATTCCTCTTCCCTGTCCGAGTTAGCGATGTTGTTGATCATACGCCTCAAAATGATTCAATTGGCTCTGAGCACGATGGGACTTAACATCTGTGGTCATCAGTCCCCTAGAACTTAGAACTACTTAAACCTAAGGACATCACACACATCCATGCCCTAGGCAGGATTCGAACCTGCGACCGTAGCAGTCGCGCGGTTCCCGACTGAGCGCCTAGAACCGCTAGACCACCGCGGCCGGCTCATACACCTCGACTTTATCACGTGAAGTTTAGGTTTCTCGCTTTTATACGAGTAATTTTCGAGAACAGAAGAAATAGAGATATTCTTGTATTCTCACATCGCTAAAGTATCGTTACTTGTGAGAATCCTGCACAGCACGGCGCAGGCTACATTTCGTCTATGCGTTATATCTTTTGGTAAGAAAAAATATTTTTTATCTGTTACGTCATGCATCACACAACTAGAAAATTAAACTATTTTTTTATTCATGGTGGGGTGCAAAGATCTACCTCTATCACAGGACGCCTCCTCACTTTCGAACTCACTTAATGTAACCAAATACCTCGCCACATACAAAGCCTCTTAAGGTAAAACTGCACAGAGAAGTTGTAAATATCAGGTTTACGGTAATTATTACTCTATAAATTTGGTTATACATCTGATTTTATTTCGACGGTCGTCTCTCCTTGTGTAGCTGAGAGACTGAATTTTGCTAAAAGAAATCGCCGCAACCAAAAAAACGCTTGTTTGCCCTCCATGTCAAGAATCATATCTGCTCTACACTAGCCATCACTTTCACCCACCAGGCGGCACATCATGGATATCAAATTGAGTGGCTAATTAATTAAATTGATCACGACTGTCACTTTGAATTGCGAGTAATTTTTTTCCAGCAGTCGGATTACACTCACTGAGTAGATCAAATTGGAATTCCAGGATGGAAGACGATGTTCTTTTCGAGGAATACTATTAAGAAGTGGCATTTGAAGCTGACCGCTCAAGGATTCTACCGCCGGCAACATACATTTCACGTAAGGACTGCCTTTAAATACACGATCAGAATGACTATGTTGCCGAGAAATTAGGACTCGTACAGAGGCATATAGGCAGTCATTTTTCCCTCGTTCTCTTTGGGTGTGGAACAGGGAGAGAAGATGCTAGTTGCGGTACGAGGTACCCTCCGCCACGCACCGTATGGTGAATTGCGGAGTATGTATGTAGATGTAGATGAATTTTTCCTGAGTATACCAGGTTTTCCTCGAATTTTACCGATTTTATGTCATTTTCCATACTTTTCCAGTTTTCCATAAGTAAATGATCATATTGCTGACATACCTATGCGCTGTTTTATCTGATACGAGAATGTTTGCGCATCTTGTACACCAACTAACTAAAAAATCCTAAGACTTGCCCTCCACCCGATGACCCACATGCATGCATTTAGGATAGGACGAACATGAAAAGTATAGCAGCAGTCATTTCGTATCTATATGAAACTGAAGACTCAATTTACGTCCAAGATGATCAGAGAAGTAGTCTACTTCCCATACATTTTCGTCCGTCTAGAGTAGTGTATTGGAATAGGTTTTCTGCTGATGGACATGTTTCATCACACATGAGTATACGTCCTCTGACGACCAGTTTGGGGAGGTTTGCTGTTAACGATCGCAGGTAGAAAGTGATCTAAGTCAAACACAGAACACCCTGCTGTATAGTAGTCGACCGCATGTTATACCACACAACTGATACACCCCGAGAGAACGACGGAAAAATATTGTTAAATGTGTGGTAAATGTCCAACTGCAACATATCCCCCTCTCCCTCTCAATCGATTATCCTACTTCCTACAGTTCTTTAACAGAGATCCATGTCACTTTAGAGGTAGATGGCTCTCTTTACCAGGAAAGAATCAAAGACAGCAGTCAGCTTGCATGTATCACAACTACATCAACAGACATACAGTAGAATATTGTTAGAAAAACCATATAGCATCTGTTTGTTAGCTGACACCTCAAAGTAGTTATTGGCAGAGAGAACAGAGAAGCCCATTGTAAGTACTGTCTGTTAGGGTTTAAAACACATAAACATTCCTGCACAGGGCCAAACACGGAATCCATTCTGTAGTTGTAATAGCAGTCACCTGAGCTGGTAATACAGCGCTGTTTAGTTAAGAACGCTTTACAAAAATCTTTAAGATGGTTGCCAATAACTCTGTTGTCACACCTGGCCTTCTGATCCGACATATATAAATTTATTAGTCTACATCTGGTGGTCAACCACGTTAAACATGCTACTCCAACCGTTTTACCGCTGCTGACGAAAAAAAAAGTGATTGCTACTCTGGTTCCTGGTGCATCAATCTCAACTTTTTCTTGTATTGTTATTTGTGACGCATACTCGTTCCCAAGTACAAGAATTGTCCTGCACCAGGCAGAAGACATGCAAATACTACCTGAATATCCCTGAATTTCGGTGTATTTTCTCACAATGTATACACATGTTCCATCGTTTTTCGTAATTTTATAGATTTTATGTGACTTCCGCCTATGCGATCATGCCATCACCTCTCGCACTGTATTCTAAAATTGCTGGTAAATGTAGTATAGTTGCCACCAAGTAGCGCAAATGCACTGTATTTCTGGTTGGATGGCATAGTATAAAAATGGTTCACATGGCTCTGAGCACTATGGGACTCAACATCTGAGGTCATCAGTCCCCTGGAACTTAGAACTACTTAAGGGGGGTAGGATGTCAAACGGCGGGACGATTTGGAGCGGGAGAGGTACCAGAGGATATTTGAATTTCCACTGTCTATACTTTTACGACTAAATTCATAAAACTTTGTCATAATAGCCAGAAAGGATTCAGGATTTACACTAATAGCGGTGGAAGTTCAAAAATATAAGAAAGTAATTATTTTTTTACATTTAAAAGTTCATATATTTTCACTTAACATTGGCTGCATTTGTTGTTATAGGTACACTTTTCTTCATAAGTAAAGAAGATTCTAAGGTGAATTTTGCACAGAATACAAACCATACTTACAGGTGTATGAAACTCTAGAATTTTCCAAATCTATTGAAAACTGTGGTAATAATTGAAATAACTAACTATAAAATTTGAGTTTTTTCTAAACACAAAGTTTAAAATGTAACAGCACATTCATTTTTTTCATAAATTAAATAATTCCTATAGTTTCATACACCTGTAAGTATGGTTTTATGCTGTGCACAATTCATCGAATAATCTCTCTTACTTATGAAGAAACGTGTACCTGTAGCAACAAACGCAGCCAATAGTAAGTGAAAAAAGATGTAAGTTCACATGTAAGAAAAATTATTCTTTAATGTTTTTTAACTTCCACTGCTTTGAGTGTGTATCCTGAATCCTTCCTGGTCATACTGACAAAGTTTCATGAATTTATTCGTAAAAGTATAGACAGTGAGAATTAAAATGTCCTGTGGTGCCTCTCCTGCTCCAAGACGGCCCGTTTGACGTCCTACTCCCCTTAAACCTAACTAAGCTAAGGACATCACACACATCCATGCCGAGGCAGGATTCGAACCTGCGACCTTAGCGGTCCAGTCAACTTCAACCAGATATTCGACAAGTGCATATAAACCACAATTTCTTCTTCTTAACATTCTGTTATATGATTACAACACTTTCATATCTACTACACACCGATAAGGAGTGCTAACCTGCACGACATGCGCGCATCTGGAGAAATCTTGCGCACTTTGATGGGTGCCATGATTAAGATTGGTCCGGAACAGCAACTATGGTCTAGGATATCTCTGATGCTTCGCGAGAGATGAAATGTAGCCTACTATTTCTGGTCAGCTCCAAATTAAATCAGTAACAGTGTTGGAGGAAGAGTTGGTCAATCAGAATGCGGAGAAATGTTTCAATCTCTAACTTTAGCCTAAGAATACAAGCGTTCGCATTGACTCCCATCTGTACAGAGAGAGCAGGGCAATTATTATCATAAATTATGCACTATGATAGAAGTGTTAGAAATATGTAGATCCATATAGGACGGTCTGTGCTATATTTACATCTTCGAGAATTAACAATTAATGGATCTACTGCATAGCCATCTATATACATTCGCGATCTAGTATTTGGTGGTCTTAATGTAGTGGAGGGGTAGTTTAGCGATTATACAGAAACTGGAAAGCATTCTGTCATGTCACTGGTCGGAATTAAAATTACGGAAAAAGCTGGTAACATTGCTAAAATTGATTGCACTATCGATTGTGGTACTTTTTACAGTACATCGACGGCCTTTTTTCCATCCCATACGTCCACTGGTAAGTTGTTGATTACTTTAAAATGACTGACTGACATAACTTGTTTGAGACAGAGAGAGAGAGTCGTAGTGGGAGCAACATCCTCTGGAGAGCGGCTGCACCAAAACAGGGATCGTGGTCGTGATTACAATATGGAGGATCCATCTAAATGCGACACCTAGAAATCTGTTACCACGTCACTGTGAAAGATAACTTTAAATGTAGAGGTCACCAGTGAGGGATCAATCGAAACAGCATACCTAGGCACTTGCTACCACATCATTGTGAAAGATACCATTAAATTTAGAGGTCACCAGTGAGGGATCAATCGAAACAGGACACCTAGACGTCTATTACCACGCCACTCTCTCTCTCTCTCTCTCGCCCCAGACCCCTCTCTTCCTGTCAATGATTTTTTTTGTTTGAAATGTGTGTTTTGAGTCCGCTTGCAGCCAGTTTTGCGACATTGTCAGTTTCTGTGTGTGTGTGTGTGTGTGTTTGTGTTTGTGAAGTAGCTACCGTATCTGCCTTATATTCCCTACATCGAGATTGTAACCGAAAATTAATTATTTATTAACTTAAGGATTATTTCAGGATCGATTCCCAATCAGGTATTTTCTTTGGAAGGAAGATGTCACTCACTTGTGCTGACATCTGCAACCTTGGCTCACACATACAGATCACTTGAGACAGCAGCCGACAGCACTGCAGTGAGCACACTGTCATTTCCAAAGTCCCTTTGGTGTGTCTAGACTCTGAACAGTATGTTTATGCAGTCTATGAGAGTGTATATACGTGTTTTCTTATGCTATGGGAATGAAAGTCACTTTATATACTATAAATTGTTTAAATAAACAATACTCCACATATTGCCTAAGTTGTTTAAACAATATTCCCTACACTGCAATCATTTTCGTAACAAATTCTTTAATAAATATATAAACTATATTGCCTCATTGTTTAAACAATATTCCAATCACTGCAATCGATATCCCACTAAATTCTTTAAATAAATAAATAAATAAAAACCTTTTGCATACGTAGTCTTGTATCTCATTAATTGTTTAAATATGCAATATTCCACACACTGTTTCAATTTTGTAAACAGTCATCAGTACAATGCAATAGATTTCTCCCAAATTACTTATAAAGTGAGTCTTTTCCTCAACAATTTCAAAGTTGGGGGAGGTGGTGGCCTGGGGGATTTCCTAGAGGAGCGGGTTTAGTTAATTGACTGATTTCATTACTTAGACAATGGAACTGATATCAAAAGTGTCATTGTATCGGAGAGGAGATTTCCCAGAAGGATGGGAGAAGAAGATCGATGGCAAGGGATAGTGGGAGGGGGATGGGGGAAGAAAAGTAGGTAAAGGACCTGAAAATTCCTGGCAGATTAAAACAGTGTGCCGGACCGAGACTCAAACTCGGGACCTTTGCCTTTCGCAGGCAAGTGCTCTACCGACCTTTTTTTTACTCCTTTTGTTCGATATAGTTCATTGCGTTTGGACGGGGCGGACGTCACAAGACTTCCGTTCAAGTTGATCGTTGATTCCTTGACTCAGTTTTTTTTTATTACAGAGAGCACGCAGCCCTCTGACCGAACACTCTGAGCTACCGTACCGGCATTGAGCTACCCAAGCACGACTCAAGCCCCGTCCTCACAGCTTTAATTCCTCCAGTACCTCGTCTCCTACCTTCCAAACTTCACACAAGTTCTCCTGTGAACCTTGCAGAATAGCACTCCTGGAAGAAAGGATTTGCCACAGCCTGGAGGATGTTTCTAGAATGAAATTTTCACTCTATAGCGGAGTGTGCGCTGGTATGAAACTTCCTGGCAGTTTAAAAATGTGTGGCGGACCGAGACTCGAACTCGATAACTTTGCCTTTCGCTGGCAAGTGTGTATTGTGCCAGCTTCTAACATGAGAATGCACATAGTTTTATGACTTTACTACCGTTTGTAATAAAGTTCAATTTACAGCACTTTCCCTTAAATGGCTTCCTCCATCCACTTTCCATCAATTGGCGGCCTTCATGATGGATTGCTGCCCGTCTGAGGTAAAGGGTTTTGTGAACCTGCGCCATAAATGGGGCTTCAGTCAGTAGCCCCTCTGCAGGTACGATCCTGACCGCTGCTTCTTAGAATCACTCACAAGCCATGTCGCTGCTGTCAGCATTTATGGCCCTCAGTGAATCTCTCCATCACCTCCACTAAGGCCACTCCGGTACAAGTTCTCTATGGGTTAAACATGCAGTTATAAGAACATTCTGCCCGCAATGTCCCCATATAAAAAATGCCGCAAACACATACCAAATGCAGTACCAAGCTCATGACCTAACATATGAATGTTAATCTGACTAAAAATGTTATTAAAGTGATAAAGTGAGAGAGTGACGTGCCACCTCTCATATTAATATCAAAATATGTAGGAACATGTGATTCATTAACAAGCTATGTAAATCAAGTAATATAAAATGGTCGAAATGTATGTGGAAATAGTTTTGTGATTAATTATGAATGGATTGGGTCATTACTGTCATTAGTATCACCAGAAAAGTTCTCTCAGATTATTATGGCCACTGGACATTCAGGAGTTGCTATTACAACAGGTGTAACTAAGAATTAGCTTCTCGATATGATACCAGAGGTTATCACTGACAGTGCATTTACAGGGAAAATTTAGCTAAATAAACAAACAATGGGTCTTCTGTATCATCACTTACGATCCTTTAATGTTAAATTCCGAGGGACACCAACATCAAAGCAAGAAACAAGTTATTTTCTGCAAGTACAAGAAATCACAACATTTAAAAAGTATGGGCCCTTGCGGTGAGATTAATGATATCGATCAAAACAGAAACTGAAACGCCTTCAGTGCTGTGTTCTTATGTGGTTCACTCGTACGTTGATTCCGATTCTAGTGTGTACTATTCAGCAAATAACAACTGGATGAATACAATAGTGGACAAAGTTATGAGGCATACAACTGTGGGAATGGATGAGACTGAAATTGCAAAGTTGTGCTCTGGAGAACCTGAAAAGATTTTCCATATGACAGTGAGAAACGTTGTGTGTGCTGTAGAATAAGCAATAAATTTACTATCTGCGAGCAGATCGATTGAACAAGGAAACTTCACTAAATTTAGTAGTGGTCAATGTAGTATCTTAACAACAATCAAGAATTAATTGTAACTGCTGGTGGTGGTAATAGCGTTTATAAGCTGAACATCGACTGCATGTGGTTGGAACATAATATTAGCTTATTCAAATGCAAAGGACGTTACAAAAGTGAAACGCTGCTATTGAAGGACATTAGTGTTAGTAAACAGAATGGTTTGGGACGTAATGAAAAGAAGCACACAAAACAGCCTGTTCCACATGAAGGCACTACAACTTCTTAACAACTTGTAATTATACATGCAGATCTTTGTGGACCAGTGGAAGTGATGCCATTACGTAGTGCAAAGTATTTGCTCATTTTGAAAGATGGTTATAGCCGACTGGGTTTCGTATATTCTTAAAGACAAACAATTTTCAAGAATTTCCAGAAATGGCTGGGAATTAGCAAGAAAGAAAAATCAACACTGTGACTCCAGATAATGGCATAATATTTTGTTGTGAGATATTTGACAGTGTGCTGAAAAATCATAGGATTGTACATCAGCTGACTATCAGTTATACACCAGAACCAAAATCATTCAGCAGAAAACGAAGAGCAGAAGTGTGGTAGAAAAAGTGAGATGTATACTGGAATGAAAGTTTCAGCAAACCGCAGAGTGTGAGTTCATATGAAAGTTCCTCGCAGATTAAAACTATGTGTAGGGCTGAGAAAGGAACTCACGACCATTGCCTTCCGCAGCTAAGTGGAGTGCCAAGTGAGCTACAAAGCACGACTTAGGGCAGGTCGACACAGCTTCACTTCTAGAAGTACCTCGTCTCCACCTTCCAAACTACATAGAAGTTCTCCTGGCAAACTCGCAGGACTAGCATTCCTAGGAAAAGACGAGTTACTGGTGGAAGTAAGGCTGTGAGGACGCGTCGTAGGTCGTTTCTGAATAGCACCGTTGGTACCTGGTGGATGACATCGGAAGTTCACTGAGGCTTTTTGCAGATGATGCTGTGGTGTATCGAGAGGTTGTAACAATGGAAAATTGTTCTGAAATGCAGGAGAATCTGCAGCGAATTGACGCATGGTGCAGGGAATGGCAATTGAATCTCAATTTAGACAAGTGTAATGTGCTGCGAATACGTAGAAAGATAGATCCTTTATCATTTAGCTACAAAATAGCAGGTCAGCAACTGGAAGTAGTTAATTCCATAAATTATCTGGGAGTACGCATTAGGAGTGATTTAAAATGGAATGATCATATAAAGTTGATCGTCGGTAAAGCAGATGCCAGACTGAGATTCATTGGAAGAATTCTAAGGAAATGCAATCGGAAAACAAAGGAAGTAGGTTACAGTACGTTTGTTCGCTGACTGCTTTAATACTGCTCAACAGTGCGGGATCGGTACCAGATAGGGTTGATAGAGGAGATGGAGAGGATCCAACGGAGAGCGGCGCCCACCGTTACAGGATCATTTAGTAATCACAAAAGGGTTAAGGAGATGATAGATAAACTCCAGTGGAAGACTCTGCAGAGGAGACGCTCAGTAGCGCGGTACGGGCTTTTGTTAAAGTTTCAAAAACATACCTTCACCGAAGAGTCAAGCAGTATATTGCTCCCTCCTACGTATATCTCGCGAAGAGACCATGAGGATAAAATCAGAGATATTAGAGCCCACACAGAAGCATACAGTCCTTCTTTCCACGAACAATACGAGACTGGAATAGAAGGGAGAACCGATAGAGGTACTCAGGGTACCCTCCGCAACACACCGTCAGGTGGCTTGCGGAGGATGAATGTAGATGTAGATGTAAATGTAGATGTATAGCTCAATCTGCAACAGGCAATGGCCCCGAATTCCAGTCTTGGTCTGACATACAGTTTTAATTTGCCATGAAAAACCTGCTAAAGGATATTAGTCGATTATGTCAGAGAGTTCATGTTTACGTAATAAAATAACCTGTTGTAGCGACACTACGCAGGATTTTAGGTAAAAGCATTAAATCTCTAGTGTAAATGGCTGAAAGCATATTGAGACCGCCACAGAGTACTTCCATAGCAGCGCTGGCGCCGTCAGCGACGCTATGTCGACGTGAGAGACACAACAACTGATGCTCAAGTGAGTTGCGAAGTGAGCATAGCTGAGCACAGCGGTAAGCTGCCTCTCACAGCAAAGAACGACGTAGTAAGTGGGTCGTCGCCGCCACAATGGACCAAGTCTCTTTGTTATGGCGAACGTGATCAGACAGGTTACAGAGAAACAAATGCGCAGTAACGGTGTGTAGATCAGGCTGAGGACGGGAGAACGTTCGATTCAGGGACTTAGTTGTCGCTGAGTAGCTGCAGTAGAACGCTGGAGCACACCAGACCACAAGACAGGCTGCGTCTGCCGCTGGAAGTCATCTTCCCCCTACCCGGACTGCTGTCCGTTCCTGCTGCCGACGACACTGAACCCCAGGCAGGGACTCGGCTTCACAACTCCGGCCGCCTTCTGCCGTCGTCTGTCCGAGGGGCGCGGGTCGACACCCGCCACAGCCGCCTCCATCGCTGCGGAGCGAAGAATAGCGGAGCAGCCGCCTGCAGCGTCGCTCCACTAGGAAGCACCACTGTCACCACTAGCCTTGGGCTTGCCTTCGTCGCCGGAGCGGTGACTTGACCCAGCATCGCCGCGCACCAACCTAGCGCACGATGCCAGCTGCAATCTCCAGAACTCACAAGGCGAAACGTGGCTGCCACACGTAGAATTGAAGATACAATAAAGTTCTACTGTTAAATTGTTCACAGCGTTTCCACTGGGTCGTCACAACCTACAGCAGCACCACGGACGCACCACCCACTACAGAGGCGCCAGTATAGAGTGGTGTCAGGAGGGCTATCGAGGCAGCAACCAACAGTGGAAGGTGTACCACCCCCGCAAAGCGTCGTTCGAACCACAGCATGCAGTGCCGTCATTGGGCTGAGTCATACTACTTTGTTCTTGTGTGGTGGTAATCATCGGGTCGAAGTTTAGGGTGCGTGATTTTACGAAAGTTACATTTACGAAACCGGTGGAATCTGTGGATTTGTTGCAGTTTAGGAGTAATGGTAGTACTTGCACGTTGCATTCAGTGTAATGTACTGGGGAAAAATCCAGACTGTAACCTTTCGACATGACTGACCAGATGAGTGGCAGAAAGGAAAAAGCAGTCCGCGATTTTGCGAGATAAGTAAAGGAGGTTTGGAACAGGGTACAAAGACTAGAGAAACAGGAAGAGGCGGTGAGGCGTGTGTGGACGTTACCGCCGTATAAGGCGGCCCAACGGATGATGTTGTAGAGTCCATATACTCTGAAAGGAAAGACAAGAAAGTTTTTAACACGCTACCAGGCCTGACTGAATAGGGCTGTTTATAGACGACGTGACCCACCAACCAGTCTGAGGGATCTACGCCGAATCGCCGCTGAGGAGTGGGGTAATCTGAACCAACAGTGCCTTGATGAACTTGTGGATAGTATGCCACGACGCATACAGGCAATGGAAGAGGACGTGCTACTGGGTATTAGGGGTACCGGTGTGTATAGGAATCTGGACCACAAACTCTGAAGGTGTCACTGTATGGTGGTACAACATGAAACGTGTAGTTTTCGTGAGCAATAAAAAGGACGGAAATGATGTTTATGTTGATCTCTATCCCAATATTCTGTACAGGTTCCCGAACTCTCGGAACCGAGGTGATGCCAAACATTTTTTTATGTGTGTATAATAAAGTTATATTGTTAAATTGCCCACAGCATTTTCACTGGTTCCCTACCACCTACGATGTCACCACGCACGCACAAATCTGTACAGAGATGATATTAAAGAGTGGTCCATATAGAGTGGTGTCAAGAGGGCCGACGTTGCAGCAATCGACAGCGGTGGGTGTGCCACTAGCGCAGCAAATTGCTGGAGCCACAGCCGGTATTGTCGTCATTAGGGTCAGCGAGATTACGTTATTCTTGTGTGACGGTAATCAGAGGGTCGAAGTGGAGAGGGCGTGATTTTACGAAAGCTACATTTACGAAACCAAACTAACCTGTAGATCTCTCGCTATTTAGGAGTGATGATAGAGATGAATGGTTAGTACCCGTACGTTGCACTCATTGTAATTTACTGGGTCATTCTGCGCCTTGAACTCAATAGTAGCGGAATTTCTTTACCTATAACCCATCTGAGCACGTGGCGGGGCAATGTAGAACGTTCATGTATTTCATGGTCAAAGAGAAGTAAACTGGACAACACTTCGGGACTAACTGTTCTGTGCGTACTGTTTTGTTGTAGCGTAATTCTTATCGTGGATAATGACGCAGAGGCAAAATCAGAGACACGTGGTGTCACCTGTGTAGAAGCGGTGCATTCATTAGGGGACCAGGTGGCTCAACTGAGAGTGGGTAATGTGGTGGTGGCTAATGAACTAGCGGGAAGAATCGCGAGATAGAAGCGTTGAATATGCGAACTCTAGAAGTGGATCCGACTGTGGCGAATCGTGTTTCTACTTTCTCTTGTAGAATAAGTGGGGATGTGTTGGCATTTATAGAGGATCTTAGGTCATTATCTGACGTACTAGATCTGTCAGATAACAACGGTTGCAGTTCGCAAGATTACGTTTGTCAGGGAAAGCAATATTGGTCGTAAGGTGCACAGAAGCAATGCGACATGCAGAAACTTTTGACCGGCTGAAACAGGGGTTGGAACAACGATGTAGTAAGAACTATACTGCACGTTTGTTCATAAACAATTAGGGATGGTATTCCATAGACATAATGAGGCAGCAGATAGAATTAGGAAGTGGAATCTTAACACTTACGAGCTCTTATGAAACGAGGAGGTAAATAAGTGGTAGTGCAAGAGGCCGAACAACGAGCGTTCGATGCTTTTTAAGGAGGTTTGACGCAATAAATGTGTAGGAGAGTGCGCACCGGGGCGCCTAAGGATCTTCACGAAGGGGTTAGGTTAGCTTTATAATACGTAGAAATAGGTAGGTCGACGGGGCTAAGAGAGCGCAAATAGGAATTAACGTTGAATTTATGTGTTTCAATTACGGTCGAAGGGTACTTGTACATTGACAGTGTTATCAATTAGGTAACGCACAGTACAACTGGAGTAGCAGGGGTCGCCAACAGTTTCGCAGAAATGGCAGTAGAGGATGTTTTGATCAGCGGCAATGTTATCGGGATAATCGTAGAGGTAGTCCAGGGAACAGGAAGAGTCAGTTAAAATTATGAGGGAGCACCAGGGCCGCTGACAGGAGTTCCCGGTAGGACTAAGTTCAGTCAGAACGAATGCAGAAGCAGAATTTGCCGTATTGTCTGTTATGGATGGAAGAGAGTATATAGTAGTGTTAAACAGAAGACTATATGTGTCAGTAGCCTTGAGACAAATAGTGAGTAGGAGGCAGCGGAACGCACCATTATATGATTAACGTAGGGTGGGAGTATAATGATATACGACCACTGGGTTCAGTAGTGAGCAATTTTTTCTTTGGGACAACCAAGTTTAGATAGTGAGTGGAGTTGGTGTCTCATGTAAGTGAGGGGTCTAGCATAATCCTAGGGTTATATTTTCTGCATCAACATCGTGCAATAATTGGCCTTCGACGACATTTAGTGGAACTGCGTAGAAAGACATTCCGAATAGGGCAATCTCTTTTCACTCTTTTCTTGCCACGAGGAGTGTCTTGTATACAAGACGGTCGAATTAAACCGCGAGCAATAGTATTAATGCTTGATTCGCCTGACTATGTGTCGAAAGGCACCGGAAAATCATTGTCGGTAAATTTTGAAGCGAACGGTATTAGCCACACTAGAAATACCGGTTTAGGAAGATTGCCAAACAGGAGGTGTGAGCTATAACGCAGCACAGAACGCTGCTAGGACTGCATTTCGTGAGATGTTGAAGCAGTCCGCAGCTCATGGTCGTGA
This sequence comes from Schistocerca gregaria, assembly GCF_023897955.1. NCBI lineage: Eukaryota > Metazoa > Arthropoda > Insecta > Orthoptera > Acrididae > Schistocerca > Schistocerca gregaria. The sequence goes on from NC_064931.1 coordinate 81,187,226, forward strand.
GTTAGCGTTCTCGCTTCCCGCGCCCGGGTTCCCGGGTTCGATTCCCTGCTGGGTCGGGGATTTTCTCTGGCTCGTGATGAATGGGTGTTGTATGATGTCCTTAGGTTCGTTAGGTTTAAGTAGTTCTAAGTTCTAGGGGACTGGTGACCATAGCTGTTACGTCCCATAGCGCTCAGAGCCATTTGAACCACTTTTTTGTTGAAGCGTCTGAAAGCAGAAGAAAGAGCACAGTAGGATGACCTGTTGCTAGTGTGCACATCGACTACAACAGTGCCGCGAAACAGCATCAAGAAAGTACTGTTACGCGCGCCAATGGAAAGAGCGGGCAGCACCACACCTCCAGGAACAGAGTTCATCGCCCCCTGTCAACGCTGACTTAACCAACCGCCTATCGCTGGTCGCCACCATTTCGAGAGCAACCTACTTCCTAATAGCAAGACAACTTAACCGGCGCTCTGCTGGTAGCAATAGTGTCTAAATGTAATGGCATGTTAGAGGCACAGGAATCACAGGAAGCCACCTTACAGAGAGAAGTTATGTTTCTTCCCTGAATAGAAGCAAAGTTTCGTATTAATTTGAAAGTGTTTTTTACACTTGATGTTTTATTCATGCCACCGACCGTCGCAACTTCTCTCCTTACTTGGTGTCGGTGCTGACTCCCACAGTAGCCCACACAACATCTGGCGACGAGGATTACAGAACCAACGCTGCCTTCGCTCTTCGCTGCTCCGTCACACTGCGTCACTAATATTTCTCTCTTTCTTTTCAGAGGAACATTACTATAGTCCGTTCAGCTTAAGAATAAACCTGATGTAAACAAACACAAACGCGATGATTGGTCAGAAGTCATAGCACACGTACACTGGTATTGTTACAATCTTGGACGTAGGTCCTACTTATGTATTAGATATCGTATTACTAAGTTATGTTAAATGAAGCTTTAAGGTATTCAAACGTATTAACAGCCATCAACGTTGCACTTAACCACGCTTTAGCTACGTAGTTTTCATTTAAATAATCGCGTACAGTAGCAGCCTCTGCAGCGTTGTGCTCTAATTGTCACGCTTCTAATGCGCAGTATGAAAATCGCCGAGGCTGTTTTCTGTTCCGTAGTGAAACACCCGCGTGGAACGCGGTTAAAAAGTGCCGAGAAATAGGCTGTTCTTAATGTTTTTCATAAATTTACAGAGATTATCAGCTTTTAAGTTTTCCCAGTGTTGTATATATTGCCGCTGAGAAGCAAATGAACCATGCGCGAGTAGAGCAGTAGGTAGCGTAGACAAACAATGGAAAGAACCACGTGGCACCCTTGCTGCACATTTGTTAAATGAAATAGCTCCTGCTAACATTAGTGCACCTATAGATGTCCAACACATACCCAACGGACTATACCACTTGAAATACTTTTGGTGGAATACAGTTACATACAGGCAAGGGTCCCTGATAAAGACATCATGAAAGTGAAAGAACTTTACAATAACTTGATGAAAGACAAACCCAGGAACGACGTAGAACAAAAGTATCCTTGTTATAACTGGGCAACAATATGGGAAAATATTTACTGCCGGAACCTGTCAACGTATGTCAGATCGACCTGGTGCTTTGCTGTAAACAGGAAAATTACGACGAACTCTAAACTTCACTGTATTCGATTGGCCGAGTCACCGCTGTGTACATTATGTAATATACCAGATACCGAAGAGCGTAGATTGTTGTGTGACAAGGTAAAAGACATATGGCTCTACATAAGACAAAAGATAGCGAGCGTCAGTAGAACTACGACCAACGCCGTTACGCCTGCTGAATTTTTAACCCTGGCAGTATACCTTACCCTAAAACAAAACGAAACGCAGTCAATTGGTTGAAAGGCCAAACGATGCATTACATCCTAACAATAGAATCAAGCAATAGGGACGACTTCTGGGTATACCTTACAACTGAGCACCACAAGTTGATGTGTATAAAAAATACAAAGAAAATTACGCAAATTTTTAATCTAAAAGGATACTGTAACCTATAGAAGAGCGTAATTTATATTATCCACCCAAGCATTTCGTATATTAGACGAATGGTTTGTGGTTCAAAGCTGTACTTCACGTAGCAGGAGGAGGATTTCCAACAGCAAGTAATCAGACAAGATCATCAATATAGACCAGTTAGCCGATATGTATATATTACGTTGTTTTGCGGGTGAGCATACGACACAGTGATGAAACTGGTATATACACTTTATTTAATTTCTTTCCTTCCTTCCTTCTTTTCACAGGAAGACATATTTATGTTATTTATGTGTAAAATCAAGCCTACTTTAATTCATTACCTTTCTGAAGAAGGGAATTTTACTTATCAGCAATTATGAGTTTACTTCTTTCCGTTTTTCCACGCACGGAGAAACAAAGTTATAGATGCAGTCACGGTTCCATAACAATTATGTGAATGCCTTCTCCATGGAATTTACATTTATTTTATTCAAGCCATGTTGTAAGCAAAGGCAGCAGAAGGAGCATACTTAGTTTGTCGTTCATTAGAAGCGCGTTTCCACATCACCAAGTAACATTCTCTTTCTAAAGGCGGAGAAAAGACAAAAAAGATAAAAGAAAACAAAAGAAAAAGGAAAAAGAAAAAAGTAGAAAAAAGAAAGAAACAAAAAAGCGGTTCTATAAAAAGAAAAACCGGAAAAAATGTTTTAAAAAAGAGAAAAGTAGCGTAATGGAATGTGAATAAAATGCGGTTATTAGTACGTTGGTTCAAATCTTTTCACAAGTATCGGTTTTTCCCCGTTCAATGTGAAACACCTACTTCTCGTAGTTATAAAAGTCACCATCGTTTCTTATGAATAATGCTAGTCTTCTTGTTTCTAATTTAATATTACACGCGGAATACCTGTTACCATTTCAAATACAAATTCTTAATCATCAATGTTATATAAAAAAAATTAAATTTCGTATGACTATAGCCTTCCGTCGCGTAGACCGTTCGCCTGGTGCAAGTCTTTCGATTTGACGCCACTTTGGCGACTTGTGTGTGGATGGGGATGGAATTATGATGATTAGGACAACACAACACGCAGTCCCTGAGCCAGGAATCGAACCCGGGACCTTAGGATTGACATTCTGTCGCGCTGACCACTCAGCTACCAAGGGCGGACATCGATGATTTGTGTAAGACTGTTCACAAAAGTTGTTTAAATCAAGAAAACATAACCATAATTTTAAGGCAAAAATTAAAAACAAAATCCGCTTTTTAGGAGTATGGCCATCGTTTTATGCCACAGAGGTAGATAAGCATCGTAGAAACATGAAATACAATCATTTGCACAGCATAGAGCACATCAAAGAATGATGCATATTTACATTTGCTAATGTACCGTTACAATATGAACCCAACAGAACTGATCTGGAACCAAGTTGCGGGATTTGTCCCGAGAGCAACAAGACTGTTAAGCTGCCAGACGTACTGGAACTAACGCACGCAGCTTTTCACACGTCACTGCCCAACGATGGCGGGATAAAGAACGGCTCGTCATAAAAGAAGAAGAGAAATGCTGCGCCTGGTTGGCTTCGTGGATTCTGTTGTCGATAGGCTCGTTATCAACGTAGCAGGTGACACTTCCAGAACTGAAAATTTTTTCTCGGATTCGAATAAGGAAGGGCTAACAGATTACCAGACGACTGTCTGTAAGTAATAACTTCAGTGGCTTCATTATTTAACTACACTGTGAAATCCTTCAATAATATCTTACCTTACACACAGCTTATGCAGAAAAATTACCCTGTGGTTAAGTCATGAATTTTCATCATTCTTTACTTTAATTACAATAGTACCTTAGATATAAACGATAACGTGTTGCGGTTTTCTTCTAGTCGTGTAAGAAGCGTAGTGTGGGAGATTGGCAGTGTATTATTTCATTTTGCTTAGAATGACATTCGAGGCTGTATTGCTCCTCAGCTCATCTCTTTTCACGTGTGAACTGCACCTGGCCACGTCACTGCAGGCTAGCTGTACCAGCTGACCGGCCAGTGCTGTCCAAGTTAAATGTGCCAGTAAAGCTGCTATCCCGTATTATCTCTAAGCCTATGCGCACGTAACGCACAGCACAAAAGGTACCTTTATTATCGTACTTGACTGTATTAGAGACAGCTTGGCTGCAGTCCCACGTGAAACGGAAATCCAATGATATTCAAGCAAACTCTGAAGAATACTTAGAGCAATGTATACATTGTGTGTATTCTTATGATTCACGGATTATAGTATTTGCAGACTAGCCGCAACGCTTCCACTAATAGTGTATATGAATCATTTCTAATTATTTACTCCGGAACCGCGTGCCTGCTACGGTCGCAGGTTCGAATCCTGCCTCGGGCATGGATGTTTGTGATTTCCTTAGGTTAGTTAGGTTTAAGTAGTTCTACGTTCTAGTGGACTGATGACCACAGATGTTAAGTCCCATAGTGCTCAGAGCCATTTTTTTAATTAATTACTTTTGAATACATTGTGGGAGTGAACAGCGATCAATGTGTTACAAATATTAACTATTAAAAAGCAGGCCGTGTGGCCGAGCGGTTGTAGGCGCTACGGTCGCAGCTTCGAATCCTGCCTCGGGCATGGATGTGTGTGATGTCCTTAGGTAAGCTAGGTTTACGTAGTTCTATGTTCTAGGGGACTGATGACCTCAGACGTTAAGTCCCTTAGCGCTCAGAGCCATTTGAACCTTTTTTTTGCTATCAAAAACAGTCTTGATCACAATTTATTTATTACGGTGACCGGTATTCGACCACTACTGTGGTCATCTTCAGACCAATGAGTAAGAACCTCCTTCTGGTGTAAATCACTACTCAATCACCGTAATAAATAAATTGTGGTCAACACTGTTTTTGATAGTAAGCATTTCTAATTACTTTGCTGCGGCCTTTCCTCTCGTTCAAATGTCCTCTAACCTGCCTCCTACACCACCTGTGCCATACGGCTCCAGCTGCTGCAAATGCAGTTTTCGCAAATGATAACGGCAGACTAGCAGCTCATAAATGCACAAGCCTGTACTGCATCAACTCCGCCACAACACTCAGCCACATCCACGACACCGCCTCCAGGCCTTCTCGTGTTCCGAGCTTCAATGTACAACAACAAGAATGGAACGAGTGGTACGCCCAGTTTATTGCTCGTTCTTCAAATTTCAAATTTCTCTGAGCACTATGGGACTTAACATCTGTGGTCATCAGTCCCCTAGAACTTAGAACTACTTAAACCTAACTAACCTAAGGACATCACACATATCTATGCCCGAGGCAGGATTCGAACCTGCGACCGTAGCTTGCTCGTTCTGTTCAAGTGCAAGGTACTGTGAAAATTTCTCATTTCTTGTCAGTAGCTGGCACAGGAGTTTAACGCCTCGCCAAAAGTCATTCCCGACTAATAGGAAGGAGTTGCTAGTTTTGAAGATTAAGTTTGTACCTTCACTAACAAGGGGAGGCTACGACGTTTGGAACACAGATTTACTGCAAAGTTCGTACATTCGTAGTACTCCCTGAGGACAACAAAATGTGTAAGCAGTAGCGCGTACTTCTCAAGCGTTATTGGGTAAATCGCAAGATAATTTCGGTCGTCAAATATGTACCTGTGCGTGACCGTTATTATCACAAAGCGGCGGCCGTTATTAACACGAAGCGGCGGCGGCTGTTAGCAGCGGTGGGGCGAGGTCGTCTTGCCTGTGTCCCGCCTGTTTGCGCACCGCGCGCGGGAGTGTTGACTGTTTACCTTCCTCTGCGGCGAGTGTCACGCGTCCGTGTCTCGGTAGTGCCATGGCGCACTCGTACCGCAAGTCCACAATTAAGATTACATTTCAAGCGGACTACGTAAGACCTCGAGCACTTGACATTGAACGTTTCATCCTGGAAGACCTTCATTTCAAGACATTATTGGGATCCACTTTTCTATAACACAATGTGTCGTATACCTAAAACTGATCAATGAAGAGGCGTCCACTGATGATGTGTGCCGACACACTCATGGACTTAAATTAACGTATCCTGATGGCCACATAGGAACTGTAACGATTGACCACGCTGGATTAGGCCATCGCACTCTGCTGCCATTCGAAGTCCCGGCAGATGTTGTGATGACAGCTTTCAAACCGTACGGCAACGTGCTAAGCCACCTGGCTGAAAAATGGCAAACGTTCGAGACATACCACGTCTTAAACGGAGTACGACAAATTAAAATTGCACTGACGAAGCATGTGCCATCCTATTTAGTAATTGGTGGCTGCACAGCCATTGTCATGTACGACGGACAATCGCGTACTTGCGCCAGCTGTGGTCAGGAAGCACATGTCCTATCGGCCTGTATTCAACGCCGACTGACTCAGACACCGGTTGGTGAGGTTCCATCCACGGTGAAACCTACTTTACTCCCCATTACGTATGCATCGGCTGCAACAGCTGTTCCTGTCCAGGATCGAAACACTATGTTGCAGTCAATGACCGATGACGGTGTGGCGGACATCATAACCCCCTCCAAGACGTCATCGGCATACCTGCCTCAAGACGGTGATCTATTTTGCCATCGAGACGAACCTAAAGAGAAGATGGAAGTAGAAACAAAAATTGTCCCGACTTCAGCCTTCTGACCAATGGAGACCGCATCAGACGATTGCCGCCCACACTCTGACACAGAACGACATGTCCGAAAACAACGGTCGCCTCGAAAACGCAAGAAACGGCGCCATACGCCATCCGATGATTGCCTGCTTAGGATGTGTCACCCGGACGAACATTTGGCGTCGGACGACACTCAGGACTCTACCACCACAACTCTCCCTTCCCGTCACGATGCTACGGCGAATACAGTTTCTGAGCCTCGGACTGACAACACCACTTCTGCTACAGAACATGCGTGCGAGCGCTCTACTGATAGCACTAATCAACAGTTACCAATTGCTGCGTCTGATTCTTGGGCAGATGATGTCGAGGATGAGCCACAGCACCCGGAGGATGCCTAGGGCAGAGATACTCCCTCGGCTGTACCCAGCACAGACCAACCACAGTGACTACGGCTGTGTCGTCAGTCTATGTGGGGCCGCCCCTGCCGCCCACACCTGGCCTCCTAAACAACCCAGTTGCCAACCTAGCTGCCCAAACGTACCTTCTAGCAACGATTAACATCAACAACATATGTGCCCGTCATAAACTAGCGATGCTCCAGAATCTTCTCAAAGCAACAGACATCGACATTGCGCTCCTTCAAGACGCAAGGAACCCTATGGCTACAAGACTTGGGTCTGACGTGCGTCGGCCAATGGCAGTGGTGTGGCGATCCTCCTCCGCGAAGGTGTACCCGCAAGAGATGTCGAGTATCTCCCTGGCGCCAGAGGCATGGCTCTTACTATCCAAGGAGTCAAACTTATTAACATCTATGCGCCATCAGGATCTGGTCGGCGTCGCGAACGATCCACCTTTTTCGCCCATTCAATCACGCCACTCTTTACGGGCCGTGAGGCTTCAGCTGTAGCCAAGCATCTAAGGATCAGTTACCACATCATCCTCCCTGTTCAGAACTTGCAACAATTATAAATAATCTCCAATTGGTGGGCTCGTGTGAACGGCCCGGATTTACTCACTACACCAACCATTCCTCCAGCCGCATCGACCGGATTTACATCTCGCGAGGGACGAGAGCTGCCGGTTTGGCCCACAGCGTTTTCTGACCACGAGGCTTACATCTGCGCCATTACCCTCGCCGACGTAGCCTCTCAGGAATGCTGCCGCCTTATAGAGAACACGTGGATTCTTGTAGCCGCCGCGTGGCACCTACCGGTCTACACTGTCGTGGTGATTACTCTGCGCCAAACCAGCCCTCCGGAAGAGCTTGATAGGCTACAGACGGGATGTTGCAGCATGGAAGAGACATACCATGGACTTTTAATATATCCTCTTAAGGGAATGTACAACATTGCCGTGCTCACAGAAGACGGTGACTGTGCCATGGCACAGATCATCAGATTAACACGTTGCCATACTGAGGGTGCGATCGTCAGAGCGCCCACTCAAGCCAGAGTGGCCCAAGAGGAGCCGTCCATATACTACGTCACTGCAGAACGACGGTGCGGACGCATGACACTGGTCCAAGCTATAACGACGAAAGACGGACGGCGCCTTGATACCCAGCGCGATATAGGAAACGCCCTTCATGCTCACTACACTAGGCTGTACTCGGAACACCTACATCCCCCAGAGGTGATTGCCGAAGTCTCTCAACTCACTTATGGCACGATCTCTCCGACTGCGGATTTGACTGCAGATGTAAGGGCAGAGATATCAGACATCCCATCACCTTTCTTCTACATTAGTCAATTCTTCCTAGAATTAAGCTACATCCGTGCCGCACTACTACCCACACGCTTGATGATGACGAGGGTGATATATGTTGGCATGCAAAAGAACAGGACGCCGAATGTGACTGAAAGCAAGCACCCCACTACAAAGTGGCGTGTTGTGTGGCAGGCAGTGAATGCCACCACCCTTGATACTGACGTGCAGTCTGCATGGTACGTAACTGTTAATGGGAAACAGTTGTGCCAGTCCCGCCTATATCACGTCCACCTCCCCGATTCACCCTTGCGTGCTACATGCCAAGTGATTGACTCGGATGAACGTCGTTTCGAATACGGGGCGGCAAAGGTAGTTTGGCATTTGGTGCGCCAGATATTTGATTTTCTCACACGCACGACTCCCGACATGATATCTGCCATTTCACTTCTTTTCTCCGATGAAATGCATTTCCCCAGAGCAAAAACGAACTCTGTGACATGGATTAGCGGCCATGCTGTTCACTACCTGTTCAGTAATGGCGAAAAGATAGTACCCGATTTTTGGTATTACCTCAACGAACGACATTGTGCGATCGTCAAGAACCCTAAATACAGGCAATATTTTTCTAACTTTCTTTGGAGCGTATTCCATAATCCGCCTCGCAGCTGGATTATCGATGACATGAGAAGATACCCATAACACCTCTTTCCAGTTCCGTTTCTTTATGGGATTGAACAAACAACGGAAACAACACAGCAACGAGATGAAAGTCATCGAAAAATTTGCATTGTTATGTCGTAACGGGACGACTTCCTATTATTCTGTTTATGTAGACGAGGGGGACCGGCTTTCATTTATCCAATTGTATAAGAATAAAATGAAAAAAAAAAAACAGAAAAACTTACCTTCCAAAATCCTTTTTTCATTTTTGTTGAAATAAAACTGAGTGGTAAAAAAATTTAAAAAGTGGTAATCAAAAAAGCAGTTCTAATAAAAAACTAAAAAAGTGGTAATTGCCAAAAAATAAAAAATAGGTTAAAAAATTAAAAAGTGAAGAAAGTGGTTAGCGTTTAAGCAAACAAAACCTTTATTTATGAAAATATAGAGTACAATCCCGATCGTAAGTTTTTTTTTATTTTCAACACAGTAGAATAAACAAAGTGGTTTGCATCCAAGCACCGTAATCGCAGTTTGTCGGTCGCTGATCGAGTCCTGTTCATCACTTTTATTCTTTTCGACACAGTCATATTTTTTCATATTTATATTACAGTTGAAGTAACGGGAAAATACGTGGAATCAGATGTACGTTTATTACATTTACAATGTTATTTGGCAGTCTACAAAGTTTTATTATCACAATAATTATAATATTCATAATTACCGACTAGTGAACGACCAACGAGGGGAGAGCCAGGGGCCCTAGTCTATATCGTTCATACCGATCGGTGTCGTAGGTTAGTCTCGGTAGTGACGCCATTTTCGGTTCTTTATCAAAATATCTTATTGAGTAAGCTTCTTGTTACCGAACAGTCCTCCCACCGATTTTACAATTGTACCGAGAGGTTTTGGATATCAGTGTGGCCCTGTCGATCGGGGAGCTGTGGTTTAAGTACACCTATAATTTGTTATCTTAAACACATTTAGCGGTTTTAGCTTTGGTTCAAATGGCTCTGAGCACTATGCGACTTAACATCTGAGGTTATCAGCCGCCTAGAACTTAGAACCAATTAAACCAGCTAACCTAAGGACATCACACACATCCATGCCAGAGGCAGGATTCGAACCTGCGACCGGAGCGGTCACGCGGTTCCATACTGTAGCGCTTAGAACCGCATGGCCACTCCGGCCGGCCTTAGCTTTGGATTTAGTGATTGTGTTACTAAAGAATCACCAGAGGACGCATCTGGTTGGATAGCGAGTTCATAATATACTAATTTCTTTTCTTAGAAACATGGTTAGGTTAGGTCGTTTCTGTGAATAATGATTACATCCACAAAAAATAAACGTGGTCGACCAATATTCTCTCAAAATACGTGTAATTTTTAGTGTAAATAAGAGTTTAAAGATCCTTAAATATCAAGATATCGGCTCTGCTTATGTATATTACATAGAGTGTGAACTGACGTTACTATAGACTTTATGTACTTTTTCCCACAAATGGTTTAGTTTAGTAATTATCGAAACGTGTTTATAACTTTCAAGTAACAATGGAAAGCAATTATGTGAAGCCTAATATTGGAAAACTTCCAAACTATCACGCATTTATGACTTACGCAGCACCGTTTGGCAACGAAGTCAGTCTACGTACCTCTCCTCAATAATACAAGAATTGACCTATGTAATAGTGTTGTTTAGCGTGGCCAAGTGGTTAGCGCCCGAGATTGTGAAACGAAAGAATACGAGTACGAGCACAGATGGATACATTTTATTTTTCCTCTTCATATATTCAACACGTTCTAAGACAATGTTAGTCGTGTAAGTGAAGATTTTTCTGGAATATTTGTTAGTACTTACTGTAAGAGCGCACTTCCTCAGTAACTATTTCGTGATTTCTGTGTGTTTAAAAAATGAAATATGAAATTGCTGTGAGTGAAACAACCGACAGTGACCTTTATATTTTTTCTTGTCAGAAATAATTCACCTTTTTTTCCAAATATGTAGCGATTTCCGAGTAAGCAGTTAGACAGGAATCTAAGAGCACAACATAAAATACTGGGAATGAACTAGCAGCAGCCATCTTCATAATCTTGCTCGTCACAAGTATTTATCTGCGATCGAATCCTCAACAACAGTAGACAGAGGTGAAAGATCTCTGCTATAATATTTTCAGACTGAAGCACCATATACGAAACATTCTCATTCATGAGGTGCATGTTATAAGCTTCCACGAACTGCAGGAGCTCTCGAAAGTGCGTTTTTTTTTTTCAATTTTGTTTTTAATACTCAAATCGTTGACGTATCATATAGGGAAATGGGATACTTAATCATTTGGATCTGTTGGAGTGAGTTATAACAACATTCTGTTTATCTTCTTATTCGCTGAAACTTTCAGAATCTATTTTTCGGGTGTTTTTATAGATATGTTAGTACAATGTGATACTACACACTATTCCTAACTCATTTTGCACAACGTAAAATCCCAAATACGATGTCAGTGTCAATGAGAATAGGATGACATAATGCGGCATTTACGACAATCTGCAGATTACAGTCAAATACGCTATCTTTTCGGTACTTCTAAGAATAGCGCTCCTGTGTGGTCTGCTAGCCGCTTTGTGTCCGTGGCCCTACACGCGCTGCAGTGCTCGTGCGTGGATCTGCAGCCGCTTGCTTTTGATTGGCTTGAACGACGCGAACCGACGACAGCGCTTCGGTTCTCTAGACCCGAACGGTATCGCTTCCGAAATGCATACTGAATAACGCAGGGACTCAAGTACTAGACCGGTGCTCTTGTCTACCGAAACGATCGGCACAGTAGCGGAAAGATACAGAATAGGCACCCAGGCTCGAACCGCGGTAGAATGGGGATCATTCGACGGTTAACTCGCACACAGGTGAGACCTTGCTTGTAGCAGGAAGAAATAGCGTATGTGCGAATTGTTTCTGAAGTATAAAACCTTACACCGTGACTAGAAAAATGGAGGTGACACCCGGTTCGTCGGGAACTGCGGACAAGGCATGTCATGAATATTCAATCCGTAATGCAGTTGCGAAACGTCGTTTGAAAGATGCGTTCGTATACTGTGAGAGTCTTCTTCAAGAAGCAGACGTCGTTGATACAGAAGCATCAGCAACGATTTCTGCCCATGCAATGGTGATTGGAGAAGAACGGTACCCGGCTACCATGTAAATGTTAGGAGAAAAAATACTCATTATTGACGAGGACCTTATTCATTTTGATGAAGTAGACAAAGAAGATCAATTCCGTGAAGTCGAAGAAAATTCGTCCAACGATGAAAATTATGAGCCAGCACAAAAAGCGTCAAAATGCGATTGTGTTCCGTTGGGGCCCAAAATAAATGTTGTTAAGCTGGCAAAAGAACACCACAAATGGAGTCTTCGAACTCTCCAGATAAAAGGGTCTAGAAGTTTGAGAAGAAAACACGAACTGAAGAGGTGGGAAGAAAACATAAAATCTGGAGGATCAACGATCGATAAATATTCGGTAACTGATTCGTGGACCTATGACCCTTTCGTGGAGTCTCATCCAAATTATCAGCAAGTAAGTGTTCGTTTTATCAATCTACATTTAATTTTCTATATTGTCAACAACCTCATACGAAGATATAATCATAGTAATGAAATGAAACTTTGACTTTACTTTTCAGGTAAACCACAGCAATGAACACTGGATGCTGCAGGCCAATTCCAATCGGAGGACTTCATCTTCAAAGCATCGCTTTCATGGATTAAAAAATTCAAACTACGGCACAAAATTCGGCAGAGGAAGATCACGCAATATGTGAGTTTGAGGGAATGTGTGTCTGCGGAAGAAACGCTGGAAGGCGCGAGAAAGTTTCAACTGCAGACGAGGGCAGTCATCCGGAATATCGAAAAAAATATTATTAGCAATACAGACCAGAGAGGTTGTCAGTACCAGTCTACATACAACAAAACTCTCGTCGAAAGAAATTCGAAGACCGTGTTTATCAGAAGACGCGACATGAATAAGGTGACGCTCTCGTACACGGCACAATATGCGATAACATTGTGTGGCGAATTATTGCCACACGTGTTTCTTTGTTTGCGAGAACACACGTGAAGAAAGAAAAATTCTTATTAATAATAGATTCTTGGGGGGGGGGGGGGAGGGGGTCAGACGAATCTTGGTTTGTACGACGAAATTTTCACCGATGACGAAGGACTTGGAACATGTACAGTTAAAGTCGTACCTCCGAAATGCACGACAATTTGCCAACCGTACGATGTTTATTTCTACAGGCAAGTTAAACGTTTCAATTAGCGTCTTAAAATTGTTCTTATTTAATCGAAAGAGAACAAGAAATTGCTTGTCGTGAAGACGCTATTTAAATACACTCGATACTACATGACCAATTATCAGCGCCAATATTTCAGGAAATGCTGTGTTGTACGTGGTTTGCCTCCAAATTATCGGTTGAAAGAGAGGTTTTTAAAAATGTTAGCGAGGTTTGTGTTTCCATGGAAAACCTCAAAAGACGATGCGTATGTGGAAACATAGCATTTATTCTGTAGTGTTGGCAGAAGAGCCAACACCGTGTTACTAGAGAAGGCCGAATTGCACGCGTTTTAGCTCACGCAAGCTGGTGTGTGGAGGGAGGAACTACACTGACGTAAGGTCTGGAACATGACGAGGAATGAGAATTCAGAAAGCGGACGTAGCTAGTTAGATACTTAACTTTAATCCATTAATGATGATCGTCGCTCTTTACGGTACATGATTCACAATATCAATATCAATAGTAACTGAATATGGCGCCTTGCTAGGTCGTAGCAAATGACGTAGCTGAAGGCTATGCTAAACTGTCGTCTCTGCAAATGAGAGCGTATGTAGACAGTGAACCATCGCTAGCAAAGTCGGCTGTACAACTGGGGCGAGTGCTAGGGAGTCTCTCTAGACTAGACCTACTGTGTGGCGGCGCTCGGTCTGCGATCACTGATAGTGACGACACGCGGTTCCGACGTATACTAACGGACCGCGGCCGATTTAAAGGCTACCACCTAGCAAGTGTGGTGTCTGGCGGTGCCACCACATATCCAATGTAGCTGGTGGCATTTTATGTTTTATGTTTTCCATGTTTTTACGAAAAATACCTTCCGTGCAGCTTGTATACGTAATGTTGAAAGTGACGATTAGTTGTACATCTTTCGAAAGCTGTCTGTGTCAGTCAAAACTTGCAGATAACAAGTAGTTTCGGGCACCTTCCAGGTATAAGGGATTTCTCAAATCACGGACAAGCAAACATTTTCAGTATCACTTTATGCGTTTTTATAGTTTATATTGTGATGAGACTTGGACGTTGAGGAATGAAGATGAAAGAAGATTGGGGGCACTAGAGATGTTGATATGGAGAAGACTGGAAAAAGTGAAATGGGAAGACCGAGTAAGGAATGAAGAAGTATTAAGAAGGGTTGGAGAAGAAAGAAACATGATGCAAGTTATCAGAAAGAGAAAACAGAACTGGATTGGACATTGTTTCAGGAGGGACTGTTTATTGAAGGCAGGAATAGAAGGAATGGTGGAGCGAAAAAGGATAAGAGGAAGAACAAGATATCAAATGCTGGACAATATCAAAGGAGACAAGTATTTAGGCATGAAAAGACTGGCTAAGAGCAGACAAAAGTGGAAGAGGATTAACCCATGACAAGACCTACCGTAGGGCAGAATACCATACTACTACTACTTACGCGTTTGGTCGTTTACTAGTCGGTAGTTATGAATATTATATTATTTGTGATAATAAAAATTTGTATACTGCCAAATAACATTGTAAATTTAATAAAAGTTCATCTGATTACACGTATTTTTCCCGTTATATCGATTGTAATATAAATAGTAAAGAATATGACTGTTGTAAAAAAAAGGAAAAAAAAGGAGGTAACGAAAGGGACTCGATCCAGCGGCTGACAACTTACGATTACGGTGCTTGGACGCTAACCCTTTCTTTTTTAATCTCATTTTGTTCGCCTTCGTTCGTTCCATCTGCTCGGGGCGGACGTCGTACGACATCCGTTTAAGTTCGTTGTTGATCGATTAACTCACGCTGAGCTACCTAGCCGGCGTTACAAGTGGAGGCTGCCTCCGTTTCGTGTTAATAACACCCGCCGCTTCGTGATAATAACGGCCACGCCCAGGTACATATTTGACGACCGAAATTATCTTGCGATTTTCTCAATAACGCTTGAGAAGTACGCGCTACTGCTTACACATTTTGTTGTCCTCATGGAGTACTACGAGTGTATGAAGATTGCAGTAAATCCGCATTCCAAACGTCGTGGCCTCCCCTTGTATGTATTACAAGGATCAGGTAGAGATTGCTGCAGCTCGATACAAGTCCTTTGGATTGCGGAAAAAAGCAGAACAGACATACTGTCAGTGGGGCACTGAACATCAGTATTTGACAGGATAGTGTCATTTTCAGTACAGCTGTGGACAATACTATTGTGACACAATGATTCGTGATGCAATTACGTACAATGTGCTAGAAAATAGCAGACATGAACTGATTCTCAAGCATTCTGATCCTACTATTAAACAAGTGTTACTAATTGTTGGACATCAGGACCTATGTGATAATGCCGTGGAAAACTCTGAGGTTGCTCCCATTTGCAGTGTAATGCAAACTGACAAACAGGCGAGGCCTTGTAGCCGACCATCGTGCGCAAACAGGCCAACGTGCCGTGGATAGAGTAAGCAAGAGCAAACACGTGTGCCAGCTGTGAAATCATGTCCCCCTTGCTTTTCACGCATAAAAGACTTAACTTTGCGCCGGCCGGTGTGGCCGTGCGGTTCTAGGCGCTTCAGTTTGGAACCGCGTGACAGCTACGGTCGCAGGTTCTAATCCTGCCTCGGGCATGGATGTGTGTGATGTCCTTAGGTTAGTTAGGTTTAAGTAGTTCTAAGTTCTAGGGGACTGATGACCACAGATGTTAAGTCCCATAGTACTCAGAGCCATTTCAACCATTTGAACTTAACTTTCCTTCGTGGAATGGGACTTGCTCTGCTTGTAAAAAGCCAGGTCATGGACAGTCGGTGTGCTTGCAAAAGAAAAAGAACTCTGCCCAAGTTTGCTCTAGTCAGCGCGGAGCACCTTCTCACTCAGTGAATGTGTTTTTTCTAAATCAGCTACCAGTACTATTGATGACCAAATTTAACATGCGCCTCTAGCCCGACCAAATGCAAATACAGTGAAACAAACTGTTTGTGAACTTAGTCATTGCTGGACACTGCTTAATCGTGTCACTTATGAACAGCTGGTCTCGCCAAAGTTGACAAATCTTTGCACGCAACTTACTGCGTATAGCGGTCAGGGCATTCCAGTGCTTGGTACATGCTGTTTGCCTGCCATATTCCAGTCTCACACCAAAACAGTTTACAATTTCTCATTCAGAAGAATGTGAAAACATTTTTGAGCTAGATTCATTTTATTTGTTTGATCTTCATATTCAGGAAAATGTACTTCCTGTTTCTTTTTTCAACCCAAAAGACAGTGATTGAGAAGTTTTCTGATTTATTTTCTGAAAGACGTGCAGACTAAATAATTTTGTGGCGCAAGTGGCCATGAAAGACAATGCGCAAACTAAAATTGATGTAAAAAAGAAATATCAGCGCCGTAACCACATTTTCAGCGAATTGGCAGTTACTAATTATAATCTATATTTTCCACAGAGACAGTACTAACAAGTTAATACAATAATAGGACATTTAAGGGGGGACAAAATGTATTACCACTAAATGGAACCGAGTTGTGATATAGGCGGAAAAATTTTCACCTTCCTGTACTATCACAGGTACCACGGTAAGTATGGAAACGCGACCAATGTTCTTGTGGGCAGAGATATTTTCAGTGTGTTGCCTATGCAAAACCAAACGTTCCTGAATAATACTTTAGCACACACTTAACTACAAGCCATAGATGAATTAGTCATTGCAGAAAAAGTACAAATTTCAGGTAATCAAACGTTGCAGCATGCACAGGCATAGATGCCAAGACAAAAAAAGAGACACACCATGAAAGGAATTATAGGAATGGGACGCACATCGTCAATTGTGATGTGCACATTCAGAGAAACAAATAATAATTTCATAAATTATTCAAGAGGAAGAGCTTTACGTGTTGAGCAAGTCAATAACGTGATGGTCCATCTCTGGCCTTTATAAAATCAGTTATTCGGCTTGCATTTATGTCCTCCTAAGGTATACTATGTGATCAGATGTATCCAGACACCTGGCTGAAAATGACTTACGAGTCCGTGGCAACATCCATTGGTAATGCTAGAATTCAGCATGGTGTTGGCCCACCCATAGCCTTGATGCCAGCTTCCACTCTCGCAGACTTACGTTTAATCAGGTGCTGGAAGGTTTCTTGGGGAATGACAGCCCATTATTCACGGAGTGCTGCACTGAGGAAAAGTATCGATGTCGGTCGGTGAGGCCTGGCACGAAGTTGGCGTTCCAAATCATCCCGAAGGGGTTCTATAAAGTTCAGGTCAGAGCTCTGTGCAGGCCAGTCCATTACAAGGATGTTATTGTAGTGTAACCACTCCGCCACAGGCTGTGCATTATGAATACGTTCTCGATATGTTGAAAGATGCAATCGCCATCCCCGAATTGCTCTTCAACAGTGGGAAGCAAGAAGGTGCTTGAAACATGAAGGTAGACCTATGCTGTGACAGTACCTCGCAAAACAACAAGGGGTGCAAGCCTTCTCCATGAGAAACACGACCGCACCATAACATTACCGCCTCCAAATCTTACTGCTGGTACTACATTCGCTGGCAGATGACGTTCACCAGGCATTCGTCATACCCATACCGTGCCGCATTGTGTACCGTGATTCGTCACTCCACACAACGTTTTTCAACTTTTCAATCGTCCAGTGTTTACGCTCCTTACACCAAGCGAATCGTCTTTTGGCATTTACTAGCATGATGTGTGACTTCTGAGCAGCAGCTCGACCATGAAATCCAAGTTTTTCACCTTCCGCCTAACTGTCACAGTACCTGCCGTGGAGCCTGATTCAGTTTGGAATTCCTGTGTGGTGGTCTGGATAGATGTCTGACTATTACACATTACGACCCTCTTCAACTGTCGGCGGTTTCTGCCAGTCAACAGAGGAGGTCGGCCAATCACCTGACCTCCTTCGAAGACCGTGAGTTCCACGGAGCGCCCCATTCCGCTCTCTCCGAATGTCTAATGACTACTGAGGTCGCTGATATGGAGTACCTATCAGTAGGTGGCAGCACAATGCACCTAATATGAAGAACGTATGTTTTTGGGCGTGTCTGGATACTTTGGATCACACAGTGCACATTGTGCCAAATTCTGTCTTTGCTGGTCGTCGAGGCTCAGTTCGAAGCGGGTCTTATCCCTGAAGGCAATGCTACTCCAGTCAATGAGATTACAGGCCAAAGACGTGCACAGACAACGGTGGGGTACCGATCTGAATGTCACTCGCCATGTGGCCCACCTTCTAGGAGTGATGGTCGAGGGTGCCACTTTTTTTCGTAGCAGGATCCCTTTGGTTGTCATCCGTGGTTTTTTTACAGCCCAGAGGTGTGTCGACAATATTCTACTCCCCGTTTTGTTGCCCCTTAGGGCGAGACATTCTGAGCTTACATCTGAGCAAGATAATGCCTGGCCGCAAGTGGCTAGGGTTCTACTACCTACTTTTGTATTTGTAGTTGTCGAAACCTACTTTGGGTAACAAGATCATCGGATCTCTCCCCAGTTGACAGTGACTGGAGCATTTTGGGCAGGCCTCTCGAACCATTTAGGTATTTTACGATCAAAATCGCCAATAGCACAGAATTTGGCACAATATCCTTCAGGAGGACATCCAACAGCTTTGTCAGTCAGTGCCAAACCAAATAACCATTTGCATTAAGGCTACAGGTGAACCAACGCGTTGTAGATTTGGTCTATT
This sequence comes from Schistocerca gregaria, assembly GCF_023897955.1. NCBI lineage: Eukaryota > Metazoa > Arthropoda > Insecta > Orthoptera > Acrididae > Schistocerca > Schistocerca gregaria. The sequence continues at coordinate 81,206,157 of NC_064931.1, forward strand.
TGTGAAGCTGTTTCTCTTGAATAAGTCATACGAGATTTCTGAAGCTGTGGTCATATATTTGTCTATAGATGCACATCACATCCACCAATTTCCGTCTCTTTCAGATAATTCCTTCTTGGTGCGACGTTTTTTTAGTGTACCAAGAGAAGCGTAACAAAAATCTTTACAGTGTTACTGGCTTTTATTTGTGTCGTCAGCTTTTATATCAGAAAGAGAATTTATCGTGCAAAGGGTTAAACTGTCTATGAAATTCATTTGGAGTTGGTTCGTACTAGTATGTAAGAGGTTTTAGAGCAAAATGTAAAAAGTAGGTAGCTATAAATTCATGTTGAGCTATGATAAGGTTTTCTTTGTTTTTAAACGAGAAAAAGGTTCAAATGGATGTAAATACGTAAGATGGTGAACCAAAAAAACAGAAAGGTTAAAATTCGTGACGATTTTTGTAAATATGGATGGGAATGTTACGTGACAAATTGGTAAGGAAACGGAAGAGTTAAATTTTTTAAGTTCGAACACCTAACGTTACTCAGTCACGTGGAAGTATCAACAGCCATCAGCCGGTCAATAAGATACATTTTGAAGAACATAGACCGAACGGATTTCGTTACTCTCGTAACGTTATGTAAGGAACACTAGGTAGGACGCATAATCGTTTCGCAGGAACTTGATTAAGCAGTGAAGACACTGTAATAAATTCGTTTCACAGATGTAGCAGAACTGGAGACCGCTCACGACTCGAGAAGAGTTGAAACGATTCTGTCTTTAGGGATGACTTAAAAAAATGTTCAAATGTGTGAAATCTCACGGGACTTAACTGCTAAAGTCGACAGTCCCTAAGCTAGCACACTACTTAACCTAAACTATCCTGAGGACAAACACGCACACCCATGCCCGAAGGAGGACTCGAACCTCCGCCGGGGCCAGCCGCACAGTCCATGACTAGGACACCCTAGACCGCTCGGCTAATCCGCGTGGCAGGGATGACTTCCTACAACAGAGCCACTCCTCGACGTCATAGGTACTCTGCAAGCACTAGCTTAAAACACTCGACCAGTAGTATCGATGACGTTAATGTCTTTCGCACTATATTTTCTGGTTGAGGTATGGTCGGCTGGCATCTTGTATGCTGCCTCACGAGATCAGCCATCCGTAGCTGCTTGTATTGACGTCCAGAATCCAGTAAAGATGTCAGCACAGCAGCCAGCACTGGTGGGACGTCCAGAGGCTTACCATTACAGCTCCGGTCCAGGTCAGAAGCTTCCGTACAGCTTCAGCGTGGCACGATTCTTACGGTATACCGTACTGGAAGCCATGTTCAGCATTCAGCACAACATCGCTGTCCACCTGTAGAGACAATATGTGCGGTGATCTAGGAGGGACTGACAACTCCTCGAAAGGGCGTGTGTCTCAAATACACACATCGTGGTTGCCGCCATCTCCAAGCGGGGCTACCATGGGTTGTATCCACCTCACCAACAGGCGGCAAACCGCCGTACCACGGTGTTACAGATTTCCACTTCGAGCTGATGCAGCGTCCTCTGCAGCCATGAATCCGCAGTTGGATTCAGCGGATTCCTTTCCGGATTACGTATACACGAGCCATAGCAGAAGACACGGCGATGTCTTATATTCTTAGTAATAAAAGAAATAGTCTTGAATACTATTTCATTGTGTCCAACGACCCCACAAGGGTCCTCGGTCAGCCTCCTGACAAAGCAGTTGGGGTATCCAGTCCGGCAGTGAGCGACCCCTACCCATTGCTCTAAATTAGCTGCCAGCCTGGAGTTAACATTAGCTACAGATTACAGTTAATCCAGTCGAAGGCAACTTCACAGATGCTCGTCGTTTTAATTTATGCATTAAAGTTTCAAATGAAATGATGAAACTCAGACTGAAGACTTACGGAAACGTTTATGCAATTAGAAATGAGATCTGGGTAGATTTTTAACCGTTTCCAAATGCTAATAGTACAAAAACGGAAATTAAATAACTAATCGTGTCCTGGAGGTTACCTAACAAACAAAAATGCAATGGGCATGCTTCGTATTTAACAAAGCAGACTATAATAAACAGGACTGTCACAGACGAAAATTTCGTCTTGAAGTCAACGTGAGTAAAAGTAAATCATGATTTTCCGACATCGAAGCAGCAATTAGGAGAGAACTAGTGGTAATGGTGCCACATAAGCCGAAAGTAATGCAGCTGCTGTTAATGATGTCAAGACGGTGAACAATAAACTTGAACATTGTAGTGAAGTTTGAAATGTTTTGAACAAACTTGCATTTCCGCTTCTGACAAAGAAATGCTCTTTTCCGAAATGTCGAAACTCTTTCTGAGATGAAGAAGAAGAATATACTATAAGAGGTGCATTGTCAAAGTTTAATTGCCAAGTCTCACTCAGGGCTTTTTTAAAAAAATGCTGAAGTTACTTAATTTTTACCACATGAAGAACCACTTATAACAGCCGTTTGTACAATCCTTCCCGTCTAGCCCTCGAATCAGTAAATAAGCATACGCAGTCATGAGAAGAGGACACACACGCGATGTGTAAACACTTAAAGCGTACCAAAATATCTCAAATCAATCTTTTTTTTTTTTTTTTTTTTAGACAAAGACAGCTAAACTGTTTCAGATGTAATTGCTACACAAGTGACTAACAGTGAAAAGAAAATCAAGGCACTGTGTGATGTTACCTTACGAGTGACTTCCCTCAGTTGGGACTTCAATTTGCTGACATGAAATATTTTATAACAATTCCTGTAGCACAGTTCTTATGATAAGTTTGCAGTAATTTGTATTTTACTAACAATGAAACAGTTCGCTGCTTAAATCCTGCAGTCGTCACAAGAATAGGAAATGTCTACTGGATTATGAAAAAAACGTTTCCTTGCACCAGGTACACCCGTTACAAGAAAAATTAATGTATTCAGGTGCTTCATTGTAATTACTACTTTTATTTATGGATGTAGAAGGTAACGGTCGTGGTTCTTGTTCTGTATATTTTGCTGCTTACCAGGCACAACTGATAAAATTCGTTGAACATGGTGATGCAAACTAGGAGTGTGCATATAAAGTTTAAAATTATTGTTGCGCTGATAATCCAGAAATGAAAAAAAGCAGTCGGGTATTATGTTGGCCGACAATTTTCTGAAAAATGCTTCACAGTGTTGAAAATTACTTTATCGAGACGCTGAATCACACTATCAGTTCTCATCGACCTCCTACAGACAGAGACGTCATTATGACCAGGTCAACAGTCCAGTGGAAGCTATTAATTATTTTCTGAATGTGTTAAGAAGATGAGTCGGATGTAATATTTAAAATTATTTCTTCTCATATTTCCAGATTTTGCTAGACCGATTACAAGATTTTTCAGCTAAACAGTACTTTTTATTTTTTCTTCATAATTTGCTTTGAGGTTCCTGAATACAGATATAAAGCCGCGGAGACAACAATCCATTGATACTTATTACAGGCATTGTTCTATAAGAATATGTCATAGCAATCATCGGCTGCACGTGCGACATTGCCTTCCTTTTTATTTTTATTTATTTTTTGTTTTGTTTCTTTGCTCGCAATGATAAAGTGTGCTTGGCTCTGACTTCTTGCATGAAATCGGACTTAATGATGTTATACCAATTTTGGGGCATAACAAGAAAATTTGTCTCCCCGTCAGCAACGATTTTCTCTGAAATGTTAACTATTAATCACATCTCCTCTACGCATTTCCTTGAAGTAACCTTCGTAGTTTTATGACTTCCTTTTCCCACATAATTTCCTGAACCTTTTCACCAAGTCGAAGAAGCCCGGGAATAGTAATGTTCACTTCACCCACAGTAAACAATGCCCAGTCTCGTAGATCTCTCTCAGTAACACTGCGTTGACTCTCTCAAACAGTTCTAAATTTAACGAATAATTTTTATTTCACTCATTTTAAAGTCTCATTTTGGAGCAAATTTCGTACTTCCTGTAAATATTTCGTCCATTTATATAATTCACGTTCAGATTTTACGAAACAAAACAGGCTTTGCACACTGCCTAACTTTAATTGTCTTCGTCCCTCCTTCGTCTTCCTCCAGCCTTTTTTTATTTATTTATTTTTTTACCCCGAAAGCTATTTCTGTAGACGTAATATTTGGGGTAGGAACGTACAGTAATTTTTTTGTTGTCTTCAATTAGCACATCAAACATCATTCGAAACGCAGTTCACGGAATCGGCAGTCATTCCCTGCTTCTTCCTATGTTTCCACAATTTCTAATGAAACGTCGGCATCATTCGAACAAATATCCAAGAAATTGGCTAATAAGTAACTCATATGTAGGTCTTCAGGAGAAGTAGGTGATTTCCATAGTCAAGTTCTTCATATTTCATGAGTGCATGGTTGAAAACATTAACTGCATTCCACATTATTGTGAAATTCTGAAACCTGCAAAGACAGACGCTATTAGCAAGTACAAAGAAAACACTTCGAAAGTTAACTGTTTTATCTTCATTGTAAACCATTAGCGATACCACAAAGACAACTGCTAATTATTGTGGATATTATATTATTTGCATATTCGAGTAAGCCAGAGTGGCCGAGCGGTTCTAGGCGCTTCAGTCTGGAAACGCGTGACCGCTACAGTCGCAGGTTCCAATCCTGCTTCGGGCATGGATGTGTGTGATGTCCTTAGGTTAGTTAGGTTTAAGTATTTCTAAGTTCTAGGGGACTGATGACCTCAGATATTAAGTTCCATAGTGCTCAGAGCCATTTGAACCATTTTGCAAATTCGAGCGAATAGTAACTGTGACCAACTTTGTCAATGAAACACTAAACGGAAACTATAATTCACTTTATAAATTAAGATCGCGTCGTTCCATGTAATCTGTTTACCGATGTGCCGTCAACCAAAGAAATGTACCCGCCGAATAGCACATGCACTGTCTGCTCCAGCTATGGTAGGGATATACATTTCCCAGCCCCCTGGCGAAGTACGAATTTTGAATACATGAAGTGTTATTAGCAGCTGGAAGGACCGTTCCATTCTGAGCTTACTTGGAGAGAGTTGCTATGTTTCAAGCAGCGTGAATATTTTCACATTACCTAACAATCAATCCTAGGCTCGTAGTGTAGCGGGAGACGATATCTCAGCCGTTGCTAGGGATGTTTGGCCACAAACTAGAATCGACGTAACTGTCGAAATGTCACTGTAGTCGTTGTCGGACGGCTTACAACAATAGCTCAAGAACGTCCGCGACTGAGGTCGTTCGGGACGACGCGAAGGGTGGACTCCGGAGACAAATCTTAAAGGTAGATCGATGGCATATATAGTAGAGGCATCAGAGGATTTACAATCTTTAACAACAGAAAATCACAGATGGGCAAAGTTTATGTAGTATCCTGGGTAATCGATACCGCCGGAGCCGCCGCCTCGAACTTTCCTACGGGCGCCGCAAGCGACGCATTGAACATCGCCGTCAGTGAAGAACGTGCAGGGAACCGTCCAATGAACACCGCAAGGACGGTGTTATAAGCGGAGCCACCCGGGCACCAGTCACATAATTCTACTACTGGTAGTTCCGTGCTTCTAGAGACAGCTTAGTGTTGCTGGTTAGTAGCAAACATTACTCCAAAAAAGTTTTTGATAGTTAGCTCTACCGGTAAGCGCTCAGTGTATACAGACGCACGCCCATGTCAGGCCTCTGCATATTACTAGTAACGGCTGTAACAAGTTTCCAGCAGTGTAGCAGTTCTTTAGAATATGTTGAGAACAATATATTTATTCAAACTGCATTTGCCTCAACTAATCTTTGCTTGTGTGGCCGGATTCATACGGCGACCGATCCTTTGCCCACCCTCCAGCCATTTATCATAGGTAGTGAGGGTATAACGGTAGCCGACGCTCAGCACGACAGTGTACGTATGTGGTACAGAAAATACGACTTACATAACTGGGATACACTTAGGTGATAGAAGTCATGGGATAGCGATATGCACTGACGCAGATGGAGATAGTATCGCGTAAACAACGTATAAATGGGCAGTGCATTGGAAGAGCTGTCGTTTATACTAAGGTGATTCATGTGAAAAGATTTCCGACGTGATTATGGCCGCACGACAGGAATTAACAGACTTTCAACGTGGAGTGGTAGTTAGAGCTAGACGTAAGGGACATCCATTTCGGAAATCGTTAGGGAATTCAGTATTCCGAGATCCACAATGTCAAGAGTGTGCTGAGAATACAAAATCTGAGGCATTACCTCCGAAAACAGGCAATGCTGTCGCCGACGGCCTTCACTTAACGACAGAGAGCAGCGGCGATAGCGTAAAGTTGTCGGTGCTAACAGACACGCAATACGACCATCGCGATTGCCTTTGATAACAGCACGACATCGCCTGCAGCGTCACTCGTGGCCACATCGGTTGGATCAAAGACGGCTGGAAACCGTGGCTTGGTCAGATGAGTCCCGATTTCATTTGGTAAGAGCTGATGCCACTGGTAGAGTGTGGCGCAGATCCTACAAAACCATGGGCCGAAGTTGCCAACTAGGCACCGTTTGAGCTGGTAGTGGTTTCATAATGGTGTGGGCTGTGTTTACATGGAATGAACTGGGTCCTGATTATGTTCGACCACTTGGAGACCATTTGCAGCCATTCATGAACTTAATGTTCACAAGCAATGATGGAATTTTTATGGATGACATTGCGCCATATTACCGCACACAATTGTTCGCGATTGGTTTCACGTATATTCAGGTAAGTGTGAGCGAATGATTTGGGACACCCAGATAGCCCGACACGAGATCCATCGTGTACTTATGGAACACAGTTTAGAGGTCAGTTTGTGCACAAAATCCTGCACCGGCAACACATTTCGCAATGAAGGACTATCAGAGAACCAGCATGTCACAGTATTTCTACAGGGGCTTCCAACGACTTGTGTCCATGCCACGTCGAGTTGCTTCACTATGACGGGCAAAATTAGGTCCGACACGACATTAGGAGATGTCCCACGACATTTGTCACCTCAGTGTAACTCTGCGAGTAGTAACGAACTGGACACAACGATGGAATAACGAAAGACACGTCAACGAAACTGCAACAGCGATGAAATGGAAAGCGAGATTGAAGATATACCAGTTCCTAAATCGCTGGCGGCATTCCATTCCGAACACTGACTGTCTGTAAATGGGATTTTTGACAGAGGCGAAATTACTTTAAATTTAGAGACTGAAGGAATATAAAGGTCAACAAAAGGGACATTGTAACAACTACTTTTTTTCAGTTCCGCGAAATGAAAAATTATGCTTATCATTTAATTTTCAATTAGGAATACTTTTAATTAAAATAAACAAAACAAACTTAAAATTAGTAAAAGGAAGAAGCTATAGCATCAACATAAACTATTTCACATGCATACTATGCCTCCACTCTTTTGTCTTTACGGAGTGCACCTAAGACAGGTCTTACCAACTACCGTATTGGTCAGCCACATTTCAGGCGCTCAAAGCTCTGGTAAATTTCGTCTCTTTGGTTCCACCAAAGGCGACCAAAGGACTGTCTCAAAGATTATCGTATATTCACATCCACTATCAGCAGTTAGCAGACGACCATACATTACTTCATTTCACAGATCTCACCAAACTGGGTGTAGGGATTTATTTTGTGGGAGTGCACATCTGATGAATTAAATAAATAAATTGTCATTCTTTCCTACACTGGTATCCGGCTTCGGTGTATTAAGTGAAATTGAGTTATTCCTACAAAAAAAAATGTGTTTCTGACAAGAATAACGAAGAATGTCGTACCTGTTTTCAACGTCGGGCAGTACTGTACCCTTTCAATGTTAGTAAATTTCTTCCAGCTTTCTGGAGAGGTAATATGTTTTTTAACAAAGAAGGCTAAAGAAAGAAAGAAATCAATTAACTCGAAGCTCACATAATAAAAAAGGAAAGAGGTCAGGCCGAGAAGGCAAGACTGGTAAGCGAATGGGAGGGCTGCAATGAGAGGTACGGAGACACAAGAAAAGAAGAAGCAGTAACGTGGTGGACAAAGCGCGGATTGTTAAATAAAATGTTGCCAGTTCGCATCAGGCTCTCTCTGCACGTATTTTTGTATCCGTGTTTATGTTTTCTGAGAGATTCTTGTTGTCGTTGTGCTCCTCAGTCCGAAGACTGGTTTGCTACAGCTCTCCATTATACTCTATCCTGTACGAGCCTCTTCATCTACAAATAACTACTGCAACCTTGAAACTTCCCCTTAGAAAAATTATACATGACTGTGCTTAAACTGACACACAATATTTTTTTAGCGCAACGCAATTATTACTCGAACTACTGCATTACAGCAAGCGCGACTACTGCCAGCTAAATAAAAGATTCAAACTACTGAAGGCACTAACTACTGGTAGGCATAGTTAGCAAAAGAAAGATTTTGATAGAGAATAAACAATGTATTTACCTTAATAGTGTTCAAAAGTCATAATATATATCAGACCGTGATATCCAATATTACAAATTTACTCTTTCTGATCGTCCACTCTCAAAATTCCGCCATCTCTCTCCTCACATCCACCACTGCTGGCGGCTCACCTCCAACTGACAACGCTACACGCTGTTAACAGCCAACTGCCCAACACTACAATAGCGAATATTACAACAATGCCACCCAGCCACAGACTGCACACAGCACAGCCAGTGATTGTCATTCAGAGCGCTACGTGGCGTTACCAATATAAAAACCTAAACAGCCTACTTACATAGCCCCCATGCTCCCCACAAAAAGAGTTTACAAATTTTTTTGGGCAGTGGGCAATACAGATTTGAAAAAATGTTCACAATTACAATAACAAAGAAATCAGATGCACACACTTATTGATACAATGTTGGTCAAAACCTAAAATTCTCTCACAGTCCATAAAGACAGTCCTGATCGTTCATCATAGTAAAATTGCAGTGTTTTTCTTAAAGTCTGAGCAGTAAAAGAAAAAGCACACGGAAGTAATGGATTTCCATGCACTCTTGAAGAAGTAGTGTGGTCCTTCCAACAGAAAGACAGTGGTGACTCTTGACATGCAGACAGGTAATGGGCCACAACAGAGCAAACGCACAGCAGAGTCAGTCGAAGTTGAAGAATATTGGTAGGTAGGTCATCACAGAGCTGACCACTGTAGTCTTGTTAGATATTACGGTATTGGTGGGCCACCAAAGGTGCAGACCCACTGCACTCCTTGGAGAAATAATGGTATTGGCGGGCCATCAAAGACGCAGACCCGCTTTAGTCCTTGTAGAAATAATGGTATTGGTGGGCCATCAAGGATGCAGGACCACTGTAGTCCTTGAACAGACGGCCAGTAGCCATCTGTTGCGACTGTGTAGGTGCAAAATCACCATCGAAGAATCTTGCTGACAATATAGCAAGTCCATAAACCACTAATTGCACACTCACAAAGTGTTGGGAATTGTCCTTAGAACCAGCAATGCTGTTAACCAGTCACATGCTGAATTATCAACACATGTGCGAGCACTAACAGTTCTAACTTCTCACATACTGTGCATATATTATGACCAACAGAAATGTGTGCAATAAAATGAATGCTTACAAGTTACTTAATTTGATGAACTGGTGTCAATTACAATTTTATAACATGAGATTACAATAACAAAGGTACAAAATACATCATTAAAGAACATAATACAGATAACTTTTGTAGTAATAGGGGCTTTACGAAAGAACAGAAATAAACATACACATCAGTGCTACAGGAATTATGACTTAAGTAAATACATAAGAGATCAGAATAACTTTTGAAACATCAACTTCACACATGAGCATTAAAACAAAACAGAATAAATAATGTCTAAACATCTTTACAAAACATAGTATTAGAAAAATTCTAAAACATTACTCTCATCAGATAAACATATAAAGACAGGAAAGACACAAATACACTAGGGTACACAAACACATAGCGGAATAACACAAAAGGAAATGACAGGGTTCGTTTTCAGTGTAACATTTGGTACTGCAGTCCAACCCAAAACTTCATTCCATAGATGTTTCCTCTTATTTCAACATTTGCTCCTGCAAAAAAAAAATCCTATCTAACCCTGTTAAATAAATATGTCTCATTGTACAATACTCATTTTTGCCCAAATCTTTTTCATATAACTTCGCAATGCATTTCTTCCCTATTCTTCATAGCTAGTTTCTTATATAGTCTACCCACTCTTAAGCTAACTCAAATCTACAGAGCTCAGATATATATATATATACTAAGGGATGAGCAATGCAGCAGCACAAAACAAAACACAAACAGCAATGACAAAAAATGCAAAGTGGCAAAGCAAGCAGCAGCAAATCTAAATTAGCAGAGCAAATGCAACATTATCACTAATATGAGCTACTGTGCAGCAAAAAGAAAAATAAATCAGTAGTAAAACTGGCTTAACAGAGTAATACAAAGTGAAATTTTATAGCACTATGCCTGGCAAGCAGCAGCTGCAAATGCAATAACTTATACCTAAGTGTGACAAAGCTCAAGCAGAAAAAATATTACAGTAAAAATGGCCATATCTAATACCTATGTCACAACTTAACACTAGAATGATGCATCACCTTAACTTACACTACTAAACAAGTTACCCAGTCATCGACAAAAATTATGTATGCAATTCCTGTGAAGGGAAATATCTTTTTGTGCTACCTCGTTTTTTTGGAAGTAGATCATTAAATTATTAATTACTGAATCTGCAGGCATAAAATACCTATATTAGTACATCTATTACATTTTATTTGAACCAATGCTGCAGTGCGGATAGAAACTAGATACTAAACGAAATGAACAAATATATACAAAGCAATGTGTGAAACATCTTTCACTAGGGAAATGGCGTTTCCAAAGGTAGTAAAAAAATATCTCATCTAGAAAGACAATAGATGTAAAAATGTTTCTCATCATTTCATTAGGCAATTTAGTAAATATCATAAATTAAAAGCTCCACTGTGTAATCATATGTTTTCAAGTTTGGGCGTGTCGCATTTGCGCTGCTTTCTACAAAGAAATGTCAATAGTGAGGATAATGGCCTCTTTTTTTCTCCACCTGTGCCTCTGAAAGACACACACTAGTGGCTTTATTCCAGGCTACTGTCGCGCAGCTGGTGCTTACAGTGCATTACGTCAAGGTGACCTACCTTCCTTACCGGAATATTTACATCAATTTCCGCTACAGTGACACTTTGATACAAATAAAATTTCACAGGTCGAAATATTAGAGTTACAAATCTGTAGAAGCAAAATCTTATAAATATAACAGAGTCCACAAAATCTTTCGCTGGCAGTGTGATACATTCACGCATATACACACATTTCATAACTCTTAAAGTACGATTCTTGGTTTCCAACATCCGTTTTCACAAATCTGAGTTCCTATCAACTACTCATTACTCCTTACCTTATTACACAAATACATATTGTCGACACTTCTTCAATATTTTATCATTACAAATTCCTCATATAGCATCAGCTTATTATCATAAACATACCTCAACAGCATAATACACATCGTCGTCGTCATAATAACATCTTAACACCTCAGCTCTAAATCATCCGATCTGAATCCCGCAGAAAATGGCTTGGACTGCCTGGATTAGCAGGTGAGTCGTAGCAATCGACATTCCCGCAGCTACGTAACCTTGCATCACCCAATCGTCAGTGGAAGACTGCAGCTGAGTACGCCTTGCAGAGGAAATCCGTGGATTTTCTGCCTGGCAGAACTGTGGTCCGAGGTTCCTTGAGATTTCTAGGGAATTAATGGGACATCGGCTGTGAGCAACGTGTTGTCTGATGTGCTTGTTTCATACACTATAATTAGGTTCCTTTTTCTGGTAAAGATTTTGGACTCTTGAGCTTGGTTACTGGAAGAATAATAAGCACTTTTATTGCGAAACTTTGAGCAGTATGAGAAATTCGCTTTGCCTGTCATGGCATGCCCAGCCACGCGGAGAAATATCGCTGCAGTTAGCACTGTTCCGTGCCGACTTCTGTTGCGTGCACATAACGGTTATTGTTCGCCACAGTTGGCAGCCCTGACTGGACGGCACGCTCCGCATTTAGTCTGAGATCGCGCAGTTACGAGGTTAAACATACTAACTGCCATTTATCTGCCAGGAAGATCAAATCGCAGCTGGCAACGAACTAAGTATGAACTGCCAACCGCGCCTACTTGACAGAGCGATTGAGTATTGCACCCCCTTTGCCCATATCCCATTATGCCACTGTGTTACCAATTATTTTCTAATAATCTGAAGACCACTTCCAAATAGGGCTCTACCAAGAACAGTGTATGTGATGTATCCTACAAGATAGTGACTGAGGTACCTTTGTAACACATTAAAGGGGGGGGGGGGGGAGTGGTAGGACGTCAAAGGAGCTGAAGAGGTACCACAGTACATTTTATTTTCCACTGTCTGTACTCTTACAAATAAATTTATAAAACTTTGTCAGCATGACCAGGGAGAATCCAGGATTCACACTCATAGCAGTGGAAGTTAAAAAACATAACAAAATAATTTTTCTCTTTTACATGTGAAATTACATCATTTTTTCACTTACAATTGCTGCATTTATTGCTACAGGTATACTTTTCTTCATAAGTAAGAGAGATTTTTCCATGAATTTCGCAAGGCATACAAACCGTACTTACAGGAGTAGGAAACTCTAGAATTTATTTCATTTATGAAAAATGAATGACGTTAAGTTTAATCTTCATGTTTTGAAAAAAACTCAAATTTTATAATTAATTAGCTCAATTTTTAACACAGTTTGATTTGCTAAATTCTAGAATTTCGTACACCTGTAAGTATGGTTATAGCTGTGCAAAATTCATCGAAGAATCTCTTAATTATGAAGAAAAGTGTACATATAGCAACAAATGCAGCCAATTGTAAGTGAAAAGATTTCACACGTAAAAAATTATTTTGTTATGTTTTTGAACTTCCACTGCTATAAATCCTGAATCCTTCCTGGTCATGCTGACAAAGTTTAAAAGTATAGACAGTGGAAATTAAAATGTCCTGAGGTGCCTCTCCTGTTCCAAGTCGGCCCGTTTCAACTCCTACCCCCTTAAGTCCTCCACATGAGGCAACAATCAGCAGAGAACATCTAATATATCTTTACACCTCAAGCCACCTTACTTCTTGGAAAAGGTCTAGAGACATAGGAAGATACTACCTGAATTATATCGTGATGAAACAGATACCGATAGAAGATCTACTTCTACATCTATACTCTGGAAGCGGAGAAAACTTTTGCTACCTCTGTTACACTCTCTTTTTTCTGTTTCATTCACAATCGATGCTAGGGACAAGGATTGTCTGAAAGCTTCCGTCAGAGCTCTAATTACTCTTCCTACATGAACGTCGCAGGAATTATTACGTTCCCCAACACTTCTAGAAATGCACCCTCCAAAATATTTAACTATAAATAACTCTGTGATACTTATCACCACTCCTACCACAAGAAGTTGTCGAGCGTGCCCGTAACATTCCCACACTTACCAAAAACTAATCACAAAACTTTCGTTGCATTTACTCCATCTCCTCCTTTCATCCTACCTGGTAAGAGTCACGGCAGTCTACATTACCAAAGAACAAATTCTTGATCATTGGTTGAATCGTAGCCTTTGTTTGGATTTTAAATAAAGATTATCAACAATGGCAATCAACAATGGCAATGCCGACGTAAGGAATGCCTTCCATCACCCAAAGGCCTTGGAAAAGATTGTGGATGTAAAATATAAAGAAGAAAGAATGCCTAATCAGACGAAAGTAGGGAAATTTTTATATCAGCAAAAAATTGTGTACTGAAAGTAAGAAGTTAGGGAAGAGTGAGTTATTCTGATTCAACAACAGCATCATTCTATTCCATGAGTGATTGTAATGCTGTTTTAGGGGAAGGAACAGGAGACAAAGTTACTTGAGAATAGAGGCTGGGTAGTACTAATGATTAGAATAATCACTTCTTGCACGATATATCCTGGCTAGCAACTGCCAAGACACTCTTCAAGGATTATGTGAGGAGCAGGCATACTTGGTAAACTGCAGGAGAAGAGGGAAGTTTCGGTTGGATTACATAACGAGGAGAAAAAGATTCCGATATTACATCTGTATCTGTATATACATCCGCAGTCCATGTGCAGTGTGCTGTTATGTTGCTTGCACAAGAAATTTCCATTCTCTGTCTATTTACTTCTCCCGCCGCAACCGCCTTCGCCGAAGAAAACGTTTGATATTTCTTCGACTAGAGAAGATGTAAGAGAAAACACCATGCGAACCTACAGGGTGCAAAATGTTATCAGGCCTGGCTAACTATCAATGAGAGAAAGTCATCGAATGAAAATTCCTATACATTGTCACTTCCTGTGTAGGCTGTCTACTACCAAGTCTGTACTGTTTTTATAGTTTCAACATTCACACTTCATCACAATCACTCACAATAGCCATCTTATGGTATACACCTTAGAAAGTTCCTGGGATTGTTCGTGGATTGAATTCTCGCTCAATACTCTAAAAAATAATGTTATTCAATTGTAAGTTATGTTTCCTACAACACTACACGTGGATTTAAGTTTTTCAGAAAGGCGATTGTTCACACGGAAAATCCACGATGCGCACATTTGTCTTTATTGTTTGTAGGTTAATACCTTCCGACTCTCCATGACCTTTCTCAGACCACAATCGCTAAGAACTAAAACATCTTTTCAGAGCTCAGTGATCACACTGCCGACCGTAGTGATGTCCGAACACCAAATCCTCGTTAACTGCAGCTCGCAATCCTGACTTCTGCTTATCCTACAAGTAGTGTATACGTTCATCGCACGGCTACTTGAAAATATTACTCAGTAGTCACTATTCCCGTTGATTTATGACCAGTAGCAGAATCCATCATCAATGGATGTTTCCGCAGATGAATGCACAATATGTTACATTCGTGTACGTTGAAAGTGAACTGCACCAGTCATCTGTCCCCAATACACTCTCCGACATATTTTACGGTCTTTTGGTGTTTCTGCTTTCCTCTAGATATAATCGTCGTCTGATAACAGCATCAAGGAGAGTCTGATATTCACTTGATCTTACATGCATAATGTAAACAGCACATCAGCCATATAACACTCCCTAGCAGTACTTCCGAAGTTACTTTTACATCTCATGGTTTCATCCCTTTCAGAACAAGGTGCTGACTTCTGTGCACTAGTCTGAGTTCTAGGAGACTGATGACCTCAGATGTTAAGTCCCGTAGTGCTTAGAGCCATTTGAACCAATTTTTCTGTGCGCTAGAATTCAGTGAATCAGGTCACAAAGTTAGTTTACTATTCCGTAACAACGTACTTTCTGCGATAAGCCACGGTGAAGAGTGGTATCGAATTCTATATGCCAATCAACAATCCCGAAATGATCCTGGGCGTCGTTGTCTGAAACACTGGATCTGAAGGTGCAGCGGCTGTTGTACAAGCCTTTCGTACTGGTATATGTTAAAGGCCTTTGATTCCCTGGAGAAATTTGCTTCACTGGTATCCCACCACTCGTGACAAGATTAATAAATGAAAACGTGGGGTACGATTAGTACATGGGGCAAAGTTAGTTAAAATTGAAGTATGGAAAGCCTTCTCTTTCTATTCATATTTAATTTCTTATTTTTTGGGTCAATAATTATAGCAAAAACCTTACTACATTCCACTTCAACTGTGTGCAGTTTCATGTCAAGTTTAGATGACAGTTTACTTATATTTGGGCCAACGAATTATTAGAAAAGCGCTCAACGATCCATTGAGTGGGTTTTATTAAATACTAGTCATTCATTTCTCTAGAAAGGCTGTTTCCTTCTGTGATTTCAGAGAAAATACAGGAAAACGGTGGAATGCACATACAGACAGAAGAAAAGCGAATTAAATCCCATGAGATAAACATTTCCTAGTTCGACAGCTCTTCATCTACACTCAGACATCGTATACCAAGAACAATCCTATTGATACGGTTCTTTAAGAAGGGGGTGTATTTCCCTCAAACATTCCTTACATATAATACCAGCAAGGAATGATTGTTCAAAGAGGAGAGGTTATGGCTTATCTTGGGAACGCTCTGAACATCGCTACACACAACACTCGTGCTAGTCCAGAACAGAAAATATTACAGGATGAGGTTGCACAGCGTTTGGGTACCAGTTTGCACTATCATTACACTTGCATTTCAAAAGAAACAAGAAGCTAAGTCCACCATGCTGACTAAAGATTTAATCATTCCAATAAATTCTAGCTTGTCAACATCTTCTGTGGCTTGTGAGCATCCATTATGATCAGGAAGCTTTGTGATATAATAAGTATACGGCCCTGCTGTGGGTGGATGCTAACTTCAAAGTCGACCATTCAAAAATACATTAAGACTGGTAAACATTAATGTTAGGATATATATCTAGGTTTTGGTTCCACTCAACAAGTAGAGCAATTTTCGATTACTTCAACGATAATTTAATGCAGAGATCACACGCACAGTTGGCAAAAAGAAAACAATGCAGCTAGGTAAATAACCACTTAACACGATAGAAAAGAGCATCAGTTCTCTTAGTTGATAATTTAACTAAATGCGAGGCTTACCGACTTTAAAATCGAAATGTTTAACGGATCCCAACCAATACTGAACCTTATATTAAACGTTCTTGAGATAGCACGATCCACTCAGCACGCCGTCACCAGGAACAGTGTTTTAGACCTTCTGAATTCCCTAGTTAGCTGCTGTTGCTGGTGTACCTTTACAGAGTATAGGGTGTCAAATTAATCGCAAAAGCCACCAACGTGGTGCCAGGCGTTTGCCCAATCTGGAGAGCGTTAAAAATAGTCCTCGTTCTGGAACCGACAACACATTATGGGACAATTTTTTGAACTCAGTTCGACGGAAAATTTTCTCGACACGAAAGTGTGCTGAAACAGCCCCCTTTCAGTATGATAATTGATTACTAGCAATTTTTACAAACGTACTTGCAACTCTGTGACCTCTTCCCCCGGTTTCACAGACAAATTACAGCTGAATTACAATAAACTGCCTGCCTCCTTGACCATTCAGCATCGAAACTCGAACATACAGTAGGTTTTCCAGTAGTGGCTTGTATGAGTTTCTTATAGAGGCTACAGAAAAATTACAGAAGTGCAACAGTTGAATTGAAAATTTGTAGTTTGACCTCAAACACATGATCACATAGGTAATGTTGTCGGTAGAGCAAACCAAAGACTGGGATTCATTGTATACATCTACATCCATACTCCGCAAGCCACCTGACGGTGTTTGGCGGAGCTTAAAACGTGCAAGAGGTCTACTAAAGAGACTGTTTACACCACGCTTGTCCACCTTATCCTGGTGTATTCCTGTGCAGTGTGCGATCCGCATCAGGTGGGACTGACGGATGACATCGGAAAAGTTCAAAGAAGGGCAGCTCGTTTTGTATTATTGCGGAATAGGGGAGATAGTGCCACAGACATGATACGTGAACAAGAGTGGCAATCATTAAAGGAAAGGCGTTTTTCGTTGCGACGGGATCTTCTTATGAAATATCAATTAACAGTTTTTTCCTTCGAGTACAGAAACATTCTGTTGGAACACAGCTACATAGGGAGAAATTGTCATCACGATAAAATAAGAGAAATCAGGGCTCGCACTGAAAAATTTAATTTCTCGTTTTTCCTGCACGCCGTACGACGGTGGGTTGGTAGACAGACTGCTTTAAGGTGGTTCATTGAACCGTCTGTCAGGCACTTTAATGTGAATAGCAGGATAATCACGTAGATGTAGATGCAATGATGAGGCAGTCTTCACAATATGGTAATGCTCATGAATTCACATTTATCGTGTGCTATTGGCACAAACACGCTATCGTCCGAGAAAAGAGTGTATAAAACAGACGAGAAAATATTTGTTAAAAACCATTCAAAAGCCAAGATCTCACAGAATATTTCTTATTCGTAATGTAAGTAGGCTGTTTAGGTTTTCTTATTGGTAACGCCGCCGCCACGTAGCGCTCTGTATGACACTGGCTGTGCCGTGTGCAGTCGGTGGCTGGTTGGCATTGTTGTAATACTCGCCATTGTAGTGTTGGGCAGCGGCAGCTGGATGCTAACAGCGCGTAGCGTTGCGCAGTTGGAGGTAAGCCGCCAGCAGTTGTGAATGTGGGGAGAGAGATGGCGGAGTTTTGAAATTTGTAAGAATTGGTGTCATGAAGTGATATATATATATTATGACTACTAAGGTAAATACAGTGTTTGTTCTCTATTAAAATATTTCATTTGCTAACTATACCTATCAGTAGTTAGTGCCTTCCGTAGTTTGAATCTTTTATTTAGCTGGCAGTAGTAGGGCTCGCTGTATTGCAGTAGTTCGAGTAAAAAAAGATTTTTGGTGAGGTAAGTGATTTGTGAAACGTACAGGTTAATGTTAATCAGGGCCATTCTTTTGTAGGGATATTTGAAAGTCAGATTGCGTTGCGCTAAAAATATTGTGTGTCAGTTTAAGAACAGTCACGTATAATTTTTCTAAGGGGACGTTTAAATAACAACTGTTTTTAACAGCCTTAGCTGTCATCTTCAGGTCTTAAACATTTTTTTGTAGTAAAACGCATTCCATCACGCTGACCTCATGCACAAGATGTCAAATGGATAAAACTCAGCACATTAAAAACGTTTGTCATCGACAACAGCACATCTGTTTAGATTTGCTGGACATATACTATACAGTGCAAATCCGCTTTAGATGGCGTACAAGGTACAACAAATTTAGAGTTGTACCTTGTACGCCATCTAAAGTGGATTTGCAGCGTTTAGTATGTGTCGAGCATATGCAAACAGATATGCTATTGTCGAAGACAAACGTTTATAATTAGCTCAGTTTTATCCACTTGACATCATCTACATGAGGTCAGCGTAAAACGAACATGTTTTACTATAAAAGAGTGTTTAAGACCGGAAGATGACGGGTAAGATTGTTGAAACCGTAAAAGCGTCGGTGAACAAGCGGTCGGCTGTTTACAGGACTGGGCGGAGTGCACTTTGTTAACAGCGATGGCGGAAACAGCGTGCATCTTCCAGAGATACTGACGGACACCTATGGCGAGTTACTCATAAGCGTCTGACTACAAGGTAATTAAGTCCTGCACATGTTGCAACTGAGACGGCGGCCGACTTTCATGCCAATCTTTGGGATCCACCAAAACCAACCGACAGCGACTGGAAACTGCTTGGAATGGATTCGGGGCGTGTGGTCCTCTGTTATATCTCCTCTGTGGAGGTACATTGGAGTGGCTACACTGATAAAATGTAGTTCTTCAGTGCAGACAACTTGATCAGTGTGCCAGCACGGACACCCGTGCGGCTTTTTAGGTAGAGTGATGAGGGAGACTACCTGGCTTTTTAGTTGGTCATGCTACATTGGCACCAGTCCAACTCACTAACAGAAAAGTCTCATTTTAATGCAACGTCGCTGATTTCTTTTTCATCGAATATGACAGCTTGGGACTATTTTACTAAACTGATTTCCAGAAATTGTGCGTACCTGCTCATCCTGTGGTCCTTGTCCTTGGTCAGTTCGGAATTGCATGGGGGATGTCTGTGTATCAAATTTGGCAGCTAAATAATTATGTTTACTATCAACCCAAGATCGCGATCGTCTGATTCCTAATACGTTCTACAATTCGAGTCTCCGCTTCGATATGAAACTAATTAAATATCTTTTATCACTTTCTTAGTAAGGTCTTTCCTCAATGATTAACAAAGTGGGCTGACTTTCACGAAAGAACTGCTTGTAAATTCCATGTCCTTTCCGGTAAAGGAGATTTTTGTTTTCCGTAAAGGTCACAATATGTATTCTACAACGGATTGGTGTCATCAGTGTAGTATTTATTTACGTGTATTTTAAGCGACGACCCTTCTTGTAGTCAAGAACGACCTTCACCTTTATCCATAGATGATTCTTCTGCTCAATCCTAGGGCCACACGAGCAAAGGGTACTGCAGAACCGTATCTGTGCATCGCCAGGACACATCCATACGCTCATAGGAAAAATGAACCTAAGTTAATCATTAATTTCGACTTTTGATCAAGAACTGGGATACTGTAAAATACTTCTTATGAAAATCAAGCACAGTTACGTCAATTATTGAAGTCAGTTGCTTCGTAAATGTTTTACTACATGTATAAGAAATTTGAAAGCAAGGTTTCCTCTTACCCATATTTCTTTCGCTATGCAGTCTTCAACTAGCAATTTGTAGGACGATAATTTCAGAACTTATATTACTTTGTATGTTGTACTTTCGGCCATAGGTTGATAACAAAGGAGTTTTTACTTTTTATTTATTTCAGTTTTGGCAGCACTTTAAATGTGAAGTAACACATTAGTCATAGTTTGAACAATTTAAACAGGTCATTGTGGCCACTGAGCATTTTACATTTGCTGTTATTTACGTCACATATTGCTATGCAAGAAATGTAGCTGAAGTGTCTAATGAATTTTTATACATAGTATGGTAGCGGCCTCTTTCTCCATATTGGGCTGCGGTCAAAGCGACCTACACAACACGAAACATGGACTGTGAGAAACTGAGAAGTTTGGTCAAAGAAGGAGTTTGTGGCGTCCTGAGGATGAAAAACATAATGGGGACATAGTTTGGAATCTATGGAATTAAATTGCAGGTTTATTTGCAACTACAAGTAGGCAAAATCGGTATCGGAAATCTTAGGCATATATTATAACTGAAAAACAAGTTGTCCCAGTGCCAATTATAGTGTATCTTACGCTTAAAGCTACTGTAGTGCATCTTTTTTGGGTTGAGGTAGATGGACATTATCTGTCAATAACTCTAAACTTTACACTTGTATTTCATAAGTACGCTGAATGACATACATTGAAAGTTAATTGGAATATGTCTGCACAACTTCAAATAAATTCAGCAAAACAGTGCTTGTAAACTTGATTTTCAAGGTCTCTTCGAATCATCACGAGTATGTAATGGAAAGTTTCTCGCTTCATCTCATGTACTTGTTTTGCTTGTCTGGTAATTCAAGTGACTGAGGATAGAGTATACAGTATTCGTCATGTCCTTTTCGGCACAGATATAGTTCATTCATAAGCATTCAGCATCTTTTTAACAGCAAAAGCCGCATTGTAGCATTAGACTCCAAGCACAGGCGGTGTACCTGATGAAGGAGATGAGATGCATTGTGGCCAAGTTGTCAGCCAATGTTATCGGGCGAACCATGTGGACGGCATCTGACAATCGTTATCTGTGCCACTGTGAAAGCAGCCAAAGGCGGGTCCACACTGAGCGCGCCAAGCCGCGTCGGTCGCGCTGCGCAAATGCCCAGTTTTCACCAGGGCTGCTGCGCGGCAAAACCGTGTGGCAGGGCATCAGTTGCCTTGGAAATGCCACCAGCGGCGCAGCATAGCCGGCACTGCGTCATGGTTATCCCATGTGTGCCCCGCTGTAGGTCCCCGCCGCTGATCACAAAATGTGCTGAGTGTGATATCAGGTACAGAAGCCCCGGCCATACGAACTGTCGTCGAAGTGCTGATGCAGGCGTTGTGGCAGCTATGAAATACTTATCATGCGATTACAGAGAGAACTATTTGGCTAAAATTTTGATTTTCCTCCATCTTGGAACCTGATATCTTCGCTCAATAAAGGACTGAATTTCTTTTCTTTATTCATCATGGCTATTTTTTATTGTGATTTTATTCACTTGCCCAGTATTGGCTGGGGAGTGCTGCAAGTGGCACAATCCACCATGCTTCAGCTGAGGGATATTACAGTTATTAAGAAAGATGAAACGAAAGATAAAAAGGCGATAAAAATGGGAAACTTAAGAACAAGATAAGGGGAGACACTGGGGATTAAAATATAGTCCTAAACAGAGACATTCATTGAGGGACAAAGTTAAAAAGGTCCACATAAAGATAAAAACAAAGGTGGCGATGTGTGTAGCATGTAAAATACATTCGAATCACAAGCACAAGATAAAAGTTGGCCACATTATTAAAAATCCACACGACCACAATGGTACTTCCTAACTACTGCAGGAGACAGAGGAGCACACAGGACAAAGAGCAAATCTGCCAGGAGGGACCTGATGAGGCAGAGAAGGCCTGAGGGGGCAAGAGGAGGGTGAGGATTGGGCAGCAGTGGAGTGTGGGCTGGAGAGGTTGGGATGAAAAAATGGGATCAAGCAGCGCACCAGGAGACAGGTGGGGTGGGAGAGAGTAAGCAAATCAGGAGAGAGCGCAGAGAAGTGGAAGGCATTTGCAGGAAAGGTAGGGAGTGTAGGAGGGAGGAAAAACTAATCAGAGGAAAGGAAAAGAGGGGGGGGGGGGGGCAGACGGATTCCTAATGTGATAGGGTATGGAGTTAGGGTTGGTAGGAGGAGTAAATGTCTGGGAGAAGCTCATCATCCAGGAGGGGTAGGTGCGGAAGTTGCATTGGTAAAGGAGGGGGAGGGTGTGGAGATGAAGGGAGGGTGGTATGCAACAATAAAGGTGAGGCAGTGGGCTGGTTGTAGAGAGGATAGGAGACTCCATGGGGGTGAGGATGACTGAGTCAGTGGACGATGTACAGAGTATGGATCCATTCGAGGAAAAGGAGAAGATGTAGGAAGGAGATAGGGTCATATAGGGTCTGGGTGGGGGACAGGTGGCAGATAGAGAAGGTGAGGCAGAGTGCATGATGTACAAGGGTTTGGAAGGCTTCATGGAATCTAGGTGGGGCAGAAATCCAGGTGACACAGGCACAGCAAATGATGGGATCGATCAAGGATTTGTAGGTGTGAAGGATGGGACGAGGATGCAGTCACCATGTCCAACCAGACATGTCAGGAGCAGATCTATTGTGGGCTTCATGTTGGATTGTTTGGAGACGGGGAGTCCAAGTGAGGTGACAGTCATGTCAGGGTAGGAGTGAGTGACGACTACCGCAGTCCACTTCACCCCTCCGCCTCCCCACACAGAACCCAGGGTTATAGTGCGGTATTGTGCGGTTCGGCCCCCAGTGGATCCCCCAGACGAGTGTAACCCCGTATGTTTGCGTGGTAGAGTAATTGTGCTGTACGCGTACGTGAAGAATTTGTTTACACAGCAATCGCCGACATAGTGTAGTTGAGGCGGAATAAGGGGAACCAGCCGGGATTTGCAGAGGCAGATGGAAAACCGCCAAAAACCATCCCCAGACTGGCCGGCTCACCAGACCTCGACACAAATCCACCGGGTTGATTCGTGCCGGGGACCGGTGCTCCTTCCCGCCCGGAAAGTCGTACGTTAGACTGCACGGCCAACTGGGTGGGCTCTACCGATCGGTAGTCACTGTGCCATCAAGGAATACAGCACCTATTATCCTGTGACTGGACACTGCACACCACACAGTCACCCATTAAGGGTAAAGGGACTTCTAGATCGCGAAATGAGGAGTTTCAGTTCCCAGATGCGCAAATTTTCCTTATTGACGAACGCATCCAAATGAAAGTGGGCTGCGTTGCTAGACCAAACCATGCACTAACATACTAATTCCCATCATGCCCCGTGGCCAACCATGCAGTTTGAACGTCCTAACGCAAACAGTCCAGACGTTACGACGATTTTATTTCATATAGTTCTACAGCTGTCGCAGAGCATGTTATTTGATTAAGGCGGGTTTTGCCTGCTACTTCAAGACATCTTGAGTGAGATCTAGAATAATTCAATTTTATTTTCATATGCGATATTTGTAGATTATAAAACAGTTCACATCTTATTTATTTACGCAGCTGAGTCATCACTTACAGTTAATCGAGTATTTTTCTGACATAGGCGTTTCCTCTCATATGGTAATATGTTGGAGATCGCACTAATTTTACGGAACATAAGAACAAACCACGTTCGCACATTTTTCTTCAAAATTTTCATGCTCTTTACACTAATTGGTGTCGAGCCCTATTATTCTTCTGTCACTAGCCATAGACATTTTACCGAAAACTGTTATATAAAGTTGTAACTACAGTGTGTTAACTTTATATCTCTTCCTACTTAGTTTTTTGTGTACATGTTGCCGACCTAATGAATTATATGCTGAAAATTAACGTCTAGCTGTCAGATAGTGTTTGGAAGTTTTGGTGTTCAGCTGATTTGAGTTCTGGTTTAAATGATTTGTGGTGGGTTGCATTTAAGAGTAAACTCACTGCTTACATTAATGTATGAAATAGTAAAATAACACCTCAAGAGATGTTAACTATCAGAATATTAACACCCAACCCCTTTTTCCTCACTTTTACATGAACCCCTCCACTGAACATTTAAACCAGAACCCGAATCAATTGAACACGAAAATTTTCAACCACTCTCTGACAGCTATACATTCAAATTCAACTTTCTACAACTCGCCCTCACTGACTACACGCACACACACACACACACACACACACACACACACACATACATAAACAGATATAAACAGGATAGAAACGAACAGACTTTAGTTTCCTGCATGTACTTCGGTAGGTTGGCAACATGTACATAAACAAGACAAATACGAAGAGACAGGCTATATTAACCAAATATTCTGGCTATAAATACGCATACACAAATGTAATGTTACACTCCTGGAAATGGAAAAAAGAACACATTGACACCGGTGTCTCAGACCCACCATACTTGCTCCGGACACTGCGAGAGGGCTGTACAAGCAATGATCACTCGCACGGCACAGCGGACACACCAGGAACCGCGGTGTTGGCCGTCGAATGGCGCTAGCTGCGCAGAATTTGTGCACCGCCACCGTCAGTGTCAGCCAGTTTGCCGTGGCATACGGAGCTCCATCGCAGTCTTTAACACAGGTAGCATGCGGCGACAGCGTGGACGTGAACCGTATGTGCAGTTGACGGACTTTGAGCGAGGGCGTATAGTGGGCATGCGGGAGGCAAGGTGGACGTACCGCCGAATTGCTCAACACGTGGGGCGTGAGGTCTCCACAGTACATCGATGTTGTCGCCAGTGATCGGCGGAAGGTGCACGTGCCCGTCGACCTGGGACCGGACCGCAGTGACGCACGGATGCACGCCAAGACCGTGGGATCCTACGCAGTGCCGTAGGGGACCGCACCGCCACTTCCCAGCAAATTAGGGACACTGTTGCTCCTGGGGTATCGGCGAGGACCATTCGCAACCGTCTCCATGAAGCTGGGCTACGGTCCGGCACACCGTTAGGCCGTCTTCCGCTCACGCCCCAACATCGTGCAGCCCGCCTCCAGTGGTGCCGCTACAGGCGTGAATGGAGGGACGAATGGAGACGTGTCGTCTTCAGCGATGAGAGTCGCTTCTGCCTTGGTGCCAATGATGGTCGTATGCGTGTTTGGCGCCGTGCAGGTGAGCGCCACAATCAGGACTGCATACGACCGAGGCACACAGGGCCAACACGCGGCATCATGGTGTGGGGAGCGATCTCCTACACTGGTCGTACACCTCTGGTGATCGTCGAGGGGACACTGAATATTGCACGGTACATCCAAACCGTCATCGAACCCATCGTTCTACCATTCCTAGACCGGCAAGGGAACTTGCTGTTCCAACAGGACAATGCACGTCCGCATGTATCCCGTGCCACCCAACGTGCTCTAGAAGGTGTAAGTCAACTACCCTGGCCAGCAAGATCTCCGGATCTGTCCCCCATTGAGCATGTTTGGGACTGGATGAAGCGTCGTCTCACGCGGTCTGCACGTCCAGCACGAACGCTGGTCCAACTGAGGCGCCAGGTGGAAATGGCATGGCAAGCCGGTCCACAGGACTACATCCAGCATCTCTACGATCGTCTCCATGGGAGAATAGCAGCCTGCATTGCTGCGAAAGGTGGATATACACTGTACTAGTGCCGACATTGTGCATGCTCTGTTGCCTGTGTCTATGTGCCTGTGGTTCTGTCAGTGTGATCATGTGATGTATCTGACCCCAGGAATGTGTCAATAAAGTTACCCCTTCCTGGTACAATGAATTCACGGTGTTCTTATTTCAACATCCAGGAGTGTATTTGCTGCTAGGTTGTATTAACAAGAAACATAATTAGTCTCGTCATTTTTTGCTGTTGTTTTCAGCCTGGAGACAGTGTTGATAAAGTGCTCCACAGTAATCTATCCTGTATAGGCCTTTTCATCTCTATGTAAATACTGCATCCTACATCCATTCCAATCAGCTTACCATTGGAAAGCCTCTCTACGGTTTAGCTTCCATTACGAAACTAGCGATTCCTTGATACGTTAGAATATGTCCTGTCAACGAATTCCCTCTTTTAGACCGGTTGTATCATAATTTCCTTAGTTCTGGCTTGCTAAATGAGCTTTTGACAATTGTTTCTCTTTTGAGCAGACTTTTATTTCCTATTTTGCTTATTTAGTTTCGGCATCTATGTCACGTCTGTCGATGTCGCTTTATAGACATCTCTATTCCCTATGGCCTACTTTATTTGCTGCATTTTTATATTTTCCCTGTCGTCAATTAAATTCAGTACATCGTGTTTTGTCCAAGGAATTCTTCTGTATCTTTTTTCCATTTACATCCTCTACTGCCTTCACCACTTCTTCACTCAAAGATATCCATTAGTATTGAAGCGGGTTTCTTGTTCTGTTTCAGTCATTCGTTGCCTAATGGTCCCTTCAAGATTGTCGCAAACTCTGAATCATAACTTACTCAGGCTCTATCTCCTTAATCTGCTACCGTTTACTATCTCTTTAGTTGAAAACTGCAGTTCATAACCAATAAATTATCGTCGGTCTGCGTCTGTTCCGGGAAATGTCTTATAATTTAAAATCTGATTTCGGAAACTCTGTTCCAAATATGTATCCTTATTTCATGTTTCTTAAGCAAGGTGTTGGCAATGATTAAACTACGCTCTGTGCTAAATTCTTACAGTTGGCTTCCCCTTTTATCTCTTTCCATAGCCTCGCTTTCCTATCATTTGGTCTTCCTATACTTCCTACAGAATTCCCGTCTCTCATCACATTTTAAATTTTTGTCTCGCTTAACTATCTGAATAATCTCTTTTATCGTACATTGTTATTTAGTTTTTTCATCCTCTGTGGTTTACGTAGGCACGTAAACTTGTACCACTGTAGTGTAGGTGTTAGCTTTATGTCTATCTTAGTAATGATAATGTTAGTGGCAGTTTAGAGATGGAGCTGAGTTTTGTGGTACTACTTGATTGTTAGTTTCGATAACTAACACTCACAGAGTGTTTAAAATACAGGATCTTAATATACCAAGCATGAGGATCAACTATAAGACATTTTCGGTTATAAATAAATGACCACCATATAAAAAGGTAGAGTACTATCATTATAGTAAACTGCGTTTAGGTACTGCAAGTTGCAGTACTAAAAGCTGATGTGAAACTAACGAAGTTTTTCTTCTGGGGCGATAGGTTTTCTAAATGAGACAAAAATGCTTCAAATGGCTGGGACTTAACTTCTGAGGTCATCAGTCCCCTAGAACTTAGAACTGCTTAAACCTAACCAACCTAAGGACATCACACTCATCCATACCCGAGGCAGGATTCGAATCTCCGACCGTAGCGGTCGCGTGATTACAGACTGTAGAGCCTAGAACCGCTCGGTCACTACAGCCGGCTTCAATGAGATAATAAAAAGTTATGAACAGTAATCATCAGATCTGTTTATGGTGTAATATAAAATATGAATATGAAGTATGTAAAGATGAATAATGAAATATGTGAAAGAGTACATTGTAAAGAAAATAGCCGGCCGCGGTGGCCGTGCGGTTCTAGGCGCTGCAGTCCGGAACCGCGGGACCGCTACGGTCTCAGGTTCGAATCCAGCCTCGGGCATGGGTGTGTGTGATGTCCTTAGGTTAGTTAGGTTTAAGTAGTTCTAAGTTCTAGGGGACTGATGACCTAAGATGTTAAGTCCTATAGTGCTCAGAGCCATTTCAACCATTTTTGAAAGAAAATAAAAATTTTGTATGTCTCCACCCAACTTTGTCTAGTTTCATGAAAGTTCACGGTAGAGTTAATCAGATGCACTGGGCGTTTCAGTGAGTGCAGGCCCATACCTCGGTAGCGGTCCGTCGTTGACAACCTCTAGCATCTGTCGCTTCAGGTGGGAACGTCAATTCCGGGAGCCGCCGCTGGCGTTGCCACGTGCCCTGCTGCCGCGCTGTAGCGAGAACCGGCTTGCGCGGGTCTGCCGGCCCAGTTTGGACGGCGAACTCCAGCCTGCCGAGCCGCACTGCGCCGCGTAGCACTGTTTTCTGGCTGTTGTCTGTACGACGTCAAAGGCAGTGTCGCGTTTGCGCGCGCTCGATTTGGACTGCAGCTGATGGGCTCGGTAGTTTACTGCGTACGTTAATTACGTTGTGGCAAATATTGTGTTCTCGCGTTGTGTCTCTGTTATTGAGTGGGTCCGCAGCTCGTGGTCGTGCGGTAGCGTTCTCGCTTCCCGCGCCCGGGTTCCCGGGTTCGATTCCCGGCGGGGTCAGGGATTTTCTGTGCCTCGTCATGAGTGGGTGTTGTGTGATGTCCTTAGGTTTAAGTAGTTCTAAGTTCTAGGGGACTGATGACCTCAGATGTTAAGTTCCATAGTTCTCAGAGCCATTTGAACCATTTGTTATTGACTCGGATCGGAAATTAATTGAAGAACTCACAGATATGTATAGACCAAACCGGTAATTGTGGAACCGAAAAGACAATAATTACCACTTAAAAAATTAGAAAGAAAATACGTTAGGTAATTGGTCGTGATTGGTGTCGGCTGTGGAATCGACGAGGCAAAAGAAAGGGATAACCACATTGCTGTCTCCTGTGGAAGGGAGAAAATGAAAATGAAGAAGTCGGGGGACGCTAGAAAAGATAAGCCGGCGGGGGTGGCCGAGCGGTTCTAGGCGCTACAGTTTGGAACCGCGCGACCGCTACGATCGCAGGTTCGAATCCTGCCTCAGGCATGGATGTGTGTGATGTCCTTAGGTTAGTTAGGTTTAAGTAGTTCTAAGGTTTATGGGACTTATGACCTCAGAAGTTAAGTTCCATACTGCTCAGAGCCATTCTTTTTTTTTTATTTTTTTGGAGAAGGTAACTATTTTTGACAAAGTAATCGGCCATATCTTCGCGAACGGATCCGGCATTTGATACATTTTTCCTTGGCACTGCATTTAAATTGCATCATGACGGTGGTTGTGCTTCCCGTGTCCAGGTCCCACCCACTAAAGTACCATCTGGTGGCTCACTTTCCACTATGCCGTCTATAGCATATAAAATGGAAGACTTCTTGCTCTGTCTCAAATAATTATGCAAGTAAATAGTTTCCATAACAATAACATTGGCTTTTTCTGGTTCCAGAAACATTGGTTTCCTCGAGACCCTAAAAACGGGCGTTAGGATTCGAAAACAATTTTCGACAACTCGACGGGCTCTTGAAAGTCGATAGCTGAATGTTTTCTCTTATGAACCTTTCTCACAGAAGCCTGCCTATGGTTTCATGACTTTCTCTTGCAATGCAAATGCTTCATCGGCCAAAATGACACATGGTATCTGTTCATGTACAGGAAGTGGTTCGGGTTGAGGTATGTTAAGGAAATTGTATTGCAGTTTCCTCCGCAATTTACTGTTTTGTAGTATGCCACCATCATATATACGACTTTGTGAACCCTCATCTGTATACAAGAAATAGTACATTGCATCCACTACAACAAATAATACTGTGCTAAAAAAGTTCTTGTAGTTGAAGTAGTCCCCAAAAAACCGGCCATTAAACGTCAGAAGAAAGAAGATCCGAAGCTGATGGAGGCTTGCAGAAGTTTTGAAAGTGTGGGAAATGTACGTCCTAATGGGTGTTCTACTTTAGGGAGTATATCGCAATGAAGCTCAGCAAATTTTACAACCGAAGGAAATCAGTTCTAACGCACAAGGTAAACAATTTGATCTTCGATTAGGAGACTAATTGGTGCTCAGGGCATCTGACATCAGACAGCTCTTCTGTCGTCCATTCTCCCCAATGCCGTCCTGCTCCCGAACAGCTCCTCTCCCCAATTCACTCCCATCCCGCAACTTCTCCCTCGAGTCACTCCCTGTCACCTCTGCTTCTCTCACGTCAAACACTTGCCTCTAATAGGGCATGCAGCAGCAATGAACAATATATCTCGTTCCGTCTATCATATTCAACTCTCAAGAACCTCAAAACATATTCCATTTTCCAGCAATCCTCAAATACTTTTGATTCTAGAGTACCTCTGTTAACAGTTACGTGTTTCTGTGATTTCGCTAACATTTTTATTTGTATGTGGATATTTATGTACATAATCTTGTAACCAATAACAAAACCGCATTCAATAAGTATTTTTTCGTAAAGAACTATCCTTGATCCGATGCTATCGGCCTGTCTCAATACAGAATTATTATTTCAACTTCCTTTACCTCGGAAAGATTTGACATCAGGCGGGTAACAACTTTATGCAAATAACGTAACTACAAATACATTTAAAAGGTTGCTTTCATTTAAAGACAGTGAGGAATTTACAATTACTTTTACAAAGGGTTTCAGTGGATCATTGACAGCGGTGCAAACTTCGATGACAATCGTTGATGTACTTGGTTTAGATATTTTGAACAGATTCATCGAACTCAAAGGAATCTCCAGTTGCGAGCAAGTGCAAAGTTATTGCCAGTCTCTCTTTGTTAGATAGAGCACGTCTGCAGATTGTGTCCTCCCTCATTATGTCTGATTCGCTCACGGTCAACAGATGTTCGATGTCTTCGAAAGACATTCAACAAAAATTTTCAACCACTCAGCTGTTGCCTGCAATCGTACAGTGTCCAACTCTTTAACGCTCGTGTTACCCAGTGACGACGTTTTTTTCCTTATTCTTTAACTGATGAAACAGCACAAGGAATGGGGCACAGTTTTTCACGAGGTGTCGCGGCGCGACCAGTGTGGACCCATTTAGCCTAAGGGCTGATTGCAGAATGGCGGGGAGCAGGCAGAACGCTCGATGACGGCAGAAAGCCAGCTGACGCGATACATCGATATTTTTTGAAAAAAAAAAACAATATATAGATATCGAAATGGCAATATCAAGTACCGATATTTTTATTTTATATTACATTTTTTCACAACTTTCGGTAAATATTTGCAACTGTTCTTTGAAATTGTAGTAGAACATAATTTTGCGTTCACTGTTTGAAGGAGTCTTACTACTTTAGGAGCTTATATCATGGCCAGTTTTTCTCTGTGATTATTTGAAGGTAAGTATAGGCGACACAAAGATGAAGCCCCTTATAATCTAAGTAGGACCATAGCTCTTATTCTCATACTCTTATACTTACGATATTATAATTAAAGTGGTCTATTTTCTAGTAAATAACTACAGGAAAATGTTATAAAACTACAGCATGAGTCGCCTTGACTGCAAGCCACCATTCATTTGCGAGATAATTAGAAATCTGAACCAGAAATAATAAGCCAATGTTTTGCAGGACTTGTTATTTGAAAGTTAATGAAGTCTTTTGCCTCTGAAATGAAGCCTTCATTAAAACTCGGGAGAGCTCCGTTGAACACGTTATTTCGACGAGGTAAATAAATACAAAAATAAAAACAAGGGAGGTTATAAAAGATAAGCTGCTGTTTGCTTTCTCCCTATATTCTCGAAAAGAAAGTTATTACTCGTATTTTGTTCATTACTTACACGTAAGTGAAGAAGTATAAGACTTTAAAATACAGGGCGAACATTAATAAAGCCTACAAACTGAAGGAATGGATTCCTGACCAGAAATGGAGTAAAAAGTTCCTATGAACCGGAACTCGAATAGAGCACAGTGCAGAGCGGCATCTCATCCACGTCACAGCAGGTGTTCAAAGTGGCCTCCATGAGACTGCAGGTGATAGGGACAGTAGTGGTTGTCATACAGGATACATATAATCGTAATTTGGCTTTGCACCATGATGGCGGGCCACTTGTCTGGAATTTGTACTACGGTTAAATTCGGTACTAGTAGTACGCTTCATTGACGAAAGTCACTTGTGACCAACATGAATGACAGGTGTGGATAGAAAATTAATTATTCAGTTAATTAGAAGTTACTATTAACGTGCCATCGATCTTTTCTTTCATTTATTTTATTTGCATACCCCAACTCTTAGACATAGGAATGGAACAAACCAGCGTTGTATTTCAGTAAATGTCGTGCTGGGTCACATTCCCTGATTCTTTCCATGACTCCCTTACTATGTGTGAGAGCGTAATAAAGTGTGAAAGAAATAAAAACTAGAAGGGTGTCGCTGGCGCCAAAGATAGGCAGTTGGGTAGTAGGCTTCTCAATGCAGAAAATAGCAAGGCTCAAAGCAGGAAGTGCCTGCGATGCTTGAAGCAGATTATTTCGGTAGCATAGAGAAGGCACCAGTCGGCTCGCAGCCAACGAGTGCGAACGATTCGAACAAGGGACGTTTTGACCGGCTAGAAGCTCCCTGGAGTGTCACTGTTAGCTGGAACGCGCTGGAGAGTGGACGATCCGTGGAGGCGCTGCGGCTACAGTATGGTTGTTGTTGTTGTTGTTGTTGTCGTCGTTGTCTTCAATCTTGTGACTGGTTTGATGCAGCTCACCATGCTACTCTGCCCTGTGCAAGCTTCTTCATCTCCCAGTACCTACTGCCACCTACATCCTTCTGAATCTGCTTAGTGTATTCATCTCTTGGTCTCCCTCTACGATTTTTACCCTCCACGCTGCCCTCCAATGCTAAATTTGTGATCCCTTGATGTCTCAGGACATGTGCTACCAACCGATCCCTTCTTCTAGTCAAGTTGTGCCACAAACTTCTCTTCTCCCCAATCCTATTCAATACCTCCTCATTAGTTACGTGATCTATCCGCCTATTTTCAGCATTCTTCTGTAGCACCACATTTCTAAAGCTTTTATTCTCTTCTTGTCCAAACTAGTTGTCGTCCATGTTTCACTTCCATACATGGCAACACTCCACACAAATACTTTCAGAAACGACTTCCTGATACATAAATCTATATTCGATGTTAACAAATTTCTCATCTTTAGAAACGCCTTCCTTGCCATTGCCAGTCTACATTTTATATCCTCTCCACTTCGACCATCATCAGTTATTTTACTTCCTAAATAGCAAAACTCCTTCACTACTTTAAGTGTCTCATTTCCTAATCTAATTCCCTCAGCATCACCCGATTTAATTTGACTGCATTCCATTATCCTCGTTTTGCTTTAGTTGATCTTCATCTTATATCCTCCTTTCAAGACACTGTCAATTCCGTTCAACTGCTCTTCCAGGTCCTTTGCTGTCTCTGACAGAATTACAATGTCATCGGCGAACCTCAAAGTTTTTACTTCTTCTACATGAATTTTAATACCTGTTCCGAATTTTTCTTTTGTTTCCTTTACTGCTTGCTCAATATACAGATTGAATAACATCGGGGAGAGGCTACAACCCTGTCTCACACCTTTCCCAACCACTGCTTCCCTATCATGCCCTTCGACTCTTATGACTGCCATCAGGTTTCTGTACGAATTGTAAATAGCCTTTCGCTCCCTGTATTTTATCCCTGCCACCTTCAGAATTTAAAAGACAGTATTCCAGTCAACATTGTCAAAAGCTTTCTTCAAGTCTACAAATGCTAGAAACGTAGGTTTGCCTTTTCTTAATCTCTCTTCTAAGATAAGTCGTAGGGTCAGTATTGCCTCACGTGTTCCTTCAACATTTCTACGGAATCCAAACTGATCCTCCCCGAGGTCCGCATCTACCAGTTTCTCCATTCGTCTGTAAAGAATTCGCGTTAGTATTTTGCAGCTGTGACTTATTAAACTGATAGTTCGGTAATTTTCACATCTGTCAGCACCTGCTTTCTTTGGGATTGGAATTATTATATTCTTCTTGAAGTCTGAGGGTATTTCGCCTGTCTCATACATCTTGCTCACCAGCTGTTAGAGTTTTGTCATGACTGGCTCTCCCAAGGCCGTCAGTAAATCTAATGGAATGTTGTCTACTCCCGGGGCCTTGTTTCGACTCAGGTCGTTCAGTGCTCTGTCAAACTCTTCACGCAGTATCTTATCTCCCATTTCGTCTTCATCTACATCCTCTTCCATTTCCATAATATTGTCCTCAAGTACATCGCCGTTGTATAAACCCTCTATATACTCCTTCCACCTTTCTGCCTTCCCTTCTTTGCTTAGAACTGGGTTTCCATCTGAGCTCTTGATATTCATACAAGTGGTTCTCTTCTCTCCAAAGGTCTCTTTAATTTTCCTGCAGGCAGTATCTATCTTCTACCTGGTGAGATAAGCTTCTACATCCTTACATTTGTCCTCTAGCCATCCCTGCTTAGCCATCTTGCACTTCCTGTCGATCTCATTTTTGAGACGTTTGTATTCCTTTTTGCCTGCTTCATTTACTGCATTTTTATATTTTCTCCTTTCATCAATTAAATTCAATATATCTTCTGTTAGCCAAGGATTTCTAGCAGCCCTCGTCTTTTTACTTACTTTATCCTCTGCTGCCTTCACTACTTCATCCCTCAGAGCTGCCCATTCTTCTTCTACAGTATTTCTTTCCCCTATTCCTGTCAATTATTCCCTTATGCTCTCCCTGAAACTCTGTACAACCTCTGGTTCTTTCAGTTTATCCAGGTCCCATCTCCTTAATTTCCCACATTTTTGCAGTTTCTTCAGTTTTAATCTACAGGTCATAACCAATAGATTGTGGTCAGAGTCCACATATGCCCCTGGAAATGTCTTACAACTTAAAACCTGGTTCCTAAATCTCTGTCTGATCTGTCTGATCTATCTGATACCTTTTAGTATCTTCAGGTTTCTTCCATGTATACAACCTTCTTTTATGATTCTTGAACCAAGTGTTAGGTATGATTAAGTTATGCTCTGTGCAAAATTCTACCAGACGACTTCCTCTTTCATTTATTAGCCCCAATCCATATTCACCCACTATGTTTCCTTCTCTCCCTTTTCCTATTGACGAATTCCAGTCACACATGACTATTAAATTTTCGTTTCCCTTCACTACCTGAATAATTTCTTTTATCTCATCATACATTTCATCAATTTCTTCGTCATCTGCAGAGCTAGTTGGCATATAAACTTGTACTACTGTAGTAGGCATGGGCTTTGTGTCTATCTTGGCCACAATAATGCGTTCACTATGCTGTTTGTAATAGCTTACCCGCACTCCTATTTTTTATTCATTATTAAACCTACTCCTGCATTACCCCTATTTGATTTTGTATTTATAACCCTGTATTCACCTGACCAAAAGTCTTGTTCCTCCTGCCACCGAACTTCACTAATTCCCACTATCTCTAACTTTAACTTATCCATTTCCCTTTTTAAATTCTCTAACCTACCTGCCCGATTAAGGGATCTGACATTCCACGCTCCGATCCGTAGAACGCCAGTTTTCTTTCTCCTGATAACGACGTCCTCCTGAGTAGTCCCCGCCCGGAGATCCGAATGGGGGACTATTTTACCTCCGGAATATTTTACCCAAGAGGACGCCATCATCATTTAATCATACAGTAAAGCTGCATGTCCTTGGGAAAAATTACGGCTGTAGTTTCCCCTTGCTTTCAGCCGTTCGCAGTACCAGCACAGCAAGGCCGTTTTGGTTAATGTTGCAAGGCTAGATCAGTCAATCATCCAGACTGTTGCCCTTGCAACTACTGAAAAGGCTGCTGCCCCTCTTCAGGAACCACACGTTTGTCTGGCCTCTCAACAGATACCCCTCCGTTGTGGTTGCACCTACGGTACGGCCATCTGTATCGCTGAGGCACGCAAGCCTCCCCACCAACGGCAAGGTCCATGGTTCATGGGGGGGGGCGGGCGGGAGGGGGGGGGTATGATATGATGTGGTAAAAATGCGATTTCCACATTAGGCGTTTCTGGGCGTTGCAGTTAGCTTCAGTTTAGGTGTAAAAGTACTGACAGAGGCAATAATTGTTTTAATTTTGGCAGTCTTCGTGGCTTTGTAGATCATAGTCATAACGGATTTGTATTAGTATAAGCAAGTAGTTTTTGGGCCGTTAAGACGAACGGCAGGTTGCAGTACGGTTGTTTTTCGCTATAGTATAAGTCATTTCAATTAGCGGTGTAAATTTTGTGGGAAGAAATTAATATTTCATGGTATTTTCTTTGTGATGTGTATCGGGACGCATGCATTCTGTGAGCAAACAAGGATAGGAAGTGTTGTAGATTAACGATAGTTGCTGTGATGCCGTACGTTTTACGTAATTATTTTGTGAATATCGATGTGTTTCTTTATGTATCGTGTTTGCGACATGTGTCGTGGAGACAGAGAATGAACACAGAAATAGTAATACCATTTCGCTTTTGTAATGTACTTTCATGTAAAATATTAAGATCAATTTTCTGATATGAGAGAGGGGCGTTTTCTGCAAGTTTTGTAAATTTGCAGATGGTTTTTTTGTTTGGTCACTGACGATTATTGCTCACGCCACGTGGCATAAGAGGGTGGTGGCTCCTGGCTTAGTAGAGACATGGACACTATATATAACCATTCCGCAAACTCATTAGTGCAATTCTTAGGGAAACGATTTGATTTTCTCTTGGAATTTTTCGCAAATTTTGTAATAGTTTTCTGTCCGAGACTGCCACGTTGACGATACTGGGACGGTCTGACCGCGTGTCCAGTTTGTGCTTTGTTTGGATAAGTACTCAGTACTTAATTATTTCGAATGATCATGGCCTTCAGCCATCAATGTCATGTTAAGAACAGAGCTTCTTTTGTAATATTTCCGATGATAGAAGGGTCTTTGCTCGCTTCGGCCAACACTGGAATCGACAGAGCCGCGATGGTACAGATCACGACGGTTGCTGTAGAAACGCACTTTAATATAGTTTACCAACTTATAAGTTGGATCATGTGTAATTCTTTTGTCTGGTTGTTCATTTTGATTATGGAATTCTCAGCTTGCAGCCTTTTGAGTAGCTTATCTGGTTTTTCGCATTTACGATTTGGGTAGCCAATAGAATAGCGGCACCTTGAGTAAATTTAGGTGTGTGTGTGTATGTTTGTAGCATGTTTTAAATGAAGTTATCGTATTGGTTAAAGGGAGAGGAGAACGTTAATCCCACCAAC
Source organism: Schistocerca gregaria (assembly GCF_023897955.1). Taxonomy (NCBI): domain Eukaryota; kingdom Metazoa; phylum Arthropoda; class Insecta; order Orthoptera; family Acrididae; genus Schistocerca; species Schistocerca gregaria. The sequence continues at coordinate 81,243,309 of NC_064931.1, forward strand.
TTCCGCATAGCGTGGCCCACAGTAATATAAAATGAGGCCATTATCATAGTTCGTTTCGATTTTCAAATAGTCAAACTAAACTGTGTACAATCAAATGTGTGTAGAAACAAATTAACGAGAGTTTTATTTACAGAATAAATGTAAAATCCATCTCAGTCAAAATTATTAAGTTGTAATCGAAAATCAGACTTCCTTTTGTAACCAAATCCACTCACTAACCAATCAATAAGCAATGATACACAGTTATTGCCACCATAAAAGTGTTCAGTGATAGTGTTACGGCGTAACGTCAAGCACCAACACGCCAGTTGGGAACGACAGGGAAGAGAAGGCTGTGAGCAGAAGTCAGCTAATCGCACGCTCACTGATTCTTCCGGGATGACAACACAACAGCAGCGCCCCTATGTGAAAAGGACATAAGCTCTGTGCCCAGCTGGTGGCAAGTCACTTGGACAGCAGCGTCAATGTTAGAAACCTCGTTAACCACTGCATTGTAGCTCTATCATTAGCACTCTCTACTCAGTACAGACTTGTGACTGTCTATTCTGAAAAAGACTAATTATTTTTTATGACCCCCTTTGCTTGTGACATACAATTCAAAGTTAAGTATTTTAATTTTCTTATGGTATTGAAACTCATTAATACCATTTGTTCGATTGTTTTTCTAGCGAACCAAGTAGGTAGGATTCTTAGGCCCAACAAGATTGGCAGCAAGGTGAACGAATCTCATAGTGACAACGTGCTCACGCTGCGGATCCAGAGCAACCAGCTGCCAGAGATTTTGTTTTGTCGTGAGCTTTTGTATTTTCCTGGCACTTTAATTCTATCTTGTCTTTTCTTGGCGGGGATGTGTTTACATGTTTTAACAGAGTCTCATATAGTGTTTTTTTTCTATTCTGTGTTTTCAGGTGGGTGTTGCAGAAATTTTCTTTGCTTGTGTGCTTATTTTTGTTGCTTGCATTGTCCCTTTATTGCATTTGCCTATTCCACAATGAGCAAAATGGCTCTGAGCACTATGGGACTTAACTTCTGAGGTCATTAGTCCCCTAGAACTTAGAACTACTTAAACCTAACTAACCTAAGGACATCACACACATCCATGCCCGAGGCAGGATTCGAACCTGCGACCACAGCGGTCGCGCGGTTCCAAATTGTAGCGCCTAGAACCGGTTGGCCGCCACACAATGAGCAACCCACCTCTCTCACACCCTTCTCAGGCGAATCAGTTGCAATTGATAAATGCAATGTAGTTACCACAAATGTTTCAGTTTCAGATGCAGCAGATTGCAACCCTTCTAAACAGGGTAAAGTAGTTACTAACAAACAAAGCAACGAATGCAGCGCAGAGTGCCATACTACTTTTTCACCAGTTTAACGGAAAAGAAGAGGAATGGCACGAGTGGTTGCAGCAGTATTACGCCCATATCATTGCTCACAAAGTATCAGGTACTTTTAAACTACATTACATTTTGTCAACAGTAGGAAGTGCACTCTTTTGCCACGTTCAAAAATTGTTCCCTAACACAACTCCGAGTGAACTTTATTGCCATCAGGTTGTTGGTTCTCTGACTATAATGGCCAAAACGTGGATGTAGTGGCAGCTAGGTACCAATTCTTTCATTGTAAAAAAACATCAGAACAAAGTTATCTCAGTGAGTAACAGATTTGCACGGTGTGATGAGGAAATGCAAATTCAGATCAGCTTGTAGTGCTTTATCTTCATATCATATGTTGCGTGATGCAATCATGTACAGTGCAACAGATGTCAAACTTACAGAACAGATTTTCAAACATTCAGATCCTTCATTTCAGCATGTGGTACAAATTCTAGATCAGTATGATTCAGGTGCCCTAGCGGCGAATAAATCTGAGCAGCCAGCAATTTTCTGGGTTCAGTCACCCTTGCTCACGACTGGCCCAGTAGGTAGCAACAGCACATATGCAACAAGCTGCATAAACAGCTCTCTACATGGCCGGCTACATCAGTGAATAGAATTAAGTGATGCCCTCAGTGCTATTCACGGCACAAACGCCAAGATTGCCCATCCAAGCAAGCATAGTGTTGTGTGTGGCAAGAAAGGTCACGTACAAACCGTATGTTTGGAATAGAACAAACATAAGAACTCAGCCCACTCGCAACAATCTAGTCACAAGGCCCATGTAATCAATACAGTGAACTCAAAGCCTGCTGGAGGCAAGAGCAAAACTTGCAAGCAAACAGTTTCTTCAGTGCTACGGCAGTACAACAAACTTTTTGTTCATTTGCAACGTGTGAAATTTCAGTTGGACATGGGTGCCTCTCTTACATTGCTGAATCGTAACACATGTGAACTGTTAGGCTCGCCATGCCTGTCTAAAACTAGCACTTGACGGTTTATCATGGACAGACATTCCCATTCTCGGAAAATGTACTTTGCCCGCCATGTATCGTTCACATATACGAACTGTGACTTTCACTGTGCTCCAAGCACGCGATTTTGAGAACATATTTGTCCTTGATTCGTTTGATTTGTTTGGCACTTAAATTCAGGACAATATGATGTCAGTGACTACATTCAACCCAAAAGACAGTAGAGATAGCTTGCTAAAAGAATTCCCTGAACACCTTTTTGAAGGCTTAGGCAAGGCGAACAATTTTGTTGCACATATTACTATTAAAGGCAGTGCTCAGCCGAAATTTTGTTGGGCAAGAACTGTTTCCATTGCATTACATGACAATGTAGCCGCTGAACTTAAAGAATTGCAAGATAGCGGAGGTATTGCGCCCATACAAGCTAGTCAGTGGACAAGTCCACGGGTTGTGCTCACCAAATCTTCAGGTCGCATTCGCCTCTGTGTTGACTTTAAGTCTACAGTCATCCACCAGCTGTGATTGGTACGTATCCATTGCCACTCCCAGAGGATCTCATGGACAGATAACATGATGGTCACTACTTTTCAAAAAATTGATTTGCATGATGCATTATATTCAAATACCACTCAAACAGTGTGTGTTGTGAACACTCAATTGAGCTTGGCTAAATATTGGAATTTGCCTTTTGGTAGTGTTTCCACAACCAGCATTTTCCAGTGGTATTTGGAACAGCTGACTGCTCAAGTACCAAACAGCTCAAACTATTTTAATGATATTGTTGTAGCAGGCCGTACATCTGAAGAATACATAGCAAATTTCCATCCTTTGTTTCGTGTGTTATCTGCTGCAGGACTGAAGTGTAGACTGGACAAGTGTGATTTTTTTAAACCTGAGTTATAGTATCGGTCATGTCATAAACAGACAAGGTATACATCCTCTTTAGTCACATATGTTAACCGTACATGATCTGCCAGTTCCTCGCAATGTCACTGGACTGCAGTCCGTTTTTAGGGAAAATAAAAAAAAAGTTCAAATGTGTGTGAAATCTTATGGGACTTAACTGCTAAGGTCATCAGTCCCTAAGCTTACACACTACTTAACCTAAATGATCCTAAGAACAAGCACACACACCCATGCCCGAGGGAAGACTCTAACCTCCACCCGGATCAGCCACGCAGTCCATGACTGCAGCGCCAATTAGACCGCTGGCTAATCCCGCGCGGCAGGGAAAATGAACAATTATATTCAGATAATACCGAATGCTGCACAAATTGCAGCTGCATTGCATTGTTTGTGTCACAAAAACGTCCCTTTAGTTTTGACAGATGAGTGCCAAGACGCTTTCCGAAAACTTAAAGACGCATTGCTTACTGATCGATGCTTTGATCACTTTGATCCTGATAAACCAGTTTTGTTGCAAGTTAACGATTTCTCTTACGGCATCTGTGCAGTGCTTTTGCACAGATTTGGTGATAAAGACAGGCCTACTGCATTCGCATCAAAAGGATTGCCCAAAGCTCAGTGTAACTATTTGCAAATAGAGAAAGAGGCATCGGCTACTGTGTATGGTGTTACCAAATTCCACCACTATTTGTATTGCAGAAAGTTTTACTTAGTAATGGATCGTAAACCATAGCAGTTCTTGTTTCATCCGATAAAGCCGGTTCCTGTACGACCTACTCATAAATTGCAGAGCTGGCTTTGTTGTTGTCTCAATACCAGTATGAGATTCTGTATCGTCCGGCAGCTCAACATGGTAATGCGGACGCACTTCACGTCTTCCGATTGGCCCTGATACAGACTTTTATGTTTCTGCTGCATCTTGTCACATCGATGCTCAGGATTCTGAATTGCTTTGCCTCCTCCGCCTTCTGTCGTCCTACCGATGGAACTGGACCAGGCCACGCCGCATCGGCCGACGCCCTGTATATCATGGTATGGGCCTCATGAGGTGGACGCATACCAGAGCGAAGTTCGGATGGCAGGGTCGGAAGTCTGATGTCACCCGCAGCCACAGCTTCCAGTCCATCATTGTGTCCACGCTCCTGCCTCTCTTCCCATTGTCGTGCACCATATATGCCGATGGTCCGTCCCCATGGGGAGGACAAATGTTACGGAATAAAGTCACGTGCCGACATGCCAGTTGGGAATGACAGGGAAGAGAAGGCTGTGAGAAGAAATCAGCCAATCACACGATCACTGATTACCTTCCAGGACGACAACGTGACAGAAGCAGCCCCTATGTGGAGATGGCATAAGCGCTGAATATGACTGGTGGGAACCCAAAGGATAGCAGTACCAACATTAGAACGTCGTTGGCCTCCGCATCGTAGCTCTATCATTAGTATTCTCTACCTAGTGCCGACTTGTGACTGTCTATTCTGAAGAAGACTGGTTATTTAGTATGTCGCCCTTAGCTTGCGACACATCTTTCAAGGTTAAGTATTGTAATTTTCTTATTGTAATAAGGATCCCTAGACACATTAAATAGTAATTCTCATGGGCTGCGTTCTTAACAAGGTTAGACAGTAGTTATATCCCTAGGTGAGACAAACTTATAAGCGGTTAACGCCTCCCCCTCCCCCTCCTCCCCTGTATGCGTTCTTAAGATACATTGGTTGCCCAGAAAGTAGTGCACCGCATTTTTTTCTCAGTCGAAAACAATGCTATGAATACGAAACGTTACGGGTGTATTCTTTGAAGTCTCCTGAGTGACCGTGCCAGGTTTCCGTCAGTTCTGACAGGTAGTGTAGCTGCAGGACAGTTTCAAAATGGTGTCTGTAGGTGATGTACGTTACAAGCAACGTGCCATCATTGAATTTCTTACTGCAGTGAAAGAAACTGTGGGGAATATTCACAGACTCTTGTGCAAAGTCTGTGCAGCATCTGTGGCAACAGATGTACAGTTACTCGGTGGGCACGGACGGTGAGGTCATCAGAAGGCGGTTAGGTGGATCTTCACGATTTGGAGTGATCGGGGAGACCATCCAAGGCTATCACACCTGACATGTTGAAGCGAGCTGATGGTATCATTCGCGAGGACAGACGCAATACGTCTCTGCAGTTGATACTGCGTCTGTCAATCAGCAAAGGAAGTGTGGATGCAATTACATGCACTCTTGGATTGTCAAAAGTGTGTGCAAGATGGATCCCGCGGTGTCTAACGGTGGACCATAAGTGGCACAAAAAAAGTCTTGATTTTTTGCAACTTTTTGGAGCTGAGGGAGAGGCTTTGTTGTCCCAGATTGTGACAGATGATGAAACCTGGGTTCACCATTTTGAGCCCGAAGCAAAACGACAGTCAATGGAATGGCGCCATTCCTACTCCCCACAGAAGAAAAAATGCAGGTCATGATCACCATGTTCTGGTACTGTGGAGGTATGATTCTCATTGATGTGATGCCAAGAGGCGGTACCATTAATTCGGAAGAATATGTTAGCACATTAACAAAACTCAAGACGCCCTTCCGGCGACTTCAGTGCCACAGCAACCCAGGAGATGTTTCGCTGCAACACGAAAACGCTCGGCCCCCCACATGTCTGAGGACTACTGAACACGTTGAAAAACAAGGTTGAACAGTGTTACCTCATCCATCCTACACTTCTGACGTAGCACCGTCGGATTTCCACTTGTTTGGGCCATTAAAGGATGCCATTCCCGAAAGACACTTTGAGGTCGGTGAGGAGTGATTCACACAGTGAAGCACTGGCTCCACCACTAGAACAAGGATTGGTACCGACAGGGCATACACGCCCTTGCTACGCGCTGGAGGAAGGCCATAGAACAGGATGGAGATTACGTGGAAAAACTGAGTGTGTAGATAAAACACCATTCTTTCGTGTGTGTAATTCTCATTATGTTCAATAAAAATTGTTGAAAAAAAATGCGGAGAATTACTTTCTGGGCAACCCTCGTATTTGGACTGTACCCCCGAGGTAAAACGTGAACTGTAAACAGTTGTGGCAGGAAGACTATAGAAGCCTTTGAAATTTCGTACTACAGATTAAATGTGAAGACAAGATGGGTAGGTAGAGTAATCAATGAGAACATATTGTATCGAATTGGGGAGAAAATGTCTGACTAAAAGAAGAGATAGATTGATAGGATACATCCTGAGGCATCCAAGACTCGTCAGTTTGGTAATGGAGGGAAGCGTGGAGGATAAAAATTATAGAGGGAGTCCAAGGGATAAATAGAGGAAGAAAGTTCAAACTCATGTAATCTGAGGCAGTTATTCGGAGATGAAGGGGCTTGTGTAGGGCAAACTAGCATGGATAGTGCATCAATGCAGTCATCGAACTGAGGACTGCGACAATAACAACAATAACAACAAATTCCAGTGTCGATACATTGCCTCTGTACGAATCATTATGCTGAGATACAGGAGTGGTAAGGGAGTGATTCTCGATGGTGCGGTATCTCATCGCTGCTGTTAATCAACACTGAATTTCCGTATCTAATACAGAATTACGTCCACTCTGCCTGGCTATAGAAACACTGACATTCGATGCTTGAGCTGTCGTCGACACATGAGTATGACGGCGGTAGTATCGAGATACTCACAGAACACCTTCGACGTCTGCAACTCCGTTTATATTCTGCGAACCTCGTTGACGTGTATGACTGACGCTACTACTTATAATACGCCATGTTATTGTTTATTCCCGCTGTAGTTGCTTATGAGGGGCCAGTGGAATGACGGCTGCCTTCGTGTGTGCTGTAATTAGTGTAACCGTATCTTCACTACCACGGTGTGAATGATGGGTAGGAGGTTACAGAATTTTTCATATTCTTCACTTAATATTGGTTCTTGAAAAACTGGCTTTCTGGGAATAGTTTCTACCTATAGCCGCCTAAAAACTCAAATTTGTCGGCATTCAGCGTTTTAGTTACTCTCTCCCAAGACAGTCTACGAAATAGTGAACTTGGGTGCTACCGCTCTTTGTACACATTCATTATCCACAGCTAGCTGTGTTTGGTATGCGTTAAACACGGGCGAACAATGATCTAGGACTGGATACACTACTGTTTTGAGAATATTTTGCTTTATAGACTGTGTTCTCGTTATCTACCAATCAATCGAAGTTGGCCACATGTTTTATGCGCAACTGAGACAGATATTGAAGTCATAGAATATTCGGATTCTGTATTTTGTTAAGGGCACAATATTGAAGGATTAAATCGATCTCAGAGCCAACCTGAAATGGTATAGAGATATGAGAGAATATTTGAGGAGTTCTTCTCAGGTATAGTTTCATTACAAATGACCATATCGTGCGGAAAGCAACTATTATCACTATTACTTTTAACACTATCTACGATACACATCCCTGGAGCACGCCAAGTTAGTTTTACTTTTGTGAATCACTCACTATTCAAGAAAGCGTTCTGCGTCCTCCCTATAAAGAAATCATTCATCCAGTAGCACGTTCCCCTGTTTGATCATACTTTGCTTAATAAACGGTGATATGAGACAAACGCTTTTGAAGAGTGTAGTAAACAGAGATCTGACTGCCTTGCTACATGGCTTCAAGGTTGTAATACGAGAAATGTAAGAACTGGGTTTCACATGACTGATGTTTTCGGAACCTATGATGGCTGGCAGTTAGGTCTTTTGTTAGAGATGTTTTATTACTGTTGGGCCCAAAATATGTTGTATGATTCTACAAGACGGTAAAAATTCCAAATTCTTCCCGGCCTCGGAGAACACAGCCTGACAAAAAAATGATTCATCCGCAAGGTGAAGATGAACGAAATGCAACTTCACGGGTTGAGGTGGTATGTATTGTTATTGCAGTGACTCCGAAATCGAGTCTAATTGTGGTGTGCGTACTGTAAGATCTTCGGTACACACACCATCAAATTATTTGACTTGTCGCTCTAACGAAGTAGGCGAGTGTCAGCAATATGTCTCGTGGTCTTATCGTGGCGTGTTTATCTTCTGCCTTTAGGTCAGACGATAGAAATGCCACTTGCACGCTTAGAGTAGCAGATTGACGGTGACCAACTTTAAACGGGAATTGATTAATTTTCACACACATTTATTAAAATAATAAAAAAGCATAGAAATTACTTAACTTGATTCTGGATGCTGTTTACAATTGACAATCTGAAGTTCCTTTGGTCTTGGTACATTAATCTTTTTCTCACATCAAATGGTTCAAATGTCTCTGAGCACTATGGGACTTAAGATCTATGGTCATCAGTCCCCTAAAACTTAGAACTACTTAAAATTATCTAACCTAAGGACAGCACACAACACCCTGCCATCACGAGGCAGAGAAAATCCCTGGACCCCGCAGGGAATCGAACCCGGGATTTTTCTCACATCTCTGATACTTGACAGTAACGCATGACTCCGCAGTGGGTCTTAGCACCAGAGATTCCTCAATTACTGCCGCCTGGGACCTGAAGTCATGCCTCCCTAGTCAATAACTGCTGTGCCTCTTCAAAGCACTGGAAGAATCGAACCTCTAACAAGGTGTGCACCATACTCGCCGGCTATGGACATCCGAGGCTGTGCAGAATCGCGATTCATCACTGAACGCAATGCGACCCAATTCATCAGCAGCCCTTGCTTCCCAGTCAAAACAAAATTCCGAATGCAGCCGTTTGTGTTGTGTTGTTAACGGCGGCTTATACATAGACGGTAATTCCCTAGCCTGATTGCTGCTAGTCTCAGACCAATACTGCGTTATGATACAAATGTTGTAGGGAGTACATTACTTATTCTAGAGTGACAGGTGCAGATGTGAAGTGGTTTACGATGAGGCTGGTGCACAATTCGGCAGTCCCCATTGTGGTGGTCACACGTGATTGACCGTAGTTTTGAAGAACGTGCATGGCCCCACTCCTCATATAACGTATCATGAGGCCGTTGTCATGTCTGAATGTCTCAGTTATCTGTATACTGCAGGATTCGACCTGCTGTCCAAGTGAATGCCCCAAATGAGACCCAGTTTGAACTCTGCCAGGTGTTGATAACGCTGTCTCGGACGAGTACAAAGCGTCTCCGTGTCCTGCACAGTGGTCACTCGTAATTTTTCGCTGTACTCGCCGCTTGTATACCTACCAGGCCTGCTAACAACACTGGACACAAACAGCATTAATACACTATGTGATGGCTGTTCTTCCTATCGCTCACATTGTAGGTCTAATCATTTTAATGCCCACCTATGCTGTGTACGTGTACGAAGTTCCATGACCGTGTCCTCTAAGTGCTTCACTATATTTGTCAGGCAGTGCATACTGTCAGGCCAACGGCCTTGCTGCGGTGGTAACCCCAGTTCCCGTCAGATCACTGAAATTAAGCAGTGTTGGTTTTGCCTAGCGCATGAATGTTCACTGTCCGGATCTGCACAGCGCTGGTGGCAAGCGGGGAGCACTCAGCTCTTGTGTGGCTAATTGAGGACCGAGGACCTATTTGACTCACAAGTAGCGGCTCTGGTCACGAAAATTCGCAACAGTTAGGAGAGCAGTGTGCTGACCACATACACCTTCGTATCTGCATCTAGTGATGCCTGTCAGGAAAATATGACACGGCGGTCGGTCAGTCGGTACCATTGGGCCTTACGAGGCCTGTTCAGGTTGAAAGAGAGAGAGAGAGAGAGAGAGAGAGAGAGAGAGAGAGAGGGGCAGAGAGAGAGGGAGGGAGTACTGTCTGGCGTGCAGCGTACTCACGGTATTGCCGGATGCGAAATTGCTTGTCTGGTCTAGCTGTGCAATACCGTCACTTCTATTGCCAATGCACTATCATGAGACGCGGGGATCTAGTCTACTCGCCGTACAGGCAACAGCCCTTACTTCCCCTCCTGCCCCCTCTCTTTCTCTCTCCCTCTCCCTCTCTCTATTTGAAAAAGCTTCATTGCTATTTAATTCAACGGGTCACGAGTGCTTTGCAAACGCTTTCGCGTGTTACAGACTTACAACAGCATATGCGTTGCTACTGCCCTCGCCTGATCATGAATTTCACAGAGCCGTGCAAGCTCTCTAACGGTATTCCATCATCCACGTTTCCAGAAACCCTATGTTCTTCGCAAGCCACCGTGCAGCGCATCAAAGAGATTACTTCACAGATATATTAGCGATTTTCTGTCCTATTCTATAAAAGTGTACTGCGTACTATGTGATCAACATTTTCTATCTACCTTTTCTGGGTTATTAGGTTGGTTGGTTGGTTTTGGTTGATTCAAATGGCTCTAAGCACTATGGGACTTAACTCCTGGGGTCCTCAGTCCCCTAGAACTTAGAACTACGTAAACCTAACTAACCTAAGGACATCACACACATCCATGCCCGAGGCAGGATTCGAACCTGCGACCGTAGCGGTCGCGCGGTTCCAGACTGAAGCGCCTAGAACCGCTCGGCCACTTAGGCCGGCAAGTTGGTTTTGGGGAAGAAGACCAGACAGCGAGGTCATCGGTCTCATCGGATTAAGGAAGGACGGGGAAGGAAGTCGGCCTTGCCCTTTGAAAGGAACCATTCCGGCATTTGCCTGGAGCGATTTAGGGAAATCACGGAAAACTTACATCAGGATGGCTGGACGCAGGATTGGACCGTCGTCCTCCCGAATGCGAGTCCAGTGTCTAACCACTGCGCCACCTCGCTCGGTATTGGGGTTATTAATAAGAGGTGTTGCCACACTACGCCTTTATGACGGCTTGAACTCTGCTGGAGTCACTTTCAATAGAGGAAAAAAAAGTAAGAGGAAAGTAATAGTGAGTAATGTAATAGAAATTAGATTCGGTGATAAACATAACATCAGAATTATACGACTACTAAGTAGACGAAGTGTAGGAATTCCAATAACCTGGTACAAAAATAACGCATGGCGGACGAAGTAAGGACAGAAGAGTCAGATTAGCATAGGCAACTAGCGCGGTTCTCGCTAAAACAATTTGCTGATTTCAAATATAGGCCTTAATTTGAGGGACAAGCTTCCGAAGTCACAGCTTTGAATGGGAATGAACATTAGACTGTGAGAAAACTGGAGCAGAAGATCTATATGGCAAGCAAATGTTCCGTTAGGTAATCGAAATAAAGGACACCGCGAGGAGGAGTCTGGTCCACCCTGTAAACACCTTTAGAATACAAACTAAATGGAATGAAGAGTGGACAATCAGAGCATCGCCAGCTTGCTATCCGATCGTGAATTCCACCTACGCCATCCGCTATGGGATAGAGTCAATACATTGGGCTCAAACGACAGATCCTGTGCCAACACTACTCTAAAATCAGTATCAATCATTAGAATGCCTGTGCGGCAGGAAAGCACGGTATTCACCACATGAGACTTGAGTGTCTTATCAGAAATGAGGATCTTATATTGTTCATTGAGTCAGGAATATGAACCGTAAACATTAAGAAAAGATACATTATTACTTATTAATCATAATATTAGCTCATTGTGGTTCTGGTTGCATTTTGTCAACGTTTGCTGTACGCGGCGTCCGTCTTACAATAGCTAAACATGTAACAGGGCAGCCTCAGTTGCAAATAGCAACCAATCTTTACCTAAGTTTCAGCCATAATACACTCCTGGAAATTGAAATAAGAACACCGTGAATTCATTGTCCCAGAAAGGGGAAACTTAATTGATACATTTCTGCGGTCAGATACATCACATGATCACACTGACAAAACCACAGGCACATAGACACAGGCAACAGAGCATGCACAATGTTGGCACTAGTACAGTGTATATCCACCTTTCGCAGCAATGCAGGCTGCTATTCTCCCATGGAGACGATCGTAGAGAGGCTGGATGTAGTCCTGTGGAATGGCTTGGCATGCCATTTCCACCTGGCGCCTCAGTTGGACCAGCGTTCGTGCTGGACGTGCAGACCGCGTGAGACGACGCTTCATCCAGTCCCAAACATACTCAATGGGGGACAGATCCGGAGATCTTGCTGGCCAGGGTAGTTGACTTACACCTTCTAGAGCACGTTGGGTGGCACGGGATACATGCGGACATGCATTGTCCTGTTGGAACAGCAAGTTCCCTTGCCGGTCTAGGAATGGTAGAACGATGGGTTCGATGACGGTTTGCATGTACCATGCCCTATTCAGTGTCCCCTCGACGATCACCAGAGGTGTACGGCCAGTGTAGGAGATCGCTCCCCACACCATGATGCCGGGTGTTGGCCCTGTGTGCCTCGGTCGTATGCAGTCCTGATTGTGGCGGTCACCTGCACGGCGCCAAACACGCATACGACCATCATTGGCACCAAGGCAGAAGCGACTCTCATCGCTGAAGACGACACGTCTCCATTCGTCCCTCCATTCACGCCTGTCGCGACACCACTGGAGGCGGGCTGCACGATGTTGGGGCGTGAGCGGAAGACGGCCTAACGGTGTGCGGGACCGTAGCCCAGCTTCATGGAGACGGTTGCGAATGGTCCTCGCCGATACCCCAGGAGCAACAGTGTCCCTAATTTGCTGGGAAGTGGCGGTGCGGTCCCCTACGGCACTGCGTAGGATCCTACGGTCTTGGCGCGCATCCGTGCGTCGCTGCGGTCCGGTCCCAGGTCGACGGGCACGTGCACCTTCCGCCGACCACTGGCGACAACATACATGAACTGTGGAGACCTCACGCCCCACGTTTTGAGCAATTCGGCGGTACGTCCACCCGGCCTCCCGCATGCCCACTATACGCCCTCGCTCAAAGTCCGTCAACTGCACATACGGTTCACGTCCAGGCTGTCGCGGCATGCTACCAGTGTTAAAGACTGCGATGGAGCTCCGTATGCCACGGCAAACTGGCTGACACTGACGGCGGCGGGGCACAAATGCTGCGCAGCTAGCGCCATTCGACGGCCAACACCGCGGTTCCTGGTGTGTCCGCTGTGCCGTGCGTGTGATCATTGCTTGTACAGCCCTCTCGCAGTGTCCGGTGCAAGTATGGTGGGTCTGACACACCGGTGTCAATGTGTTCTTCTTTCCATTTCCAGGAGTGTAATATGGCCTCCTTCAGAATCTATTGACACTAAACTATTGCATGCCAAAGTTTGGTTATGTCAAGCATAAAACTATAACACCGCAGTATCCAGTCATAAAACTACATTACTTAGCTGAAGAGAAACAGTAGGCCCCACTGCGCGGACGAGGTCGGTAGGCCGCGAGAGCTGCGCCAGAACTAATCGCAGTGAGCAACTATGTACCGAGCACCGCTGATCATCATGCGCATGCGCGTGGAAATATAGATGCTTAATAATAGCTACCTTTACGTTAGGAATTGGATTAATATAAACATTAAAACTGTTAATGGTATAATATGTAACCGAACTTACTTCTGAGGAGAACGAGAACCCTATAAACGGATTCGCAGCCCTTACGAAAGACTAGCTATTACTCGACAAAATTATTCCTCAATTATGAATACATTAGTATTCGCCTGAAGAAAGATGAGTCAGCCGTCGGCGACTGAAAAGGCAACCTAACATCAGTGCCGGTGAAGCAAAGGTTGAAAACCTTCGAAAAAGTTCTTATTTCTCAATTGTAGCTGGTCATTAAGTATGTTTTCTTTATCAACCAACACGTGTTTAAAGATTTGCAACTCCTCAAGGACGTCAAGCCTGTGTTATTTGGTAGATTGGGAGCATGGGCCAATTGAACAACGTGCTTGGCAAAGGTCGACCCGTGCGTGCCATCACCACTTTACGTTGGTATATGTTCCTTATATCTAGCTGAGAGGGCTCTCCTTGTCTGGCTGATGTAATAACTCGGTCAATCACTACAGGTGATTTTGTGCACCCCAGAACGCGATAATTTGTCATTAGTATTCTTTAACGAGTAGCTGAGAGGGTTCTCCCTGTCTGGCTGATATAATAACTCGGGCAATCACTACAGGTGATTTTGTGCACCACAGAACAAGACGATGTGTCATTCGTATTCTTTAACGAGTAGACATAGCTCTTTTTGAGGCTGTTATTCGTGTAATATGTAATCATAAAGTTATGGCTCTTAAAGAGTCGCCCTGTTTTATAAGATGCTTTGCCTATGAAGGGAACAGAAATGAAGCTAATGGAGCTATCCTCTGTTGCGACACACATGTCAGAACTGCAATCTGGTTCATCCTTCCCATGGGATATATAAATACACAGTGACTTGAAGCCGTACTGGCTACACGTTTCGACAGCCTCCGCAGCTGGAATGTGGCATCCTGTGTACTCTGAGATGTACAGTGTACATGCAGATTATTATATGGATTTGTAGTCTAACAATGTATGATCACTAGAAAACGCTAAGACATACTCAACCGAATGTGGAGATAAATCTGAATGTGTGATGTGCCTGAGATCATTTTATTAGAACAGTTGTCACGTCACAATTATGTGTGGCTGAGACTCTGCAGTGTCACCAGTTTTCATTAAAAACCCAGTAATTAATGTTGTTTTCTTTTATACAGAGGTATTAGTAGCAAGATTAGTGATATGTTTCTGTAATAGTGAGTGTGTGTGAGAGAGAGAGAGAGAGAGAGAGAGAGAGAGATAGCGACAGAGAGAGAATTTCGTAAAAGTGTGATTCATGTCAGGCAAGGTACTTTAAAATAATCTTGTGGCAAAGTTGTTTTAATCTTTTAACAGATTTTTTATCCAATCATTAGTAAAATCTTATTATTTTAAGTCATAGTTAGGAGTTCCATTATATTCAATGGGGTCCATGATTTAAAATTTGTTTTAGTTCCATTACATGCTTCCCTGACCACATTACCCAACAAAGTGTTTTCCTTCTTTTAGAGTGTAAAGCACATACTGGCTTGTTTCATTTTAAGATGTGTTGTATTTGTTCGGTGGAGAATGTGGTTCTCTGTGGATCATATTTATCTGTCTGAGGCACCCCACCTTATTTTGGGAGCCCAGTTCTGGCGGTTATTTTGAAACTGTTATGGGCTGCTGCATTCCATAAGGAAATTGTACCTATTTAACGATTAGATTGTGAATGTATTACAAGAAAACAATTGTTTCCTTTGGAGATCTGTATTTTTTAAAGTTGCAATTTCAATTGCATATATTTGATAAAATAAATTTTTGTAAAAGTTTTTTACATATTTATTTCCTGGTGTGTTCATCCACTACTTTCACTTCCGAATTGAATGTTCTATTTCGTGGTAATTTTAAGTTAGCTCATATCTCAAGCACAATTCTTAGGAAAGGAATGTAAAAGGAGTGTTTATAAAATAACTACTAACACACTCATATGAGATGAGATACACAATATCATAGCCTAAATGCTATAGCATTATCATCCTGACTAACAGAAGGGGAAAATCAACATAGCATAAGTTAAATCCCTAAGGCTTCAGATGCTCTTACAGTAGCTGTGCATTTCTGTTGCTGCCACCTTACTAGTTGATACTGTTTAATGGTACAATACCAGCCTACTAATGATATACTGAGCTCTCTGTAATTATTAAAACTCTGTTGATGAGATGATCTATTGGTAATGGACTGGTTGGAATCTGTGTTCCATTTGACAAATCTTATAGAAAAGAAGAAAAATCTGTGCTAATCTGTATATATGTGCAGTGAGGTTGGTCTGCTAGTTGTCGTGGAGTCTAACTGTAGCCCCTGCCCTTACTCGTTGCTGATGGCCATATTATTAGAATCATTCCATACATTGTGGACGTTCACCTGACTAGGGATTGCGGTGGTGAA
This sequence comes from Schistocerca gregaria, assembly GCF_023897955.1. Taxonomy (NCBI): domain Eukaryota; kingdom Metazoa; phylum Arthropoda; class Insecta; order Orthoptera; family Acrididae; genus Schistocerca; species Schistocerca gregaria. Next base: position 81,259,318 of record NC_064931.1, read on the forward strand.
TGACCATCTACAGCGCCAGGCATTACATTTTTAAGAAAGTGTCTCATCACTGTAAATAGTAATGGAACATGGTCATACTTGATAGGAGAAAGGGGGGTGCAATAGCTGACCTCCGATTATGCTCCATGATGTTTATCGACCACCAAAGTGCACATGAACATGTTGTCCGCATCATGATGGGTGCCACACCCTAGTGAATGGAGATGCCTGGTTGGGGGTCACAGCAATGGTATCACTTCCCACCATTTAGACATCATCCAGTTAACGTAGAGAAGAGGGCAGGAACTTGATGGTGACCACTTTCGATGATAGATCATGGTAATTATGATAATGTAAAAAGCTTCTGAGAACCATGCTGTTAAAGTGTGTCATTATTTAGGCTTGCATAAACATTATTTTAGAATACAAGTGGCTCCTGGGGGAGGGGGAAGGCAGTAACTTCAGAAGAGTCCTAAACAATCTTTTAGGCCTTAAATAAATAACCAGTATGATAATATGTGGACAGATTGCATACATTAGGGTAAAAGAGCAAATGAAGTACTCAGAGAGGGGTGAGAAGGCGGCAACTTGAAAGGAGATCTAAATAAACATCTAGACTTTAAATAAACAGCCAGTAATAGCGCAAGTGGGCCGTTTCTCTAAATTATGATATGAGTGCGATGTTTGTTTATTTCAGAGTTGTAAACCACCCTGGACCCTGATGATGGAGACACACACAGAGTGAAAAGTGGGGTAGAAATCGGACAGGTGCACAACTAATGATTCTCTACGACTAGCAGATCCTTACGCTGAGGCACAAGTGAAGACGAAAAGAATGTACTGAGTTTCTTCCTTCTATACAGAGGATACGTTTTAAATTCACGTGCTTCAGTATTCTCTGCAACATGTACGAGTTTGGTATGTATAACTGCGCACTATTCAGTGATATGCATTTAAATTACACTTTGTGAAATCTAATGATCCAAGCGTTTTTGTGAAGGTTACTTAATTTTATATGGTTTTTCTTAAATGACAGAAATAAATACTACAAAAAAACTCGTTAGTGTGTTCTAAATGCCGGCCGGAGTCGCCGAGCGGTACTAGGCGCTACAGTCTTGAACCGCGCGACCGCTACAGTCGCAGGTTCGAATCCTGCCTCGGGCTTGGATGTGTGTGATGTCCTTAGGTTAGTTAGACTTAAGTAGTTCTAAGTTCTAGGGGACTGATGATCTGAGATGCTAAGTCCCATAGTACTCAGAGCCATTTCTTTCTTCTAAATTCACAACAAACGTCTAGTTACGTTTCCCTCAGTAATGGAACGAATGCTCAGTTGCTTTGATAGTACTCAATCCTAAGAATGTTTCGATGCAGCTTGTCTGTTGTACGTCATCCTCATCATCCCCTCCATCCCTGGCTGTCAAGAAAAGTAAAAAACATAGTGTAGTCCAATATTTTGCTTTAAAGAAATGGTCGGTATTACTTACATTTTTAATGTGCTTGTAACTGGAACTTTCCTGTAGCTATTTAAAAGTCGCCACTCGTTTTCCGAAACATTAAAAATATTATATAACCCAAGTGTAGCCGCCTCCCCCACAAACAAACTATCATATTGTGTCCCTTGATTACAATTTACACCTATTTGCAACAGTTTAGGCTCGAATTTAGCCCCAAAACCATATTTACAGTTCCTTGACGCCTCAGTCGGTGTCCTATCAGTGATCCCTCATTCAGTACAGTTGTAGTACGAGCTTATTTTCTCGCCGATTTTATATAGTACCTCCTCATTATTTGTCCGATCTACCCATCCAATCTTCGGTTGCATATGTTTGTGGCCGATTGGTTGCTAGACACTCTCCCATCGGAAACAAGCTCGGATATCAGTGCCTTCGCAGTCAGAGCCGCAATAAGCTTACCACAAGCTCCAGACTGTGGCCGTGACTTGTTTAGAAACACAGAGTGTCACTTGTTCGTGAGGGGCTGTTTAGAAGCGAGCGGCTGTTTTCCATTTGAAATCTTCTCCTCGACTGTCGTTCTGTACGAAAGCTCCCAGAAGCACACGCCGCCACACGGCACAGCACCACTCATCCGCGTTCCTGGCGCCAGTAGTGGTGGTCCTACCAGCTGCTGCGGCGTCTGGCACTGGGCGAACTGCTGGTGCCAGTGATAAGGCTGCTGGCAACCTGCCGTGTTCGCCCCCCGTAACGACCCACTGGCGACAAATGTAGTGCAAGGTATGTCGAGGGGACCAGAGGGAACGCTGGCTGCCTCCATCACAGACATCCGCAGTGGTAAACCGAAGACTCAGATTCTCCTGTCACTCCCTCACCAGTTGCTCAGGTGTAGAACATTGAAATTCTGAGAAATTCAGAACAACAGTTAAACAACCTGCTAAGGGAAAGCAAAGAAATTAAGGTTAAGGGACATGGGTAAACAGAAAGAACAACACGTTTCTGAGAGTTTCAGAGGGAGCCGTAGACACGGTGAAGAAAGTGAATGAGTAGATTTGGAGATGACATACGGAAGTCAGCAGAAGTTCAAGTAGGTAAAAAGACAAGGCGTTGTAGACATCCTTGTCTAACTCAGTGAATACTGAAATTCATTGACAAATACAAACTGAAAATAGCAATAGCTATGTTTATGAAGACAACAAGTTTGATAGGATGGAATTTAAGCGGTAGGCCGTCTTTTTTGAAGGTGTTTTTAATTAGTGTGGTGCTGTGCGTAAGTGAAACGTGGTCGATTAACAAAAGATACGTATAGAGATTAGAAGGTTCTGTAATGTGGTGCTAGAAGAATGCTGCAAAATACATCGGTATATCGGCCACATCATGGAGAGTTTCTAAATCGAATTGGCGAAGAAAGAAATTTCTGACACAGCTTGACTAAAAATTTGGCCTTGGCGGTCTAGTGGGTAGAGCACTAGATTTTGATCTTAAAGTCTCGGATGCAGTCCTGCGTCAGGCTGAAGATATTTCCTCAATAAAATCCCTCCAGGACGGCCCCACGTCCACTTTGCCTGCTATTAAAATGAGTGCTGGAGATCGTTACCGAGGGTAAAACGAAGCAGAGTCGAGGGACACGCCACCCCTCCCCCCTTCTATTGGCATGGCGGCTTAAAAGTCTGCACCCCACCTGCAGTCAGATTGGTCACAGGCTTGAGCTGCAGACATTACCATTGTCTTCACCTTGCCTAAAAATACTGACTGGTTCATAAGACATGGCCTGAGATATCAAGTTATTGTCGACTTGGTAATGACAGTCATATAGAACTAGATATTGTACATGACGTCGAAGGTTTCAGTACAGTAAACAGGTTCAAGAGGACACACATCGTAGGATTTATACAGAGATGAAGAGAGTATCGTAGCATAGGCTATCATGTTCACCATGCGTCAAAGTGGACTTCGGATTGAAGACTGTAACAACAACAAAACGTACACACCATAAGCTCTAAAGGGATGAATCAGAGCAGATACCACTGCCGCCTACAGGTGTTCAAGGCATGGAGCACTTGTTAATATTCATCAGGTAACTCTCTTGATTTATAAATTTGTGTGGCAGTTATATGGATGAGCTGTTCACTAACACACACTTAACACAGCGTGATTTAGCCTATGCACGGACGTCCATACACTCGACTGCCTTACCAGGCACACTAAACAGAATAACGGCCACATGATCATGCTGTCTATGCAGCAGCTGTGACATGTAATCACCAAGCAAACTAGTAACGTTGATTTCAAAGTGGAAAATTCAGACGCTCTTATGGGAGTATTGACGCTGCTATCAGCGTAGCTCTATCGAGATTCATCACTGTTTACATGTCACCAGGACCGTACTGTAGTGATCCTGAGCTCCTGTTACGCTTAATCAAATTAAAGCTAACCAAAATCGACTGTCCAATGAAATTGGATACATGAATTAAATTAACAAAGTGATTAGGAAACAAACTTAAAATTTTCGATACATAATCTTGTGTCAGAGTATTATTCGCAGTAAATAACAACTGAATACCTAATACATAAGTAAGGACTACTATCAGTAAATTCTACGACACTGAATGAGCAATACAGTTGACGAGTAATAGCAAAGCGTACTTTGATATTGGATAATTCTACGTAGATGAACGGAGTCCAGCTTTGTAGAAGCAGAACGACTAATAACGCCCGAAATATTGTTGATCAAAGCCAGAAGGCTTATTCGTGGATTATTTTTCGTTTAGGCTGCAGGTCGTATCAAGTGGAACTTGTCAGAAACAGAAGTACTTGCTGGAGAGACACTTAGTGCCGTTCATCAGAAGGCTGTAGAGGAAAATACACCAGAAAGAAGTAGAAGTTGGATACGTATATTAAAATCAAGGACAAAAGCTAACAATGTTTTAAAAGTTTAAAGACGAAAAGGTGCATACTTGTATATACCGCATTATTTGCGGGTGTTAACAGTTAGATGCATGCTGCATGTGGTTGTTGTCCCCCAAAAATACAACAGCATTAAATAATACATTAATGAATCCATTAAGACAATAAGAGCTCGTAAATGCTTACAGTGGAAGACTCTGCAGGAGAGACGCTCAGTAGCTCGGTACGGGATTGTGTTGAGGTTTCGAGAACATACCTTCACCAAGGAGTCAAGCAGTATATTGCTCCCACCTACGTATATCTCGCGAAGAGACCATGAGGATAAAATCAGAGAGATTAGAGCCCACACAGAGGCATACCGACAATCCTTCTTCCCACGAACAATACGAGACTGGAAAAGAAGGGAGAACCGATAGAGGTACTCAAGGTACCCTCCGCCACACACCGTCTGGTGGCTTGCGGAGTATGGATGAAGATGTACATGTAAATGTGGTATAATGCCTGCACACTAAAGAAGACAAACAAGTGCAGACATCATGCCAGAGTCGAAGCTAAGCAGCTAATGACATGCGTATCTTGAAGATGGTCTCAGGGTGGGAGTGAAAGTACGACAAAATGATGAAGTAAACCCGCACACACCACACTCGTCATAAGGTATAAACAAAAATATGAGTGCACATAAGTAGCATAATAAATTATATAAAAACCTAACATAAATAAAATAAGTTAATTTCAACGGAAACCTTCGCCCAATGTGTTTTATAGAGTTGTTTGTGAATTAAAGTTATTTACTGAATTCAGTACGGTAGTTTTCAGTTGAGGTTTCTTATTGTTTGTAGTGAAATATTTCAGGAAAACTTTCGTTCGCTGTGTTCAGTTCCGTTGAGTGTTCCCACGGTCGCCTGAATTTTTGATTTTAGATAAGAAACTTTGTGAAGTTTTTGTGGTATTGCTATTATTTGTAGTTCAGTACTGATAATACAAGCAGTTGGTTTCTTAAAGAGAGAGCGAAATTCCAGATCGCAATTGTTAGTTCTTTAAATAGTGCTCCTGCAGTAACTGAACATAGGTAAGGGAGATGTTCAGGATTTTCAGTAACTGTTAACATTTTACCATAAGTTAGATGTGTAGGCTTTGTTTAAGTTTTTGAGTAATGGTTTACAATGTGAGATTTGTTCAAAGTATTTTCACTGCGGGGAACACAGTGGCCAGTAGGATTTACAGCGAGATCGTTTCCATGAAATGCGGAATTTGTAGCAGAAATAAGTTGATAAAGGAGGAGGAGCGTAAGATCTGTGCCCTTCAGGTGCAGTTACAAAACGCAAAGAGGAACTAGATAGGTTGAGGAGGGTGAAGAGCGGCAGGGAATGGGAACTGGCAGTTGGTTTGAAGGCAGCTATGAGGAGGAGATATTCAGACAGTTGTACTTCGTTTATAACAATACATTTGACCCAAGTCAGAGTTTAGTGGAGATGAGCGTCTTGTAGCTGCAGGTGTAGGAAACATGCTGCAGTCCTTAGCAGTTCGGGAGCCTAAGCCAGTTGCAAATTCTAACAGAAAGAACAAGGTTCTGCTACTAGGTAGTTTGCATGGCAAACATGTGGGCCAACAGTTGCAGGAAGTGTTGGGGAGTGAGTACCAGGTCACCAGCATTGTGAAGCTTAGTGCAGGGTTGGCTCAGGTGACTGTTAACGAAGGGAAGTTATCTAGGAATTTTGCAAAAGAGGATCAATTAGTGAATGTGGATGGAACTGGGAATTTTACAAAAAGAAGAGGATCAAGTAGTGATTGTGGGTGGAGCTGGGAATAGTCTTGATAGGGATGGGAAGTGTGATTTAAGTGGTGACAGGGTATAGATAGCTACTGAAACTGAGGGCACTAATGTGCACTTCGTGCAATTGTTCCAGCGTCATGATCGGCCTCATCTTAATGCTGCTGTTAGGCGTGTTAACATGGGGCTGGAGAAGACACTGATGGCAGAGGGCATGGCTCACATTGCAGTGATACTAGCTGAGTATGTCAATATATCGAGTTCCACTAGGCTTGGCATGCAGTTCAGTAAGTGTGGGAAGGGGAGGTTGGCAAAGCTTTTAGGTGACTGCAACAAATTTTAGACCGAAGTCATCTGATAGGTATATCTACTTAAATGAAGTCCCTTTAACAAAGGAATCACTTTCAAAGGATCTCAGCTATCCAGGTAATGAAGGAATTAGCATACTTCATCAAAACATAATAGGTATTATAAGTAAAGTGAGTGAACTGCTTATAGATGTTGACTCTGACATTATTGGTACATTGGGGCAACACTTAAATAACTTGAGAGTTGAGAGGCTTCCTTTACCAGGATACAGATTAGCAGGCTGTTTCTCAAGGAGTTATTTGCTGAGTAGAGGAGTGGACATGTACATAAGAAGTAGTATTCCATTTTAGTCCATAGACGTACCATGGCACTGCACTGAACATATAATTGAATGTTGTACAGTGGCAGTTCCGTTTAGTGAAAGTAAATTTCTAATTGTGTTATATATAGGTCCACAACTCTGATTTCAGAGCACTTCTCCTCAAGCTAGAGTTCTTGGTTCACTTTATAGGAAGTATCAAAAATTATTGATATGAGATGACGTCAATACAAATTTGGTATGTGATTGTGCAAGAAAAAGGATGTTGGAATATTTCCTAAATTCTTATGATCTCATGCAGACTGTGTTTTTGGAAACCAGGATGCTGGAGAACAGTAGCACAATCATAGACATTCATTACTAGATGGGCATTCTGTTAGTAAAAGGGTGAATGGCCTTTCAGACCATGATGCATAAATTTTAATACTAAAATGTTTTCTACTCAAACAAGCGTTACATATGATTACAAACTATGTAGAAAAGCCTATACAATGGAAATAGAGTTTCTTTATACTTCGTTAAGGAACAAGGGTTGTAAGATGTTTTTAGTGGCGATGACGTAGGTGACAAATATAATGCTTTCATTTGTATGTTCTTTGAAAGTTGATTTCCATTAGAACGTTCTACACAGGGTAATAGCAGTAAATTGAAACCTGGGTGGCTGACTGGTGGGATAAGAACATCATGTAGAATAAATTGGGCATTATATCAAAATTGTAGTAGCAGTCACAATCGAGCTACAGGACCAATTACAGACAGTATTGTAAGGTGCTTGAAATATTATGAGGAAGGCAAAGAGTATGTGGTATGCAAATAAAATAGCTAATTTACAGGATAAAATTAAAACCAATCGCCAGTCATGAAGGAAGAGTCTTGCCAGTAGCACAAGGTCGACGATTTAAAGTGAGTTAGTAGTAAATATGTTTTTGTTAGTGAAAAGACAGTTATTTGTACAGCATTTAACAATAGCTTCCTGAGCATTGCTGGTGAATTAAATAAAAACTTAGTTTCTTCAGGGAATCATGTAACTCTCTTAGAAAATGTCTTTCCATGACCAATGTCTGAAATACTCCTCTGTGATACAGACAAGGAGGAGACTGAGACAATAATTAAATCCCTGAATACTAAGGACTCTCATGGATATGATAGAGAACCTAGCAGAATATTAAAGTACTGTCGTGTATATGAGATTGCTATACTTAGTCATATTCATAACTTTTCCTTTAAGAATGGTCAGGTTCCTCAATGTTTGAAGTACTCATTAGCAAAGCCAGTTTATAAAAAGGGGGATGGGATAATGTAGACAATTTTAGACCTGTTTCTGTGCCTTGAGTGTTTCCTAAAGTTATTCAAAAGGCTGTGTATATAAGGATAATTAATCAATTTATTTCACATATTCTGCTATCAAATGAACAGTTCGGTTTTAAAAGTGGTTTTACAACTGAATGTGTTATATTCTCTTTTCTCTGTGAGGTACTGGATGGATTAAATAAAAGGTTTAGAATGCTAGGATCTTTTTTTGATATAACTACAGTGTTTGAGCGGCTTGACCACAAAATATTGCTCCAGAATTTGGACGATTATGTAATTACTATAATAACAGACAGGTGAACGTCATTCTCCACAGTACTGAGAATGGGTATGATGTGAGGTCTTAGTGGTGCACAGTTCAATGGGGGGGGGGGGGTGCCCCAGGAATCAGTGCTGGCGCCACTCTTGTTCCTTATTTATATAAATGATGTGCTCTCTAGTATTACAGGTGACTCTAAAATATTTCGGTTCGCTGATGATTCTAGCTTGGTAGTAAAGGATGTAGTGTGCAACGCTCACTCAGTTTCAAATAACTTGGGTTAAGAAATAAGTTCATGGCTTGTAGAAAATAAACTACCTCTAAATCACAGTAACAGCCAGTTTTTTAGGTTTCTAGCACATAGTTCAACACAACCCGTCGTTTTAATTTCGTAGAATGATTAGTAAAACTGAATATTTCAAACTTCTGGATGTTCAGATAATAGTAAACTGTCGCGAAAAGTCCATATTCAGGATCTAGTTCAAAGACTTAATGCTGCCATTTCTGCTATTCGAATTGTATGTGAAGTAAGTGAGAGTTCGACACGAAAAGCAGTGTACTTTGCTTTATTTTCGTTCGCTTATGACATATGATATTATATTTTGATGTAACTCTTCCCATTCTCAAAGGATATTTCTGCCTGAGAAATGGCCCTGTTCGGGCAGTAAATGGTGTAGTTCGCTAACCTCTTTTCGACCCCTGTTCATTTGTCTTGATATTGTGACATTCACTCTCAATATTAATATTCCTTACGGACGTTTCTTGTTATCAATATCAGCTCATTCCCAAGAATTAGCGGCTTTCAGTCAATTAATACTAGGCAGAAATGCAATCTGCTTTTGAATCACATTTCCTTTACTCTTGTGCAGAAACGCGGGTAGTATACTGCTGCATCTGTTTTCAGTAAGCAACCACAAGAATTCAAAAATCTTACCAGTAATCCACGCTCTTTCAAATCGAAACAGAAGAGCTCCATCATGAGTCACTCCTTCTATTCTGTCGAGGGGTTCCATGAAAAATTAAGCTGATTCCTGTGCTATATTTTTGACTGCATTTACATAAAGTTAGGGATAATCTTTTCTTTGGGTTCATAAACATTTTATTATATCTGGATTACTTTCATGTTTTTCTTACATGTACTGACACGTTCCATGATCTTGGAGATTTGCTCCTTAATTTGGTCCTACGGAACTAGACGTGTAAAATAAAAAAAGTGGCGCTATTGATGAAAAGTTTCGGAACTAATTTCCAAACACGTGCACTGAGGTCAGTAGCATGCTAGTAGGGAACTTTCAAGGAAAGCAAAGTGCGAAGCGCATGATGGGGCTGGATCCTGTGACTGTAGTGAATGAAGAGCCAATTCGCAATGATTAGCCAATAGTAAGTATGGGAAACTGATTACATAGGAAAAGAAACTATGGCACAATTACATAATAGTGAAAAAACTAGTACTGAAATATATGCAAGTTGCAAGTACGTTTCATGAAAGAAAGAATTGTATCTACTGTCTTCCATACCAACTGTATGGTACTGTATGTTTGAGAACACTTCACTGAACCGGTGGAGAGATGTCAACAGCGTTGCAGCCGGAACTATGGACGCGCAAACAGTGTACGAATTCCATCAAGGAGCGAGAAGCAATAACAGAACTAAACAGAGTAATAATACCTAATCAGCAGCTAACACGAAGAGTCCCAAATATCGATAGGAGAACGGAAACGTGGAGTAACTAGTTCATAAACGTATGCAAAGTCCTAAATATCCTTCGTGAAGTAAATATAACTTATGACATTCACGTAATATCTATGAAATGAATACATCAGGTTTGACTGCCTGATGCCTCACCATAAATGACTAAAAGTATTTATTAACCACAAACGTTATTTGTAACTATAGAGTAGAGTATCTGTAACCTTAAGAATAAAATGTTTATAGGTCATTGTTTACTTAGAGCTAATTACTTACAGGAAAAATAAAACAACACATGTAGGCTGTAGATGGTTTAGTATCTACAATAATAAATGGTTCGTTACTTGCAGTGTAAGTGGCTAACCACTTAGAACTGAAATGCTTCACTAATTGGAACTCTAAATGCCTAATAACCTGAAACTATAAATGATCGGCTTACTAAAAATCTCTGACACACTGAAAACACAGCAAATGCACTGCAGCTGTTGAATATGTGGCTGGAGGTGACTGGATGCATTTGACTACAGTGCTGTACCATACTGTCCGACCAGAGAAATCGTGCATTTGTGCTAAGTGTTGAGAACTGTACCACATTTACAAGCCATTTTAGGACACAAGATGTCATGATGGGAGGGAACTGACATAAAATCAATAAAATGAGGAAAAATTATGGAAAATGGGTACAAACTGAAGGTAAGAACGCCAAAATGCAGAGGAAATTGAGGAGGAGCGAGGGAATGCTTGTATATCTACCACTTCTCATTCTTGTACATCGGAGAGAGTACACGACAGCAGGAGGGATATGAGCAAAAGTTGACATGGAAGCACTGTGGAACCAGGGGAACAATCAGTTTTCGTCGTCAGCGATAAGACAGTTGGAACATAATGTTTAATGTGGATGACCGCCGAATGTAGAATAATAAATTTGTATATGTTGTATTAAGAGCCAAGACGTGACCCCAAAGTTATCGGCAGCTGCTTTATAGATTTTTATAACATTTTCTTAGCTACAGAGTGTTGTACTACCAGATACGGTGATTGCAATATGGCAGAATGGCTGCGTGTTTGAACCTGTCTAGGTGTTTTAACGTCAACAATCTGTACTTACAATGTGCTTCCTTGCACTCTCCACCAGTCAACCATGTGGCACAACATGCTGATATATGTCTAATGAAGTAATAGTGATATATACAAGTTGACTGCTGTCTTTGATGCTTTCACGGAAAATAGCATTATCTGTCTCTAATTTGACAAGGATCTGCGTTGAGGTATGATTTAATGGTAGACTGATGATACGTTCTAGAAAGAGGGAGATGTTGCTCCAGGTCATTTATCACGCATTCAACCAATTTTCTCCATTGTTCTCTCGTGGTGCGCCAGGTGTGTGTACAACTCACGATAGACTTGTATACAACTACGAGTTTTCAGTGTGGCTTAGGGTCCTATGTACTTGCAATCGTTAACAGCAAACGTCTCCATACCACTGTCAGCACACGGATTCCAATGCACGTGTGATGAATTATGTTCACCGATGGGAAACCTATTTCAGCAACCTCCTCTAGACGAACGAAGACGTGTGCAAAGTGCTCCATTTCTCTGTCACATCTTGGGCGTAAATCGACTCTACAGTTTCAAATAGGTACGATTCGACTGTAAATGTACTTTTCATGATCGTCCTACCCAAAATGTATGCTTGTGGATCATCGGGGAGAGGGCAAGTCTTAGGATTTGTAGTAGATTGGTGTATAAGATGCGCATATATTCTCGTACAAAATCAAACACCACGTGGGTATGTCAGCAATGTGACCATATATGGAAACTATAGAAATAATATGAAAAATGAATCAAATTCGATATAGTTTGAGGAAAACCTGGTATCATTACGAATAATTGATGTGACATAGGTAGTAATTGAGGTAAATATCATGAAATATGGAAATTTGTGAGAACATAGTAAAATTATGGAAATTGACTGAGAATAAATAAATTTAGAGAAAAATACCATGGAATAAGTACTGTGCAAAATCAATGAAACTGCTTTTTCTGAAGGACAGTAGGCTATGTTACATATGCACACCTTAATAGTAAAAAGAGGAGGCATTCTAGAGACGTAGCGTCAAGGTGAAAAGGTAATATTATCCCTTGCATGAGCAATACAACCTAACATCGGACCATGTCTTCTGTGTGCAAGAGGAAGGTTACCAGGGGTGGTGCTAAAACTGCGATAAGACTGCTATATCTGTTCTTGCTACTGATTGGGGTGTTTATTTCCTCATACGATGTTACTGTTCCTTCATATGCATTTTCGGCTGCCCACGATCTAGTGTTGTGTTATAAAGAATGGATGTTTTCTTTGGGGTGCAAGGTAGTAGTTTTACCACTTTACAGTTTGTCACCGTAGTTTATCGTAGATAAATTTGCATGGAGAATGTATGCCATGCACTGGAACTTTACTTCCTACATTGTAATTTTGACAGCATATAGTAAACTACTACTTCCGGTTAGCTGCAAATTAAATCGATGACAGTGTTGCAGGGAGGGTTTGGTGATAGACAATGCGGGGGGATCTTTCAATCTCTAACATTATCCGAAGAATGCGAGAATGCTCTGTGACTCTCATCTCTTAGGAAAAGATGGTCAATCGTAACTGTGAATTACGCACTATGACCGAAATGCTGGAAATATGTAGATAGGTACAAGAAGCTTTTTGTTATGTGTTGGTATATACACGATCGAGAATTAACTATGAACGGATGTAATCCACCGTTATCCATCTACATTCGCCATCTAGTATGTGATAGTCGCAAAATAGTGGAGGGGTGGTTTAGCGATGATACAGAAATAGGGAATCAGAGTGCCATATCATTGGTTGGCGTTTAAATTACGAAAACAGCTGGTAAAATTGCTAAACTTGATCATACTATCAACTGTGATGCTTATTACAGGACATCGATGGCGCCTTTTCTTCCCTATCTGTTTAATGGTACGCTGCTGATTACCACATATGATTGACTGACATCACTTTTTTGAGGTGGAGGGAGATTTCTAGTGTTGGAAACACCCTCTGGGAATGGCCAGCATCGAAAGAGTGATCGTGTACATGACAGCAACATGAAGTATCGATCAAAATGGAACACCGAGACATCTGCTACCCCTTCACTGTGAAACGTGAGATTAAATGTAATGGTCATCACCTTCGGACAGCTATTTGGAAACGCTCCAGCATGTACAAAACTCTTCCAGTTTCGATATGTTGTGATGTCTGCCATATTTTTGTCAATATGAAACACTGTCTCTGTCTTTTATTTCAGTTATCTAGGATGTTGTGGGAGCAGCTGCATAATTTACACCATCCTATGTTTAGTATTCTGTGAGAGCCACTGGACTGAAACATGTCAGTGCCAGCTTAGGACCTGACACAGACGTTGAACTCGTGGTGGAGAAACAAAATGAGTGGCGCTGTACAAAGCTGTACTCATACATGCATGGGTGTGTTACATGCAGAAAAAGAATTGACACACAGCAATATAGGGACCTTCTCTTGGGACTGATAGTTTTTGGGATATGGTCATCCCACAGTAAGGCGATGAGACTTTACACTGGTCTGTGCAAGCGACTTTAATCACTGAGTGGACTAATATCTGTATATTTAATAGGATCGCCAAATATTCTAGATGCCAGCACACAGAAGGTATTGGTTTTAAACATATACATCGGAAGACAGAGATGTGGTAAGATGATATCGACTTTTCTCTATTGCATGACGTTAGCAGCCTTTTTATACTTTACAGTTTTTCTCTGCTGGATGCTACAAAATAACGATGATAGAGACACTGTTTGGTTGATAGACATGAATGCACCCTGAGGGATGTAGATCTGCTTTTGACTGCAGTACCTGTACGTAGTTTTTAAACGCACCACACTGCAGCAACAAAAATTTTTCTCTCTCTTCCTGTTCCCGTAACTGCTCATTCTGTTTTTTCAACTACGTCGTGTCACTTGAGAAAGCTTCGTTTGGCTCTGGCCTTACACATTGTACGTGATAGTCAGAGCCATGACAACATGTTCCGATTTCTACCGAGTGGACGAATCATGGTCCTGTCTCATTAACTCAGCTCACCCTGTTTTCCTTGGGATAGAGAATGTGGTAGATACAGTGTTCAACAACTTCCGTTTGATTCCGACCTAAACTGAAATGATCTCATGGACAAAGTAGCAGGGAGGGCGAAGCAGATACTGAAGAACAGTTACAGGATCCATAGGGACTGTCTAAAAAACCACATAGGACTTCTGCTATATTGGATCCTTAGTAGATGGGTTTGAAAAAGGTGATTCGTTTCGAGGTATGAGAGTGGAGTGAATATGATATATCAACGACTGCAATCATTAATAGGCATCTATAGAGGATTCAACGCCAGTGAGTGGTTAAATCGATAGACTTGATTGCAAATCGCAGATGGCATGTCGACCAGAAAGTGTAACATAATAGACCAGAACAGCCAGTGTATTAGTCATAGAATTTTGTACATTTCTTATGGCTTCAGTCTAACGTTGCATTTTTAAGTGATTCATCACACCATGTGCCGTATGTGATCATTCTCAATCCACCATAATCCTCCCTCACCCATAAAGCAGTGGATATATCGCAGAACCTCTGGCATGGTATCGAGATAGAATACGTTAGAAACACTGTTTGTTAATGTGAGAAATATCGTCAGCAGTGGTATGAGGGAGTTGCAAAAAGTGTATTAATACCATGTTCCTTAGCCGAATTCGGTGAAAATGGTGATTTTTATTAAGAGCGTACACCGCTGGTGATGTACTCTCTAGCTTAATATTCCCCTAGCGATTACCATCTACAATCAATGTCGCGGTATTTGTGTGGAAGACCAATGTATTCAGAGGGAATACCATACCTAAATTTATAAAGCTAGTATAGTTTTTAACATAGATATCGTTAATGCTACTTGTGTGCGTCTGTAGAAGCAATCCGCTTTTTGTGCAGTGTGACATTGACACGGTCGTTTCGGTAGTGTTTTTAATAGCTGGTGACTTATAAAACGATTACGTGTCTCTCTTCCTAAGACAAACTGCTACCACTGGCAAGAAAAACAAACGAGGCATGTCCATCCATAGGGACTTTCACTCAGTATTGGCGAAGTGTTAGGCTTAGTAGGGATATGTGATAGGTGTAACGAGAGTGAAAGATTTTACGTAGGAAATTATATTCAATCATAAGAGGCATATAGATATCCATATTTCCAGAGCCACAGCCATCAGCTGGGGGTATTTCCAATACTTCGTCCATTGCTAAATATCACCAGATTGAGGCTGCAATAGTAATATTTGATTGTAATTGCAGTGAAAACTATGTGCCTTGTTTGCTAGGACGACACCGATTGGTATGGAGAACGCGTGGCGGATGTAGTCTGTGGGCGGAACGAATGGGCATTTGCGCATTAAGACTCGCGAGAGGCGGGTACAAATAAAAGTTCCCGTCCACTGGCCAGCTAGTCGGTTCCTGCTTGAGCTGCAGGGGAAAGTCCTAGTGTCAGCTAACTCTGAATAGCTGGATAGCGAACTAATAATAGATATTATGTAGCGTTCGCGTTTGCGTGTATTGAGTGTATTCGCAGATTTTTCAAAGTGTTTTAATGGCTCTAAGAACTATGGGACTTAACATCTGAGGTCATCAGTCCCCTAGACTTGGAACTATTTAAACCTAACCAACCTAAGGACATCATACACATTAATACCCGAGGCAGGATTCCAACCGTAGCAACAGTGCGGTTCCGGATTGAAGCGCCTAGAACCGCTCGGCCACAGTGGCCGGCTCTACGATTTTTACTTAGATACTCGAAAAGGTTCAATATTAGAAGTGTTGTCACTGGACGTATTGATAACATCCGAATTCCTACACTCCAGTTATTTCTGGATGCCCTCCATTTCTGTGATGGTGCACTGTGACACACATGTGTGTACACGAATTTGGCAGTTTTCTCCGGCCTCTAAGCGTTGCCGCTGTCAGTGTATGAGGGAACGGGCTCTGCGTGTGGGCGTCTGGGAGGGGAGTGCATGGAATGTGTTTTCAAGGATCTTATCCATCTAACCATGGCAAATACTGCTATGGAGTAGACAGTGGTTTAACTGTGTCGTGTATAGAGCTTCTCAATATATCACCATGGATTCTGTGTTGCAGAGGTATTTATTGTTGTTGTCCCTATTCTGTCAAGCAGTAGACCCTTGTTATTCCTTCCAAAAGTATTAGAGAGAAAAATTGAGGAATTCCACTGTTCTTTAAAAACCCATTCGTGGCGTCATATTCCCAATTGACAATGATATCTGACATCTAGCCAGGACAACTTATTGCTATGGACTGGATCGTAGTCTGTGCATGTCGTGTTCTCAAAACATCACAGTGGACTCCATCTTTCACTTTGTGTCATGATGGCAAATAATTTAGGTTTGGATTATTTAACTAAATTTCTCGTTAAAAACACAAGAATATTGTTTATGCACCGAAATTAGTGTTTTAAATTGTGAGTGTGTGTGTGTTTCAAGCAAATTGTATAAACGCCTATGTTAATGATTTATTTATTATTTCCTGTATCACATCGTCTGAAGCAACATTCGTGACGTCTTCAAGATATGATATATCTCACCAGATTAAATAATTCCATAACCTCTGAAGTAGTTCGCGAAGTGTACCACAAACAACTGCAACGGGAAAGCTGGAGCAGTTTCGAGTCAGTGGCGGAATAAAAAAGTTTAATTGTTTGAATTGCCCTTGCTAGTTCCCGTGTCATCTTCAAGGCGAACTATAGCTCTCTCTCTCTCTCTCTCTCTCTCTCTCTCTCTCTCTCTCTCTCTCTCTCTCTCTCTCTCTCTCTTTGTAAGCAAAAATCTATTTTAAAGTGTATTTTGAGTCAGCCTGCTGCTAGTCACTTAGTCAACTTGTGTGTGTGTAAATTTGCTACCACATCTGCCTGACACAGCTTATATGACGATTATGTAATTGGAAATTAATTATTTATTAAATTCAGAAGTAATTCAGGATTTATTCCCCCTATGGTATTTGCTTTGGAAGGAAGGCTTCTCTTGCATGTGCTGGTATCAGAAAGGTTGGTTCACCTATGCAGAAAGAGGACATGATCACTTGATATGGAAGAGAACTCCGACAGGATGTGTGCTTTTGTTCCCAAGGATTAGCTTACTGCTACCTGCAGCAGCTGGCATAGACGCTGGCGGTTCCAGGCCTTCGCAGAACACCCAGACTTCAGGTAGCCTTTGTGGGTAGTGAGATGTGAGAAAGGTTTTCAGATATGTTCAAGCAACCTGTGATACTGTGTTCACACGTTTCCCTAAATGACCAGAATGACAAAGCGCCGCTATTGTTTAAGTGTTCCACACGCTGCAATCGATATCCTGATAAAACTATTTAAGACAAATATAATCCATACACCACCCTGTATTCCACAAATTGTTTAAATAAACAATGTTCCACTCCTTGTCTAAATTGTTTAAAGAATGTTTTATACACACAAACGATTTTATGCCAATATCTTTAAATAAATAAATAAACTATATTTCATACACGGCATTGTATCTCATAAATTGTTTAAATAAACTACATTCCACACGTTGCCTTGTCTACCCAAAACTGTCGATATCCCGCCAATATGCATATCAGTTGAGTCTTTTTCCCGTCGGTTTACAGGTGACGAGGGAGAGGGGGAGAGTTGGGGATTTTCCAGAAGGGTAGAGGTTGATTAACTGATCAAGATAATTAATTAGTCAATAAATTTGATATCAAAGGTCTGTTTTTATCAGCAAGGGTAGGTCAACTTTGTGACCAACTCTGATGCTGCCGTCTATAGGAGGCGGGGGCGAGGGAGACGGGTAGGGATGACACTGAAAACCAATTAACCTAAGAATACGTTAAGGACCTGTCAATCAAAAGGATATGTAATAAATATGTAATATAAGTGAATTAACATTTCGTGTGCTCTATTTTGAATAGCCTTCTCCATGGGCAATAAAAGATCTGCAGGGGGTCATAATCCTCGTAGCAGAACAATGTGTTAAGGACTTGTTACTCAAGAGATTAATAGGTATGCCCCTGACTTTATACTTACCACTCACATAGACAACATACATTAACAAATTGTCCTCATACCCGTATTACCCTGCTTCTGGTATAGCATCAGGTTCAGGTCATGCAAAACTCTTTGCAATGTTGTCCTCGATATCTACAGCAGAGTTGTCAGATGACAGGAAGACATTGGTTTCTCAGGATAGGATGTCAGCAAAACGTGCTTGTGTGTTTGGAGTAGGGGATATTTGGGACTTACAGCAGTGCCTCTTGCATCGATCTGCATGTTCATTTGAGCAACTGTGCCCATGTAGATTGCAGGTAGCCCACATTCTTCCAACAGTCGGCGTTGGACTTCAGATAAATTGTTCGTCATGGAGAGAGGACACATACCTGTTATGCACTGCTTGATAGACAGTCTACTGAGGAGAGCAGTGTCCTCAGTGTCGCTATCTGTTGACCACTTGAGGTTATGCCATCTATCGACAACCCAAAGTAATTTTCCCTTCTCTCTGTGAATGGTTGTATTATTGTCTAACTGAGCCTGGTTCACTCTGTACAATACCATACTGAAGTGGCTGCAAGAACTCTGTTATTAAACATGAATGAACTATGTATGATGCCACTATGGCTACCAGTCACATGCTCCCCACAATTGTACTTGGACGAAACGACTCTGTAGCAACGTCAGTGTGACAACAGCATGTGCTTTGAGGCATGAGGGAGGGACGAACTTTTTCTCATAGCCAGAGTATAACAGTTTGGGGGTAAAGAACTCACATATCTCTCCCGTTTTATTCTAAAGACGATTTTTGTTGCTTTTTCCCAGCAGTTTTTGTGCCCACTATGGCGCCTTGTGACAGTTGTAAATCATCTAATATTCCTGTGGCAAAGAGTTGTGTCAGAATGAAGCAAAGATTTTATTCATTTATATAGTAAAAGTGAACTAACATTTCATGTGTTCTAGTTGACTAGCCTTCTCTAACAGCATTAAAAGAACCCACAGTTGTCGCCAGAGAAAAGTAGCTTTGCCTGGTCACAACTAATACGTGGAAGAAGAAAAAGGCTCATTTACCATAAAATGTTAATGTTCGGAGTAGTTGCCACATACTGTGTATTGTTTAAATTAATCTGCTGGTTTCACTCAGTAGAAGTGGGCATCTTCAGATAATCATTCCCATGATAGCAACATGTCTGTGGTTTAAAGCACTGCCTAGTAGAGAAGGTAGTATTAGTGTGATTATTTGGATCTGCCTTGTTTACTGAAAGCTCATTGGTCAGGTGTATGAAAAAAGGATTTCATGCTATTACACAGCTCACTGTCTGTCCTCCTAGATTGCATGTAATCATCTTTCTATACAAAATGCAAGACCAGATGCTGCCTGTTCTTTCCTGACATCAGTACATAGGGTTTTCGATGTTTCCACTGGT
The DNA here is from genome assembly GCF_023897955.1 of Schistocerca gregaria. Classification (NCBI taxonomy): domain Eukaryota; kingdom Metazoa; phylum Arthropoda; class Insecta; order Orthoptera; family Acrididae; genus Schistocerca; species Schistocerca gregaria. Next base: position 81,278,836 of record NC_064931.1, read on the forward strand.
CACCACGTTCTCCATATCTCTGATCCACTGGAAACAAAAGGACAGAGGCTGACGAGATACTAGCATGCCACCACTCACCAGCCACTACAGTTAATGAACTCTAGAACAGAGTTCAAGCAGCAAGGAATTGTGTACCTCTTATCTGTCAACAGGCTAACGTAGTCATGGTCCCCAGCTGGGATAGAGGCACCCTGCTGCCAGAGGTGGTGGCTCTGTGTACACCCTTTATATCCCAAAATTACCTACAAATATACTTCTGTTTTCCTCCAACTTACTGTATACAAAGAAGTAAAATTTCGTTATTCGCCATCATTCTTGGTGCTGCTGTTTTAATGTCCATTAGGATATTTCAACCAACCACTTGAAAACGTGCCCCCAGCCCAACGTGTGTGGCAAAGTTAATGCTAAGAAAGAGTGTGTGGCTGTTACCATTCCATAATTTCTCCTGAAGTCTTGATTAATTCATAACAGTGTAATGTAGCAGCTGCCACACATTGACAAAGTTAAAGTCTTTCTAAAAGTTGATAACAGCCATGTATTAATTTTGTCGCTGTATACTTTAAGATTTCTAGGACATGCAGTATTTGATATCATTTGCTTATAAGATCACATTCTATTCTAGCACAAGAATACTGATCAAAATTAGGATTTTCTAAATGGAAACTGCTATAATTTCTTAATTTTGTTACATGCACATCTATATATCTACATCTGTGCTCTTTAGACCTATGTGAAGTCCTTCGTAGAATGTATGTCCCATTAAACCAGCTATTAAGGATTTATCCTATTCCATTCTTATAAGGTGTGTGGGAAGCATGATTGTTTGAATGTCATTTTTGGCATTGTAATAAACCTAATCTAGCCCTCACACTTCTTATAGAGCAATATGTATGGGATTCTAGTATATTCTTGAGGCATCATTTAAAGCCAGTTGTTGAAACTCTGTAAGTAGGCTCTCTTGGGATAGTTTACATCTGTCGTCAACAAAGAGACTCTCCCAATGCTCAACCAAACATGTGACCAACTCTGCTACTTCCATCTCTAAGTGTGTACAAGCCTTTCCTAATGGTGTAAATAGCAAGATATGCCCAAATTTAGTAACATGTTTGATGGCTATATAATGTTCAAATAATCGCTGTGAAACAAACATGGAGTGAAATGATTTCAATATGAAGACAATGACACAAAAAGACTGATAATCTGACAACAAAACAAAATTATATATATTAGAATATTATCACCCATAGAAGTATGTGATGGCTTTCATCAGTCTGTGGCAAAAATCTTTAGAAACATCTAAAAACGATAAAAATATATGTTTTAAGGCACAAATATCTCCAGTTTCCATGACCCAAAATCTACATAGAGCCTGCATGTGAATTAAACTCTTTTCAAGGTTTCTCATGCTATTTTCGCTTCAGAGGCCTACATCTATACCAGAAAAAAGAAGATATTGATATGCACTAGAGATGAAGAATATACAATGAACAATATAAAAGAAAGTACAGAAAAAATAATGAAAATAAATGAGTAACATATGCATGAGAGCTAGAGACCAAAGAGTACATTCTTGATATGAAATCTAGATTTTAGTTTTCTTGTTTCCAACATTTAAGAATTTATCTATATGCACTAACGAAAGATAATTGAGTTCAAAAAATGAATTCACTTAATTAAAACTGAATGTTAAAAAACTCAAATTAAGAAACACAAAAGTTTTAAATTTATTCAAATTCAATTACCTGAACTGGTTTATCTTTAGTTTGTTTTTTCCTTTCATAAATTAAATTTAAGCCATTAATTTTCTGTAATTTATCCTCATCTTCCGAAAAGATTTTCGTATAATGATCTGGAAAGGTAATTTTATATTTGTCACTGAAGCTAATAAAACTTTTTCACAATATTTAAGTATCAAAATTTCAGCTTTTGATATAATACAATATTGGTTTTTCGTGTTCTGTTAATTTAGTGAACACTTCTGCACAACAATTACAGTAATTGATAAGTTCACATAGTAGATTTTGCTTTTATCTGTATTGAACAACTTATATTTTCAAAAAATTTAAAATCCATAAAATTTTAGGAACTGAGAATTTCAGTAATCAAGTATTATTAAATTTTTTAAATTTAAAATTTTGGTTGATTTCATTATCTATTTCCTCTGTTCCTTTAAATACTTCAAAAGGAAATGTAAACACTTCTATAACTGTTTATAATGTTTTAATCGTTTTCATATTTAAAAATATTCAGTTTAAACTCTATTTGTGGATCATCAGTTAAATTCATTTTTCCACTCATATATATGCAATTGTATCTTTACTTATATTATCATTAAAATTAACACAATTTCATTGTTTTTTAGTAGTGAAGGTTCATTGTTCTAGACATATTTAATACATCGATAGGATAAATTTGAATAAAATAAATCGATTTACAAATATGTCACTATTTAACTGTGTTATTATTTTAAAATATCTAAAAGCAATTTAAGCTTCCAAACAATTATTCACTGGACCAAGGTTCCAAGATCCTTCAGGAAAAATTTCATTTCTTTCATTCTATACATAGATATTTTCTAATTTAACATTATCGATTGAAGACAAATGATTTAAATGATTAGTTTTTCGATTATTTTGTAAATACTGAAAACAAAGTAAGGCATATCGAATTCAGCAGAATTATAATAAAATATTATCAAGTGTTAAATTTCTTTTTCTGTTTAATGTAGTAATTTCAATTTATAGTTCAAAAGAAGATATTCACATTTTTTGTATAATTGAAAAATTCTTGTATTAGTTTTCGTGAATAATCATGGTCATATTTAACAACAGGAACAGGAACACGTATTTCACATTATTTTCAAGGAATACTACCGCCATTATTAATAGCCCATTGGAGAATAGAACCTTTTTTACCTTTTCTTGAACATCAAGTTCAAATTTCTGATAAAATCGATCCCAATTATTTCTATAGAATCCTTAAGAAATTCACCAAATAATTCTAAAGGATAAACTACTTTATACTGTTTCTTTTCATTGTTAAAATATGATTATCGATAATTAATTCGGTACAGAAGAAGTTAAGGGAATAAGAGAAATAAATGGATGTTCTAATGTTTGATATTTTGTTCTAATGACGCCAAACAATTTTATCTCACAATTGACAGTTACTTTAATGATCAATTTACCATCATGTGCTGGAAAAATCTGTTCTGTCAGTGTCAATAACATTCAAAGTGATACAACATTAAGAATAATTTTATTAATCCAACCATCACCAATACTAACATTAATTTCGGTTTTTTTATTAGGAATAATAGAGCTATTGTACGTTTGCTCAAAACCAATGAAATGACTAAAATTGATTACTTACAATTTTGCCACAAATTAATGAGAAAGAGATTTATTAATTCATTTAAAAACTATCTGTTATACGAGGATAATTGAGCTGAATCAAATTATCGTAGCCATCAGTGGTAGTAATAACTAAATTCTGAATAATATTAAAATTTAAACTATTTTTAGTATTATTAGATTCATAAATTATTGGTCATCCAATCTCAACGTTTGATTAACATGAAGAAATAATATTATTTTCTCCTTAAAAATCATCATTATGGTCAAAAGGCATTTCCTGTGCTAAATAACATATAACTAATTATTCAAATGGAATAATTTTAGGAATATTCTTAGCAATTGTGTTTTCATTAACTTCAATAATTTCATTATAAAATCCAGAAAGTTAAAACAATACAGTCTTCCTGATTCATAAACGATTTAACATAATTTTGACAACTACTCTACTTGGAATTATATTTTGTTTAAGATGTGAATTAGGTTTTCTCAATTGAAAAAATATTTCAAAGTATTTCAAACTACATTGACCAACAGTATGTTCTCTAGTTTCTTAGTTTATGTGTAATTTATTATTTTTGACTACATACTTGCATGTTGAAAAATTTATATAGAAACCAACTAGTGAAACATTTTTGTGTGTTTCTCTTATTCAAATAGTTAATCATTTTGTCAGTTGCAGAGAAAATATAGGTTGATATAGTCCACTCTACTCATTGTGGAAACAAAACATTAATGATTTGTTGTACTCTAACAGCTTGATGGTTAAACTGGAACAAAATGAATCACTTGTAAATTATTCTCAATGTATCGATCAAACAAAACTTTAATACAAGCAGGTACTTCATCAATAATAAAAATGCTTGCAAAATATAAAATTAGTAATTGTTAATTAAATCTTCTGTGTTAAAATTACATATGGGATTAATAATTTTTTATTTCTTTGAATTTTTTTTTTCTTCTTCAACCTAATCCTCTACTTTACATAAATATCGGGAAAATATAAAACAATATGAAAAAAGGAAATGAAGCACAGGAAAAAGTCACTACTTATATTGAAAATAATGAGGAACAGTTTCTGTTAGATGAATGAGAAGACAATATATGTGTAGCTTGTGATAATTTCACTCCTGAAAATCAAGATATACATACCACTATTTTTATTGGTACCACAACATCTGCGGCAACCCAAAATGTAGTTATAAAGAAGGAAAAAGGCTGATAAAGAATTAGAAGAACTTATTATAACATTGTAAAATAAAGGAGAAGTTACAAAATAGTAAAAAGCAATTTCCAGAAATTATGAGAAAATTTATTACTTATTTATATAATTTTAACACAAAAGAGTTATTTTAATCAATTAATAAATTAATATTTTGGTTGTGTGTTTATGATTGATTAATTACCTCTTCATCAAAATATTTTGAAATGTGGAATAGTATATTTAAACACATCTGGTACTAACTTGATTTGTTACTATAAGAATAGAGATTTAGATGATCTTTCACCCATTTGGAGTAAATATACCCCATGAAGTGATTTATTATTTAAGAAAGAAGTGATTTATATTATAACATTGTAAGGATACAAAGTTTTAATGAACTTTTTGAGGTCATTTGCATTTTTTGTTTGAAAAGAATAATCCATAAAGTATAAATTCAGTTACACTATGAATTTAATAAATGAACCGATTTAGAAGCAAGAGAAATAAACAACTTAATGGAGAATTAAAAATGAATTAGCATCACTTGAAGCAATTAGTGTCAAACCAATAGTCATAAAACAATAAATATGATTAAACCATTTCATAAGGAATTACATATCATTTCTAAAGCAAGAAAAGGGTGCGATGAGATTAAGTTTAGACGTGTAGTAGATATAAAAGCTTTTGTAAAATGTTATGATGACGTTACTAAACAATACTTACAAGTGGAATATTTTGCATAACCTGAATATACAAGTATCTTCATGCAGTTGAGTTTTTTCAGGTTATTTCCCAAAAAATGATTTAACTCCATAATTAAACTATTTAAGTAGTCTTGAATGTAAGATATATGATAAACAAATTTTGGTCCATTACTGGAAGCTAACAAAATATATATATATAATCGGTAGTTTGGATTTATTCTTAAAAGGTTGTTGCTATCATTCATAATATAAATGAATTATCATTTGATTTTATGATGAATGTTTTTAATAAACTGAATGAAATACCTTTTTGCATCCAATCAATTAAAGCCTGCATATATCAAATTTCCTTGCTCTAAAATTAAATGTTTCTGTTAAAACTGCTCCAGTTGATGTAAAGTCAACTTTATGTCTTGACATAATTTAAATTTAAATATTTTGTATTCTATATAGATGGTGAAGCGCAATCCCACCTACTGTTTGAAGTGAAAAAATTTACTGAAACAAATAAGTCGCATATATTAACAACTCAAAATGGAAAACAAACAATTGAATGTCTTTCTTCAAGTTGTAATACCAAAAAAGGAAACAAATAATTTGTGTGTAATGGTTTATAGCCTAACATATATGAAGAAATTATTCATCAATTACCTAATGAGAAAAATTTTTACACAATGTAATTTCTTTAAGTACAAATGTACCAAGCTGAATTAATTGAAATTGAATCTGGCAAAATAAAAAGAATTTCAAAAATAAATAAACATATATATATTCGTTAACTTTGAAAGACATTTTTGTTTGGGCTATTACAGTTAAAGATGAACAGTTGTAATTTTGGTTATTTCCTTTGAATATATATGTTTGAATAGAGAAAACCAAAGAATTTAAAAATGGATAATGATAAAAATTTCATTATTAACTAAAAATTTTAACATTAGTCAACATTTAACTTTCAGCGAATTAAAATCATCTGTAGTACATTAAAATAAAAAAAAATGATCATAACATTAATTGTAAATTAATTGTTTTATTTAAATATCTTGTGAATGAATATAATACCACAAACCGTTCAATAAAACAGAATAAACGAAAAGATGTAACTAAACTAAAACAAATTGATTTATAACTTTTTCGTGAAGTATATTTGTTAGATATTAATACCAAATATCCAATCTGTCATAAACTAAGAACAAGTATATTAAAAGGTGTTCATGAATAACGTAATACAGCAAATTGGCTGGCGCCATCCGTGTAGGTAGTGAACTGGCCAGGCGCTCAGTTTGCGGTGTGGCACTATGTTTAAAAATTTTTCCAACTGTTTTATTCTTGAGCCACCGATCACCAGATGTACAACTAGCGGTTCTTGGCTGACGCCCTCGGTTACAGGAGTCAGGAGCACGTACACCAACTCCTTCAATCCATATATGCATTTTCTCGTTATTACTAACCTTACAACAGGAGCTAGTATAAATGTAAAAGTCATGTTACTATATACAAAACTAGGTGTACCTGAAGTCTTCAGGTCGATTCCACAAATCCAGGTATTGTAGGCAATGACATCTCTTTCATTTTTGAAAGTATCGATGTTAATCATTCTTACCCAGTCACAATAAACTCAAAAATTTAAATGGGAAAGAAATAACTGCTAATTTTTATAAGCAGAAATTTTGAAATCTTTTTTTAGATTGTTGAGAAAGTTTTAAATAAGAAAAGTATAAACTATTTTTTAAATGTTTTGTTTTGGATAATCGACTTTAAATTTGGCTTCTATATAGTTTTATAAGATTTTGTATATCAAAATGAAGAGTTGAAATAGCATGAAAGTCATTTAGACAGAACCTAGCACAGAACATCTTATTCAATTGATTCACCAAATGTATACAATATTAAACTATTACCAGTTACTTGACTTCTGTTTAACAAATGAGATGTGTGGGTTTGTGGTATGGTGATTATCTTAAAGGGAAAAATAATTTTCTAAGTATCGAGAGAAACATTTAATTTGCAGATAATGCACTAGAAAAAAAACCACGAGAGAACTATATTACCAATTTTACTGGGTGTTTATACGAAGAACTCGTTAAATTTCAGAAAACATTATTCAGCAACTTAAAGTATCAATATTATTGGAGTATAAATCATTGTATAAAACATTTTCTCAAAATTCAATGAGAGAATTTCTAGATAAAGTTATTTAGGAGATCTTTTCTGAATAGTAAGTATTACCTTGGGATATTATTTCAGAATTTCAAGATAAATTTGATCAGGTAGATATTTCTTTCTTTCAGATATTATATAAGGTTTTTATTACAGAATTTCAATAAAGTAGATTGGGGAGGACGATCAGGCGACAAATTTATATGTAATTTTATTAATGAATTTCCAGAATAAGTTGATTGGTTTATTATTTATCCTTAACAAGAATTATCAAAAGCTTGTATGAGCGAAGGATAATTAGACATAAAAATAAAATCATTTTAAAAAAAATTATCTTATAGAAGTTTATATAAAAAAGGGGTAGTTAGTACTTAAAATTAAATACGTTCAGTATTGTAATAATTATTTTCTTCATGAAAATTGAGCATACTTTGATATTCAAATTAATGATCAAACTTTAATGTCAAACTTTTATGATTTTTGTATGTTGGATGTAACTTATCAGAATATTTAGTGAGAAAATTGATGCACAAATTAGATTGATGTAAATAAATTTGTCCTATAATAGAAATTATGTTATAAAAACTGTTAAATATAAATAGAGTTGAGTTATTGAAAATATAAACATGTTTAATATTGAATAAAGTAATCATTATGGTTGTTTTTTATTAATGTAGATACAGTATATTTTGATATTCAAATTAAGTAACCAACAACTATTTAAAGTTGGGATTATTTGAGAATTTTATGTTTCAGTAAATGGATTCAACACACTTTAATGATTTTCTTTATTATATGCATACAGAACTCATTATGAAGGTTATGTAAAATTTATTTCTGAAAACTGTACTTGTTAATTTAATTGTAGTTTATACGAATGTGTACTATATTAATTATATAACCATTTAATTGACCTTCTGAATAATTATTCAAAGTATTGAAATGGTAATAAATATCTTTCAATATTTACAATAACCTTAATGAATTAGGAACATAATTAATTCTATTTCTCATAATATTTACTTGTTTTTGAACATTTTAAATAACCTACAAATAGCATACCAATCATAATAATAATAATAATTATTATTATTATTATTATTAACATTTAATTTTAAAAAAGCAAATGTTTACTAAATTTTCATCAATAAAATGTATAACATCAATTCGTAATACACTATTTATTAGCTTATTTCTTAAATATATTTACAGCTGTATCAAATCCCTTAGCTGATCTTTCTATACAATTATCTTTAATTTTATTCAATTCTTTGAAATGATTGATGTGAGAATCTTAGTGTTGATTTACCTTAATCTTTATTTATTTTCACAATATTTTCGTTTACAAACGAAATCGTCAAATTTTCCACAAAACACATTTTAGACTTGAAAATAAAGAATAATACCTGGGGCCATTTATAAAAATTGTATATTTATGTATGTGTACCTAATGGCTACACATAAATTCTTCATATTTTTTAAATATTATTAATATTTCTTATTGTTCTTTAAGGTATCTCTCCAATTCAAATATTCCAAACTATCGCATATATTAATTACTTGAAACCATGCACTTCTATTTTCATCACCAATTATTATAAAAATTTTCTTATCTTTATATGTAAGTTTGCAGTTTGTAACATCTAAAATTAAGTATCTTTGTATTTAATAAACTTTTTGGATTTCTATTATTTATTATAAATAAATTTAGCTTCATTAATAGAATGTCATCATGAAATGGTTTTTCCAGTATGAAGACAAGGAAAAACAAATAGATTTACAGATGAGAATACACATTCTACAATAGGTTCAATAGATTATATTAAAACAACAAATAACATATGGACAAATTAAATGATAGGTTACAAAATAACCTAATAATAACTGGAACAAAACATATTTTCTTATAAATATTTTTAAAAACTATATATGTCTTCTTAATATATTCATAGTGTAGCTTTATTGAAGCAAAAATATAGTAAGCTTTCAATGATTATAACATAAAAAATGCCATTATCAAAATTTTGAATGATTTTGTTGAAAATTTATTTTAAGAAATATATATAAATGTAATCAAAATTATCATATCGTGATAAAATTCTAAAAATTGAATATCAACTAAGTATGGTCATTATATAGTTGTTAAAAAGTTTATATTTCACTTTCAAATTTTCAAACTTTTGTATTTAATTTTCTGTAATTTTTACTTTTTGAGTCTTAGCACCTCATTATTATCTTTTTTACTGTCTGTGTGGTAACATATTTATTATATCTTGTCATATAATATGTTCATCATAATCAAAACTTAAAAGTTTTCTGTTTCACTTGCATTCAATTCTTGTTAAAAAGATCTAATTTCAATTCATTATTCTACATTGATTCGTTTCATTGTGGTAAAAATTTTTTATAATGATCGAAAAGAAACTCATTGTTTACTTTATAAGCATACATTTTTGATGTTATACTAACAGGACCTTAGATAATTTTTCCACAATTTTCGTTCCTCATTTTTCCTAACACTTTCTCGTTTACTTGTTGAATTGCAAACATATTATCTTTTGAATTATTACTTGTGTGAAATACGTTTATCACCAATTTCTTATATTTATAGAAGTCTTAACTTCTTAACCATAAATGAAAGAATCGGTAGCTATGTAAGCCAAATCAATACTTTTATATATTTTCGTTTCATTACATTACAGTGTGAAAATTGTACATTTGTTGAAATGTCTAAACTACTAATTAGAATAAAATTTATTTATTGCATTTTACAATATCTTTTTTCATGTGAACTGCAACAAGATTTTCTGAAACTGTAGTAGAATGTTCATAGTTTAGCTTTGAAATGTTTTCATTTACTTTTCTGGATCTATTATCATTTTAATATAGCATTAATTTCTAATATTGTCTATCCTTTTCCCAAATACTAATTACTCATTGAATTCTTATTCAGATTTGTTGGCTACCTGTTTTCTCATATCTGAGTTAAAATAATATTCTTTTTTGGACCAATGTGATTGTTTCAGTTTGGATATACTTTGACTTTGTTTATTATAATTTAACGATGTTATAGTTTCTTTCCTCCTTCTGGTGGTAATCGTATACCTTTGTATAAATATTTTTTTTAATTTTTCTATTCACTTTCTAAAATTTAAAACTATTTTCATCTGGTATTTTAAGTATTTTTATCAGAATTAAACTATTTAAGATTTATACCACTTGAGATTATTAACAGGTAAAAATTGAGACAGCTCAAGATCACACCAGTTATTAGCACTTAAATATGCAATATAAATTAATTGTATTTCTATCTCATAACTTCTCATATTTTTAATAATGGTTTACCATATTTTCTAATGTTAAGAGAAATTCCACTTTGAATTCCTTTTTCATAAAATAATCGTCTAATAAATCTCACTCAAATTCTGTCATTTTTAATATAAAATCCTTAGATAAATCAGGTGCTGTAGAGCGATCAGGTGGATAGAGAGTATATGATTAGATAATTGTATCTTTAATTTTTTCCAAAATAGTTGCTAGTATTATATCGCTAGCTTTATTATGTTATTTTGTATACTCATCTACATTTTTAATATTAATTCTTTTCCAAACTATTTTTTCGTGACTATAATCGTCATGAGACTTATCAGACGCAACTGCTTGAAATTTTACTGTTAAATGACAATTATATCTTGTGTTTTTCACCTCCAGTAAATTCCTTTCACAAATAAAACAATTATCTGAGTTTTTAAAATTTATTTTGCTTTCACTTGCATTATTATTAATATTTTTCATTCATTGACGTCAAAAATTTTTTTGCTGCATCTTTACCACTATAAGTTACAGTTTTCTTATAATCATCGTTACAATATTTAACGTAATGTTGTAAATGAGGTTTCCATATGTGAGACTGGTTTGATGCAGCTCTCCATGCTACTCTATCCTGTGCCTGCTTCATCTTTCAGTACCTACTGCAAAATACATCCTCCTGAATCTTCTTAGTGTATTCATCTCCTGGTCTCCCTCTACGATTTTTACTCTTCACACTATCCTCCAATACTAAATTGGTGATCCCCTGATGCCTCAGAACATGTCCTACCAACAGATCCCATCTTCTAGCCAAGTTGTGCCACAACCTCCTCTTCTCCGCAATTCTATTCAGTACCACGTCACTCCATACAAATACATTGAGAAACGACTTTCTCACACTTAAATCTATACTTGATGTCAACAAATTTCTCTTCTTCTGAAACGCTTTCTTTGCCATTGGCAGTCTACATTTTACATCCTCTCTACTTCGACCATCATCAGTTATTTTCCTCCCCAAATAGCGAAACTCCTTTACTACTTTAAGTGTCTCATTTCCTAATCTAATGCCTTCAGCATCACCTGACTTAAATCGACTACATTCCACTATCCTAGTTCTGCTTTTGTTGATGTTCGTCTTATACGCTCCTTCCAAGACACAGTCCATTGTATCCACCTGCTCTTCCAAGTCCCTGCTGTGTCTGACATAATTACAATATCATCGGTGAACCTCAAAATTTATATTTCTTCTCCACGGATTTTAATACCATCTCCAAATTTTTTGTTTTGTTTCCTTTACTGCTTTCACAATGTACAAATTGAATAACATCGGGGAGTGGCTACAACACTGTCTCACTCCCTTCCCAACCACTGCTTCACTTTCATGCCCCTCAACTCTTATAACTGCCATTTTGTTTCTGTACAAATTTTGTTGTATACGTAGTTCTGCGTAGTCAGCGTGTACACAACTTCCCAATAGAGCGAGACCCACTAAGCACAACAGTGCAGGTGCAGCTCTCGTTCGTCTGCACTACGAGATAGCAGTGTCTTAGGGATGGACAAAATTCTGCTTCCACTGATCGACATATTAATGTGTCTTGCAGCCAATGAGATTGCTGCTAATGTAGAACTTTTCTCCTCATGGATCACACTTGCTCAGTGATGCCTGAACGCTTGAGGTATTATAACTAGTGTACAGACCTCTTATTAGTCAGCCTGCATTAATCGGCATTAGTCTGCATTTATCTGCACCAGTCTGTACAGGTCTGCATTAGTCAGTACCAGTCTATAGTCAAGTTTCAGTCTGCGCCTAACAAGATTATCATATTCCAGTACATAGCCATGAAGATAAATGAATAGACACTTTGTCAAGTATCAGAGATATGTGAGAATAAGATTAATGTACCAACTTCATATTGTAGGAACTTCATATTGTCAATTGTAAATAGCATCCAGAATCAAGTTAAGTTATTTTATGTTGTTATTACTACAGTAAATGTGTGTGAAAATTAATCAAGTTCTGTTTAAAATTGGTCACTGTCAATCTGCTACTCTAAGCGTGCAAGTGGCATTTCTATCATCTGACCTAATGGCAGAAGATAAACACGCCACGATAAGACCACAAAACATTTGGCTGACACTCGCCTACTTCATTAGAGTGACAAATAATCTGATGGTGTGTGTACCAAAGGTCTTACAGTACGCACACCACAAATAGTAAATATCCTTTCGCTCCCTGTATTTTACCCCTTCCACCTTCAGAATCTGAAAGAGAGTATTCCAGTCAACATTCTGAAAAGCTTTCTCTAAGTCTACAAATGCTAGAAACATAGGTTTACCTTTCCTTAATCTCTTTTCTAAGATAAGTCATAGGCTCAGTATTGCCTCATGTGTTCCAACGTATCTGCGGAATCCAAACTAATTTCCCTTAAGGTTGGCTTCTACCAGTTCTTCCATTTGTCTATAAGTATTCATGTTATTTCTTTGCACCCGTGACTTGTTAACCTGATAGTTCGGTAATTTTCACATGTGTCAACATCTGCTTTCTTTGGGATTGGAACTCTTATATTCCTCTTGATGTCTGAGGGTAATTCGTCTGTCTCATACATCTTGTTAACCAGATGGTAGAATTTTCTCAGGAGTTGCTCTCCCAAGGCTGTCAGTAATTCTAATGGAATGTTGTCTACTCCATGGGCCTTGTTTCGACTCAGGTCTTTCAGTGCTCTGTCAACTCTGCATTTCATCTTCATCTACATCCTCTTCCTTTTCCATAATATTGTCCTCAAGTACATCGCCCTTGTATAGATTCTCTATATACTCCTCCCACCTTTCTCCTTTCCCTTCTTTGCTTAGAACTGGATTTCCATCTGTGAGATAAGCCTCTATGTCCTTGCATTTGTCCTCTAGCAATCCCTGGTTAGACATTCTGCACTTCCTATTTAACATAATAACTAAATGAAAATGTTATATATTTTTGATATAATTATAAATTAATTTTCAGAATTTTGTGGAGAGTGTTAACATATTTAAAAAAATTCAGTATCTGCATAAATTACAAAAGTTTCTTCTTATAGTTCTTAAATTTAGTTACTTCACCATCTACAGGTATATCTATTTTTACTTCCTTATGTTCCTTACAATCGTTTTTGTGAGTGTTTAGTTTTTTTTGAATGAAAATCTCTTAAACATCTGAAACAAGGGTTTCCATTGTGTTCACTTCTTTGTGCACTGTTTAATCTAGATGGATTTTTTATCCAACAATAATGAGAATAATTTTTTCTCTGTACTGAAGGAGGATTAGTATGGTATATTAAAGAGGATATGCAATAGATTTGTCATCATAAGCACATACATTACTCGAAATAATTGACTTCTTTTCAAGTTTTGGAATATGTGTTAACTGAACAAGAAAATTAATTTCTTGTTTTTCAAAACTTTCATGTATTTGTAATCCAATATTTTTATAATTATTAATCCCTTCTACGTGATTATTTGCTGGTTATAACGGTGATTTTACACTATAGAGAAAAATTTTGATCTATGTTTTTACATTCCTTACAGCTTTTTTGTCCTTAATGTCTTTTTGGTAAACTAATATAAGAAGGTCCACAAACCGTCTATTAACACTCAATTGTAAACTATTTATATAAAATAAAGACCAACAAGATATTTTCTTTCCATTCCGTCCATTTCCATCAATAGTTTATTTGTTTATTTTTGATTATAACCTTCTAAATCAGCTTTTCTTAATAAAACTTCATTACTTGCTTTAATGTTAAATTCATGTATATCGCTTTATCTTTTTAAATTTACAATAAAGTTAATTGTTAGCTTTAATCACACTTTTTTGTGTTCAAATATTCTTATATTTACTGATTACTTCTTCAATCTGGTGAAATAATTCTTGTGATTCAACTATATTATCAGTATTATTAGATTCATAAGTTCTTATTCTAGGCTTAAATGAAGAATCTTTATTCTTAATTTCTTTAAGTGATTTAAAAAATCGTCATCATCTAGCAGTTTTTTTACCTGAAACCTTTTCAGATATTTTGTGGTTAATTTATGGAAATTTGTCATTAGACAGTTTTGAAAATAATAGTCATAACCTATATTATTAATGTTAACCTCAGATGTATTCATGGGATTGATTAATCGTTGTTTATTAAGATTAGAATATTTTTTTGCTTCCTTCTTTCACAAAATTTATGAAGATCTAACAATTTTTTATTCAATTCGTTACTATTATTTTTTATACTGACCTTACATCTTTCAATAAGAGTGATTAATTGTTGTTTATTAAGGTCAGAATAATTTTTTACTTTTTGTTTTACAAATTTCGTGAAGTTCTTTTACAGATATTTTTTTCTATTTGTTGTCATTATTTTTAATATTACAACAGAATTTAGAATGAAATAAATAAAATTTTCTTTTACTTTCAATCTCTATTACATTGTATTTTCACTTTAAACATTTTTCTTGTTCATACTGTCTGTCACAACGATATGCACTGTTGGTAAATGTTCTTTGCTCACATAGCAGTCTTTAACTTTCAAATCTCTTTCATTTCTCACTCTCATACAGGAACTGCACAACATTCACAACAGTAAATTTTTTAATTTTTTGCTTTTCAAGTGGAATGAGTTCTTTTATATTTTTATACCTTAGTTCTTTCTTCTTACTTTCAGTCCTATTAAAACAATCAAAAAATGATGGTGATCTGGTTACATTTGATTAGCCATTTTCTTTACAATAATTTTCTAAAGCTGTATAACTCAATCCATCATTTTCTTAACAATAGTTTTCTGAGTTTTGAAATAGCTCAGCTTTTGTAGTATGTTATATTTGGTTTCATTTATAGAGGAAAAATCTAGCTGTTAAAAAATAATAACTTTTATGGTCGAAATGTACTTTTGAGTTTTTGAATGAAAATTTCAATCGTTGGTATAGATAGACAATCTTTGACAGAACTTACTTATAAAGAAAACAATTTATTAATTTCTCTTAAATAAATTGAGTATTTCCATTACTGTTACAGATAAGGACGATCTTGTGGTTGTTATTTATAAAGAAAAAATTTTTAGAGTCCTTATTTTTTATTTAAATGAAAATTTGGTTCATGGATATAAATAAATTTTTTAGTCTATACATAGAACAAAATTATAAAAAATTAGCTCTTTGGTGCAGAACTCTTGTAGATATACTACTTAAATGCAAAAATACATAGAAATTCATTTAAGTAGAGGTAGTTGTTAGCACCTGTTGGTGAGCACATGTGTTGATCCTTGTACTGTTTTCAGCACATAAAAACGTCCGTTTTACCTCCAATGTTCGTTACATTGTATTTTCACTTCAAACATTTTTCGTTCATACTGTCTGTCAGAACGATTTGCACTGTTGGTAAGTGTACTTTGCTCACCATTTACATAGCAGTTTTCAACAATCAAATCTCTTTAATCTGTCACTCTCATACGGAAACCATACAACACTCACAACAGTAACTTATATGATACCATTAGCTATAATGCTGTTGCACTCATACACGGAATGAACTTCCTCTTTGTAATATACCGCTATGTTACAAAATACTCCCTCATGTTTCTTGCACTGAAGATTCTAGCTTCCGTTGTTCCCTCCAATCACGGACACAAAACCTTTAAACAGCTACAGTTCATAAATGGAATCACTTTAAAATTTCTCTAGGCATTAGTTAGTTCGTGATTTTTAGGATAATTACTTTGTTGAAGCACTCACACCATTATTTTCTCTCATTTCTTCTTTAAAGGCACATGAAATTATTTACTTGCAACTTCCACCATTAGATTCATATTTGTCAAGACATCGATCTACTTTTCAGCAATTCCATTTTATCTCGTATTTTGACATCTTCCATCACATACACAAACTCACGTGGCTGTCTTCTCTCAATATATCCTTGATATGTTTCCCAGCACTCAGTTACGCCAGTGTATGCTGAGCAGACGTCCCTACTTCGGCAGGATTTCTCTTATTCAGAACACCTTACGGGCCATCGTCAGTCCAAATTTTATATATTTATATAAATGTAGGGTACACACAAATGTTCCGGTTTTTCCTCTTTGAAATCAGATCATCTGACGCCAGTGCCATTTCATACTTCTTTCTTGTCTGGTGCATAGTCCTAATGCAGTCCGGTATCTTCATAACTTCCCTCAATAAACCATCACCACATTGATGATAATGCTTCCCCTCCAAACCTACGTGCCTCTTACACTACTTGTTTCATCACCTCCAACATTCCAGCAACAAAAAAAGAAAATCCTTATAATAATATGCCACTCCCGTGGTCCCAGTATGTTACCACTGTAAGAATCTCATAGTATGTTCTACTCTCTTATTCTTGAACTTTATGGCATGTGTTCCAATGTTACCAATGCAGCTCTACAACAACTCTCTCATTTTGAAACAAGCTGTAGATGTTATTATTATCATAGTAAATTATCATGGTCTTTACTTATCACACATTAGCAATACCAGTTATTATACATAACTGAAAGTAATTACAAAAATTATAGCTCAAGTCATGTATATCTACTGCTGACTTGTCTGAGTAAACATCTGTTCTTAAATTTATTACTTTCTTCTTCCTTGAATCATTCCTCAATTTAAATTCAATTTATCAATTTTAAATCTGTCCCTTTTGCCATGCCATTTTTCCACAATTATCATAACTTTCGGTTAAGACAAAACTAATACATACTCTCTGATGTCACACTTATCCGATTCCTTTTCTGGTCTGAAAACTGACAAATTTCGTCCGCCGATGGTCAAGCATGGAGGCAGCTCACTACCTTATTGACTCTCTCTACGATTTTACAGTTGGTGTCAAATTGCTTATTCTTGTATTCAAACATTTCATGTCCTCCGACACGATCCCATTTAAATGTATCACTGTGCTTTCTGGGGTGAGTGCCTCCCTGCCATTAGTGTCTTTTACCAGACCTCAGGTTTCTCGTATTCTCTGCGTGACTTAACCAACTAAAATTTGTATGCAACGATTTCTCTGACACTGCTTCATATAACAAAACATGCGACATTGTGACCCCACACATCCCCAGTCCGGATACTGTAACGAATTAATTTTTGTCGTTTAATCAAGTACTATTCAGTGATACATGTATATCCTTGAAGTCGCTATATTAGAGTCGATGGACTATTTTCGTTCTCCTTTCATATGAAACAAAGGAAGTTCATTAGAGTCCTCTTTATTTCCCACTCATTGCTCTGTCTGCATACATGTAATATCGCCATATTTATGTCTTTAAGTAAATTATGAATAATGATCTTGATATTGATTTAAAATGACGTACTGGTTGTTAGATATGTAGCTTAAGTATTACTAATTCTCTGTACAATCACCTGGCTTACTACTGTCCTACAGCGATCTCTGCCCCTCGTCACACCGCAGTGGGAAAAATTATGTTAACAATGCCCAGTATTAGCTATAGTGGGAGTCTGTTCTAACTGTACCTTATCTGAAAACTAAACAAAATCATTTTCAATGCCGCTGCAGCCCTTGTGATTGCCCCACCCCAGAAGAATTAGTATTCTGAGGCACAATGCAGTCTTGCATTTCGTCTCTATTTTGACTACATTTTTCTGGAAATTATCACAGTGTCTCACTCTTATCAATTACTGGTTAGGCAGTATTGATGCATACCATCACAGGGCTGCTCCTGTCCCCACATAAAAGTTTGCTTCACGAGAAAACTGCTGCTTGAGGAGTCATATCAGTCTCCTGATACAATGAAACATTACATCAATTAGACGCCTCTTCAGTTATATCAGCATTATTTGTGATTGCTTATCAGATTTCCCATCTTATTTGCTCGACTGCACCTGCCCTCACTACCGCCCACTTCTTTTCTTACTGTTACTCATCCTTTACATGACTCGTTACGTGTGCCGAATGCAGTGCACGTCATCTACCGCATCTTCCATCACAAAATTTAGTTCCACAGTTTTGCAATTAGACTTTTCCTGTGTCCGTTTAACATCATTAGACAAAGCTTTTTGGGACTCTGAAGACGTTGCATTCATGTTCTCTAGTGACTGCACCTGTCTATGACTTGCATTGTCCCTGAAGACTGTATATAGCTGCATTACCATTTTGTTTCCTAACATATTTTCCGGTTGATGTGTTCCCTCGCTACTTATCTCTCTTCTCTTGTTATGAACCGTGTCAGTCATAGCCAAATTTCTTTGTAAACTCCCTACTGTACAATTAACTACCGCGTTCGCCTCCTCCGGACGTCTCTCATTAGTACTGACTTCAAGAAGTTAACTAAATTCACTTATCAATTCCACTATTTTGTCTAACTAAACAACACATTTATACTCATCTCCTCCAAAATAGGGGAACAGTAAGATCAACAGAATGCAGCACTGGACGCCGAGATAACATGGGGTACGCTCATGCACTCTATGCTTGCCATACCATATTAAACAAAACTCTCTTCGGTTTAGATAAACAATGTCTCAAAGCAGTGAAGTAGGGGCATTTACAGCAAAATAACTAGCAATGGACAGTTAATGGCAGAGCAGGTCCCACAATGGGCGCCAATTAATGTAATGGCAAACACTTCCTACAGCCATTACTATATATATAAAATTGCCCTTGAGTGCGTCATTTGCATATTAAATAAAAAAGAATCATATCACCTTAAACTGCAATTGAGCTGAGCACTTGCGTATTATATACAAATCCTGTGGATTGCCAGAATGAATAATTCATGGAGATTACTCGCAAAGATTTATTTGTAGAAGCAAAATGACTTTGCACCCCCGTTGTTCAAATAAATTTACCAGTTCACTTATCTGTAAGAAAAGAAAATAAGAATTTGTCCATTATCAGTTACAAAGTTCTCAGGGTCGTTAACACGTGTGTTTGCAGCGTGATTGCTTTGAGACAAATGGAACTTGAAGGCTGACGTACACTGGTGTCCAAAATTAAAGGAACAAACAGAAATTGTTCAAAGTTGAGTCTATTTTCTCACAAAACAGTATGAACAGGTGATAATAAAGTTGAAGCGATGTAAAGGAATGAGAAATTTAACGACTGCAACATGCATATCGGTAGACTAATATGTTCTTCTTTTTTTCCAACGTAACTGATTTAGGAATAAATTCCGACACCTGGTTAATGTGCTCAGTATGGGGTGTGACCATCTCTGGCATCAGTACAGGCTGATATAGATGGGACATGCTATAAATGATGTTATCAATCTCGTGCTGAGGCAGTAAAGCCCATTCATCTTGCAGGGCTGCCTACAAGTCTTGGAGGTTGTTTGGTAGATGCTAATGTGATGCAACACATGTCCCTAGTGCATCCCAGACTTGCTGTATGGGATTCAGATTGGGAGAGCAAGCAGGCCACGTCATGCGTGCAAAGTCTTCCATTTCCTAGAAATTAACAACCACCCTACGAGGTGGATAATTATCGTATAACAATACAAAGTCTGTACCAACAGCACCAATCCCAAGATCTCGTCACGATACCTGACAGCAGTTAACTTGCTGATTCAACCGTATAAGTTCATGAACAGGTGTTCGAGTGGTCAACATAACCCTGCTCACACCATTAGGGACCGTCCTCGATATCGGTCTCTTCCCACGATGTTTGAGTCCCAAAATCGTTTTCCACGTTGATTCCAGATGCGAATCCGTCGAGAACCACTCTCCAGACCAAATCATGACTCATATGTGGAAATAACATTGGCCCACTGTTCGACCGTCCAGGTGGCATGTTGACGGCTCCAGGTCTAAAGTGGTACCGCTGTCCACTCACACCCAAATAGCGGTCATACCTTTCAGATGTCACACGTCCTCACCACTGATATGGTCTTTGGAATACAGATCTGTTCTCTATGAACTGCTGCCACATCTGAAAGACAATAGAACGATTCACGTTAAGCCATCTTGTTACATCAGTTTGGACCGTCCTGATTCCATTCTTCCTACGTTCCTCCACCACAGAGTCTTCACTGTGGCTAACAGCGCCGTCTAAGGCTGTGTACACAGCTATTGTGAATCTGGACTACCCGGAAAACACTACCCTGTTTGATAGTTGTCGTGGCTGTTCATAGAGCGTGTAATCTTACCCTCCCACACATCACTATCAAAATTCTCTGTCTCTGGACAAGACTTGAAAGCTTTGTGAAGTGTAAGATATACAAAAGAAAAACTTTTTTCCATTTCTTCATTTTCTCTTGTTGTACGCTCCAGTTCTTGCGTCTAGGGTACATTCCAGCAGCTGAAATTTTGACTTAACGTTGTGGGTTTCTGATGATTAAAAAACTGATGAAGAACTATCTGTTGCTATGATTTTCTTTTACTTTATTCCATTCTTCTACATCGCACTGACTTCACTATCTCCATTTTCATAGAACCATCAATTACATTGTTGTAGACAAAATTAAAACACACGTGCACTTCCATCAGAGGCATGCCCACTGCTCATTCATTCTGCGGTACTCACAATATTCCAAAGACCTTACAAAGCAAAAGAGTTTGCATACTTTCTTGACAAAAGATGTATCATCACCAAATAAAAACGTTATTTTATAAATAACTCCAGAAACTAATTTAATAATTAGTGTTACATGCTGCAATTAATAATATGAATTTTAGGTATGCCAGATGTTTCGTAATTTCAAATATTTCTACAAGAAGAATAATTTAAACCGCACATACAGAGTGTAATTCGTTTATATAGATAAATCGTTTATATAGTTAAAGTACAGAAGTGGGCCTATAACACTACCTTTGGGTACGCCAGAAGTCACTTCTGTTTTCCTCGATGACTTTTCGTCAGTTACTACGAACTGTGACCTCTCTGACAGGAAATCACATATCCAGTCACATAACTGAGACTACATTCCATAATCACGCAATTTCACTACAAGCCGCTTGTCTGGTACAGTGTCAAAAGCCTTCCAGAAATCCAAAAATTAGGACTAGATCTGAAATCCCTTGTCAATAGCACTTAACACTTCATGTGATAAAGATTTAGTTGTGTTTCACAGGAACGATGTTTTCTAAGCCCGCTTTGACTGTGTGTCAAGAGACAGTTTCCTTCGAGGTAATTCATAACGTTTGAACACAATATACGTTCCAAAATCCTGCCGAATATCGACGTTAACGATATAGACCTGATGACTTCTTGTCGGGTGATCAGCCGAGTGGTGGCATCATCTTGTCGCAACGTTTCAATGAGTTTAGTACCCATCATCTTCTGGCGAAGATGATGGGCACGAAACTCATTGAAACTTTTCGACAAGACGACGCCGCCATTTGCTGATAACCCGCGAAGAATTCATCAGTGGAATACGCCGAGAAAGACTGCAATCGCAGATATGGGCCTGTAATTTAGTGGGTTACTCCTACTACTTTTCTTGAATATTGGTGTGACCTGTGCAACTTTCCAATCTTTGGGTACGAATAGTTCGTCGAACGAAAATCTGTATATGATTTTTAAGTATGGAGCTAATGCATCTGCTCTGCCGGCCGCGGTGGTCTCGCGGTTCTAGGCGCGCAGTCCGGAACCGTGCGATTGCTACGGTCGCAGGTTCGAATCCTGCCTCGGGCATGGATGTGTGTGTAATGTCCTTAGGTTAGTTAGGTTTAAGTAGTTCTAAGTTCTAGGGGACTAATGACCACAGCAGTTGAGTCCCATAGTACTCAGAGCCATTTGAACCATTTAATGTATCTGCATACTCTGAAAGAAACTTAATTGGTATACAGTCTGGACAAGAAGACTTGCTTTTATTAAGTGATTTAAGTTGCTTCACTACTCCGAGAATATTTACTTCTGCCATACTCATGCTGGACGCTGTTCTCGATTCTAATCCTGGAATATTTACTTCCTCTTCTTTTGTGAAGACATTTCGGAAGGCTGTGTTTTGTTACTCTGCTTTGGCAGCACTGTCTTCCATAGTATCTCCATTGCTATTGCGCAGAGAATGCATTGATTGTTTCTTGCCGCTAACATACTTCACATACGACCAGAATCTCTTAGGATTTTCTGCCAGGTTTCCAGGCAAAGTTTCTTTGTGGAAACTGTTATAAGCATCTCGCATTGAAGTCCGCTCTAAATTTCGAGCATCTGTAAAATATCGTCAATCTTGGGGATTTAGCGTCTGTTTAAGTTCGGCATGTTTGTTTCGATGTTTCTGCAACTGTGTTCTAACCCGTTTTGTGTAGCAAGGACGATCAGCACCGACGTTTCTTAATTGATTTTGTATAAATCTCTCAATTGCTGCCGATACTATTTCTTTGAATTCTAGCCACATCTGGTCTACGCTTGTATTATTAATTGGGAATGAGTGGAGATTGTCTGTCGGGAATAGGTGAAGTCAATTTCTATCTGCTTTTTGAATAGGTATATTTTTCGCTTATTTTTGGAGGACTTGGGGATTACGATATTCGATCTCGCTACGATAACCCTCTGTTTACTAATCCTAGTATCGGTTTTGATGCTCGTTATTAATTCAAGATTATTTGTTGCTAAGAGGTCAAGTGCGTTTTCACAACCGTTTACTATTAGCCTGGACTCATGAACTGCTCGAAATAATTATCAGAGAGTGCATTTAGCACAATTTCGGAGGACGATATTTTATGCTTACCTCCGGAGTATGAAGTGGGATGATCATATAAAATTAATTGTTCGTAAGGTGGGTATGAGGCTGAGATTCATTTGGAGAGTCCTTAGAAAATGTAGTCCATCAACAAAGGAAACAAAGGAGGTGACTTACGTAACACTCGTTCGACCTGTACTTGAGTATTGCTCATGAGTGTGGGATCCGTACTAGATCGGGTTGACGGAGGAGATAGAGAAGATCCAAATAAGAGCGGGCGGCGCGTTTCGTCACAGGGTAACCGTGATAGCGTTACGGAGATGTTTAGCAAACTCAAGTGGCAGACTCTGCAAGAGAGGCGCTCTGCATCGCGGTGTAGCTTGCTATCCAGGTTTCGAGAGGGTGCGTTTCTGGATGAGGTATCGAATATATTGCTTCCCCCTACTCATACCTCCCGAGGAGATCACGAATGTAAGATTAGAGAGATTGGAGCGCGCACGGAGGCTTTAAGACAGTCGTTCTTCCCATGAACCATACGCGACTGGAACAGAAAAGGGAGGTAATGACAGTGGCACGTAAAGTGCCCTCCGCCACACACTGTTGGATGGCTTGCGGAGTATAAATGTGGATGTAAATGTAGATGTAGATGCATTTTCGCCAAAATATCGAGGGTAAATTAAAGTCACCCCCAACTATTATTGTATGAGTTGTGTACGTATTTGAAATCAAACTCTAGTTTTATTTGAACCTTTCAGCAACTGTATCATCTGAATTGGGAGGTCTGTAAAATGATCCTATTATTTTTTAGTTCTAGTTGCCGTCAATGATCTCTGCCCATACTATCTCAGAGGAAGTATATACTTCAATTTCGCAACAAGTTAAACTATTTCTGACAGCAACAAAAACGCCACCGCTAACCGTGTGTAGCCTATCCTTTCCGAACACCGTTAGGTTCTTCGCAAAAATTTCGGCTTTGCTACCATCCGGCTTTAGCCAGCTTTCAGTGCCTATAACGATTTGAGCATTGGTGCTTTCTGTTAGCGATTGTAGCTCTGGTACTTTCCCGACACATCTACGACAATTTACAAATGTTATATGGTTTCTGTATCTACATTCTTCCTGTTTTCAGCCAGCACTCTTTGTGACGGAAGCCCTTCTTTTGTTTTCCTGAGACCCTCTAACATAAAAAACCGCCCAGTCCACGCCACACAGCCTCTGCTGCCCGTGTAGCCGCCTCTTGCGTATAGTGGACACATGACCTATTCATCGGAACCCGAAACTCAACCACCCTTTGGCACAAGTCGAGGAATCTGCATCCTACACTGTTCGCAGAACCGTCTGAGCATCTGATTCAGACCCTCCACTCAGCTCTGTGCCAGACGTCAGCAATCGGACCTGTCAACTGTGCTGCAGATGGTCAGCACTGCTTTCATCTTGCAAGGAAGACTGGAAGCCTTTACCACTTCTGTTAGCCGCTCGAAACCAGAGAAAATCTCTTCTGATCCAAAGTGACAAACATCATTGGTACCGACGTGCGCAACCACCGCAGTTGGCTGTCCACTGTGCTCTTCATTGCATCCGGGAGGACCCTTTCCACAACTGGGATGACTCCACCCAGTATGCACACGGAGTGCGCAATGGTTTCCTTCCCTTCTTGTCAGCCAAGTCCCTAAGGGGCCCCATAATTATAGAGATTTTCACAACAAATCGATACTTTAGAGGACGTCAGGTAATCTGCCAATGGGAGATTTGTCCCACCCCCTCCCGCCTCTCCGCCAAGTGGTTCAAAACGTTGGCCCCGAGATACGCCGTTGTAGGCGCTGTGTAATTGGAGGAGTGCAGATGTCTCCATGTCTAGTGTAAAGGTATAGTACGAAAACTAGGTGAAAAATAAGCTACATTATCTAGGATCACGCTCGAAAAATATTACTTAAAGTCAACATAGACAGGAAAATGCTAGAATACGTGATAATTTTTGTGCTGGGGATTTAGGTGTTTGAGGTAGTATAGCTAAGACAGAGTGCGATGCTGGCATTCATTCATCGTGACACCTATGCGTTGGGAAATCAGTAGATAGAACATCTTCAGTCAAGAAATCGGATGATTCATTTCTCTCTATGGGTTTATAAATTTAATTTGTTTTTGCGATCTTTTCTTTGTGTGATAGTGCTGAGTGCACTTCACACTGAACATAACGGAGCCTTACACTATAAAATACCAAACACTAATAACTGCTAGATCTGATAGAAGGTTAATCATAGTAGTTTAATGGGATCAGGTTATACATTAAGTTGGTTTTCTTTGTCACTGAGAGGAGTAACGGTTCACTCCCCTGTTGGAGAAAGGTGCCTAACTGTGAGAAATCACGGAAAATTATGTAACAGTGTTTGCGGCAACTGTTATTGGATGAAATACAGAAAGATTTGAGATAATTTTCCGGTATAATTTTATGAATTTGGGATGGTTTCCTTTGTACTTGCTTTGCAACCATGTGTTTCACGCCACAATAATCAGTTCTTAGTGATCAACGTTGGTAATTTCCTAGGGAACCAAACTACTGAGGTCACCAGATCCTAGACTTACATACTGCTTAATCTGATTTGAGCTAACTTACGCTAAGGACAATACACACACCCACGCCTGAGGGAGGACTCGAACCTCTGATGTGGGGAGCCGGGTAAACCATGGCAAAACGCACCAAACCGAGCGTCTAGTCAGTAATCATTAGTGTATGTGTGTTCTTCATTATTGTTCAGTCTTCATTAAAGAAAATAGCAGCCCAGTGAGTATATTTAAATTAGTTAATGATGACTCCTTTGCGACAGGTGATGGTACCTCATGGACTGATATGTGTGGCTGCTCATGCTTTGTACACTGTACAGAGGTTCAGGCTGTTTGTTCAGCAAAGTTATAATTTAGCTATGATATCATTATTGTGTGCTGAACAATCCTCGAATTTTGAGTGCTTGAATTTTAGGTTGATTTCAAAATCGTGCTGATAGCTCATCTAAGATAGAGTTTTGTAATGCTTGTCTCAGTTATATTAGGTAGTCTGCCACAGCATATTCTCTAAGCACATCATGCACATTAAACGTAATTTTGACAATTTAAATTAGCTATATTTAGAATAATGATTACGAGAGTGATCGTAGAGCCATTTTATCTGAAGTGATTATTAATATTAAATTTCATCTAATTCCTTGTTAATGCTGCAATATCGCACTGTGTGTGCGAGTGTGAATCCTTTCAGACTAATGGACTTACCTAGACACCATCTCACGCCATTAAGACTGCATGTTAGCTGCAAGTTACACAATGGTTTCGTTATCTTGAAATGCCCTGACATTGAATCCCAACGTGGGATATTGCAGAAATCCTTGTGCTGGCGTATGGTCCCACTAGAACACTATTCAGAGTAGAGGTTGCGAGATGACAGACACAGGCCAAAAACAGACCTGCAGGAAACACGCTGAAAAAGCCCTCTCGGCCGCCAGTATGTAGATCGCCGCTGCAGATCGGTGGGCACGTCTGTTCGTGTTGAAACGTCCCCTTAGTAAAATTATTGTGCTTAAACTGACACACAATATTTTTAGCACAACGCAATCTGACTTTCAATAATCCCTACAAAAGAATGGCCCTGACTAACATTAACCTATACCTTTCAAAAATCACTTACCTCACCAAAAATCTTAGTTACTCGATCTACTGCAATACAGCGAGCGCCACTACTGCCAGCTAAATAAAAGATTCAAACTACGAAAGTCACTAACTACTGATAGGCACAGTTAGCAAATGAAAGATTTTAATAGAGAACAAACAATGTATTTACCTTAATAGTCATAATATATATATATATATATATATATATATATATATATATATATATATATATATATATATACCAGTTCATGACATCAATTCTTACAAATTTCAAAACTCCGCCATCTCTCTCCCCACGTCCACCACTGGTGGCCCACCTCCAACTGCGCAACGCTACACGCTGTTAACAGCCAACTGCCAAAAGCTACAATGGCAGACAACAATGCAAGCGAGCCACAGACTGCACACGGCACAGCCAGTGATTATCATACAGAGCGCTACGTGGTGTTGGCGTTACCAATAAAAAAAAAAACTAAACATCCTACTTACATAGCCCCCATGGTCCCCACAAAAAAAATTTACAAATTGTTTTGGGCAGTGGCCAATACAGATTTGAAAACTTTTTTTAGAATTACAATAACAAAGAAATGAAATGCACACACTTATCGATAAAATGTTGGTCAAAAAGTAAAATTTTCTCACAGTCCATAAAGAGAGTCCTGATCATTCATCAAAGTAAAATTGCAGTGTTTTTCTCAAAGTCTGAGTAGTAAAAGAAAATGCACACGGAAGTAGTGGATTTCCATTCAGTCTTGAAGAAGTAGTGTTGTCCTTCCAACAGAAAGACAGTGCTGACGCTTGACATGCAGACAGGTGATGGGCCACAACAGAGCAAACCCACAGCAGAGGCAGTCAAAGTTGAAGTATATTGGTAGGTTGGTCATCACAGAGTAGACCCACTGTAGTCCTAGTAGAGAGTATGGTATTGGTGGGCCATCAGAGGTGCAGACCCACTGCAGTCCTTGTAGAGATAGCCAGCAGCCATGTATTGCGACTGTGTAGGTGCACAACCACCATCGAAGAGTCTTGCAGAGAATATAGCAAGTCCATTAACCAACACTTGTGCACGCACAAAGTTTTTGGAATTGTCCTTAGAACCAGCAATGCTGTTAACCAGTCCCTTGCTGAATTATCAACACATGTGCAAACACTAACAGTCCCTACTTCTCACATATTGTGCATATACTATGACCTACAGAAATGTGTGCAATGAAATGAAACTTAATTTGAGGAACTAGTGTCTATACAGTTATAAATTTACAACATAAGAATACAATTACAAAGGCACAAAATACATCGTTAAAGAAAATAACAATACAAATAACATTTGTAGTAAAACAGGCTTTATAAAAGAATCGAAATAACAAATACATCAGTGTTACAAAAATTATGACATAAGTACATATATAAAAGATCAGAATAACTTTTGAAACATCAACTTCACACATGACCATTAGAATAAAACAGAATAAATAATGTGTAAACATCTTTATGAAGTAAATAACATGTTATTAATGCCAATTATATTTGAGGATAACAGTATTCCTCATCATTGTGGATGTAGCTTAGTATTACAAGAGAAAAAATTATATGAAACAGTACACAGAGACAGGAAGAAAATAAATACACAAGGGTACACAAACACATAGTGGGATAACACAAAAGGAAAGGACAGGGTTTGTTTTCAGGGTAACATTTGGTACTGCAGTCCAACCCAAAACCTCATTCCATAGATTTTCCCTCTTATTTCAACATTTGCTCCAGCCAAAAAAAAAAAAAATCCTATCCAAGCATGCTTTCTGTATTCTGTTCGCATCCTCTTTCAAAAATAGTTTTTCTTCACTGTACACTATTTTTTATGGCCAAACCATTTTCTTATAGCTTCTCAATGCTTTTCTTCCAATTCATCACAACTCGTTCTCTTTTATAACCTATCCCATCTTAAGCTAACTTAGAGCTACTGAGCTCAGATTCTAAACTAAGGGACGAGGCAATGCAGCAGCACAAAACAATTAATACAAACAGCAATAACAAGAAAATAGAAATTGGTAAAGCAAGCAGCAGTAAATGTAATAACTTATATCTAAACATGACAAACCCACAAGCAGAAAAAGTAGTACACTAAAGACAACAACACAGATAAGGGAAATGTATATTCACATCTTAATGTCTATGAAATTAAAGTGGTGCACTACAAAAACAAATTATTAAAAAAAATTACCAAGTACTGGAAAAGAAAATTATATATGCAGTTACTGTTACTAGTCCCTTCTTATGGTTCTTTCCTTCCCAATTGCTCCTTTTTTTGAAGAATGTGGATCATAAAATTATTATTTAACATATCTGTTGACAGAAAGTATTCACTTTAGCAAATGCATTTAATTTTATTTTATAAAACACAGCTGAAAAACATATATCAAATGAAACAAGCAACTATGACAGACAAAGCATAAAAATATCATTCAATAGTCATGTGACAATTCATAAGTTAGTACAAATTCTCTCAACTCTCGTAGAAAGACGCTTTTGATTATCAGGTGTGCAGATGTAAGAATGTATCTTTCCAAGTAATGAGAGTGTCGTTTTTGCGATGCTTTGTACAAAGGATTGTCAATAGCGAGGATAATGGCCTCTTTATTTTTTTCTCCACCTGTGTCTCTGAAAGGCACACACACTAATGGCTTGTTTCCAGGTGGCTGTCGCCCAGCTGGGTGCCCACGACGCATTACGTGCTGGGGTTCACTTAAGTTTCTTACCGAAATATTTACGACATCAGTTTCCGCTACAGTGGCAGTCTCATATAAAAAATTTCACAGGTCAAGAATTTGCGTTACACATCTGTAGAAACAAAATTCTATTAATATAACAGTGTCCAAAAAGTTTTCGTCGGCATTGTAATACATTCAAGCATTTACATACATTTCATAACTCTTAAAGTACGATTCTTTGTTTCCAACAACGTTTTTCACAAACCAGGGTCCCTAACCACTACTCATTATTCCTTACCTTATCCGTCGACACTTCTTCAATATTTCATCATAACAGATACATAGCATAATCAAATAACTCATATAGCATCAGCTTATTGATCATAAACATACCGCAACAGCATAATATACATAGTCATCGTAATAATAACATCATAACACCTCAGTCAAATTATCAAAATCGTCGTAGCTTCATCCAATAATTTCAAAACCTAAAATAATGCTCTGCTCGAAGCAAAGTGTGATATACCTCAAACGTACTTTAAAAATCATGATCCCATACCAAATACCCCATTCAAAGGTCTCATAGTATCACAATGGTTCCGAAAAAGTATGAACAGTCCACAAAGTACAGACAAAATACAATTTCATAAGTGTGAAGTTATCCACGTGCGTAATTGCGTAAACATGTGTCACTGAAATAGCAAAAAGATGTTGGTTTCTCTGTCAAATGATCAGATAGCTGTGTAATTAATGTGTTAGAGAAATATGGTCCGATGTGTAAAGTTGTATAAGAATATACCATGTTAGCTAGGGCTTCTTGTGCTTGCCACACACATGGTACAAAAAGTAAGCGTGTACCCCCTGAAGATTGATGTAATTATACCCTCAGGTGTTACAGATTACAGCAATGGAATGAAATGTATCACGAAAAACTTTCTTTGTAATTCGACAATCTTGATAAATATATGGTTTAAGTACCAAATTAATCACTCAAATACGTGCCCTGTAGTGCTAAAGGTGCGTTTTGCTGTAAGATAGTTCTGTGGAACTGTCGTAGTTATCGTCCTCTGTAAGTAAAGTTCTGCTGAAGTCAATGTACTTACCTCATCATAACCGAAAGTGAAATGCTTTCAGTATAGATATCGTAGTTGTTACGCTTATTGCTGTGATGAAGTAAGTACAGTACTGTAACGTATTGTTGTGCTACAGAAATGGTTGTCTCATTGTAGCTATACCACAAAGTTACTACTAAAACATGTTTTCCTTTCCATAAGAATTCAGAAAAACTGTGCAGATATAAAACAGATACATTGCAAAAGCACAATGTAAATTCTGTCACACATTAGTAGCGTCGTGATATAATCGTGTAGCTATCAAAGAAACCAAATGCTAAGTCATCTTTAATCTCACAGAAAGTACTTCAAATAAAGAATGCCTTTTCAACTAAACCAAAATGTTGCATTAAAATCTCATTAACACTATATGTTCTAAGTATGTAAGCCTTATAGTCGTTATGTAATCGTGCAACTAACAAGCAAGAATGTACAAATAACAACACTGTGTCGTCTGTTCACTATAACAATGCATTCGTAATTTCTGTTTAAAAATGTTCCCTAGGTTCTAGACTGGATAGGTAACTTCAAAACATTGTTGCATGTTAACAGTTTCTCAGTGTGACAAAGCATACTAGAAATGTGAAGTGAAATGTCTTACGGCAAAGACAAAGTTAAAAAGCAGATTATATTTCAATAAACGGTTTTACGTTTGAAATGTGGTACAATCTTTTACTCTTCATAGTGCTCAGAGTTTCAGCTTGAAGGCAATTATCATGTTGTATACGTCAATAAGGAAAGCTAAAATGTTTCTCAAGGCTACCGTCTTATGTTATTTTTCTCGGAGCCAGCGGGCGCACGTGGCTGCCTGCGGTGCGAGTCATTGTCTGCTATCTCTTTGTTGGCGTGCGTCGTTATTGGGATTAGGAGACCTAACTTCTACAAATTCACCTTGCCGAGAGGGCCCAGCTCTATTTGAATCCCGCCAGTTCTGATGAAATTCAGGTCTGTCGTTACGATTATATCGTCTGTCGTCTTGTCGGTAGTTCCTGTAATTTCTTTCTTGTCGGTTAAGTGGTGGAGAATTTCTCCCTGAATCGTAACTGCGCGCTAGACCGTTGCGTCTCACGTTATTGTGTCTCCCGTGATGATAATAGTTAATGCGATCTTTCTCTGTAACTATTACTACTCTGCCAACGGTTGTCATACGGGTGGTGACTGTTTTGGTCACGATTTGTGTTGTGAGAATAGCCTTGTCGTGTCCAGTTATTATTTCTTTCATCGCGGAATTGCGACGGATGTGACCTGTAATTGTTGTGTTCCTATTTTCGCGTTCTGCGATTGTCAGTGTCAGTTTCTAATTCTGGTAAGAGTCCCTGAAAAGCTTCAGTGTCGTCTTTGCAACGTCCTCCCAAAATAATATGCCGTAAATGTTCCGTTAATTTGATTTAGCATATGCGGATGAGTTCTGTGGGGCTGTATGGTTTTGACAGGTACTGATTCTTGTGCAACAACGTCTTCAAAATATTTCACAAGACTGGAAAATTCAGATTGTTCGAAATGTTTCATCATTATGATGCCCTGTTTTACTCGGTCTTGTGTGGCTTAAGACCAATATGCTGAGAGGAAGGCATGGTAAAATTCTCCTTCACTGTGGCAATCGTGAATGACCGATCGCATTCTTACAGCTGGTTCATTCTCTAAGTAGCCACACATAAACTCTAATCTGTGCTCTAATGACCAGTTGGGGGGGGGGGGGGGGGAAACAATGAGAGAATTGATGAAGCCACGCTTGTGGATGAAAGTCGTTGCCAGAATTCTTAAATGTTTTCAATTTACATGCAGTAATGGACAGCTTATAGTCAAAATCATCGTGTTGGCGGGTAGCATATCGCTTGTTACGTCCTTTCGGCGGTTCCATCTCAAAATTCGGTGCACCTTGCCAATTTCTTTCATAATTTCCGAAATGCCCTGTCTTATTCTTTTGTTGCTTTTCCGTATTTCTAAGTCCCTCTTCCCGTGTTGGAGCGCGAGTGTCCTCTGAAATACGTAATTCTTGTATTACCTGTGTCAGCTGATCTTGCACTTCCCGGATTTCTCTTTGGTGTTGTGTATTAATTTGATTCTGATTTTGTTTGAATTTCCTAATTTGTTCGCACTCTTCTGTATCATTCAGATCATCATCTACCTTTGTAGATAAGTTAGTGAACTGATCTGAAAGTTCGGCTACTTTCTCCGATAGTGAACACATTTCCTCAGTGTGTTTTTCTGAACCAAGTTTCAGAGTGTCCATTTGTGTTGAAATCGAATCACCTGTGTCCTTTACGTTTTCCTGAGTTCTTGCAAGTTGCGTAACCGAATCGGTGGATGCAACTGAGTCCAGTTTAGCTTGCAAGGTGTCGTGATTTTTATGAACAACAGTCTGAAGTTCTATTATGGCTGCTTCGTGATTCTGTAATGCATTTTCATGACGTGAAAAATAGGTTGAAAAAGCTCACAAATTTGTGTTTTTACCTCATTACAGATTTTTTGGCACTTCGATTCAATGTTATGTAACTCAGTAGTTAAATCTTCACGTATTTGTTCAAGTGTGGTGTCTAAGTTTTGAAGCTTTTGCTGTGTTTGTCTCTAATTTTGTTCCATTGTGTCTAACTTTTAAAGATTTTGTCCCATTTGTTTCTGATTTTGTTCAAGCGTTGTGTCTAACTTTTGTAGCCTTTGTCCCATTTGTTGCATTAACTGTAATAACAGTGCACTGGTGTCTGAAACATGTTCCTCAGTGCTTTTCGGCAGTGCATTTGAATCGGCAATATTCGCATTTTGAAAAGCAGAAAAGGTGTCTTGATTTATTTGAGAAAACGGTGAGGACGCAAAGGCTGAATCTACAGTATTTGCAAGATTGTGTCCTGTCGTTTCGGAATCCTGAGGCGAGCTGTTGCCGACCGATCGATCGATAATGCTTCCCTGTTCACTAATTGTTTCACTGCCTACACCATTATTTGCAGCCCGCTCTATTCCCTATGCACTATTACCAAATTACTACTTTGAACATTAGTTAATTCATTACATGGTGGCGCTAACACACTGCTTTCGTCTTCACTGTCAATTCTCAGTTTACTTTTGGAGCCTAGTATTACGTTTTTCCCACGCCATTATTGTCACAATATTTCACACGATAACACAAAAAAGAACAATTTGAAGAGCAGAAATAAGAAAACACATTAACATAGCACTGAAAATAGTATCTCGTTAATTGCAAGCCCAACTGCGAAATACTTGGTGCAACTCTGCATGCATGCCACAACTGTTTTACTGTACAACAATGAAAGACTGCAACTACAGAGGAAATTCTCTCTACAATTACGCGCTAGCAATAAACAAAGGCTACACTAACTACACAAACTACAAGAAAAAAATCAGAAGATTCCAGTGAGGTATCCTCAGCTAAGGGTCGATATATGAAACGTCCCCTTAGAAAAATTATACAAGATTGTGCTTAAACTGACACACAATATTTTTAGCGCAACGCAATCTGACTTTCAATAATGCCTACAAAAGAATGGCCCGGACTAACATTAACCTATACCTTTCACAAATCACTTCCCTCCCCAAAAATCTTCGTTACTCGATCTACTGCAATACAGCGAGCGCCACTACTGCCAGCTAAATAAAAGATTCAAACTACGGAAGTCACTAACTACTGATAGGCACAGTTAGCAAATGAAAGATTTTAATAGAGAACAAACAATATATTTACCTTAATAGTCATAATATATATATATATATATATATATATATATATATATATATATATATATATATATATATATGACATCAATTCTTACAAATTTCAAATTTCGCTATCTCTCTCCCCACGTCCACCACTGCTGGCGGCTCACCTCCAACTGCGCAACGCTACACGCTGTTAACAGCCAACTGCCCAACGCTACAATGGCAGACAACAATGCAAACCAGCCACAGACTGCACACGGCACAGCCAGTGATTTTCATACAGAGCGCTACGTGGCGGCGGCGTTACCAATAAAAAAAACCTAAACATCCTACTTACATTGTCTGTTGCACCGAGTATGTTCCAGTGTCATCAGTCACAGCCCAGCGGGAATCGCAGTAACAGTTAGCTCCGCTGCTAACTCAAAGATAGAAAGCACATAGAAACTATAATTGAGAACATAGTGGACTTTGTACTTCACCAGCATTGAGGCTAACGAGGAAATACCACAACGAATATCTTGAGTTAAGTAAACTTTCCATTCTTGTGAATAAAGAACCCCATTAATTTCTGACTGCAGTTTGTGTTTTAGATAGACGGTACATGGCAACAAACATCATCCTCTTCTTGCTCCCATGGTGCATCTCTACATACACAACGAGGCGCCATAAAATATGGCGACGAGAAAACTTTAGTGAAGAAGAATTTGCTTGCTTCTCTTTTGTTTCAGATTGCAGGGATGATAGTACTCAAGCGTTTGCTAATTTTCTGTTGTGTCTTGCATGTATTCCAGGAGGGGGCATCAGAACTAATCAAATTTCAGAGAATTTGCTTGCTTTTTCTGTTAGAATGTATTTGTGTAAACCATGGCTACCCCGCCATCCCTGCGCCACAGCCGTAGACGGGTAATGTAGTGGATCTTACACCAGCCTTTCGGCTGCTACCTTGCTGACGACGATACAACTACTTCCGGCTACACAAGCAGCGTCGGCCGCACAACAACAGAAGCCATTAGACCGACACACCCAACAAGTACCGCCGACCAGCACACCACCGTTCTGGCAATTTAACGAAACGGGAGAGTAATGGCTCCAACACCTGACACAGTTCCAAGCTCATTGTGCAGTTCATAGAGATGAAGGTACTGTGAAGCTACAATACTTTCTTCCGATTGCGGGGCCCCAGTGATTAGTTTTATAAAAAAAAAAACTAATCACAATTTCGACTTCCGACGAACCCAGTTATGAAGCAGGAACTGCTGCGTTAACTCAGTAGTGTGAATAGTAGTTCAAGTAGCTGCAGCCGGATATCAGTTTTTTCGCTTGCAGCAAAAGCCGGAAGAGACGTACCGTCAGTGGTACACAGAATTAGTGGGCATGACTAGTAAGTGTAAATTTATGTGTATTTGTGCAACATTTACAGTGACCTCGTGATTAGTGATGCTATAACATTCAATGACCCAGATAGTAGAATACGAAAACAGCTCCTAAAGTACTCTGATCCTTCACTTCCTCAAGTCAATCTTGTCAAATCTTGGTGCAATATGATTCGGGTGCCATAGCAGCTTGTAAGTTGG
The DNA here is from genome assembly GCF_023897955.1 of Schistocerca gregaria. Taxonomy (NCBI): domain Eukaryota; kingdom Metazoa; phylum Arthropoda; class Insecta; order Orthoptera; family Acrididae; genus Schistocerca; species Schistocerca gregaria. The sequence continues at coordinate 81,314,903 of NC_064931.1, forward strand.
ACCAGACCTCGCTTGGCAGGTTAAGTAGCCCCTTGCTCGCGACCTCCCCAAACAGCCACAACAATGAGCATGTACACAGCCGCGCGAACAGCCACATACACAGGTACACAAGCCTGTGAACTTAGCGAAATCTTGCCTTAGATGTTTTGCTCGCCATAAAAGACAAGATTGCCCATCACGTAACACAACGTGTTACACGTGTGGGAAAAAAAGGCCATGTCCTAGCAGTTTGTTTCGAACGGCACAAAAACGCCAATTTTGCCCGATTTCAGAGAAAAATATGGTCGTGGACATGCAGTGAACGTTGTGTTTTCAAAACCTACAACAGGTTCTCAGAAAATTAAGATTAAGGTTGTGCCTACTTCTTGCCGTAGTGCCGTGCAACGACGTTCTAACAAACTGTTTGTCTCATTACGAGTTGATTGGCGTCATGTGAACTTTCAGTTAGACACAGGAGCATCAGTCACTTTGCTTAATCGTGCCACGTACGAACTTTTAGGCTCACCTCGCCTCTCTAAATCCAGCACGCACCTCACTGCTGACGGCCGGTGTGGCCGAGCGGTTCCAGGCGCTTCAGTCTGGAACCGCGGTACCGCTACGGTTGCAGGTTCGAATCCTGCCTCGGGCATGGATGTGTGTGATGTCCTTAGGTTAGTTAGGTTTAACTAGTTCTAAGTCCTAGGGGACTGATGACCTCAGATGGTAAGTCCTGTAGTACTCAGAGCCATTTTGAACCTCAATGCTTACAGCAGAAACGCATTTCCAGTGCTCCGACAGTGTAGTTTGCCTGCCACTTACAAATCTCGCAATAGGGCAGTGAATTTTACTGTGTTGAAATCAAAAGACAGTGAGAACATTTTCGGTTTAGGTATCTTTGATTGGTTTGGTCATATCATCCACGACTATGTACTTTCCATATAGGTTGTGATCCAAAAGACAGTACCGCTAGCTTGCGTAAAGAATTTCCTGAACTATTGTCAGAAGGAATGGAAATAACTAATAATTTTGTAGTGCATGTTACATTGAAAGACAATGCACAGCCACCGTTTTTTTGGACCTACCCGGTTCCAATTGCTTTAAAAGACAAAGTAGCCAGTGAACTGAAAGAATTTAAAGATAATAGTGTAACTGCTTCCATTCAAGATAGTCAATGGGCAAGTCCACTAATTCTGTTGCCAAAGCCTTCTGGTTGCATTCCCATTTGTGTTGACTTCAAGTCTCCACAAACAGTAGCTTACACTTATCCGCTACCTCGGCCTGAGGAACAAATGGATAGGCTTGGTGCAGAACGTTACTTTCCTAACACAGATTTGCCTGATGCCTATTTGCAAATTCCATTGGATGAAGAATCACAGAAAGTGTTTGTTGTAAATACACATTTAGGACTGTTCAAGCATTTGCGTTTGCCCTTCGACAGTGCTTCCGCACCTGCCATTTTTCAATGTTACTTGTAACAGCTGACTGCAAAAGGGCCATTTTGTTCAAACTGCCTTGACGATATTGTCGTCTTAGTCCTTACGCCAGAAGAACACATTGTCAATTTGCGTTCCCTTTTTCGAGTGTTGCCAGAAGCAGGACTCAAGTGTCATCTCGAAATGTGTGACTTTTTTCAAACTTAACTATAGTACTAAGGTCATGTGATAAACAGTCAGCGTCTGCACCCCCTCCGATATCATTTGCTTGCAATCCGTGACGTGCATGTTCCTTACAATGTGTCTGAACTGCAGTCAGTACTGGGCAAAGGAGCTACTACCTTCGATTCGTACCGAATGCCGCTCAGATCGCGGCTCTATGGCATCGCTTGCGTCGCAAAAATTTACCATACGTGTGTGCTAAACTCAAAAATGCTTTGTTTAGTGACTAGTGCGTTTTAACTCTGCCAAGCCAGAAGTTTCGCAAGTCGACGCTCCCTCCTACAGAATGGACGCTGTGCTTTCGTACAAAATTGGTGCACAGGATAGAGCTATTGCTTTTGCCTAAGAGTTATTAAAAGCAGTTCAGTTACTTTGAAACCGAGAAATAAGCTCTCGCTATTGTGTATTCGATCTGAGTTGCGAGCTGAGTAGTGCTTTCATCAATCCACTTCAGAGAGTTCATATGAGCATTTAAAATCCGGCCAATTTGTACAAACTGATCATTCGAATCGTTGGCACTGCGATTCATTTCATTCAACAGATCAATAAGTTCTTTGATCTTCCGACATCTGTTTACGCTGAGAATCCAGATTTTCAGCCAAATCGTAAGTTCGCTCCTGCTCTGGATCTAATCCTGTAGTATTCAACACAAAAGTTTTGTCTCAAGTACAGATAGTGTTGAGGATCAGTGGACAAAGTTCAAAACCATCGTACAATATGCGTTAGTTGAGTATGTGCCAAGCAAGATAGTAAGAGATGGAAAAGAGCCACCGTGGTACAACAACCGAGTTAGAAAACTGCTGCGGAAGCAAAGGGAACTTTACAGCAAAAATAGACATAGCCAAAGCCTTGCACACAAACAAAAATTACGCGAAGCGAAATGTAGTGTGAGGAGGGCCATGCGAGAGGCTTTCAATGAATTCGAAAGTAAAGTTCTATGTACTGACTTGGCAGAAAATCCTAAGAAATTTTGGTCCTATCTCAAAGCGGTTGGTGGATCAAAACAAAATGTCCAGACACTCTGTGACAAAAATGGTACTGAAACAGAGGATGACAGACTAAAGGTCGAAATACTAAATGTCTTCTTCCAAAGCTGTTTCACAGAGGAAGACTGCACTGTGCTTCCTTCTCTAGATTGTCGCACAGTTGACAAAATGGTGGATATCGAAATAGACGACAGAGGGATAGAGAAACAATTAAAATCGCTCAAAAAGAGGAAAGGCCGCTGGTCCTGATGGGATACCAGTTCGATTTTACATAGAGTACGCGAAGGAACTTGCCCCCCTTCTTGTAGCGGTGTACCGTAGGTCTCTAGAAGAGCGAAGCGTTGCAAAGGATTGGAAAAGGGCACAGGTCATCCCCGTTTTCAAGAAGGGACGTCGAACAGATGTGCAGAACTATAGACCTATATCTCTAACGTCGATCAGTTGTAGAATTTTGGAACACGTATTATGTTCGAGTGTAATGTCTTTTCTGGAGACTAGAAATCTACTCTGTAGGAATCAGCACGGGTTTCGAAAAAGACGGTCGTGTGAAACCCAGCTCGCGCTATTCATCCACGAGACTTAGAGGGCCTTAGACACGGGTTCACAGGTAGATGCCGTGTTTCTTGACTTCCGCAAGGCGTTTAACACAGTTCCCCACAGTCGTGTAATGAACAAAGTAAGAGCATACGGACTATCAGATCAATTGTGTGACTGGATTGAGGAGTTCCTAGATAACAGAACGCAGCATGTCATTCTCAATGGAGAGAAGTCTTCCGAAGTAAGAGTGATTTCAGGTGTGCCGCAGGGGAGTGTCATAGGACCGTTGCTATTCACAATATACATAAATGACCTGGTGGATGACATCGGAAGTTCACTGAGGCTTTTTGCAGATGATGCTGTGGTGTATCGAGAGGTTGCAACAATGGAAAATTGTACTGAAATGCAGGAGGATCTGCAGCGAATTGACGCATGGTGCACGGAATGGCAATTGAATCTCAATGTAGACAAGTGTAATGTGATGCGTATACATAGAAAGATAGATCCCTTATCATTTAGCTACAAAATAGCAGGTCAGCAACTGGAAGCAGGTAATTCCATAAATTATCTGGGAGTACGCATTAGGAGTGATTTAAAATGAAATGATCATATAAAGTTCATCGTTGGTAAAGCAGATGCCAGACTGAGATTCATTGGAAGAATCCTAAGGAAATGCAATCCGACAACAAAGGAAGTAGGTTACAGTACGCTTGTTCGTCCACTGCTTGAATACTGCTCAGCAGTGTGGGATCCGCACCAGATAGGGTTGATAGAACAGATACGTATATCTCGCGAAGAGACCATGAGGATAAAATCAGAGAGATTAGAGCCCACACAGTAGCATACCGACAATCCTTCTTTCCACGTTCAATACGAGACTGGAATAGAATGGAGAACCGATAGAGGTACTCAGGGTACCCTCCGCCACACACCGTCAGGTGGCTTGCGGAGTATGGATGTAGATGTAGATGCAGAGTAACAGTGTTCTCAAGTTATTTTTCCAAAGGAACTAAGCATTCTTCCAGTTCTCGCTGCTGAGCCATAATGAAATCTTGTTCATGTTCCAGGTGTTGCTGATCTCGCTATTGTGTATGGTGTGACAAAATTCCATCACTATCTGTTTGGTCACAAGTTCTATCTAGTGCAAGCCTTTGCAGTCCTAGTTTCATCCGTCAAAGGCGATTCCTAAACGCACTGCTCATAAATTGCAACGCTGGTTTTGTTTTTACTTTCGCAGAATCAGTATGAAATTGTGTACAGACCTGCGGAAAGCATAGCAATGTAGACACCCTATTTCGCCTTCCGATTGGCCTAGATTCTGATTTTGATGCATCTTGTTGCCAAATCGAAGCACAAGACTCTGAAATGCTGGAACTTTTCTCTTGCACAACACAAAAATTACACAGGCTACGGAAGCAGAGGCAGATCTCAAGATTTCGTTGCATTACATTCGCATGTCTTGGTCTCGTTCACTGAACGGTATGCAGGACTAGGTTGTGAGACGATATTTTGCACGTCGGCATAACCTTTCAGTTCGACATTGTGTGATTCTAGTTCACAAAGACAGTGGCCAATACTGTGTGCTTATTCCCAGAGTGCTGCAAAAGGATGTGTTGCGATTGCGCCATCACGGACATTCGAGAATTGTGCGCAGTAAACAGGTAGCGCGACGGCACTACCCCTCGCAGGGCATGGAAGCACTCATTGTCGTCACAGTCTCGTACATGGATGGAGAACTAATCCGCTCCGCCACAGACGTTCTCAGCAATCCTAAGACTCAATTGCCATGGCAACGAGTGCACATTGACTTTTCAGGAAAATTTTGGAACACTCGTTGGCTCATAGTGGAATACTCTTTCAGCAAATTTCCATTTGAGGTGCCTATGAACTGCACAGCGTCACGTCTAGTGCTGTCCTCAATATTTTGCAGTGAAGGTTTGCCAGAAATACTTGTGTCGGACAACGGACCACAGTTCACTTCACGTGATTTTGAAAAGTTTATTGGAAGCAATGACATTCATCATCTAACAAGTGGTCCGTTTCACCCGCAGTCCAACAGAAAAGCAAAATGCTTCGTATGCAATTTGAAGCAACAGATGGGCAAGCTTTGCACCACCCACACACGGGAAAAATTTTTCTCGCCTCCTGTCGCTCCCGCACATGAGATGGACATCACAGGCGGAACTTCTGCATGGCTGCCACATGCTTTACCCAGCGCAGCATCCGGTGCCGCCAGTGATCCGCAAGTATCGCTTTGTGCTACACGATCTTGTTCTTCTCAGAGTTTATGGAACCGTGGGCGCTGGGTGCTAGGCGTAATCCAGGAACGCATTGACCCATATACAGGGTGTTTCAAAAATGACCGGCATATTTGAAACGGCAATACAAACTAAACGAGCAGCGATAGAAATACACCGTTTGTTGCAATATGCTTGGGACAACAGTAAATTTTCAGGCAGACAAACTTTCGAAATTACAGTAGTTACAATTGTCAATAACAGATGGCGCTGCGGTCTGGGAAACTCTATAGTACGATATTTTCCACATATCCACCATGCGTAGCAGTAATATGGCGTAGTCTCTGAATGAAATTACCCGAAACATTTGACAACGTGTCTGGCGGAATGGCTTCACATGCAGATGAGATGTACTGCTTCAGCTGTTCAATTGTTTCTGGATTCTGGCGGTACACCTGGTCTTTCAAGTGTCCCCACAGAAAGAAGTCACAGGGGTTCATGTTTGGCGAATAGGGAGGCCAATCCACGCCGCCTCCTGTATGTTTCGGATAGCCCAAAGCAATCACACGATCATCGAAATATTCATTGAGGAAATTAAAGACGTCGGCCGTGCGATGTAGCCGGGCACCATCTTGCATAAACCACGAGGTGTTTGCAGTGTCGTCTAAGGCAGTTTGTACCGCCACAAATTCACGAAGGATGTCCTGATAGCGTGATGCAGTAATCGTTTCGGATCTGAAAAATGGGCCAATGATTACTTTGGAAGAAATGGCGGCCCAGACCAGTACTTTTTGAGGATGCAGGGACGATGGGACTGCAACATGGGGCTTTTCGGTTCCCCATTTGCGTCAGTTCTGTTTATTGACGAAGCCGTCCAGGTAAAAATAAGCTTCGTCAGTAAACCAAATGCTGCCCACATGCATATCGCCGTCATCAATCCTGTGCACTATATCGTTAGCGAATGTCTCTCGTGCAGCAATGGTAGCGGCGCTGAGGGGTTGCCGCATTTGAATTTTGTATGGATAGATGTGTAAACCATGGCGCATGAGACGATACGTGGACGTTGGCGTCATTTGGACCGCAGCTGCAACACGGCGAACTGGAACCCGAGGCCGCTGTTGGATCACCTGCTGCACTAGCTGCACGTTGCCCTCTGTGGTTGCCATACGCGGTCGCCCTATCTTTCCAGCACGTTCATCTGTCACGTTCCCAGTCCGTTGAAATTTTTCAAACAGAACCTTTATTGTATCGCTTTTCGGTCCTTTGGTTACATTAAACCTCCGTTGAAAACTTCGTCTTGTTGCAACAACACTGTGTTCTAGGCGGTGGAATTCCAACACTAGAAAAATCCCCTGTTCTAGGGAATAAACCATGTTGTCCACAGCACACTAACACGTTGTGAACAGCACACGCTTACAGCAGAAAGACGACGTACAGAATGGCGCACCCACAGACTGCGTTGTCTTCTATATCTTTCACATCACTTGTAGCGCCATCTGTTGTTGAAAATTGTAACTACCGTAATTTCGAAAGTTTGTCCGCCTGAAAATGTACTGTTGTTCCAAGCATATTGCAACAAACGGTGTATTTCTATCGCTGCTCGTTTAGTTTCTATTGCCGTTTCAAATATACCGGTCATTTTTGAAACACCCTGTATGTACTTAACTGCAGGTCTCGATGATTTGCCGTGCCGCCACCAGAACCGAATTCGCGCATGTCATTTGCCCTATGATTCTGTTGCTTTTCTCAGCCCAGATTCACATCTTCACGCGACCGCGCGGCATTCACAGCCGCCCACTGGTACTCCCAGGGCGCCCAGGAGGAGCAGATAGACGATGCGCCCTCAGCCCCGCCGTCCCCGCTCGCCGACCCCACGGATCTGGACCTGCCAACGCCGTCGCCGTTGCCGTCTTCGCCCCTGGCAGCAGTTTTCCGGAGAATGTACCTGTTGCCTCACAAGCCAGAAGATGGGGCATAGTCTGGAGTACACCGTCCTCCACAGTCACGCCCCCCCGCCCATGTCTACGTCCAGCGTCCTGCCTCCCTCTCCATTGTCGTTCACAGCCTCACTACACGACAACGATGCGGCATTTTTTGGGGTGAGGGGGAAATGTGCTGGCGTAAGGTGGCACCAGCAACCCATTTTGCATAGAGGTTGCTGGATGATACACTACTGGCCATTAAAATTGTTACACCAAGAAGAAATGTAGATGATAAACGGGTATTCATTGGACAAATATATTATACTACAACTAACATGTGATTACATTTTCACGCAATTTGCGTGCATAGGTCCTGAGAAATCAGTACCCAGAACAACCATCTCTGGCCGTAGTAACGGCCTTGATACGACTGGGCTTTGAGACAATCAGAGCTTGGATGGCTTGTACAGGTAAAGTTGCCCATGAAGCTGCAACATGATACCACAGTTCATCACCAGTAGTGACTGGCGTATTGTGACGAGCCAGTTGCTCAGCCGACATTGACCAGACGTTTTCAATTGGTGAGAGATCTGGAGAATGTGCTGGCCAGGGCAGCAGTCGAACATTTTGTATCAAGAAAGGCTCCTACAGGACCTGCAACATGCGGTCGTGCATTATCCTCCTGAATACAGGTTTTGCAGGGATCGAATGAAGGGTAGAGCCACGGGTAGTAACACATTTGAAATAAAACGTCCACTGTTCAATGTACCGTCAATGCGAGCAAGAGGTGACCGAGACGTGTAACCAATGGCACCCTATACCCTCACGCCGGGTGATACGCCAGTATGGCGATGACGAATACACGATTGCAATGTGCGTTCACCGCGATGTCACCAAACACGGATGCGACCATCATGATGCTGTAAACAGAACCTGTATTCATCCGAAAAAATGACGTTTAACCACTCGTGCACCCAGGTTCGTCGTTGAGTACACCATCGCCGGCGCTCCTGTCTGTGATCCAACGTCAAGGATAACCACAGCCATAGTGTCCGAGCTGATAGTCAATGCTGCTGCAAACGTTGTCGAACTGTTCGTGCAGATGGTTGTTGTCTTGCAAACGTCCCAATGTGTTGACTTAGGGATTGAGACGTGGCTGTACGATCCGGTACAGCCATGCGGATAAGATGCCTGTCATTTCGACTGCTAGTGATACGAGGCCGTTGGGATCCTGCACAGCGTACTGTATTACTCTCCTGAACCCACCGATTCCATATTCTGCTAACAGTCATTGGATCTCGGCCAACGCGAGCAGCAATGTCGCGATACGATAAACCGCAATCGCGATAGGCTACAATCCGTCCTTTATCAAAGTCGGAAACGTGATGGTGCTCAGTTCTCCTCCTTACACGAGGCATCACAACAACGTTTCACCAGGTAACGCCGGTCCCTTTTGTTTGTGTGTAAGAAATCGGTTGGAAACTTCGCTCATGTCAGCACGTTGTAGGTGTCGCCACGGGTGCCAACCTTGTGTGAATGCTCCGAAAAGCTTATCATTTGTGTATCACAGCATCTTCTTCATGTCGGTTAAATTTCGCGTCTGTAGTAGGTCATCTTCGTGGTGTACCAATTTTAATGGCCAGCAGTGTAGATAGAGTCCAAAAACAGACTCGCAGGAAACGCGCGGGCAACGCCCTCTCGGCTGCCAGTATTACATCGCCGCTGCGGATCAGAAGGCAAGTCTGTTCGAGACTGTCGTATCGAGTACGTTCGAGTACGTTCCAGTGTCATCAGTCGCAGCCCAGTGGGAATCGCAGTAGCACTTAGCTCCGCCGCTAACTCAGAGACAGGCAGCACATAGCAATCATAACTGTGACCATAGTGGACTTTGTACTTCACCACTAGTGGGGCTAACGTGGAATATACAGAAAAGCTTGTACCACAACGAATACCTTGAGTCAAGTAAACTTTCCATTCTTATGAATAAAGAACCAAGTTAATCTCTGACTGCAGTTTGTGTTACAGAAAGAAGATACCGTCCACCAAACGACATTCTTTCCTTGCTTCCATAGGACAGAGCTTTACACAGACATTGAGGCGACATAAAAATCCTACTATATCACTATTCGCTCAGTCAATAGAACAAATCAGTGAAATGAAGGGAGCTACGTGCCCCTTCAAATAACACTCCAAATGAAACATAAACCGTTTATTTATTACATTAAACAATTACAAAGTATTGACATCAAACTTTAACGAAAAACAAAGTTATCTACAGGTGACAACTAAAAAGATAGACAGGCGGAGGAATGGCTACTGTATCCTAGCTGCACATTAAATCATTAATCCAGTACAACCCATCGATTAATTTACAAACTCCAGTGGTCGATTCAATACATCAAGTAATACTAAGGTATGTATTGGGTTTATTGGAGCTGTGGCATTGGTATGCAACCTTTCTAAACCTTATCCCGTATCTAGCGAACAGTGGTGCTGTATGCTCCCATCTATTTGCTGTGCCAGTAAGTCTTACTTTGGTCGTTATGGACATTCAGATCCTCGCTCGTCAGGGCTCCGATGCCTCCAAGCGCCACTACGTCTCGAATCAGCGACTTGTCTCCATCCACCAACAAACCAAGAGTCCTTTTTCTTCCGCCAGCTCCCGACTCGGCAGTTTGCCCCAATCTAGCCATAAACTCAAATCAGGAAAAATGTTACTATTTTCTACCAACGGATTTTCAGTGTAACGTTTAACAATTCCCACCCAGGAATTTGGGCAGTCACCGGTCAATCAGAGCCCATCTTCCTCGCTATTGTGTGCTACGAGTTCCCGTGTGACGTCAGTCGGCGAAGGGGGACTCAGAGCGTTTCTTAACACTTCTATTTTTTCCAACGCTAAACCAACGTGATGTCGCCTCTACGAGGTACCTGTTCTTACCGTGGTTTGCCCAGAACTTGTACTTTTTCCGACATAAACTGTGTGGTCCCAGCAAGCATTTGAAACGGTTGTCACCGGCTTAGTGGAAAGGACCAGTGGGTTCTGTGAGCTCATTTCGGTGCCCACTTAACACGGGAAAGTCAGCATAAAGTTTTGAGTGCCCATGGGATAAATGATGCACTCATAACACTGTGCGGGATGTGCGTTTCTCACGTATTCACAGACTGGGACTATTAGCCACTTTACCGACGGCCACTGAAAATTTATGAAATACATTTCCCAGTAATAGATCAACGTAATGAGACTTAAAGCAGGTGCAACTGAAGTGTCCTGCTTATCGTCAGTCGTGACAAGGAGCAGATAAATTTAGTATAAATGGAACGAGGCAAGCCAGATGGTTGTAACCTTCCAATGCAACCAAGAACTGTTTTCCAATGACTTAAGCCTTCCTTAATCATCCAAGTGGAACGACAGCATTTGAGTGCAGTTCCGTTGTTATGAGTTCTAATAGGACAGTAGTCTGTTGATCAACGGTGCTTAGACTTCTCACTGCCAGTGATATACAGATCGCAGTAGTTAATACACAGAGTATGTCGTATGACACTGAAAATTACGAGTTGTGAAATGAGATTATTTCCATCATATGAGACCTTCCTGCTTCTCTAGGAGACCAAGATCAATCCCTACTTTGAAGTATTACACATACAACTGCAGATGTAAAATTTCGAATCTGAAGGAAAAATTAAACAAAACATGATTGTCAGTGTGAAAAATAAATTATGTATAGTAAGATCCGTGTGTTGCACTTGATATGAAGGAAACCTTCATTCATTCCAAATAGCTGATTGGATTTGATTCAGGAGGATAGTTAAATAATTGAAGGACATTAAATTCGGAATTATAAATAATCATAAGTTGAAGAAAAACAATTTATTGGCAAAAGCAAATCTATAAACCCACTTTATACTGACTTAGCTGACTGATGGCAGAATCAGGGAGTCTTATCCACTGTGCATTATTTCTGTTAATGAGTGAGGAAAATTAACTAACGCCAATTAACGGGAAAGCGAAAACCTTAGAGATGGGATGAAACAGCACAGCCATCGTTCGACGATCTCAAAACAGTAATGTTAGATACGCCTTTGCTCATTCACCCAGACGTGAATAAAGAATTCTGCATGACTTCAGACAGTTATCGCAGTAGAACTGATGTGACCATATTTCAAGAGACTGAGGAAAATTGCAGAATTATGCCGGAACCTGCAGCGTTCGCAAGCAGAGTTGTGAACATGGTCGAAGAGAACTATACCGTTACAGATATCTAAGTTCGTGCAGTGGTGTGGGGCTTTGGCATATTTTGTTATTATCTTTTCGAGACAGTAACTAAGATTTAAAGTAACAATAGAGCGTTACAATTTGTGTTGTCAGCTAAACTTACGTATCAACAGCTTTCGAGACAGGTGTTCTATTTTCAGGAATTCCGATTTCGAAATGTGTATGTCCCTGGGCCCCTAAAAATTTTCTCCAGTACGTTATACTGTAATCCCGTGGGGCAGAGAGCAAGAGGACAAAAACGTGAAAGTTATAGAGAGACAGACGCAGGATGTCAATGAGGAACAGTTGAGGAGATACTACATGCCAAGGAAAAACGTGCTGCTTTTTCGACGCCATGAAGATAGTCTCCAGTGGTTAATGTATCTCCGACGAACTGATAAATAAACTTGTGTGGCAGACTGACTCGTGTTAAGGTCACCTTTCCCATTGTTCTGACAAACCTAGGAGAAGTAGGTGCCATGGATCTTCTGCGCTAGGGCTGGCCACGGCGTGCCAAACTTCACGCTTGTCACGTGTGTTTGCCACGTCCGGTCTAAGGCCCTGCCTGTCACTTCTTGTTCACGGTCCTTCTCCGGGACAGCGCGACGTTTCTTTTTGCGAAGCGGTTTGGCATTTTTCGGTAGGCAAAACTGTTTACCCTTCACTGCTTCTTCGTGGTATGAAGCACGTTCACAGGTACGGTGTCTGTTTGCACGAAAAGAATCAGTCCAGGGATCTATCGTCACACTCCTTTAAAATGAATGGAAATGTCAGAAGAGAGGGATGAAAATTCTCAATTCTCGCAAGCGGCGTGTACTGCTTATTGGCTGTGAAACGATGTTACACTATGATATAGGAAGTATTCAAACATTTACATGACAAAGAAAGAGCAAGAAATTACAACTCTCGACAGACGGGATTCTATGTTCTGCACAAAAAGAAGCAGTCTGTGCTGAAGTTGCAAGCATAGAGCACTCGAAGAAATTTATGATGCCAATAGGTAAATTTCTGGAGTCGCTCCCATTATTCCGTTGTCATTTGCTAGATGCATAAAAATTTCTCAGTTCTTTTTCAGCGTCAAATTCGGATTAAATTTATCCCAACTTGACGTGGCAAGTGAACCGAGAAATTGTTATGCAAAGATTCTTTCGAGAAAAACTTCATAGCTATGTCAGTTGCAACAGTTTACATTAGGAATGAACGAAGGATGTAGAAACCTCCTACAAAAGCACGTTAAAAGTCAAGGGTCATGCCTGGAACGAGTTTTGGATGTAAAACTCTCTATTGTTCAATTTATGAAGAAGTGCTGGAACGAAAAGTAGAACATCCGAAATGAATTTCAGACTTCATATTTTAAGCTGACTTGGCTGTACTCTGCCTACAGTAAGACATTGCCACGTAACTTCTTTTTGATTTGATAAGGATGCATTTAAAAAGAAAACCGGTTTGTCGAGGGAACTCAGTCTGACAAAGACAGTCCAGTTCCCTCAAGCCATTGAAATTAATGAAAACGATAGGTTTGACAAATTCATTGTGCCCTTGCACGTATTAAGATGATAGTTCTATAAATGTGTTGAAGATAATGTCAGTCTTATATCTGTTTCCGAGACTGTTAGCTGTTTCCGTTGAAACCCTCCCTGTGCATGTGTAGATGTAACTGCATGACCTGCAGTTTTAAGGACAAATCTTTTTGGATTAAAACTATCCACGACGTCTATATTAGTTTTCTCATCTACATTTTCCAAGTCTCCATAATGAGGTTGCAAAAATGATAAAATATTACTTTCGACATATTTGTGTGATAGACTTCTTTTTAATAAGAAACAAAATAATTCGCGCTTACGTGGCAACTTGAGTGCGAAACTCTGTGAAATTGCTTGCGTCTATCCGTATGCCGATAGTTTGTACCAAATAAAAATTATATTACGTGTGCAGCGTGCTAAAAGTAATTAATTAATACTGAAAACTCGTTTTGTTTGTGATCTTTGTTGTTGAGAAGTGTGAAACGTAAAACCAAGGCGTTTGTATTGCGACTGCACTGTCACTATAATGTGGCATATTCGCTGTTATTCCCTCTTCTCCCTCCTCACACATAGACAATGCGGTGTGGTGGTGGGGGAAATGTGTAGTGACGATGAGTGCTTTGGCTCTCGGGCCCGCGACCCAAAATCTTGGCCTCCCCTGGTCTAGGCCCTTTGCTCAGATCACTGATATGTAGAAGCGGTCACTGAATTGCAGTCGAAATACGTGACGTCTACACCTTTGTGAAGTGCATCAGGAAAGACGGTTACCACTGTCTTTCAACAGCACATTTTGAGAGACGTCGGAAAGGTGGAGAAAATAATTTCTGATAACGGCTGCCGGTACATTTCAAGAGAGCAGTAGAAGAGGCAGTAGAAGAAAAATAAAAGCAAGTTTTATCTCACACTGACACCCAGCATTAAGTTCAGCATAGCATGTAATCAGTGAGATAGTCAGATTTTTTTCAGAATATATTGCCGCAGCCAACATCACAAATGGGACTTACATCTGAGTGACTTTGAAACGAGGAATGAGATGCTAATGGTGTTACAGGCCCTGAAAAACATACAACCAGATAATAGGATTAGGGAGTTAGTAGAATTCTCACGCACAAGAAGAGCCAGGTACAAGTTGGTCATCAGAATAGCCACCGAAAACATAAGGAGGGGTTGGGTTGTTTGGAGAAGGAGACCAGACAGCGAGGTCATCGGTCTCATCGGATTAGGGAAGGATGGGGAAGGAAGGCGGACGTGCCCTTTCAGAGGAACCATCCCGGCATTTGCCTGGAGTGATTAAGGGAAATCACGGAAAACCTAAATCAGGATGGCCGGATGCGGGATGGAACCGTCGTCCTCCCGAATGCGAGTCCAGTGTCTAACCACTGCGCCACCTCTCTAGGTTAAAAACATAAGGAGGGAAGCATTATTGTGAAAAACGTAAACAAAAGGGACAAATTACGAAACTACATCTCCAAATTGGTGACAATTTTTAACTAAGGCACGTAAATAGTGGAAATGGAGGCATTTCATGAGCAGAAAATTCTTAAATATACAGGGTGATCAACTGATAGTGACCGGGCCAAATATCTCACGAAATAACCATCAAACGGAAAAACTACAAAGAACGATACTCGTCTAGCTTGAAGGGGCAAACCAGATGGCGCTATGGGTGGCCCGCTGGATGGCGCTGCCATAGGTCAAACGGATATCAATTGCGTTTTTTTAAAATAGGAACCCCCATTTTTATTACATGTTCGTGTACTACGTATAGAAATATGAGTATTTTAGTTGGACCACTTTTTTCGCTTTGTGATAGATGGGGCTGTAATAGTCACAAACGTACAAGTACGTGGTATCACGTAACATTCCGTCAGTGCGGACGTTATTTGCTTCTTGATACATTATCCGTGTTAAAATGGAGCGTTCACCAATTGCGGAAATGGTCGATATCGTGTTTATGTATGGCTATTGTGATCAAAATGCCAAACGGGCGTGTGCTATGTATACTGCTTGGTATCCTGGACGACATCATCCAAGTGTCCGGACCGTTCGCCGGATAGTTACGTTATTTAAGGAAACAGGAAGTGTTCAGACACATGCGATACGTAAACCACGACCTGCAAGAAATGATGATGCACAATAAGGTGTTTTAGCTGCTGTCGCGGCTATTTCGCACATCAGTACCAGACAAATTGCGCGAGAATCGGAAATCTCAAAAACGTCGGTGTTGAGAATGCTACATCAACATAGATTGCACCCGTATCATATTTCTATGCGCCAGGATTGCCTATCGACGACTTTGAACGTCGTGTACAGTTCTGCCACTGGACACAAGAGAAATTACGGGACGATGACAGATTTTTTGCACGCGTTCTATTTGGCGACGAAGCGTCATTCACCAACAGCGGTAACGTAAACCGGCATAATGTGCACTACTGGGCAACGGAAAATCCACGATGGCTACGACAAGTGGAACAGCAGCAACTTGGCGGGTTAATGCATGGTGCAGTATTATGGAGGGAAGAATAATTTGCCCTCAGTTTATCGATGGCAATCTAAATAGTGCAATGTATGCTGATTTCCTACGTAATGTTCTACCGACGTTACTACAAGTTGTTTCACTTCATGACAGAATGGCGATTTACTTGCAACATTATGGATGTCCGGCACATAGCTCGCGTGCGGTTGAAATAGCATTGAATAGCATATTTCATGACAGGAGGATTGGTCGTCGAAGCACCATACCATAGCCCGCACGTTCACCGGATCTGAAATCCCCGGGTTTCTTTCTGTGGGGAAAGTTGAAGGATACTTGCTATCGTGATCCACCGACAGAGCCTGACAACGTGCGTCAGGGCATTGTCAATGCATGTGCGAACATTACGGAAAGCAAACTACTCGCTGTTGAGAGGAATGTCGTTACACGTGTTGCCAAATGCATTGAGGTTGACGGACATAATTTGGAGCATTTCTTGCATTAATGTGGTATTTTCAGGTAATCACGCTATATCTGCTATTTGCTGTAAGTAATAGAAAATTAGCCATTTCGCAAACTTAATAGATGGTGTTCAGTAATGTTGGACGATGACTGAAGGAGGATAAGTAGGCCTCTATTATACCTGCAAGATTCGTTGGACCGTGGATGTTGTACTCTGCAAGGAAGTGAAATTCGTTACACTTATGAAGAGGAACTCGGTATTTTAAGAGAACATTTATAGGTTAGGCATTACACATGTGCCCATTCAAGGTGTGCTGAGAGAGTACTTTTTGGATATGTGTGTGTTTTAATCCATTGGTGATGGCGCCGAAAAATTGTGTCTTTTTTGATAATGTTGCAGTGTGTAGTGGAGGTAATGAAAAGGGGCACAAGGTTTTATTAGGTAATTAACCCTTCAGTGGATACGGACATACTTCTATGCGCAGCAGGTAAAATGCCCAGAGAGCTAAGTTCCTTCATGTACTTCCAGCTCGTAGGACGCGGGGGCAGATAGGGAGACCTGACGGCTAAGGGCATTCCTGTATGCCCACGTGCAGGAGCAGGTAAGAAAGCGCAATGGAACGGTGACTCGCTGTTGTGCACATTTCAACATTCCTGCCAGCGTTGTCATTATCTGCTCTTCTTGGGTAATGTCACAGAGTGCTCCAACTTTAACCTGCTCCTGGGCCTTTCCATTTACGAGTCGTACACTGGGACAGTTCGGTTTTCGTGTTTGTGAGACGACCACATTTGCCTGCTTTGTCTTTTTCGGTACTGGAACATAGTTTATCACATGTGGAAGTCATGGAAATCCTCATGAATAGTAGTGACAAAGATGGTAGTGATACGTTGGACCTTTCTCCGGACAAAATCTAGACGTCTGGACGTACTGGTGATTTTTTACAACCATAAGGAACTTTTTCAGAAGATTCTCGTTCTGAAGAGCGAAAAGAAGATGAACTGCTAAGCGAAACTTCGTCACGAACAAGAATGTATAATTGATCGGATAATCATCCTGTGGCGAACTGCCACCCTTTCGTGAAAACATTTAGCGATGTAAGAACAGACTTCGAAGATTGCAGAGGCATTTACCCTATGTCGTTTGAATTTGTTTCAGTCATTTTCAGAGACATGAATAATTATTACCAATTTCGTACCGAAAAAATTGTAACAGTACCCCGCAAGTTAGCACTGTGGTAGCATATAGAGCCTGCAGAATCTTATCGCTTGTTAGTAAGTTCCCTGATTAAGCCAAGAACTAAAAAGTTAGAAGTGAATGAATATAGGTCAACGGATTCCTTGTTTCAAACTCCAATATTTTGACACATAACGTCCAGGTATCGGTACTAATTGATTCTGCGTTTATTACACTTTAGTGACAGTTCCGCCACATATAAAGATATGCTTGTGAAAGTGCGGCTCATTGTAGAACACACCAGAAAATAATTCGGTGACGCCATATTCCCTTTTGAAAATTCCAAAGGAAGCCTCCCATTTATGGGATATAAATCAAAATTGAAAATGTTTGTTCCTTGTGACATACGGAGTAACTTTATTCTAGATTAAATTGTCTACACAGCTACCACCACGGAAACCGAATACGGAAATGCTGACTGTGAAAAATCAGCCGAGGTTGTTGTGAGTGTGTTATTGCCATACCTTAACACAGATCATATCATTTATTAAGACACCTGGTATTCGAGCCCTGTGTTATTCCTATGGCCCCACGAGAAATGTAGAGTACCACTGGAACAGTACGCAAAAAGAACGGGAAACATTTACCACCGCTGTCAGACAAATTGAAAAAAAACGGGAAATAAAATTCAAGACCTGTGGAACACAGTAGGCTCTAAAATGAATGGACACAACAAAGGATTCTGGATGCTTTCAATCATAAATTGACCTGATTTTGATGAAACCGATAAGAATGAGCAAAAAGCGGGCCAAAATAACTTGAAAATCTTCTGTGTAGAGACCTATAGTAAGTGGTGTTGATAAGACAGACATGATGTTAAGTTCAGTACAGTGTATTATAAAAACAGTGAGATGGTGCAAGTAGGTATTCTTCCAGTTGACTGACGTGTGTGCTGCATGCAAGAACAATTTTGAAATAAAAAGGAACAGAACAGGCCACTGGTGAAATTCCACTTGGAACTAGTCCGCCAGTAACTACAGCGATTCTAAGTTACTGAGAGGAGTTTGTGAGGTACTGCAAGACCTGTGCACACATTTGCTTGACAGATGCCGTGTGTGGAAGAGACTGTGATCAGTGAATAGAGTCAGAGCAGTATGACGTCTAACTTCACATGTCCAACACCGTGTATTGAATCATATTATTTTTCTTCCTTATCTTTTCTTACATATAAGCTATACGTAAAATGAATGAGCTTTAAACCAAAGAAACCGCCAAAGGTAAATTAACAAGTTATTTTGTGGTAAGGATAATGCTTTTATACATAGTTAAATATCTGTATGAAACAATGTCAGAAATACTCTCTTCAGTTTATTAATTCCTGTATCTTCACCCTTTTGTTTAGGGAAATGGTAGCATACAGACGTGTGCTTTGATCCGTCGTAGGAGCATTGTTAAAAATGTGTATTTTAACAGTTCATTAAAAGTATTATAAAACGTTATTAGAAAAGGAACATTAATTTGCACCGTTATAAGTTCAGCTCGTAGCTGTCCAACATTTCACTTGCCGCCTAGCTCCTGCATCAAGAGGTTCGGTGTCCACAAGAATAATTATCGCCTTATCAGGAGGAGCGTTCCTGCATCGACATTGTCACACTTCAGACTAACCACAATGGAATTAATGTGATGGCAATGACTTGGACTTGATAGACACCTACTGAACTTGGTTTACTTACTCTAAAAATATTGTCCTTTGTGTATTTAATAACTTATAGACTGATCGATAATTTCAGTGGCTGCGGTGCTTATTTGGTATCGCACACTACTGGAAGCAGCAGTACATAACGCAAATTATGTTTATTGACATGGAATGTAATGATATACAAGGTCTATTGATACTGGTATCAGCTAAATGTCACCCAAGATTCTGCACAGCTTCTACATCTACATCTACATCTACATCCATACTCCGCAAGCCACCTGACGGTGTGTGGCGGAGGGTACCCTGAGTACCTCTATCGGTTCTCCCTTCTATTCCAGTCTCGTATTGTACGTGGAAAGAAGGATTGTCGGTATGCTTCTGTGTGGGCTCTAATCTCTCTGATTTTATCCTCATGGTCTCTTCGCGAGATATACGTAGGAGGGAGCAATATACTGCTTGACTCTTCGGTGAAGGTATGTTCTCGAAACTTTAACAAAAGCCCGTACCGAGCTACTGAGCGTCTCTCCTGCAGAGTCTTCCACTGGAGTTTATCTATCATCTCCGTAACGCTTTCGCAATTACTAAATTATCCTGTAACGAAGCGCGCTGCTCTCCGTTGGATCTTCTCTCTCTCTTCTATCAACCCTACCTGGTGCGGATCCCACACTGCTGAGCAGTATTCAAGCACTGGGCGAACAAGCGTAGTGTAACCTACTTCCTTTGTTGTCGGATTGCATTTCCTTAGGATTCTTCCAATGAATCTCAGTCTGGCATCTGCTTTACCGACGATCAACTTTATATGATCATTCCATTTTAAATCACTTCTGATGCGTACTCCCAGATAATTTATGGAATTAACTGCTTCCAGTTGCTGACCTGCTATTTTGTAGCTAAATGATAAGGGACCTATCTTTCTATGTATTCACATCACATTACATTTGTCTACATTGAGATTCAATTGCCATTCCGTGCACCATGCGTCAATTCACTGCAGATCCTCCTGCATTTCAGTACAATTTTCCATTATTGCAACCTCTCGATACACCACAGCATCATCTGCAAAAAGCCTCAGTGAACTTCCGATGTCATCCACCAGGTCATTTATGTATATTGTGAATAGCAACGGTCCTATGACACTCCCCTGCGGCACACCTGAAATCACTCTTACTTCGGAAGACTTCTCTCCATTGAGAATGACATGCTGCGTTCTGTTATCTAGGAACTCCTCAATCCAATCACACAATTGATCTGATAGACCGTATGCTCTTACTTTGTTCATTAAACGACTGTGGGGAACTGTGTCAAACGCCTTGCGGAAGTCAAGAAACACGGCATCTACCTGTGAACCCGTGTCTAAGGCCCTCTGAGTCTCGTGGACGAATAGCGCGAGCTGGGTTTCACACGACCGTCTTTTTCGAAACCCGTGCTGATTCCTACAGAGTAGATTTCTAGTCTCCAGAAAAGACATTATACTCGAACATAATACGCGTTCCAAAATTCTACAACTGATCGACGTTAGAGATATAGGTCTATAGTTCTGCACATCTGTTCGACGCCCCTTCTTGAAAACGGGGATGACCTGTGCCCTTTTCCAATCCGTTGGAACGCTTCGCTCTTCTAGAGGCCTACGGTACACCGTTGCAAGAAGGGGGGCAAGTTCCTTCGCGTACTCTATGTAAAATCGAACTGGTATCCCATCAGGACCAGCGGCCTTTTCTCTTTTGAGCGATTTTAATTGTTTCTCTATCCCTCCGTCGTCTACTTCGATATCTACCATTTTGTCAACTGTGCGACAATCTAGAGAAGGAAGCACAGTGCAGTCTTCCTCTGTGAAACAGCTTTGGAAGAAGACATTTAGTATTTCGGCCTTTAGTCTGTCATCCTCTGTTTCAGTACCATTTTGGTCTCAGAGTGTCTGGACATTTTGTTTTGATCCACCTACCGCTTTGACATAGAACCAAAATTTCTTAGGATTTTCTGCCAAGTCAGTACATAGAACTTTACTTTCGAATTCATTGAAAGCCTCTCGCATAGCCCTCCTCACACTACATTTCGCTTCTCGTAATTTTTGTTTGTCTGCAAGGCTTTGGCTATGTTTATGTTTGCTGTGAAGTTCCCTTTGCTTCCGCAGCAGTTTTCTAACTTCGTAAATTACCCGCAAAATTTTCTCAACTATTCTTTCCAATCGATGTTTCCAATTATTCAAGCAATTAGTAATCCATATCAACACACCTGTTCAACCGCTGGTATGTGTTTGTCTAGTTACTCATGAGATGCCGTCGTTTCATGCATTTTCTGTTGCTGACGATCATTTTGCAGGACTCTTCCGAACCACAATTAGAATTGTATGTGAACAGTGGGCGCTATATACCTACGGAAAGATATATAGTGCATGGACCACAGACAATTTCTCAATAACTTAAAAGCACAGCAGTTATGAATCTTAAGACTCGATTTACGTGTACAGGAGGTGCCACTATAGGTTTTCCATCAGTTTGATAGACCTGATTCATCACATATGCGTTGGACGTCCTCTGCTCACTGCGGTATTGAGAGGTTTGCTGCTAACGGTCGCAGGTAAATAGCGCTCTAAGTCACACACAAAACATGTGATTGTATACGAGTCGAATACACGTTGTACCACACAACTGATACACAATGAGGAAACAACGAAAAAAATGGTTCAATGTGTGATACATTACCTATTTCAACATCTCCCTCCCTCTAGCCTGCATCATACATTGTTACAACCACTCTCAACTGTTTACTTCACCTATTTTCTATTATCCTTTAACGCAGATCCGTGTCAGTGTAGCGACAGATGATTTTCTGTTCCAGGAAAGCGTCAAAGACAGCAGTAAACTTCTATGTTTACCCATTACCTGAATACACATACAGCAGTACGTTGTAAAAAAACATGCAGAAACTGTTCTGTAAGGGACTTGTTAGCTGACACTGCATGGTTGTGGTTGATAGAGAGTACGGAGAAGTGCACAGTAAATTCTGTTTGTTAGAGTTTAAAACTCGCTGTCTTGCCCAGGGTCAGACATGCGATCCATTCTGTAGTTGTATATTGCCGCCCACAGGCTGGCAATACAATGCTCTTAAGCTAAGAACACATTATAAAAATCTATGAGGTGGTTGCTAATAACTTTGGGGTCACACCTGGGCTTCTGACCTGACATTGATGAAGTTATTACTCTACATTTGGTGGTCATCAATTTTAAACGATCTGTTCCAGCCACCTTATCGTTGTCGATGAAAAATTACTGTTTCCCTGGTTCCCTGTGCTTCCATGTCAGATTTTTCTGACATTCCTCTTACTGTCACATTCTTATTCCGATGAACAAAAATTTACCTGCAGCAAGCAGACATGGAGGTACTCCAACATCCTCCTTCAATTTCCCTGCATTTTGGCGTATTTTTCCTAAGCTTATACATATTTTCCGTCAATTTTCGTAATTTTACAGGTTTTATTTCACTTCTGCTCATGTTATCATAACATCACTTCTCTCCACGTATTCTAAAATTGCTTGTAAATGTATTACAGTTGTCAACACATGGCGCAATTACGCTATTTTTCTGCATGTGCGTGTCTGTATCGGTTTCCCAAGGGGGCCCCAGTGGCACAGGATGTATTTGGGGTAGGACTGATACGAACATAGCATAATACCCGAACCATAATCGGATTTTAATAGTGGGCGCTATTTACCTCTGGAAAACTACATACTGCATTGATCACAAAGGATTTAAGTTGTTTTTTTCTTTGATGTAGAACATAGTAAATTCATCATCTCAAAATTTCTCACCATAGTCAGTGGGATAGAACACTGGCAGGATGTATGTATGTTATGTGTTGGAAATACACTCCTGGAAAATGAAATAAGAACACCGTGAATTCATTGTCCCAGGAAGGGGAAACTTTTTTGACACATTCCTGGGGTCAGATACATCACATGATCACACTCACAGAACCACAGGCACATAGACACAGGCAACAGAACATGCACAATATCGGCACTAGTACAGTGTATATCCACCTTTCGCAGCAATGCAGGCTGCTATTCTCCCATGGAGACGATCGTACAGATGCTGGATGTAGTCATGTGGAACGGCTTGCCATGCCATTTCCACCTGGCGCCTCAGTTGGACCAGCGTTCGTGCTGGACGTGCAGACCGCGTCAGACGACGCTTCATCCAGTCCCAAATATGCTCAATGGGGGACAGATCCGGAGATCTTGCTGGCCAGGGTAGTTGACTTACACCTTCTAGAGCACGTTGGGTGGCACGGGATACATGCGGACGTGCATTGTCCTGTTGGAACAGCAAGTTCCCTTGCCGGTCTAGGAACGGTAGAACGATGGGTTCGATGACGGTTTGGATGTACCGTGCACTATTCAGTGTCCCCTCGACGATCACCAGAGGTGTACGCCCAGTGTATGAGATCGCTCCCCACACCATGATGCCGGGTGTAGGCCCTGTGTGCCTCGGTCGAATGCAGTCCTGATTGTGGCGCTCACCTGCACGGCGCCAAACACGCATATGACCATCATTGGCACCAAGGCAGAAGCGACTCTCATCGCTGAAGACGACACGTCTCCATTCGTCCCTCCATTCACGCCTGTCGCGACACCACTGGAGGCGGGCTGCAAGATGTTGGGGCGTGAGCGGAAGACGGCCTAACGGTGTGCGGGACCGTAGCCCAGCTTCATGGAGACGGTTGCGAATGGTCCTCGCCGATACCCCAGGAGCAACAGTGTCCCTAAGTTGCTGGGAAGTGGCGGTGCGGTCCCCTACGGCACTGCGTAGGATCCTACGGTCTTGGCGTGCATCCGTGCGTCGCTGCGGTCCGGTCCCAGGTCGACGGGCACGTGCACCTTCCGCCGACCACTGGCGACAACATCGATGTACTGTGGAGACCTCACGCCCCACGTGTTGAGCAATTCGGCGGTACGTCCACCCGGCCTCCCGCATGCCCACTGTACACCCTTGCTCAAAGTCCGTCAACTGCACATACGGTTCACGTCCACGCTGTCGCGGCATGCTACCAGTGTTAAAGACTGCGATGGAGCTCCGTATGCCACGGCAAACTGGCTGACACTGCCGGCGGCGGTGCACAAATGCTGCGCAGCTAGCGCCATTCGACGGCCAACACCGCGGTTTCTGGTGTGTCCGCTGTGCCGTGCGTGTGATCATTGCTTGTACAGCCCTCTCGCAGTGTCCAGAGCAAGGGGTGGGTCTGACACACCGGTGTCAATGTGTTCTTTTTTCCATTTCCAGGAGTGTATATTTCCTGCATACGAGTATTAACAGTGTTTCATACAATGTGACAATCAAATTGGAAACTACACTGCTTTAGGATTATAACACTCTCAACTGCATATCTGTGTAGCCTTAGGAGGGTGACTGTATGTTCTACAATCCTTTCTTCACAGTACCTTCTTGGTACGAAATCCAAACACTACAACCGTTCTTCAGAATTGGTAGCATAAGTAGTTTACGTCCGCAGCTCGTGGTCTCGCGGTAGCGTTCTCGCTTCCCGAGCACGGGGTCCCGGGTTCGATTCCCGGCGGGGTCAGGGATTTTTCACCTGCCTCGTGATGACTGGGTGTTTGTGTCGTCTTCATCATCATCATCAATCATCCCCATTACGGTCGGAGGAAGGCAATGGCAAACCACCTCCACTAGGACCTTGCCTAGTATGGCGGCGCGGGTCTCCCGCGTCGCTCCCCTACGCTCGGTAAACGGAGTATGGGACTCATCATCATCATCATCATCATCAAGTAGTTTACATAAAACATTTCAAACTCCTTCCGTCTCGAGCTTCATTATGCATAAATCATATGTTTCTTCTTCTTCTTTTTAATTGTCTGCTATATCACCACAGTACTCCTGAATCTGTCAGGCTCGTATCTATTAAACACCAATAAGCAGTGCTAAACTCCTCAGCATGCAAGCATCTCGAGATGGTCATGTATAATTGGATGGGAGACGTGGGTAATATTGGTATGGCACAGTCCTCGCGGAATTGTAGTTACAGCACTGGAATGAGGATGCCTGTCTATATCACGTGCGTCGATCAGTACCAGTTTGAAACATGTGTTATACCCTCTGCGAAATCTAAATATCGAATTGTACTGATTACGTGAAAATCAGCTCGTTCTGTTCCTCCACGAGACGTCGAATGCAACAGGTGTAGTACCCTCATACGTCTGGCCAGTTCCAAACTAAATCGGAAACAGTGTTGCATTGAGGATTGACAGAGGAAGATTTGCGAGAGGCACAGAGAGAGGACAGCAGCAATTTGGGACGGGATCCTTAGCAGACAGCATCAAGGAAGGGGTAGCACATTTAGAAATAGAGGGCAGAGTGCTTGATCTCCTGAATCTCCGCCTTTATCCTACGAATGTGACAATACTTTGTGACTCCCCTCCTCATAGGGGGGAGATGGCAAATCGTAATAAAATTTTACCGAATTTATAAAGTGTTTCGGCTAAGGAATATAGTTTTTACACCTCCTCTCTGTCGATGGCTATATCCTGCACTAAAAAACAATATTTGTGTCATGTGATGTAGGCAGTGTAACAGGTTTCACAATATATCCACATGTATATAACTGTCGCAAAGTAAGGGAGGTGGTGGTTTAGCAATAATAAAAAAATAGAGAACCATGGACTCTTGTCAATGGATGATAGTATCATGAGACAAATGCATTGAGACCTTTTGTGGACATGACAACCCGTCGAGAGTGATGATTCGGACTCCGAGTAATTAAATAAAATCAGTTGAAATTACGGAAAACCTGTCAAAACAACGAAAATTTATGTAAAATGAATGAAAATATGTTAAAAATGTGGAAGGATGAGGGTACTTACAAGCTCGCCTTTGTGCACGAAAAACATTCCATTCCTCTACGGGTGGGACCGACAACTGATGGTGCATACAATCCATCGTCTATAGGTTTAAGTCCAGCAGAATATTCCCTTGTTACAAACACAGTTACGCATTGTAATTGAAAAAAAAGAAAGACGCACTGTCCAAGGATTTGGGGTATGAGGATGACTACCATCTAGGACATCGAAACAGCAATCACGTACCTGAGTGCAATATGCAACACCAAAAAGTGAAATCAATGCTCTGGGCCTCTTCGAAAGCAGGACACTGCGACACTCCTTCTCCATCACTGTAGAAGATAAGATTAAATGTTGAGGTCATTACCTTCGGATATCTGTCTGGAAGAACTCCACTGTCCCCAAACTCTTCCACTTTCCATATACCGGTACTGAGATGACTTCCACAATTTTGCCAATACGAAACAATGCCTCTTTCTTTTATTTCAATAATTCTGTGTGTTGTGGGAGCAGCTTAGTTTACACCGTGCGATTTTCAGCTTTCTGTGATAGTCAGTGAATTGAAACGTATTAATGTCGGCAGAGATGTCATAGTTATAATAGAAGCAGAGAATATATGGATGTGTACACAGCTGTAGTCATACACAGCATCGATATGTTACAGAAAAAATAATGTATCAAACTGCTTATGAAACAACGACACATGGACTTTCTCTTGTGATTGATAGTCTGTGGTATATGGTCTTCCTCCAGTACAGGCGGAATAAATTTACACAGGTATGTGGAATCGACTTTGACCACTAGCCAGCTGCACTAATGGACCAATACATGTGTATTTAATAGGATCATCACATTTAGTAGATGTCGACGCACAGAAGGTATTGAGTTCTTTGCCAAGTGACGTTAGCGATATTTTTACAGTTCGTAATGTTATTCCATTGGATGTGACAAAGTAACGAGGAAAGACAGAGAGATAGAGAGAGAGAGAGAGAGAGAGAGAGAGAGAGAGAGAGAGTGCTGTCAGCGAAGACCCTGACACCACCACACTGTCGTATTTCTATCGTGGTAATCGTAGGAATACGATAATGGAGTTCGGTTCATGTAAAGGGGGATATTTATAGCGCATCATTCGGTGTCGATGAATTGTGGGTGTTACGCTTCTGAATTTCTTTGTGCAGTCTGCGTATAGTTTGCACGGGTGTGAATTTCCTCCTGTAAGCAAGTGTGCTGTTTCTCACGTTGTTATAGCTCTCTACTGGTCAGTGACGGATGGATAATTAGGCCTTCTTCCGTCTATGGAATAGTGCTGTCGGAATGTGATGGGATTTTCAGAGAACTAGCAGGGATCTGTAACTTGGCTGGAGGTATCAGTACTTCCTGACCTGGTAAACGCCAGCTATCACGCAAGAAAGTACGTAACACAAATAAAAGATAGGCCGGCATTTTAATTGCAGTTATGTACTTTATTCCTAGACAGGTACGTAATAACGATTTTATGCAAGAGTTTTGTTACTGAGAAACTATAGTATGCTGTGCGAAACGACACCCAGCTGGTATCAGTGTGGGCACACCATCATTTTTCGGACGCTGTACACATGTAAATGATAATCGAAAATGTGTGTGTGTTGGAGTACTAAGATACTTTGGTCAGTGTTTCGGTATGTGCAAAGAAAAAGCTATGTCCGAACGTAAGACAGGTATAGTTCTGACGTCGAAAATTGCGATTTCAGTGCATCGATAGCCATAAGGGAGATGAAAGATTTTACGTGGAAAATTATATCCAGTCTTAAAACGATATATTTACATAGCCAATTCATTTTTTCAGAGTCCTGGTCATCAACAGGAAGTTTTTCTGATACTTTGCTCATTGTCGAATGGTGCGGCAATCGTAATATTTAATTGTACTTATTCTAATAAATATGTGGCTGGTTTAGTAAGACAACGCTGCTTGCCATCCAGGTTCATTGGCGGAAGTAGCTGGTGACCAGAATGAATATATACACTCCTGGAAATTGAAATAAGAACAACGTGAATTCATTGTCCCAGGAAGGGGAAATTTTATTGACACATTCCTGGGGTCAGATACATCTCATGATCACACTGCCAGAACCACAGGCACATAGACACAGGCAACAGAGCATGCACAATGTCGGCACTAGTACAGTGTATATCCACCTTTCGCAGCAATGCAGGATGCTATTCTCCCATGGCGACGATCGTAGAGATGTTGGATGTAGTACTGCGGAAAGGCTTGCCATGCCATTTCCACCTGGCGCCTCAGTTGGACCAGCGTTCGTGCTGGACGTGCAGACCGCGTGAGACGACGCTTCATCTAGTCCCAAATATGCTCAATGGGGGACAGATCCGGAGATCTTGCTGGCCAGGGTAGTTGACTTACACCTTCTACAGAACGTTGGGTGGCACGGGATACATGCGGACGTGCATTGTCCTGTTGGAACAGCAAGTTCCCTTGCCGGTCTAGGAATGGTAGAACGATGGGTTCGATCACGGTTTCGATGTACCGTGCACTATTCAGTTTCCCCTCGACGATCACCAGAGGTGTACGGCCAGAGTAGGAGATCGCTCCCCACACCATGATGTCGGGTGTTGGCCGTGTGTGCCTCGATCGTATGCAGTCCTGATTGTGGCGCTCACCTGCACGGTGCCAAACACGCATATGACCATCATTGGCACCAAGGCAGAAGCGACTCTCATCGCTGAAGACGACACGTCTCCATTCGTCCCTCCATTCACGCCTGTCGCGACACCACTGGAGGCGGGCTGCAAGATGTTGGGGCGTGAGCGGAAGACGGCCTAACGGTGTGCGGGACCGTAGCCCAGCTTCATGGAGACGGTTGCGAATGGTCCTCGCCGATACCCCAAGAGCAACAGTGTCCCTAATTTGCTGGGAAGTGGCGGTGCAGTCCCCTACGGCACTGCGTAGGATCCAACGGTCTTGACGTACATCCGTGCGTCGCTGCAGTCCGGTCCCAGTCGACAGGCGCGTGCACCTTCCGCCGACCACTGGCGACAACATCGATGTACTGTGGAGACCTCACGCCCCACGTGTTGAGCAATTCGGCGGTACGTCCACCCGGCCTCCCGCATGCCCACTGTACACCCTTGCTCAAAGTCCGTCAACTGCACATACGGTTCACGTCCACGCTGTCGCGGCATGCTACCAGTGATAAAGACTGCGATGGAGCTCCGTATGCCACGGCAAACTGGCCGACACTGACGGCGGCGGTGCACAAATGCTGCGCAGCTAGCGCCATTCGACGGCCAACACCGCGGTTGCTGGTGTGTCCGCTGTGCCGTGCGTGTAATCATTGCTTGTACAGCCCTCTCGCAGTGTCTGGAGCAAGTATGGTGGGTTTGACACACCGGTGTCAATGTGTTCTCTTTTCCATTTCCAGGAGTGTATTTCCGACTTAAGGCGCAAGCCGCCAGTGAGCCACCTGAACCAGTCATGTAGGGTGCCACAGTGTTGCCCTCTGGGCAGATGAATAGCAAACTAATACTCAATACATGTTTGGCAGCCTCCATGGCCATGTGCGTTGCGACAGTTCTCCAAGTTTTGCGTGGATATTTGAGAAGATTCAGTGTCGATCGCTGACAAGAGTTGGCTCTGGAAATATTGATAATATCCAAATTCCTACCACTCTCGTCATCCTGGACACGCTCCATTCCAGAGCAGTTCTCTCTGGTGAGCCGAGGCCAGCTGCAGACCTGGCGCGATTTCTGAGATGCACGTCCACAGAGGCAACTAGTGCTGTCAGATGTCTGGAATGGGACACTGCACGTGGACAGCAGGAGATTGGCGTGAGAAAAGTGCGAGAATTTTAGCGATCTCTGAAATCTGACTAACAATTACTGTTACATCATGGAACCTGTTTTAAGTGCATGGTGTTTACTGCTTTTCAGCATAGACCAGTGGACTCAGTCTTGCTACAGAAACGTGAGAGTGGTATTCACTGTTCTTACTATCCTATCACATGGTAGACCCTTCCTCCTCCTCCCTCCTCCTCGTCCTCCTCCTCCTTTGTTCTGGTTTAGCTGAGAGAACCAACGTAGGGATTAGTAGTCCTTTAAAAACCAACCGCAGCATCAAATTCCCGACTGATGAATTATTTGTTTCTGGTAGTGGCATTGCGAGCACACTCCAGTCGAACCCCTGGTCCCATCTCCTGCAAACTCTTTAAGGACATAGCTCAATTGAGCTGAAATTTGAAACTTTCAGCTACCTCCAGTGTAATGGACTTCCAGCCAAACAACTTACCTGTGCAAGTATCCACCAACAGGATGCGAGGAGAAAGTCTAGTAGGGGGAAGAGTAGCGTTTGGAAACCTAGCAGTTGCGGAATCAAATGCCTGAATTTTCTGCCAATTATTCCACTATTAGTACGGACCAACAGGAAGCAAGGAAAATCTTTCCAGCACAGAGGGTATCGATCAAACGACTCAGTTATTCAATTTGACAGAATGGTGGTAGTGCGAATGGATTATTTCCAAGACATCCACAGGCCAGCGTTTTGGGGAGGGCTGCGAATTTACCAGTTATCGACTACTTTGTTTAAGACATAATAGGGGTTAGTGCAGTACCCAACAGATCAATAGATGCTCACTGGACAGCAAGTAGTCACTTGAGAGAGGGGGAGAGAGAAAGAGACAGAGAGAGATAGCGAGAGAGAGAGAGAGAGGGAGAGAGAGAGAGAGAGAGAGAGAGAGAGAGAGAGAGAGATTGAGGGAGCAAGGGGTTTGGTCACGAATTTCTCAGGTATCAATATGAAAGACTTGTCACCACCTGATGCTTTGTCCAATAGGAAGTAAACAGAGAGGAAAGGGGGAAGGAGGAGGTGACTGGAGAGGAGTGGTGGGGAGGTGGTCTCTCCCAGCATTTTCTTCTATTCTTCTGTTGGTGTTGTGAACTAAGTCAGTATCTGCACAGCATCTTCGGTTCTACTAATGTGGTATGGAATCTGTGTGTTTGGAACCAAAACAAGAAGTTAGCCTGGTATCAAATGGGACACATGAACCTGATGCTTTGTTCAGGGATTAAGTAGCAGGCTACTGGGGGCTGCTGCCCACGGTGGCCTGGCACTCCCACAGTTGCTGCCCACGGTTCTGTAACTCTACAATCGCGACTCTGTCATTTCCTGGTAGTCTGCAGATGTGGTGGGTGAAGAAGCAAGTGTCCGCAATTGGAAAGTTGTATTTTCATCAGATAAGTTCAGTGTGATGTGTAACAGTATAAATATGTGCTGTGAGTTCTGTTGACGCCGATTTCATTATGGTATTCTTTGTGCGGTCGGAAAAAGAATATCTATTTACATTTTTAGTTACTTCTTTTCACTGTATTTTACAAGATGTGCATCTTACAAAACAGCAGAGAATGAAGAGCTTCTTCTGCCAAATAAAATAGATGTCTAACCACAGAAAATTGAGTTTTATAAGTGAACATTATATTATTATTATTTCCTCTTCAATGTAATTGCATTTCCTGTCATGGCATCCTTCCTGTCCAGCTCAGTGATTTTTCCCACAATTTGTTTTTGGCAGAGGAAGGGAGGGAAGGGTCAATGGGTGTAGGATAGGATGTCCTCTGGTGGTGTCACTGTGCACTAACTCAGTCGATCTCTGAATGTCAAAGTCAGCACACATACGAAAATTGTCCAGCAACACAACACTTTCAATCTGTATTAGTTTAATTATGTAATTAGGGCATAGGGTTGCTGGACAAGGTAATAATTCCACCTTCCAGTCCAATAACTAAGCACAGACTGAAGTGGGGGGAGGGGAGGAGAGGGGCTGAGCTTTACCCACCAGTTTCCAAGAGTGGAGAATTCAAAAGAAAGAAAATAAACTGCAAATGTCCTCCCTTTTCAGCAGCTCAACGTTGATCGCGTCTTTTTCCACTAATTTCCAGAGAGGGTGGGAAGGGGGAGTTTGGGGAAGGGAGGAGAGGGTTGGAGACTTCCTAGAGGGAGAGAGGGGATTAACTGACCAATTTAATTTACTAGTCAATTACGTCGATATAAAAAGTGTGGTGCCTGGTCTCAGGTCACACGCCTCCCCCCGTAGGAGGTTTGAGTCCTCCCTTGGGCGTGGGTGTGTGTGATGTCCTAAGTGTAAGATGGATTAAATAGTATGTAAGCCTAGGGACCAATGACCTCTGCCGTTTGGTCCCATACGAACTTACCACAATTTTCCAAATCAAAAGTGTTTATGTATCAGCAAAGGGGAGGGGTGATAGGGGGAGGACGAGGGGAGGGTGGTCAGTTTCTCACTAGGATGCATTATCTTCACCTGTTATAAATCAACTGACAAGGAGTCATTAATAAATTAGCATAACAATAGATTTGTCCCTGAATGTATGCTTACCCCTGAATGTATGCAGCCTGTACAAACGAATTCTCCCAGTACCAGCATTACCCTACTACTATCAGAAACTGCTGTCACTATGACCTTATAGTGTAATACAGATTTTATAAAAGGTATCATCGAAGAGGGGTTCTTAGCATGCTGGAACATTATTAACTGACTGTGGCATGTTCTCATAGAGCACAAAAATAAACAGATTGGCCTTTCCTGTCATGAAGGACTGGAGGGCATCATCCCCTATCATTTGGGTGCCTACATCTCCTAGGGCAGTATCAGTGGTGCTGCTGTTTTGTCTGTGTTCGCTTTTTTACTCCCTCCCCTACATAGCCTTTTCATCAGGTTTGTTTTAATTTTTGTAGTTTTCAAGCCAACTATAATTTGTTCATTTTATAACCACTGACAGCAGAACGTTGAACTAAACTTTCTTTACATACAGGAGGGGCCAAAGGCTTCTGACCATACTTGACAGTACATTACTGATGTATGCACCACAGCATTGTACATTTACATTAGAGTCATAGTACGTTACTACTTCTACATATTTTTGGCATCTGCTGAAATAGATAGTGGTAGAGTAGAGTATGCGCAGCTCATAGTGATGGAAAAAAGGTCTGCTACGCTTTAAACGAACGTAAAAATAACATTTTTATAACAGCAAGGTAGGACATTGTAGCGTGCACACTTTCATAGAGCTATGAAAGAAAATGAGAAAGTTTTGAAGAAACCGAAAAATGTGTTCTGAGCACCAACTCCAATTATTATATCGTAAAACAACAGTTTTATTTAAATTTTGTATGCTTCTCTCTAGAAGAACGTATTAAAAGGGAATACATTACATTGACTGACTATTCTGTCGGTTCTTGGTAGAATATTTTAAACAATTTGTATGACATGCACACACACACAACAGTGGTGTAATTTTCTACAATATTGTATAATATGGCATCAGTGTTGTGTGTCTGCTATTCATAATTCTATTGCATGTTCGCTCCAGTTATTAGACAGAAACACGAGTTTTATTTAGTTTTAGTTTCATTGCATACGCTTTGCTGTACAATATGTTATAAGCGAACGCACCATTGTCTATAAAATACACACCTGCATTGTTCGACTGTAAAATAAGTTTTATTTGCCTGTTGTTCATTTCGGCTGTTTTTCTGTATATGTGTGTTAACTGAATGTATGTTTGTTCTATTTGCTGCACTTATATTGTGTACAGTTCAGGAACCATGTTACATTTTGACTGAGTGTAATTAAATCCTTTGTGCGCTATTCACAACAAACAGTAGCAGAACATGTCAAGAGTTGTCTGTGTTCTTAGCTAAAACGGCAATTGTGATGCAAACAGGTTAGAAATAAATGAGCGTAAATGCAATGATATAGGTAACATTGTGAACAAAATAATGTACGGCACATTGTTTCCTGGAATCAAACACCATAGACTGAAAAAACTTAGAATCAGTGTCATTAGCTCATGACTCTTGATGTCTTTTCATTTCTAGCTTCAGTTTGTGCCAGTAGCGTATGAAAACGTGTAACACGAGGCAGCTTCACATTCTGCATTATTCCGACTGCCGCGATGTCAGAGATTGGATTTTTTACTGGATTCTTGATTTTCACGGTACACTCGTGAAATGCTCGTATGGGAAAATCTCCACTTCATAGATACCCCGGAAATGCTTTGTCCCATCGCTCATGCGCCAACTATAACACAGCGTTCTATCTCACTTAAATCTTGATAACCTGCAATTATAGCAGCAGTAACCGATTAACAACTGTGCCAGACACTTGTTGTCTTTCATAGCGGTGGCCAACAGCAGTGCCGTATTCTGCCTGTTTACATTTCTCTGGATTTCAAAACGTGTGCCTATACTACTTTCTTTGGCGCTTCAGTGTATTATGCTACATTAGCAAAGTAATAATAATATTGTAGTGTCACTACTCAATCTTTGAGATAAACTTATACATCTGTAGTAGTAATGAGCAGAAGTAGTGTGGAAGCCGCCAGAGAGTATTGTGTTAACTGCTGCTAGTCGGTAGCCACCAGAGTGGCTACATGTGTGTCACAATATTACACATGCCAGAGGATTGCAAATCCAGGACAGCCAAACACAGCAGTGAACTGTACCAAACAACAGTGTAGCCAGCGACGCAGCGCCACCATAGCAGAGAAAGTCTCTTGCTATGGGCGCCATGACAAGAAGTTTGGTTGTAGTGAATGATATGAATGCCTGGGGTACATAAATTAGTCTGAATTTCATGGCAGGAGATCACATCTCATCACGCGATACAAGCAACACCACCACGACAGCAGGGCATCACCAGACAGTGAAATGCCTAGCAGGAGCCATATGTCCGAGACTGGGCGGCGCCTGCCGCCAGCACTGAGTCCTTGACAGGACTTAGTGCTGCAGCCTGACTGACTTGCCATCCATGCCAGCTGTCATCCTAGCAGAGTTCGTAGTGGAACTTAGTGCACCGCGCCGGATGCTGTCTCACTCCTGCCAGAGGATAATCTACATCTACATCTACGTGATTACGCTGGTATTCACAATAAAGTGCCTGGCAGAGGGTTCAATAAACCACCTTCATGCTGTCTCTTTACCGTTCCACTCTCGAACGGGACGCGGGAAAAACGAGCACTTAAATTTTCCTGTGCGAGCCCTGATCTCTCTTATTTTATCGTGATGATCATTTCTCCGTATGTAGGTGGGTGACACCAAAATGTTTTCACAATCGGAGAAAAAAACTATTGATTGAAACTTTATGAGAAGATCCCGTCACAACGAAAATTGCCTTTGTTTTAATGATTGCCACTCCAATTCACGTATCATGTCTGTGACACTATCTCCCCTATTTCGCGATAATACAAAACGAGCTGCCCTTCTTTGTACTTTTTCGATGCCATCCGTCAGGCCCGGATGCCACACCGCTCAACAATACTCCATAACAGGGCGGCCAAGCGTAGTGTAAGCAGTCTCTTTGGTAGACCTGTTGTTGCACCATTCTGCCAATGAATCACAGTCTTTGGTTTGCCCTACCCACAATATTATCTATGTGATCGTTCCAATTTAGGTTATTTATAATTGTAATCCCTAGTATTTAGTTGAATTTGCAGCGTTCAGTGTGACTTATCGCGTAATCAAATTTTAGCTGATTTCTTTTAGTACTCATGTGGATGACTTCACACATCCTTCATTCAGGGTCAATTGCCACTTTTTACACCATACCGATATCTTTGCACGTCGTTTTGATCATCTGATGACTTTACAAGACGGTAAATGACAGCATCTTCGGCAAACCATCTAAGAGAGATACTCAAATTGTCTCCTATGTCGTTAATATAGATCAGGAACAGAATAGGGCCTATAGCACGCCCTTGCGGAACGCTGGATATTACTTCTGTTTTACTCGATGACTATCCGTCTGTTACTACAAACTGTGACGTTTCTGACAGGATCTCCCGAATCCCGTTGCTCAACTGAGGCGATACTCCGTAGGCACGCAGTTTGGTTAGAAGACGCTTGTGAGGAACGGTGTCGAAAGCCTTCTGGAACTCTAAAAATATGGAATCAATTTGACATCCCCTGTCGGTAGCACTTACTACTTCATGAGTATAAAGAGGTAATGAGTGGTAACAGGCGCACGGCAGCCTTCGTGTACCACTGTGGTGACATGAGTGAATTGAGGAGCTGTGCAGCCTCTATGATGCCAGGGAAAAGTTTGGTCCTGTGACATCAACCACCGTGACCTCTAAAAGTTGCTGGCCTACAGTGGGCGTACCGTCAGTAACACAGTTGTCAGCTTAGCAGAAAGTGCAGATACCAACACCCTACCATCAGTACTGACGAGCGACGTAAGGGAGAGGTGTGTTTGCCTCGCTACAGCATCTACTGAAGTAAGTAAATGTCATCATTAACTATTAATAGTGTTGACACTGGGCCCAGTGTACAGTGCACAGTTTCTGTACCCTTCAGGGTGGCGTCAAATCTTATTCTGGCCGCAGCGATGGCGGAGATTTGATATTACACTGGATTCCTGATATTCAAGGTAGAATCGTGAAATTGCCGTACGGAAAAATACCCCCCCCCCCCCCCCATCGCTACCTCGGAGGTGATATGTCCCATCGCTCCTGAACCGACCATAACACCATGATCAAACTCACTGGATACAGGGTACTTTTCTGCCTCATTATTATGTAAAAATCAACAACTATTTCTTGCAGTCACTGTTTATAATGTATATGTCTTACAGATTTTTGGTTGATATCAGATAATGAAGCACACGTTCTAAACAAATTAGAAATATTCTGAATATTTTTGTACCTGCTTCTTAAAGAAATTGAAATTTTTTTTTTTTCAAAACGCTTCCTCAAATTGAGGTACCATTGAACTCAATGTTATACATTTGAAGGAGACCAAATTTTTACCAGGTATGCATGACATGATGGCTGAGGTACTAGACCTATTTAATTTCACCTTTTATGTATATTACAAGAATGAAAAGTATCACATCAAGCATTTTAATTTTTATAACATTTTTCGTAATAAAAATGTTATTTTCTCTATAATTTAGTTGATTCTGCAATAAAGCTTAGGTCTAATACATAAAATGGACTATTGAAAGTTACAGAAAGAAAAACAGAGCAATGCTTTATAAACTTTAGGAATTATTTGTATTTGAATTCTGAAAAATACAACTTGTGGGATATTGCGAATGAAAATATGAGTCCAATTAAACTGTGCCTCACAACACTCCTTAAGCATAATCTTCATCCAGCAGCATTTCTTCTTCTTAAAGCGTCCTTTTGGCATTCCTTTTATCACTTCTTGCTTCTTTGGTATCTTGAAGAGTGAGTCTTTCAGCTTCATGCACCCGTTGTCTGTCATACACAAGCAATTAATCTCCCATATTACAGCCACATTTTGTGCCTAAATTTCTCAGGGCTTCCAACCTTCCTATCTCTCCAGCACTGAAACATATCACAGCATCTAGTATCCCAACTTTTAATGTACTCAGTCCTACAAAAGCATTCTTGGGTTATCTTTCCCATATACACTCCTGGAAATGGAAGAATGAACACATTGACACCCATGTGTCAGACCCACCATACTTGCTCCGGACACTGCGAGAGCGCTGTACAAGCAATGATCACACGCACGGCACAGCGGACACACCAGGAACCACGGTGTTGGCCGTCGAATGGCGCTAGCTGCGCAGCATTTGTGCACCGCCGCCGGCAGTGTCAGCCAGTTTGCCGTGGCATACGGAGCTCCATCGCAGTCTTTAACACTGGTAGCATGCCGCGACAGCGTGGACGTGAACCGTATGTGCAGTTGACGGACTTTGAGCGAGGGCGTATAGTGGGCATGCGGGAGGCCGGGTGGACGTACCGCCGAATTGCTCAACACGTGGGGCGTGAGGTCTCCACAGTACATCGATGTTGTCGCCAGTGGTCGGCGGAAGGTGCACGTGCCCGTCGACCTGGGACCGGACCGCAGCGACGCACGGATGCACGCCAAGACCGTAGGATCCTACGCAGTGCCGTAGGGGACCGCACCGTCACTTCCCAGCAAATTAGGGACACTGTTGCTCCTGGGGTATCGGCGAGGACCATTCGCAACCGTCTCTATGAAGCTGGGCTACGGTCCCGCACACCGTTAGGCCGTCTTCCGCTCACACCCCAACATCGTGCAGCCCGCCTCCAGCGGTGACGCGACAGGCGTGAATGGAGGGACGAATGGAGACGTGTCGTCTTCAGCGATGAGAGTCGCTTCTGCCTTGGTGCCAATGATGGTCGTATGCGTGTTTGGCGCCGTGCAGGTGAGCGCCACAATCAGGACTGCATACGGCCGAGGCACACAGGGCCTACACCCGGCATCATGGTGTGGGGAGCGATCTCCTACACTGGCCGTACACCTCTGGTGATCGTCGAGGGGACACTGAATACTGCACGGTACATCCAAACCGTCATCGAACCCATCGTTCTACCATTCCTAGACCGGCAAGGGAACTTGCTGTTCCAACAGGATAATGCACGTCCGCATGTATCCCGTGCCACCCAACGTGCTCTAGAAGGTGTAAGTCAACTACCCTGGCCAGCAAGATCTCCGGATCTGTCCCCCATTGAGCATGTTTGGGACTGGATGAAGCGTCGTCTCACGCGGTCTGCACGTCCAGCACGAATGCTGGTCCAACTGAGGCGCCAGGTGGAAATGGCATGCCAAGCCGTTCCACAGGACTACATCCAGCATCTCTACGATCGTCTCCATGGGAGAATAGCATCCTGCATTGCTGCGAAAGGTGGATATACACTGTACTAGTGCCGACATTGTGCATGCTCTGTTACCTGTGTCTATGTGCCTGTGGTTCTGTCAGTGTGATCATGTGATGTATCTGACCCCAGGAATGTCTCAATAAAGTTTCCCCTTCCTGGGACAATGAATTCACGGTGTTCTTATTTCAATTTCCAGGAGTGTACAATGGTTCAAAACTTTCATTTGTCTATTCTGAGTGCCACCATGAAGACATTTACTAATCAAAACAGGGTCACTTAGGTCTCTATATGTTGGTTGTATTTCATTCAAGAATAGAGTGCTTATGATGGTATGTTAAACCACTTTTTGGTAACCACACCAAGAATGTGCTCCTTTAGGGCAAAGTCTGTAAACTGGGTGTCCATCTGTGGAAAACTTATGAAAATATGTGGCCCATACAGATTTTCTCATTGATGGAACATCATTCGGAGGTGCAGTTCGTCTAATGACCAACCATAATAACTTTGAAGAAGGGCTATTTCAGTTGTAAGATGTCGTGGTCTCCTGACATTCATTGCTTACATATTCCGCCCTCATAATCATATTCCGCACATCAAGACGCTTCATTGGAAACCAAACTCGAAAAGATAAAGTCAATGTTGTATGAATTCATGTAAACGATATGCAATTAACAAGTAAACACACCGTGGTTGAAATACTCGAGGATGGTGTACACACATACATTCCAGAAACGACGGTCAGAAAAACTTTTTGTTTGGAAGAGAAACTGCAGAACGGGACGCCGGTCCATTCAGAGGACGACCCAGCCTATGTCGGCCGGTGACCGCTCGTGTAGGAGACAGCATGGGCCCGAGTGAAAGGGGGAAACGACCCCGTGTTCAGCGTAAAAGCAAATTCCGCTACACTGTGTGGGAGCGGCCAGCGTACGCAATCTTTACACATAGCATGCAGTTTCAGAGATTTTCACAGGGAGACAACAAACGCCAAACGCCAATGCTACAGATTCTGGATTGGTCACCTTAAGCAAAACGACATTCTCCCGTTTTAGAAGAGCAATGCTGATTGGCAGACGATATTTATGACGCCTTGAGGTGAAGGAATTATGGAAGAGACTGAAAGATATACCCCTTCACTTTTGGCGTGGAGAGGCGCCGTTCCGTTGTCGCTCTTTGAGCGAAGAACAAGTCTCTCCTCATTACTTCACTGGGAGAGCACCTCTATCGAGAGCGAATCAAAGTGCTATTCTATAATGAGTCCTTGCGATTAAGTGTTGTTCACTGTGTTGGCCGACACACTTATTGTGCTGTGTGAACGGACAGATTTATAGTTAAATGCCTGTGAGCGAATTTGGAGTGGCATCACGGTGGACTGGTTATCTGGCGGGTGTACCACGCCAATAGTTAGAGTAGGGGCGAATAGGAATCCTTGACTGCATCAAGGCATAGGGAGAGTTTGATTGGCAAAGGTCAATCCAGATAGAACGAGAGTTATCTTATTTGTCAGCAGCGAGCGGCGCAGAGAGCAGTCTCCATTCGTCCCTCCATTCACGCCTGTCGCGACACCACTGGAGGCGGGCTGCACGATGTTGGGGCGTGAGCGGAAGACGGCCTAACGGTGTGCGGGACCGTAGCCCAGCTTCATGGAGACGGCTGCGAATGGTCCTCGCCGATAACCCAAGAGCAACAGTGTCCCTAATTTGCTGGGAAGTGACGGTGCGGTCCCCTACGGCACTGCGTAGGATCCTACGGTCTTGGCGTGCATCCGTGCGTCGCTGCGGTCCGGTCCCAGGTCGACGGGCACCTGCACCTTCCGCCGACCACTGGCGACAACATCGATGTGCTGTGGAGACCTCACGCCCCCTTGTTGAGCAATTCGGCGGTACGTCCACCCGGCCTCCCGCATGCCCACTATACGCCCTCGCTCAGAGTCCGTCAACTGCACATACGGTTCACGTCCACGCTGTCGCGGCATGCTACCAATGTTAAAGACTGCGATGGAGCTCCGTATGCCACCGCAAACTGGCTGACACTGACGGCGGCGGTGCACAAATGCTGCGCAGCTAGCGCCATTCGACGGCCAACACCGCGGTTCCTAGTGTGTCCGCTGTGCCGTGCGTGTGATCATTGCTTGTACAGCCCTCTCGCAGTGTCCGGAGCAAGTACGATGGGTCTGACACACCGGTGTCAATGTGTTCTTTTTTCCATTTCCTGCAGTCTATTTACAGTTTATTCTACTGTACGTTTCATAGGTGATTTAGACACAACCGTCAATGCACCTAAAAGTATTTTTATGTACTTGCTGTGCCTACTGGGAGGACGTGGAAGGTCCATCAAACCACAAAACGTTTGAGCAGCCTTTTGTTCTTCTCCTACTGCACGCATTGCGTACACTAACTTCAAATCTACATCATATGAATTATGCATAATGTTTAAAGTCATTTTCGAGGTAGATTTATTGCAGGATCTGTACAAAACAACGAACTTTGACGCTAAACCCTTTGTGCCACTTTGTTGTTCAGTTATTTCCAGACAGCGTACACCATCAGATAGTTTACATTTCGCCACTTTCTTAATCAAAGAAGATTAGATGCCCACATCAACAACGAAAAATCCGCTATAAACAGCGTCATTGTTAACAAAAAAATTTGAATCACCAGGAGACGTGCCATGTTTGAGTTTCTTCCCTGAAGAACTGATACATAGGTTACTTTCAACAGCGTGGTTTGCTTTGTTTGTGAACTTGTTACCATGGAATTTCCTGTTATTGGATTTTTTTGATGATATTTATTACACACTAAACGGTATATACTTCTACAAATATATATAGCACTCGGGCAACAAATATTCAGTAACACGTAAAGAAACTGCTTCAGCGAAACAAAAGAAAAAAATAGCAAAGATAATCATTTCCAGAAACTAGAAACCTGCACTGTTGCCAACATATGCGATGTATCATACGTATAATCGCTGGAAATAGAAAGTTCACAGTTCTTTTCGAAATAGTACTGGTTTCTGTAACAGAAATAAAGAGGGCGTGGCGGCATACATCACAATAACTTTAAAATTTGGTGTACGTAGATCATTTCTAATTTGAAACCCTATAATGTATATCTCAATGTAATCAGGAAAGTCTATAGAATTTAATGAAGTCATAAAAACATTTAGATTTTTCCACTATTTACAAGTACCCTGTAACCCTAAATCTTGATAACCTAACATTGTAGCAGCAGTAACTTATCTAGCAACTGCGACAGACAAGTGTCGTCTTATATAGGCGTTGCCAACCGCAATGCCGTATTCTGCCTGTTTACCTACATTTGAATACGCATCACTATACCAGTTTCCTTGGTGCTTCAGTGTAGTTTGCTGATCCACTGTGTCTGTTTCTTTGAGTTTTAAAATAAACTTCCACAAATGCAACCATGGACTAAAGAGGACGAAGTTGATACCTGTAATGAGAATTTAATGCAGCGACCATAGGTAGTTATGAAAAATCATTTCAAATGCTAACGAGTAGTGCATGTGTGTTCGATGTGCCTTTTCTAGGTAATTTCAATTTTAATTATCCTATAACAGCGACCCTATGATACTGTCGACCTTTTCACCTGATGACTATTATTAAAATCACATAGACCGGTTATCAACATGAACTAACGATTCACACCGAGTGCACATGTATTTGTGCAGATGTGAAGTACCTGCAAATCGCAATCGCCTACGTCAGTAGATTCAAATGGTTCAAATGGCTCTAAGCACTATGGGACATTTGAGATCATCAGACCTTTAGAGTTAGAGCTTCTAACATTCATGGTGGTGTCTGTTTGTTCTATAACGTGTCTGTACTGTTATTCTGGAGGGCTCTACCTTTTAACATGGGCTGGGGGGTGATCCTAACGTACCAGAGACGCGAAAAGGTCTCACACTGAAACTTGCGGGTAATGGTGGCCCTTTTTGTGTTATCGTAAGATCTATACTGTTCTTCTGGAGGGCTCTAGCTTTGAACATGGGCTAGGAGGTGGTCCTTGACGTAACAGAGACGCGAAAAAGTTTCACGCTAAAACTTACGGGTTGTGTGGCCCTAGTGGTTATCTGGCGACGTGGGTGTCCAGTCTGTCCCTTATTATAGGGCCTTCTAGCTTAACACAGTTCTGGTTTCGGCTTCTGTTCTCGTTTCTCCCCTCGGAACTGCGTCTGTCTCACGGTGGGAAGGTATAACATGCATTTATGAATTCTTGTGTTAGTCTGTGGTATTCCATTTGCTCACTCGTTACTCGTATTACTTTGGTTAATTTAATGTCACGATTTATTCGGAGCTATGTGACATACTACTGGATTTGCTTATCATGTCAGGGTTTTCATGTAAGGTGTTGGATTTGCCTGACACCTTACAAGCTACTTAAACTTAACTAACCCAAGGACATCACACACACCCATTCTCGAGGCAGGATTCGAACCTGCGACCCCAGCAACAGCTTGGTTCCGGACTGAAGCGCCTAGAACGGCTCGGCCACATCGGCCGGTACCCCAGTAGAAAGTGCTCCTGTTTCCATCATGTATGCCACGTGCTCTAGTCTTGCCAGATGGCACATGACACAGCGAGATCTCAGAGGCAATGCCACACCGGGCATAACACAATGGTGGTGAGTGTGCAGCACAGAGTGGAATCTGTGACACTGGCGTAAGCATATTGAAGTAAGTGTGTGGGCTACTGATACGAAGTGGCTGAAAATCCTGGGTGACATTCCAGAAGACGTACTTTGGCATGATGGACATGTTGTCTGGAATTGGTAGTCTTGTCCAGAGTGTGCTGGATCAGAGTGGGCTGGGAGTTCATTGACTGCAACCCCGAAAAACAACCCCTGAGGAAGGAGAGGCAGCGTACTACAGTAGCAATGTAGTGTAACAGTCAGTACAGGGCGTGGATGACTGTAACGATGTAGTAGTGGTAGTAGATGAAGTCTCCCTTGCGGCGTCGAGATAAGGCTGTCGGTGTTAGTCAGGAAGGAAGGATGATGCAGGGTGTCGGTGATGGATATACACTCCAAGCATGACATGACGTGTGCCTTTGTGTATGCCATAATTGCACTTAGCGAGTACTCCTAACTGTCAGAATTCTGACCGACGAAAATACAGTGGAGTATGTACGCCAGGACTTGTGAAGTGGCCTCGTATAGTTTTTGTTGTGAAGAAGTGTGGCATGGGCGTGACGAATTACATTCCGCTGTACCTGTACTTGGATGACATGTCATGGCTGTAATGTTCTATGTGTGTGCCATTATTGCTTTTATTGGAAACATAGCAACGACCGTATAGGGTAATTAACTATTAGCGATAAACCGTTCGAATTTTGTTTGTTTAAGTATTATCTTTGTACACATATCAAAAAAGTTTTGCATCACCTCCGCTCCGAGAGTTCCGGAACCTGTACAATGAAGTGGAATATAGATCAACACAAACATAATGTCTGCCACTCCATTGCTCATGAAAACCACAAACTGCATGTTGTACCATCACACAGCGAAAGCTTCAGAGGTGGTGGTCCAGATTGCTGTACACACCAGTACCTCTAATACCCAGTAGCACGTCCTCTTGCATTGCTGCATGCCTGTATTCGTCGTGGCATACTATCCACAAGTTCTCAAGGCACTGTCAATCAAGATTGTCCCACTCCTCAACGGCAATTCGGCGTAGATCTCTCAGAGTGGTTGGTGGGTCACGTCGTCCATAAACAGCCCTTGTCAATCTACCCGAGGCATGTTCGATAGGGTC
This sequence comes from Schistocerca gregaria, assembly GCF_023897955.1. Taxonomy (NCBI): domain Eukaryota; kingdom Metazoa; phylum Arthropoda; class Insecta; order Orthoptera; family Acrididae; genus Schistocerca; species Schistocerca gregaria. The sequence goes on from NC_064931.1 coordinate 81,359,079, forward strand.
CATGTCTGGAGAAGACATGTCACTATCGAGCGAGTTCGTAATCCTGGAGGAAGTCATTCACAAGACGTGCACAATGGGGGCGCGAATTGTCATCCACGAAGACAAATGTCTCGCCAATACACTGCTGATGTGGTTGCACTATCAGTCGGATGATGGGATTCACTTATCGTACAGCCGTTACGGTGCCTTCTATGACCACCAGCAGCGTTTGTCGGCCCACATAATGCCACCTCAAAACAGCAGGGAACATCCACCTTGCTGCACTCGCTGGACAGTGTGTCTCCGGCGTTCAGCCTCACCGGGTTGCACCCAAACACGTCTCTGACGATTGGTTGAAGGCATATGCGACACTCGTCTGTGAAGAGAACGTGATGCCAATCCTGAACGGTCCACTCGCCATGTTGTTGGGCAGATCTGTACCGCGCTGCGTGGTGTCGTAGTTGCAAGAATGGACCTCGCCATGGACGTCGGGAGTGACCTACTGCAGACAGTTTGAGTCGTAACACGACGTCCTGTGGCTGCACGTGAAGCATTATTTATCATGGTCGCGTTGCTGTCAGGGTCCCTCCGAGCCATAATCAATAGGTAGCGGTCATCCACTGCAGTAGCAGCCCTTGGGCGGCCTGAGCAAGGCATGTCATCGACCGTTCCAGTCTCTCTGTATCTTTTCCATGACTCCACAACATTGCTTTGATTCACTCCGAGAAGCCTGCACACTTCACTTGTTGAGGACCCTTCCTGCCTCAAAGTAAAAATACGGACACGATCGAACCGCGGTATTGACAGTCTAAACATTCTTGAACTGCAAACAACACGAGCCGTTTACCTCCTTCCTGGTGGAATGACTGGAACTGATCGGCTGTCTGACCCCTTCCGTCTAATAGGCGCTGCTCATGCATGGTTGTTTACATCCTTGGGTGAATTTAGTGCCATGTCTGAACAGCCAAATGAACTGTTTCTGTGACACAGTATCCACAGCCAACATCTGTCTTCAGGAGTTCTGGGAACTGGGGTGATGCAAAATGTTTTTGATATGTGTAGTTTCCATAGTAGGCCATATGTCTGTGTACATCGTATCGTTCTATGTACTGCCTGTGAGGGAGGCGCTGGAAGTGTAGGTAGTAGTGAACTGTAGGTCATTCTAGTAAGCCATTCTACTTGTTGCTGTTTTATTTGGAGCTCTCTTATAAAGTCATTTGTTAGCAGAAGAAATACTGTTTTATATGTATAATGCGTTACTGTATCTTAGGGTAAGGTTTTACTTTATTTTATTGTTGCTCTATCAGGAGAAGACTATTTTATTATTGTAGGGTGGGGAACTGTTTTATTGTTTTTTATGTCATTTGTTATATAAAGTTACTTACAACAAGAGGCTGAGCACATGGTTTTGCTATATTTGCATTTGCTTTGGTACGGTCAACTGTTTTTAATAAGGTAAGGATTGATTGTACAGCCACCAGCCAATCTCCATTCCCACCCACAACTTGCGGCGCAGATTATATATGGAATGTCCGAGCAACCATTCTTCTATTCGCACGTTGCGTTCTGTCAGTTCAAACATGAAGTAGAGCAGCCTTGTCGAACGAGTCAAGCAATAAACTGAAAAGCAGGACCACCATTACTGTGTACTTTTGTGAAGTACGCTAACAAAAATTCTGAGTAGTGTTTATCTTCTCAGGCTCACAGTTATGGTAATCATTTTTGGATTAATTTTTACATATGAACAGTACACAGAACGAAAGGGCTCATAGACATTTTACAAATTTTTCTGGAGAAGCGTTTTAAATGTTTCATTTGGTATAGAACCTGTGCTTTACATAATATTCAAGTGTCTTAACGGCACATGTTTTGCCAGTTTAATCACAAACATGTAGATCCTTCTAAATTCAGTGTGACACTCACAGTACAGACGATAAACAACTTTGTATTGATGGCAGCCCTATTTTATGCTAGAAATGGTTTCAGATAATAAGCAACTTTATACTGATAACAGCACAGTCTTATCCTAGAACTGGTTTACTGAACAATGTCATTTTTATTAATTCTCACTTTGGGAAAATCAAGTTTTATGTTAATGTAGGCAGGTATTCATGAAAATTGTAAATTAGAAATAAAATTATTATCTTCATGTGCAAATGGTGGGTGGTCAGACCGGCCATCAGAGAGTGTGGACGTGTGGCATCTGTTTCGTGTAGCTGCTTCAGAAACAGACCCCCAAGCTCCTTTGTAAGTGTTCTGAAATCACAATAGAGAGTCTCTGAATTTTAATCTCTCTTACTGGCCTTAATAGGTTGGTGACTTCTTTGCTTACCTCTTATCCAGCAAAATCTGTCAAACTTCTAAACATGCTGTTGTTAGGTAATACTATATCGAAGTTTCAGGGTTTCTCATGGGCATTTTTGATAACAGACATCCAGTCTAAAGGAACGATAGCCGTTGCTTTAGAATTCACGAGACCCATATTTTTGTCATTTTCGGGTTACGGATGTCCTCATATAGGGGTGTCTATCTTGATTGGCTTCAACTTTTTGTCAACATTCGCCAAATTATGAATAAACTGGAATAATATGAAGTTCTTCTGTTGCCCACTACATCACTCAGAGAAAATACTCACATGGGCTACATCGAAACTGTGAATGCTGTAGGTCAAGTATTGTGACAAGTAACGACATCGTCACTTCCTTTGTTCCCTACATCCTTAGGGAATTGGACAGTACGTCGACAATGAATGAAAATACGGATAGTTGGCTTTTATAGCAAATATAGAGAATAGAGATATTAGGAGTGTTAAAATTTTACCGTAATGGAAGCAAATTGCTTCAAATTCTCTGCTTCTTTGATTTCTCCTAACTAGAGTACAATAGTTATGCTTTTTCTTGTGCCAGGTGTTGAGGAAGGTCAATTTATTTATTCCACAATCAAAGCTTTTCATTTCTTTTTGAAGAGACTTTGTATTGTATTGTATTGTATGTTAACTGGGGCCTACAAACGACGGAGACACTCCGTCCCCGCCGCAGCCACAGTGGTCCACAACCACACGATGACTACCACAGTCCACTTCACCACTCCACCACCCCACACTGAACCAGTCTTTCTGGGTTATTGTGCCGTTCGGCCCACAGTGGGTTTCCATCACCCCCCGCCCCTCCCCGCTCCCCGCCCCCCCCCCCCCGCCACGTCGCCCACCCGCCCCCCCCCCCCCCCCCAATGAACGTGTCACACCAGACGAGTGTAACCCCAATGTTTGCGTGGTAGAGTAATGGTGGTGTATGCGTATGTGGAGAACTTGCGCAGCAATCGCCATCATAGTGTAGCTGAGGCGGAATAAGGGGAACCAGCCGGCATTCGCCGAGGCAGATGGAAAACCGCCTAAAAACCATCCACAGTCTGGCGAGCTCATAGGACCTCGACGCAAGTCCACAGGGCGGATTCGTGCCGGGACCAGGCACTCCTTCCCAATCGAGAAAGCTGTGCGTTAGACCGCACGTTTAACCGGGCGGGATGAACAGACTTTAATTTCTTCTCTCCTAAATTTTTCATTTTAACAATGTACTCGATACGTGCACTGTATGTATGCATCGTTGGGTATGGGAGAGCTGTGGTGAAGTCCATATTTGTACATCTACAGAGATATATACGTAGTCTGCAAGCTACCGTATGGGGCGTGGCGGAGGCTACCGTGTATCACTACTAGCTACTTCATTTTGTATTCCTTTCGCAAACGGAGCCCACAAAGGTTTCATAGGTAATTTTTATATCAGGTTATTTTCTTAAAACTTACACAAAAATTTTATAATATTCAGTATTTGTGACATACAATTTTAAAGAATCATGCGAACTGTAATGCCTTTGACGGCCTTCAAGGGAATTTAAATGCTGCCATACGTTACTTACAGACTCAACATTAACTTTGTGGTGGTGACTACCATGCTACCATGCTTCCCAGTTGATGAACAGCCTGCTTCTTGCAGGCTCTTCGGGAGACATGTAGCTTTATTCTTTTTTTTTAATTCAAGGTATAGCCATAAAAGCGTTGCGACATACATGAAATACTTTTGCAGATTCCCTCCCGCTTTAGTTTTCATCTGGTATTGAACTTAACATAAATCAGATGAACTAAAATGCTGAGATAAAAGTTCTTTTGAAGGTTTCTTTGTGGCAACACCAAAATAAAACCGCGGAGGTAAATGTTCCGATCGTCATTTGATTCAATGTAAGTGACTCCTTAATTCATTATTTTTTTCTATTTGGTGCTGATTCAAAGCGCTGCCTCCTACATCAACTGTCATCTCCCATTTCATGTAAATGTAGTTCAGTTTTCTATTAGCTATGTACAGTCCTCCCTGCACAGTTCACGTACTCTTTTTTTCTGTGTTTCTCTTACGCGTATATGATATGGTCCTGTTTTAGGTTAGTTTACCTGTTGCCCCTTCTTCATGATGCTACTTCTGATAATTTAATAGTTGATCACTCCTATCTGTTAAGGTCCGTGTGTAACGTATTACTATCTTTACGATGTTTCTCATCGAGCCATATACCTCATCTCGCATTTCTAGCTGCTTCTCTCACACAAACAATGATAAAAATTCAGAAATTCAGAGTCGCCACCAGCCCAAACCCTTTCTAACCGTTTAGAAAAAAAATGGAGCTAAAAAATAATTAATTTTATTACTTTAATAATTTAATTAGATGTATGCAAATTTCTTTAAGTAGCCAGATAACTAGCACTCCATGTCGTGCATGAAGCAACTTGATCAATTCATGTTTGGGAATCGGAGTAAGTGAGGAAGATCAACACCACAGAATTTATCTTTCACGTAGATTATTTATTGTGTCTAAGTATTTCGTTGCACATGCTAACTACTCATAATTGGTGCCTGACTAGAAATATTTAGGTAAGAATAACGTCAGAATGTAACAGAGTACAATTTAACTACAGCAAGAAGAAACACAGAAAACGGGGGTGGGAGACAATGATACTATCATTTTCTCTGCATTCATACCATAAAAATGTCTCAGTGAGATTCGCATTACGATTCTACGCATGCACTATTCTGGACAGAGGTTTAACCTATGTACGAGGTTGTGCGATAATCATTTAACCTACTAACTGCGTCTCCTGCTTGCAAACGGGAGAACTAGAGCACGTGGTGCATTCCGAATCAAACTGTTGCGCTGCTTTGTAGAAAGCGCACGAAATAACAGATATTCTTGCAGAAATTATAGTTAATTAAACAAATAAACGGTTAAAATAAAGCCTATTGCTGTGCCGTGGTGGACCAGAAGGGTTATTGATACCAAACACGTGGCACAAAATCGACAAACAAAGACAAAAGCAACTTCCACAAAATATAAGATTAAAAATCATACCCGCTTCAACACAGTATTATATTCACGTACGCTTGAAGTGATCCTAACCAGCATTTTCTAATCAGACTTACCGTTTGAAATTTTACTTCATCGTTGTTCAAAATTAACAAAGTAACTTCCTCACTTTAAACTCAAACGCCCAAAAATTGCCTATTTAAAGCAATATAACTACGGTACATTCGGAAAAATAACTCACTTCAGTTAAGCTAAAGTTCTTCAGTATTTCAACAGTTAAAAATAACGAAGTCCTAACTCAACCTGCTTCCTATCACCTGAAACCCCCCTTAAGAGCTACGATCTGTACTCACCAAACGTTCACCGAAGAATGCCTCTTTCTCTTTCGAGATTACCTAGCTCCAAGTGCAGCGGAAGCTACCAGAGGGGTAGCCCTCCGTCACTAGCCTCACACACAAAAACAGCCTTCGACACAGCCTTTAACTAAGATGGGTAAACCTTTATGTTCAGGTATTGGAAACCTAAGTTGGTCTGCTCCCAGCAGACGATGACCAACTCAGCATTTCCCACAAAACAAAACCGAAATCCCTCATTAAAACACGCACATAATATTCAATAGGCCTTATTTGAGTTCTCAGTCTTTCTGGAAGAGTTCATGGATTGGGCTAAAATCAGGTAGTAAAGCGAATAGGTTGTACCGAATTCGACAAGCGTCTTATGAAACGACTTCACAGCGACGATTCACCAGATAATAAAGGTGAAATTCTAGTACTAAGTACCTAAAGTATTACTGGATACAAATATTGAAAGGAATTTAAATAAGAACAATGAAACTGAGGTAATGAGATGTTGGCTGAATTCGCATACAAGAGTGTGATCAACTATCACGTTATAGAGCTCTACAAATTTTTTGAGAGAGAGTATGCCTGAACACGTTAGCTCTGACTGTTAACAACAATGTTGATCGAGAATGAGTGTCCTTGATACAGACCACACGTGCAAGCTGTGGCTGTGTATGGCGACAAGGCGCCAGTGTAAGCTAGGAGGGGCCAAATTAATTAGAATACTGCGCCAGTACTGCGAATACATTATCAACTGCAAGACTGGCTGTGAGCTGACTGCCCGGAGCACAGGGATGACGTTACAACTGCTCTCAGTAGTGGTCTGCAAAGTGGATAGAGCCGGTCGTTGTGGCCGAGCGGTTCTAGGCGCTTCAGTCCGGAACCGCGAGGCTGCTACGGTCGCAGGTTCGAATCCTGCCTCGGGCATGGAGGTGTGAGCTGTCCTTAGGTTAGTTAAGTTTAAGTACTCCTGGACTGATGACTTCAGATGTTAAGCCCCATAGTACTCAAAGCCGTTGGAAACAATCGTGGATAGAGACCTGACCGAAATAATGCGAGAGCGAAACGACAAACAAATCCGACTGACGTCACGAAGTAGTAACACACGGGTTCTGCCAGTACTACCGTCACAGTAATATTTCTGACTCTTGCATTCAACTTCACTCTAGCTGACTAGAAGTGAAGACCTGTAACGTTTGCACTGGCGGTCCCAAGGCGAAAGACGACCGATTTCCCCGGCCATCCAAAAGAGTATCCTCAGCACTCCATACTTCGCATTCACACAGAAAGATTAGCGCCCTGTCACTACTCATATCGCGGGTCGTCCAGCCAAATTCTGAGTGCGCTCTTTTGTGTCAGCATACGTCGTACAGGTCCACCAATCAGATGGCAGTGTCTGGTCGATGCCCGAGAAAGTATATGCCTGAAACTACCTCTGACCATTGGACAGCTGTGGTCTACATGGAGGCAGTAATGTCGAACCCTGCCGACGCAGGCATTAAAATTCTCCCAACCGACGCAGAGGATGCAGCCGTCCAGCGTCGTGTGATAGGTGAGCAGCGGGCTCCAGTGCACTAAATGATTTCCTAGGCACCAGCCCCGATGCTACCCACGTCCCACCACCCTGCTCGACTCGCTACAACAGGCCAAAACGCTGGGTACCCCTCGTGTCGCTCAGGTAACCGTGCTGCCACACATCGCTCTATGCTTATTACAGTACGGCAGTCACTTTAATCACTTGCTACGTAAAGAAAATCAAAGCTCTCATTGCAGATATTACTCCAATGACATTAATTGGCTGTCAATATTCGGGAACTTAATAAGAAAGAGTTGAATCAAGGCAACAGAAATGGAAGGGTATAAGCTACGAGAGCTTGCCGTCTTTGATAGCCCATCGCTCATAAAAGATTTTGTTTTATAGTGATTGGCTCACTTAGCGTTTAGATAGTGTGTCACACACATAAAATTATCTCTGAAGCTGTACCTACACTACTTCTTAATTAAATCACCTTAAGTCGGCAGGGAGATGAGGGTAGGTGGATGAGTTAACAATGTAGCCAACCTCTCTTTCCCAATAACTGCAACACCCCACTCAACGCAGACTTATGCTCAGGGAAGTCACACACACTCAATGAGCAAGTCATTCACACAAACAAATTTGAGCACTTGGCAGAAGGCCGTGCTGGAAGTTGGTGTTAATTATAGGAACACCTAGTACTAGCAACTTAACAGACGCTCTGAAACAATTAAAAATCCATTTTTTGTGTACCTAACCCAAACACATTCGTCAGCCTCCAAGAAGTCAAATGTCCTTATTATAATACTTTGATCGTCAGAGTTGTTCTAATTACTCACACACGTACACTATCCTTTACCAAATGAGGATTGTGCATTGAATGCAGGTGACTGGTAGCCATTATACATGATACAGCAAATTTTCAATAAATATACAGCGTTCATGTACCTGACAGCGCAATGGAACATTAACCTGTGTTTGTGTGGCATTTACATAGCGTGACATTCTGTAGGAGATGATAAATAATCTTAATTATATGAGATAACTCGAAAGATTAAAACAACAAAATCCGAAGAAAATACCCAACAGGATCAAATACGTTGCTACATGGGCATCAAATATACATATGAAATTTACATTTCCAGAATGAAATGAAAAAGGTTTCGTTTTTCAGTAATAATATGTCATTGACAGTGAGTGTTGTCTGAAATCGTCTGCAGGAGGCTGTCCGTTGAAGGAGTATCTCTTAATTTATTTGGTAAAAACTTAAGTCAAAAAATAGAATTATCTTGATTAATTACATAAAAAACTTCTCAAATTAAAAAAAAAGTCTTTAGATGTTTGAGAGGCATGGAAAGATATCACGTGTCTGATACCCTCTGTTGTATAGAAGCTGCCGAAGTAATTAAGAGGCTGATAAGCTTGCTAATAAACACACCAAAAACGTTTTGCATCACCTCGGTTCCGAAAGTCCGGAAGCTGTACAGAAAATTGAAACAGAGATCAACATATTCATCATTTCCACGCCTTTTATTGCTCATGAAAACTACACATTGAATGTTATACCACCATACAGCGAGACCTTCAGAGATGGTGGTCCAGACTGCTGAATACACCGGTATTTCTAATACCCAGTAGAACGACTCTTGTATTGATTCATGCCTGTGTTCGTCGTGGCGTACTATCCTTATGTTCATTAAGGCATTATCGCTCCAGATTGTCCCACTCCTCAACGGAGATTCGGCATAAATCGCTCAGAGTAGTTGGCTGGTCACGTCGTCCATAAACAGCCCTTTTCAATCTATCGTGTCTGGAAAAAAGGCTGGCCACTCTAGTCGAGCGATGTCGTTATCCCGAAGTAAGTCATTCACAAGATGTGTATGATGGAGGCGTGAATTGTCGTCCATCAAGACGAATGCCTCGCCAATATGCTGCTGATATGGTTGCATTATCGGTCGGAGGATGGCATTCACGTATCGTACAGCCATGACGGCGCCTTCCATGACCACCAGCGGCGTATGTCGGCTCCACATAATGCCACCCCCAAAACAGCAGGTAACCTGCACCTTGCTGCACTCCCTGGACAGTGTGTCTAAGACGTTTAGCTTGACCAGGTTGCCTACAAACCACATCACTGACCATTGTCTGGTTGAAGGCACACGCAACATTCATCAGTGAAAAGATCTCAATGACAAATGACTCGAGCTGCGAACCAGTTTTCAAGCGGTCCATTCGGCATCTTGTTGGGTTCATCTGTACCGCGCTGCATGGTGTCGTGGTTGCAAAGACTGACTTCGCCATCGACGTTGCGAGTAAAGTCGCGCGTCATGCAGCCCATTGCCCACAGTTCGAGTCGTAACACGACCTCCTGTAGCTGCACGAAAAGCATTATTCAACATGGTGGCGTTGCTCGCAGGGTTCCTCTGAGCCATAATCCGTAGGTCATCCACTGCAGTATTAGACCTTGGGCTGCCTGACCGAGGCATGTCATCGACAGTTCCTGTCTCTCTGTATCTCCTCCATGTCCGAACAACATCGCTCTGGTTCACTCCGAGACGCCTGGATATTTTCATTGTTGAGAGCCCTTCCTGACACAAAGTAATAATGCGCTCCCGTTCGAACCGCGGTATTGACCGTCTAGGCATGGTTTAACTACAGACAACACGAGCCGTTTACCTCCTTTTTGTTGGAATGACTGGAACTATTCGGCTGTCGGACCCACTTGGTCTAATAAGCGTTGCTCATGCATGGTTGTTTACATCTTTGGGAGGGTTTAGTGACGTTTCTGAAGAGTCAAAGGGATTGTATCTGTGATACAGTATCCACAGTCAACGTCTGTCTTCAAGAGTTCTGGGAACTGGGGTGTCGCAAAACATTTTTTGACGTGTGTACCAAGGCTGTCAAACATTACAGCACACAGTTCATTGTGGTCTTCTAGTCACTTTATATGGGTTGTCTTACTCCGTGATAGTGGACCAGGGATGCAAGTTGGCGTATGTGTGGTCGCACTCTCAGGATAACGTGTGGCAAGAGGCAAGGGCCATCAGCCAGATTGCCCTCAGAAGATGCAGCTGGGATAGGTACCAGTGGGCAACACCAGACCTCCTTCCACATCGATGGAAGTACCAGCAGTCTGACCAGGTGCCTAACGACATGGCAAGGCAGCTCATCACAGGTAGACTGCTGTACAGGAGACTGCATCAGCTGTCAGAGGAAGTCTCCATATTTGTCTCAGTCATAATTGAAACATGGCATGTGCCTCATTCCCTGTGTGGAATTCAACTCACAGGGGCTAATGACAGAATTATCAGATGGATGTCTCATGAGAAGAAAGAAAATGGTTGGTTCAGGATTGAGCAAGGAATAGGATGGTGTGGATGCTATGATACCACTGATCTGTTAATCAGCAAGAAAGACTTGAAAAATGATTCGCAGTTCGAGTCCTTTGTCACTGATTGTGCAAGTTTTAGTCTCACTAGGAGAAGTGGTACTCAATAAGGATACAGGTGTCCTAACTCCTAAACACATGTTGCATTGTGCTTGTGGTCTGGTCAATTGCATTTGAGATTGAAGCATAAAAAAATTGTAGTATTGACAGTGTGCATCATCAGCAAGCACTGGAGATACTGATTCCATAGCTCAATGCCTTTGCCACCATACAAGTGTGTATGCTACAAGTTGTTTACCTTCCTGTGAATAGCAGTCACGGGAAATCCCTCTTCTAGCGGGGTGCCATGCAGTCTGCCGCCGCTGACAACTGGCACATACCCATATATAGACAGCACTCTGGTCTGGTCCTGCCTTTAGCTTTGTTCCACTATCCGCCAGTAAGCCACTCCGGAATTCGGGAGAGCCCCGATGTTTACACGCCGAGATTTCTGTCACTGCATTGACACGGCCCAAGGCTTTTCGCTTGGACCTTGCGGCTCCAGAGTTGTGTTCAGCTTACGCTGAGCAGCCTGCCTCACTTCACCTGCAAAATACTGATGGATTCCTGGGCGGTCATCGTCCCCAATACTTTCACAATACACTTTTACAAATACATTACACAGAAAGAAATTAGGATAGCCTTTGCTCTTACTATATTAATCGTTAGTGTTCAAGTTAATTTTTAGCCTTCCCATTATCACGTCTGAAAAGTTCCAGAGGGAATAGTTTACAGTAAACTATACTTCTTTAACAAAACTTTGGCCGTCCTACATAATAACATTAATGTTGCGCAACATAATCCTATAGGACCCGAATACTGTAGAGAGATGGTACAAAAATCGAGCACTCTTATGGTGTAGAAAACCTTCATCCCAAATAATAAATAGATGCGAGCTCAAGGCGCAAAAAAATGTATGAGTGTCATACTTAACCTTATTCCCATTACACATTATTGTAATGACATAATGAAATCCAGCTATTGTCTGCCCATCACCGTATGACTAATTGTCCATTTACTAACTACAGTATGACTAATTACAGAGCTATACCTTTCTAGCGACACTGTCCTTGATGACCGGCAGCTCATAGCACATAACACAAAGAAAAGAGCAAAAGTAATCATCATTGGATAATAAACATCTTAGTAACGGTAATGCAGAATTTATAATATGTAACAATAACGACGTCTAGAAAAATGCCTACATACTAGGCAGACCGATGCAGTTGCCACTACCATGACTCTTTCCCTTCTAGGCTTCTGTGTCTTGAACTGGTGACGTTGTACTTGCTGGACGTCGAGTTGCCAGAATGGCTCTTTTCTCCGCCACCCTCATAGCTTGTACACTGTAAATGAGTGATGTTCTTTGAGGCAAGAGAAGAACTTTAGATCTTTTATTATCCTTCGCCTTCTATTGCGGGCTGTATGTACATAGTTTTAGTAATTTTATTAAATGTATGTTCTTGACTTCACCTTCTCATAGACAAGATTTGGTTGAGGAGACGGTGCTCATGCCCATTACACTGATTGCCCAGTGCTACCGTGTCGAGTCCACACGTCCACAGACATAGCATCTTCCATGAGAATGTACCCAACGCTACAGTGGCGTGGGCGAGCTTGGTGGCGACCTCCGCCCCATACTCATTCGAAACGCCAATGAAGTGGTGCAATGCAACCAGTGGCGTGCCCATACTCCAACGAAAATTGAGGAGAGCAGCTCTTCAACCACACTCATGTCACAAAATCGGCCAAGTTTCGACACACGTAAGGCACTTCTCCCATAAATCGAGTCTCCGATGGATGGTAATGCTCTCTCTGTAACAGTAGTGAACTATTTGTTGTGAATGAAAGTAACTGTTGCATTTGATTGACACTCAGTGAAAATGCACAAGATAACATCGGCTGTTTGGTTTACTTTATTGGTCTACATAACAGTAGTAAGGAGATTTGGCACGAGTACACTTTAGATATCAAATTGATATGCAAATTAATGAAACTGATCATTTAATTACCCCAACCACGCCACCCCCAACGACAGATGATGTCATGTGTTTTCCTCAACTGGCGCTCGGGTCCCGCCCCCGCAGACACACACACACACACACACACACACACGCACACACACACACAGACACACACACACACACACACACACACACACACACACACACACATACGCATAGACATACAGAAAAAGAGAGCAAATGCACTGCATCCTTCCGACGGACATCTAGCATACAAAATAGCGGAATTGGGATGATGATGAGCCATCATCGTTAATCTTGAAGAGTATAAAAGGAGGTGTTGTTATTGGAGAATCTAGACAATATTGTTACGAAATATCGGTCATACAAGTTCCATTGAAGATGTTGTACTCTTTAACAGGACGAATTTAAATGTGCTTACTTCCCCCAGAGAATCATTGTGCGACGAGTTTTTCTGTCTTTGTGGGTCTGTAGCACTGTCGAAAAGAACGTACAAGCGGTTGAAATCGAGACTTCACTATTGGTAATATGCATACACAGTTGCATGTGTGTAGATCTGTCAGCGACGGACCATCACGGTTCTAATGCATAACATGCTAACCGTTCGTCTATAAATTATGTTGCCTGAGATGAGCATTTTGTAGGTACGGGGAAGGGAAACTCTCACTTTCCCAGATACAATGTGCTGTCAACACACTGTCAACTGACGAATAATTTGTTAAAAAAACTCTCTGACATGGTTGTGGGGGTGTATCAGAGTAGGATGGTGTAAATAAAAGTAGCGAAACTCATCCGGAAAGCAATAACAGAATATGCTTCTGGGAAAAAATATCAAAGCAGCAGGAGAAATCAGCTCTGTACAAATCTCAACTTCCTATGGTTCAAATGTCTCTGAGCACTATGGGACTTAAATTCTGAGGTCACCAGTCCCCTATAACTTAGAACTACTTAAACCTAACTAACCTAAGGACATCGCACACATCCATGCTTGACGCAGAATTCGAACCTGTGACAGTAGCGGTCGCACGGTTCCAGATTGTAGTGCTTAGAACCGCTCAGCCACGCCGGCCGGCCTCAACTTCCTATTTCAGATCCATATACAGCAGACTGGAAGTCAGAGGAAGGTATAGAACTGTGCCAGGCCTTGAGTTTGCATCGAGTGGATCGCTACATGAGTCTGCAAGCAAGGTCTCAGACGTACGGTAGCAGTACACGGATTTGTTTCCCGAGTATCAGTTTCCAATCTGAACCACTCGATGAGTGTCATATAGTTACAAGGTGAGTGTTACTATGCTCTACATGATCTCCCTGTCTAAAATGCTTGCACGTAGATCATCTGGAAGAGGGGAATGCTTAGGATTTTTGGTAGGCTGGTGTGTAGGGCACACAAATATCCTCATATAAAATCAAATAATGCGAGGGTTTGCTGGCAGGACGATCATATACAAACTGAAAAATATCAAAGAAATGACATAATATCTGTAATAATCGATGAAAGCCTGGTATAAATTGCGACAAATTGCTGGGAAATAGGTAAAATTGAAAGAAATACTATGAAATATGTAAAAAAAGATCTTGAAAAATTACGTAAATTGACTGAAAATACGTACAAATAAAGAAAAAGTGCCACGAAATGTGGGGAATTGATTTGGGTTGGAGGTAAAAGACACTCAAGATCGAGAAAAGCTTGAAAATTATGCTCTGGCTGTATTCAGTTTTAACCCTCCCCATCCCCCTGTAGACTACTTGTGTTTTTGTAACACATATTCAACAAAGGTGACATAAGTATTACACAGAGGCGTTATATTAAAGCATGCAAACAGCATTCCATATGCTGCGATGCCCTCCATTTTTTCACCACTAAGATAACAGTACCTCTTTTTATTTGTATTACCTCGTGTGTGTTTCGAATGGCATCTTGCGGCGTTGGTCAACAATGGAACAGCAATCATGTTCATGACTGCAAAATGAGGAATCAATGTTCTTCGAAACGGAACACCGAGACATCAGCTACCCAGTCGCTGTGGAAGATGAGATTAAGCGTGTAGGTCGCCTCCTTCGGATAGCTATTGGCAACGCTCTACAATGCCGCAGACTCTTCCAGTCTCCATATATTGCAATGTCTTCCACATTTTCATCAATGAGAAACGTCGCCTCTGTGTTTTATTTATACCGACCTGTGTGTTGTGGGAGCTGCATACTTTACACAATGCGATGTTCAGCTTTCTGTGACAGGCAAAGGACCGAAATGTGTTAATATCGTTTTAGCTCCTGACACAGACCTCGAAATCATCGTAAAAAAAGTGTATGGCGGTGTACAAACTGTAGTCGCATCCTGCTTGGATGTGTTACAGAAAAAAAAATTATTAAACTGTGTATTATGGACGAATTCATGAACTCTCTCATGTGACACAATCTGCTGGATAGGCTGTTCCTCCAGTACAGTCGATAAACCTTCACGCATATCTGTGCAACTTCGAGCACTCGCCACTTGCTCCAGTGGGGTGATACGTGAATATATAATTTGCTCGATATGAACATGTAGATGACATTTGTTTCTTCAATATATTGGAAAAAGAGAGACGCGGTGAAATCTAATAGGAGGTTCTATTATAGGGGGTGGTTTAACTGGTTAAAGTTTGGATGCAGATATTTCTCTCAAAAGTACATCGATTTTGCTCATAAAGCTAGTAGAAATCGAATGTATCTATTCTTGTGGAATCGTGGCTGTTTTTATTATTATCGTCACACTTGTATGTTTAAAAAGTAGGTGTTACCGCAAGTCCTGCGCTATTTCATACTTCATAACCTCTAATTGTAAAGTAGATATCACTTGAATTGTACCTCGATGTGGAATCTACAACTGACAGCGTTTTTTCTCCCGACATGTGAGGACATTACGTGAAGCAGACTGTGATTATCAGATTGATTAAAGTTCTGGAACTCAAGAATCTACTGTATGTTAGAAAGTTTGCAGGTATGTTGGTAGAGGGGAGTTATGGAGCAAAAATATCAAATGTAAGCACGTAGACAGTAACAGGTTTCGATGTAGTGGAAAGGAGAGAATGACGCAGTAAAATCTTACAGGAGGTTCTATTACAAAACAAGTTCTCACCGTCTGTTTCGTAAGCGCAGGTGTGATAGATATAGCTTCAAAATGGTGAAACAGGACTTGCCATGGTGTACAAACCAGCAACAGCCACTTGATTTATAGCATGTAGTCGTCAAACGTAAAATGATATAGTTTTCTCCAACATGTGAGTCAAGGCATGAAAGAATGTATTCTCTAATGTTATTTCGCATGTCTGAAATGTTTGTAGTACAGACACTGATTTCAAGACGAGAGACACTCTCCAGTCATGTAATTTGTCCACAAAGCTGAAGGAAATTGCTTTAACATAAATGTTTTTTCTTCAGAGTTCAAATTCTTGCTTTTTATTTACTCCGATTATGATTTAGAAATCATGCAGACATTCTGCGGTGATCGGTAGTTCTTGCAGAAAAATACTGGAAGTTTTGTTTATCCAATTTTAAGCTGGGTGGACGTGTGTAGGCCTATGATCGCTTGTAATCGGATATGGTGCATTTCGTTGGAAGTCACCAAATAAAGAGGTGCGATTTGTATCCTGCAGTCGAACATAAAAACTGTACCGGTTTTATTCATGAATCTAAAAAAAACAGGTAATATATCCGCCGTCCGTGTATAGGAAAATCTCAGAGTGTGAGTTATAGCGGTTTTATCTTTCTTCAAGATTTACAAAAGAATACTCGTGAGGATGGACTGATTCTCCAAGCCTACCAATAACTAAATCAGAGATTCTTCCAAACATAAACTGTCTGTAGTAACCATACAACTTCACCAAACCAAGCTCCGGGCGTCTCGTGAAGAGCGGCGCGGAGTACACGTTGTCGTAACCTGAATTCGAGGACGAGTTGAGGCCATGCGAGGATGGCTCCGGTATGTTGGCGGCAGTGGACGATGACGCGGCGGCTACGATGACACCAGTGGGCTCGCTCGGCGTGAACTGCCTCTCCTGTTTTTTTTTGTATTTGTTTTCTTTATTGTGATTTTAATACCCGTATAAAAACAGGTAGGCTATCAGCAGCACATTACGCCGCTCTTCAGCCGAAGGTGTTACAAGGCTAAAACAGAGAAGACACATAAGTTGGAACAAAACGGCGGGGAAGAAACAGTAGACACATGAACATAAAAAACATGAAGCTGTTCACACTCGATGACAATCCACACTACAAACTGTGATACGACGCACAAGCACTGAAGACTGTGATGGTACACGTGAACGATGGAGCGTGACGGTGAACACTGAACACAAAACACGACGGCTCATACGAGACATGGAGGGCGATGATCTCCGGCGCGCGAATGTTCACGTAACGTGTGCGAGTCCGGGGACCTGCCAAGAGGGGAAGAAGGCTGAGGGGGGGGAGAGGGAAGAACAAAGATACCAATGGCAGAGGAGATGGGAAGAGGAGTAGAGAGATGGAGGAGGGGAAGCCCAGAGGAGGAGTGGGGAGAAAGGGAGGATGGAGGGAAGGGGGAGAGAAGGGAGGGAGGGTGACCAAATGAACAAACACAGGAAGAGGGAGGGAGGATCAAAGTTGGTAGGAGGGGTAGATGGAGGGGAGGAGGGCGTCATCAGGGAGGGGGAGCCGGCGGAAGCCACCTTGGGAGAAGGTAAGGAGGGTGGAGAGATGGAGAGCAGGTGGGACGTGGGAATACAGGAGCGGAAGAGAGCGGGGGTGGGAGAGGATGGGGGAGACAAGCGGGTGAGGAGGATCGAGTTTAAGGGAGGGGTAGAGGACCCATATCCTTTCAAGGAAAAGGAAGAGGTGGGGGAACTGAATGAGGTCGTACAGGATCCACGAGGGGGAGGGTAGACGGATGCTATAGGCGAGGCGGAGAGCATGGCGTTCAAGCCTCTCCATGCTCTTGCGCCAGTCTAAATACTGCTCGTCGCATGGATATGGCTGGCTCTATTTGCAGTCACGTGTGGAGCGGAAGGAAAGGTGTCCGCGGCTCTGTGTTTCCGGGACGACCGGCCAGGCTGACCCCTACTCGGTCCGGGGCCCGCTGTACCGGTCTGCTTCGCGGGAAGCGAGAGGCACAGGCGCTTAGCCTGGACACAGTAAATGGGACTGTGACTATTTTTAGGAAAGAGAGCATTTATTATGGTCACGGTTGTGTTCTCCTTTTTAATATATGCTCAATTATAAGAGATGCATTGACGTTAAATAAAGTCGTTCTCCGTCGCTGAACGGCAGTGGGAAGGTCGGTCCTGCATGTGTGTGTGTGTGTGTGTCTGTGTGTGTAGGAGGGAGCCTTGTCACGCTAGGCAGATGTGTCCCAACCTGAGTGCGGCCCGTGGGGCGTGGCAGTGTTGCTATATTTTAGAAGCACTAGTTGCACTTGGAGCGGCTCACCATTTATCTCCTATGGTTTAGTTGACTATACCTGCTTTGTGTTATCAAAGGACCATCAGATAAAGGTGGCCTGCGTCCACGGGGTATTGCGGAAAGATGGGTGCGACCAGCAACCGAAA
The DNA here is from genome assembly GCF_023897955.1 of Schistocerca gregaria. Lineage (NCBI taxonomy): Eukaryota > Metazoa > Arthropoda > Insecta > Orthoptera > Acrididae > Schistocerca > Schistocerca gregaria. The sequence goes on from NC_064931.1 coordinate 81,377,234, forward strand.
GGGGATGGCTGTTGGCAGCAGAAAAACCGCGACGCACTCGGCGGTGGCAGTTCACTGTTGAAAAAGCCTGTCTCACTCTGATAGGTGGATCCAAGCGAATGCCGGACATTTGCTATTCCGGACATTTACCACGCCGGACATTTGCCACACTTGCCCCTTTTCCAGGTAGCTTCCATAGCGATCCATCAGGTAAGGGACGCCCTTCCTCGTACTTCTTCTGTCCGCTTTCAAACCACCGTCTCCGCATCTTCCTCTATACAACCAGTACGTAAGGGACCTTCTTCTTCGACATCTTGGCCAAATACAGAGCTTCTTTTCCGAAATAGAAATATTTATAACTTTTGGGAAACGAAATCACTTCCGTCGATTATGTCAGTATGTAATTAGTTCTGCTAAGTATAAATACAGATCCCTCTGTCTATACGGTAGCTTCCTATCACGCTCACTGATTGCGATAGAAACAGTCCAACGCCATGGGAGCAACAAGAAAGGAACGATATAAAGAGAATGCGAATGTATGATAATCATTTCTTTTTGATCACTGCATTTGTGCCTACTTTAACTACAACAACTGCTTACCCAAAAGACAATAAGGAAAGAATAAATGGGTATGTGAATGTTTTAAAAGAAGAACGACATACTCCATATTAATTTACTCTCTAAAATCCGATATCCCTTGCGGCGAAACATTAGTTAATAAAGTGTAGCGTTCCCGGGGCCGATTCCCGGCGGGGTCTGAGATTTTCTCTGCCTCGTGATGGCTGGGTGTTGTGTGTTGTCCTTAGGTTAGTTAGGTTTAAGTAGTTCTAAGTTCTAGGGGACTGATGACTGTAGATGTTAAGTCCCATAGTGCTCAGAGCCTTTTGAATAAAGTGTAGCGGAACAATGTTCAAAACATGACTGGAGGTACATTCATAAACAGATATAAGAACATCTATGGCAGACATGTCATCTAAAGTCAACATACAATTTTAAAATGTTAGGAATAAGGAAATGAAGTAATTCAGACTGGTATGCTTGTACCGTACGTTGTTCTGCAATGGAAAGCTCTGGTATCTACAGGGTCACAGATAAAATATTCTAGGTTTTGGAGGGAAAAGCCATAATTGTAATGATCTACACTACAACAGAAACAAGAAGCACAACTTAAGGAAAAATAATGTAATGTGTGTTCCAGCTCAAAAGCGACATTGAAGCCGGTAGTTCCTGTGACTCAGTATGGATGGAGGTTATATTCGTAAACCAGAATAAATTAATAACTGGCTCGTTTTAACGACACCCAGTCTCAGATGAAACAGTTGCTGAACATTTCAAAGAAAACTCGAGTATTGCCGCAAATAGGTACCCTCCTCATTCAATTATAGTTGGCAGTGACTTCAAATCTTCCTTCCATATGTTGACAAAAAAACATTTTCAGCCCCTATCGTAGATAGAAAACAACTTCCGTAACTGTTCTAAATGCTTTCTTTAAAATTATTTTCAACAATTAGTTCACTAGGCCATTCAAATTGTAAATGGTTATGAAAACACACTTGACCTCTTAGCCACAAATAATCCTGAGCATCATGACGGATACAAGGATTAGTGAACACACAGTCGTAGCGAGGCTCAATTCAATAACAAAGAAACTCACTAAAACTAAACGTAAAACATATTTATTTATAAAAGCAACTAAAAATTGGGTTCACGTCACAGTCTCCAATCTTTCCAAACTGTGCAAGTGTAGGCCATATGTGTCTTAACGTTCAAAAAAATTGTATCAACAGCACTTGAGAGATTCATACCAAATTAATTTATAACACAAAGAACTGATCCCCAATGGTACACAAAACACGACAGTAAGCTGCTGCAGGAGCACCGAAAAAGGCACATATAATTTCGACGAATGCAAAATCTCCAAGATTGGCGAAGTTTACTCAGGTTCGAAATTTGGTACGGATTTCAATGCGAGATGCATTTAATAGTTTCCACAACGATATTCTCTCTAGAAATATGTCGGAAAATCCATAGAGATTCTGGTCCTATGTTAAGTAAACCAGCGGAAAGGCTCAGTAAGTACCTTTACAACGGGTGGGGGATGGGGGGTGCGTGTCTGGACTGTTGCACACCGGACATTAGCCACGCCGGACATTTGCCACGATTTCACCTGCTCCGAAGGGTCGAGTCCCTTGTCTCCGCCCCCTCTTCCTCCTCCGCCTCCTCCTCCTCCTCCTCACCCGCCCGCCCAGTTTGCTTTCGAAGTTCCTAACATGACCATCAGTATGGAAGTTATTACAACGAACAAGGGCAGGCCTCCTGCTCATTACAAATGTTACGCGTATGTTAAACAGAGGGAATCTAAGGAAGGTGTTGCTACGTGGATGTGCTTACACCGAAAAGAGAATCATTGCAAGGGAAAGCTGCTTTCGAGGAATGGAGAAGTGTTGAAAGTATTAGAACGTCTCTGTGGAGCACCTGACGATGCGGCTCAGAAAGTGAGAAGCCAAGTGGAAAGGGCAAAGAGAAGGCCTCGAGAAGAAACTACACAGTTATCGTAGATATACGCGGATGAAATCGGAAATCTACATAATACGGTTTATGACTTTGTTACAGTGATGCCTAATTCAGAATATATGGAGAGAACCATTCGTCGTCGATGGAGTCAAGAGCAGGGGAACCAACAAAAGCCTAAGAACACTTATGAAACTGACCTTCATGAAGATCTATTAAAAATGGGAGATGGCAGTAGTTTCCTTCTGGAAGACGATAGATTAGAGGTGAGAATAATGATTTTTAGTGGAAGCAAAGGAAAAGAAAGTTTAAAAACATGTTCCCATTTTTTTGTGGATGGAACATTTAAGAGATGCAGCAAGCAGTTTGCACAGATCTACACCATACACGTGGACTTAGGAGGCCCGATTAAATAAACAAACATTCTTCGTACTGTATTTGCACTGCTCCCTAATACGAGGAAAGACGCATATGTTCGTTTGTTTCGTATGATACAACAGGCAGTCTGTGAGTGGTGTCCTAAACAAGTGGAGGTGTACTTTGAGGCAGCTGCGATATTGGCCATCCGTCAAGTTTTTCCCACAACTGAAATAAATGGATTATATTTCCATATGAAGAAGAGTTTATGGAGAAGGATTCGAGTTCTCGGCATAACTAAGGAGTACCGCTAGAACAAGGACTTAAGACTTCACGTCAGCATGTGTGCAGAGCTGGCAGTTGTAAAACTGGAGGACGTAAGCAATGGATGGATTGATATTCATGCAGAAGCTCCTGATAACGGAAGGTTCTCTCAATTTTTTGACTATTTTGTGGATAATTGGCTAGAGAATGAGGATTCTGCAATAGAAATGTGAGACTGTTACAGAAAAAGGTACCGAAAGACGAATGCTGATGAAGGGTGGCACAACAAAATAAATAGCATTATTGTAAACCGTCACCCTAGAATCACCCATTTGGAGGAGTGTTTGAAAAAGGCAGCAGAGCTTACAAACTACATGTACATGAAGTTCGAAGTTAATCTTGAAGGTAAGAAGAGGAAGAAGAAGTACTTGAAGCTGGACGAAAGGATAGAGAGAATAGTAAAGAATTATGAAGAGACTGGAAACATTTGGCCTTGCTTGAAAGCCATTGCTCATATTCAGAAACTGGGCTACAATAAGTTAAAAATAATATGTTAAAAATCTATAAGGACCACTGAGACCCCGCAGATAACTGAGATAAAATAATTAAAACATTAAAGCAGCATTATAGGAGCTAATATTAAGTTGTAGTTGTAAAAAGAGTGTACATTAGTTCAGCATGTTTAGGCTGATTTTACACATGCCAGAATGGTAATTGGTCACTTATCATTTTGACTGTGCAAAGCCTGTGCAAAGTGTGATGTGAATCAGCCTTTAATGTAAAAATTAAAAAGTGTTTCAAGCCTCACAAAAGTATCTCTATTGTTGTCACGTTACGATAACTTTTTTCTACCTTCCAGTATTATGGTCATACTATTAAATAATTGTGATTTCTAAAATACACTCCTGGAAATTGAAATAAGAACACCGTGAATTCATTGTCCCAGGAAGGGGAAACTTTATTGACACATTCCTGGCGTCAGATACATCACATGATCACACTGACAGAACCACAGGCACATAGACACAGGCAACAGAGCATGCACAATGTCGCCACTAGTACAGTGTATATCCACCTTTCGCAGCAATGCAGGCTGCTATTCTCCCATGGAGACGATCGTAGAGATGCTGGATGTAGTCCTGTGGAACGGCTTGGCATGCCATTTCCACCTGGCGCCTCAGTTGGACCAGCGTTCGTGCTGGACGTGCAGACCGAGTGAGACGATGCTTCATCAAGTCCCAACACATGCTCAATGGGGGACAGATCTGGAGATCTTGCTGGTCAGGGTAGTTGACTTACACCTTCTAGAGCACGTTGGGTGGCATGGGATACATGCGGACGTGCATTGTCCTGTTGGAACAGCAAGTTCCCTTGCCGGTCTAGGAATGGTAGAACGATGCGTTTGATGAAGGTTTGGATGTACCGTGCACTATTCAGTGTCCCCTCGACGATCACCAGAGGTGTACGGCCAGTGTAGGAGATCGCTCCCCACACCATGATGCCGGGTGTTGGCCCTGTGTGCCTCGGTCGTATGCAGTCCTGATTGTGGCGCTCACCTGCACGGCGCCAAACACGCATACGACCATCATTGGCACCAAGGCAGAAGCGACTCTCATCGCTGAAGACGACACGTCTCCATTCGTCCCTCCATTCACGCCTGTCGCGACACCACTGGAGGCGGGCTGCACGATGTTGGGGCGTGAGCGGAAGACGGCCTAACGGTGTGCGGGACCGTAGCCCAGCATCATGGAGACGGTTGCGAATGGTCCTCGCCGATACCCCAGGAGCAACAGTGTCCCTAATTTGCTGGGAAGTGGCGGTGCGGTCCCCTACGGCACTGCGTAGGATCCTACGGTCTTGGCGTGCATCCGTGCGTCGATGATGTCCGGTCCCAGGTCGACGGGCACGTGCACCTTCCGCCGACCACTGGCGACAACATCGATGTACTGTGGAGACCTCACTCCCCACGTGTTGAGCAATTCGGCGGTACGTCCACCCGGCCTCCCGCATGCCCACTATACGCCCTTGCTCAAAGTCCGTCAACTGCACATACGGTTCACGTCCACGCTGTCGCGGCATGCTACCAGTGCTAAAGACTGCGATGGAGCTCCGTATACCACGGCAAACTGGCTGACACTGACGCGGGCGATGCACAAATGCTGCGCAGCTAGCGCCATTCGACGGCCAACACCGCGGTTCCTGGTGTGTCCTCTGTGCCGTGCGTGTGATCATTGCTTGTACAGCCCTCTCTCAGTGTCCGGAGCAAGTATGGTGGGTCTGACACACCGGTGTCAATGTGTTCTTTTTTCCATTTCCAGGAGTGTAATTTTTTTTAGCTTCAGAATCGCAACTATCACCTAAAATATAATGGTTTATTAAACTTATAGAATATACGGTTTTGTAAAAGAAAATGGTGAACAGAACCTTTGAATTGCAACTAAAATTATCCCAAAACTGATGTGATCCTAAGGTAGACAATTTTGGCGCCTCAAATTTTTTTAATTTAAGTTTAGCTGCAAACATTTATAGTAGATGAGATTTTCACTCTCCAGCGGAGTGTGCGCTGATATGAAACTTCCTGGCAGATTAATACTGTATGCCCGACCGAGACTCGAACTCAGGACCTTTGCCTCTCGCGAGCAAGTGCTCTACCAACTGAGCTACCGTAGCACAACTCACGGCCGGTACTCACAGCTTTACTTCTGCCAGTACCTCGTCCCCTACCTTCCAAACTTTACAGAAGCTCTCCTGCGAAACATGCAGAACTAGCACTCCGGAAAGAAAGGATATTGCGGAGACATGGCTTAGCCACAGCCTGGGGGATGTTTCCAGAATGAGATTTTCACTCTGCAGCGGAGTGTGCGCTGATATCCTTCCTGGTAGAGCTCCCGAGTTCGAGTCTCGGTCGGGCACACAGTTTTAATCTGCCAGGAAGTTTCATATCAGCGCACACTCCGCTGCAGAGTGAAAATCGCATTCTGGAAACATCCCCCAGGCTGTGGCTAAGCCATGTCTCCGCAATATCCTTTCTTTCAGGAGTGCTAGTTCTGCATGTTTCGCAGGATAGTTTGTGTAAAGTTTGGAATGTAGGGGGACGAGGTACTGGCAGAAGTACAGCTGTGAGTAGCGGGCGTGAGTCGTGCTTCGGTAGCTCAGTTGGTAGAGCACTTGCCCGCGGAAGACAAAGGTCCCGAGTTCGAGTCTCGGTCGGGCACATAGTTTTAATCTGCCAGGAAGTTTCATTTATAGCAGATGTAAATCTACTTAGGTACATTTAGATATCGTCCATTAAAAATTAAAATTTCGTACTAAATTGTTGTTTATCTTAAAACGGGTCAGGAAAAGCAAGGAGCTTACTACTGAAAACTAATTGTTACTAAAGAACATAAGAAAGAAATATATTAGACCTAATTTTCTTATACATTAGAGACTTTTTGAAAAGATATTTGATCATTTCCTCTGTCACTGACAGTGTAATTTCAGTTACCTTGCAACACCAGGCATATCTGCTTATAAATTATGTTTGCAGCTCTTCTCATTTCGAATTCTGGAATATTTACCTCGTCTTCTTTGGTGGAGGAATATCGGAAAATGCATTTACTAACTCCACGTTAGTGGCACTGTAATCAGTAACATTACCATAGCTGAGAGTGCAGTAAAGGTACTTACTGAGCCTTTCCGCTGGTTTACTTAACATGGGACCTGTATCTCTTTCGATTTTCCAACACATTTCTAGAGCGAGTTTCGTAGTGGAAACTATTAAATGCATCTCGCATTGAAATCCGCACCAAATTTCGAGCCTCAGGAAAATTTCACCAATCTTGGAGATTTTGCTTTCGTCTAAACTATGCGTGCCTTTTGCGGTGCTCCTGCAACAGCTTTCTGTCGTATTTTATGTACCATGGGGGATCATTTCCGTCTCTTATTAATTTATTTGGTACGAATATCTCAAGTCCTTTTGATACTATTTCTTTGAACTTAAGCCATATATGGTCTTTTGGAAGGATTGGAGACTATCTCTTAAAAAGACGTCACCCGAATTTTTAGCTGCTTTTATAAGTAGAAATATTTCGCGTTTAGTTTTGGTGAATTTCTTTGTTACGGAAGTGAGCGTCGCTACGAATGCGTATTCACTCATCCCTGTATCCGTCGTGATGCTCAGGATTATTTGTGGCTAAGAGATCAAGTGCGTTTTAGTAACCATTTACAATTTGAATGGCCTTATGAACAAAGCGTCAAAAATAATTATTTTAAAAAAGCATTTAGAACAATTACGGAAGTAATTTTCTATTTACAGCAGGGTATGAAAATATATGCGGAATATAGATTGAAGTAATTGCCAACTATAATTGTATGAGTAGGGCGATGAGTCTGAAGTTCAGCAACTGTTTCATCTGAGGCAGGGGGTCAGTAAAAGGAGCCAGTTATAATTTATTCCGGTTGTCGAATATAACCTCTGCCAATACTAAGTCACATGCACTATCTGCTTCAAAGTCTATTGTGATCTTACATTATTTTTCCTTAAGTTGTCCTTCTTGTTTCTGTTTTAGTGCAGATCATTACAATTACGGCTTTTTCCTCCAGAACCTAAGATGCTTTCTCTGTGACCCTGTAAATACCAGAGCTAAACAATGTAGAACAACAACGTACATTAGAAAAATAGCATTCTGTATTACTTCATTTCCTTATTTCTAACATTTTAAAATTGTAAGTCGACTTTAGATGCCATGTCAGTCATAGATGTTCTTATCTCTATTTAGTGAACGTGTTTTCAGTTATGTTTTGAACATCGTTCCGCTACACTTTATTTACTACTGTTTTCACAGAGTAAATTAATATGGAGTATGTCGTTCTTCTTTTCAAACATTCACATAGCCATTTATTCTTTCCCTGTTGTCATTTGGGTAAGCAGTTGTAGTAATTAAAGTAGGCACAAATGCAGTGATCAAAAAGAAATGATTATCGTATTCGCATTCTCGTTACATCGTTCCATTCCTGTTGCTCCCATGCCGATGAACTGTTTCTGCCGCAATCCGTAAGCGTGAAAGGAAGCTACCGTACACGCAGAGGAATCTATATTTATACTTGGCAGAACTAATTACATACTGACATAATCGTCGGTATTGCTTTCAAATGGTTCAAATGGCTCTGAGCACTATGGGACTCAACATCTGTGGTCATAAGTCCCCTAGAACTTAGAAGTATTTAAACCTAACTAAGCTAAGGACATCACACACATCCATGCCCGAGGCAGGATTCGAACCTGCGACCGCAGCAGTTGCGCAGTTCCTGACTGAGCGTCTAGAACTGCTAGACCACCGTGGCCGGTGATATTGCTTTCGTTTCCCAAAAGTTATAAATATTACGATTTCGGAAAAGAAGCTCTGTATTTGGCCAAGATGTCAAAGAAGAAGGCCCCTTACGTACTGGTTGTATTGAGTAAGATGTGGAGACAGCGGTTTGAAAGCAGACAGAAGTAGTGCGGAGAAGGGCGTCCTTTACCTGAGGGATCGCTACTCAAGCTACCTGGCAAGGGGCAAGTGTGGAAAATGTCTGGCGTGGCAAATGTCCGGCATTCGGCGGTGTGTGAGGAGGAGGAGGAGGGGGAGACAAGGGACCAAACCTTTGGAGCAGGTAAAATCGTGGCAAATGTCCACCGTGGCAAATGTCGGGTGTGGCAAATGTCTGCACAACAATGAAAGCAGGGGAGGAGGGGAGGGATGAGGCGAGGTAAGAGGACCTCGAATTTCAGCAATTTGTGAGCCTACATCGAGGAGGACACAGCTCCAACTGATGCCCCTCTGCTATCTTCTGGAATCCATTTTTGCAGTAATTGTGTTATTGCAATGATTTCTCCCAATCCCCAGTAGATGATTTGCTTTATGACCCATTCATTATGAGTGCAGGTTTTTTTCATGACAATTTGAAAGTATAATTAGAACAGTGACGCATTTTTTCCATGAGTTGTGATAGACTGTATTGGATTCATTTACCTGGCACTGGGCTGTAGGGTGATTGTCGAGCAGGCGTCTGTAGAAAACTCTGACGTCAAACACCGATATATACAGTCCTCTGCTATATGCTTACAGACAATACACTTATTAACCTCCTTTCTGCCCAATACCAGCAGTTAAATATATTTTCCACTCTACATAGAGATAGTACGTCCCACTCCAGCCTTTTTTCCTGACAGCTTGTAGTTGAAGTGTAGAGTTTGAGTACGTCTGACCCTAGTTTCGAGTCGTATTGTGAAATTTGTTCCCAGGATAACACTATTTGTTTGTTATCATCAATTTTTGAGCTGTATTATGATTTCAGGCAGTACTTGTGTAGCGCTGTGCTTATAGTTGCATAATTAGGGCCAATCTTTTTGATTAATTATGTAATTAGCACCAATCTCTACTTCGGCTTCCCAGTCAACATAAATAAAGTACACTAACGTAACCTTTCTATCTTGGGTGCGACCAGGGTTTGAGCACCATAAAGGGCACCATCATTTTTAATCTCCCGCCAAATCACATGTGGGGGAGGGGGGGGGGGGGGGGAGGGATCGGGGTGCGACGTCAGCGCAGCCGTGGGATAAAGGAGCTTGCACCATAATTCGAAATTATTTATTTTTATTATTTACACATCTAGTTAAGTAGGACCAAATTCAGGAGCATATCTCCAGGGTCATGGAACGTGTTAGTACATAGAATTACAACATAGAAGTAATAACAGATAAAATAAAATCTTTATGAATCCCAAGAAAATCAACAACATAACAAAAGAAACAGCTTAATTTTTCTAGGAGCTCCTCAATAGTTTAGAAGGAATGTCCAATGAGGAAGCTCTTCAGTTTAGATTTAAAAGCTCGTGGACTATTGCTAAGATTTTTGAACTCTGTTGGTAGCTTATTGAAAATGGATGCAGCAGTATACTTCACACTTTCTGCAGAAGAGTTAAGGAAGTGCGATCCAAATGCAGACTGGATATCTGCCGAGTGTTAACTCAGTGAAATCTGCTAATTCTTGGGAATAAGCTGGTACTGTTAACAAGAAGCGACATTAAAGAAAATGTATATTGAAAGTGGAATGTCAAAATACCGAGACTAATGCACAGGAGTCGACAAGAGATTCGTGAACTTACACCACTTGTTACCTAAACTGCCTGTTTCTGAGCCAAAAATATCATTTAGAATGGGATGAGTGACCCCATAATGTAATACCATACAACATAGGTGAATGAAAATAATCAAAGTAGTTTCGTGTAGAATCATCACTTACTTCAGATACAGTTCGAATAGTAAAAATGGCGGCATTAGGTCTTTGAACAAGACCCTGAACATGGGCTTCCCACGACAGTTTACTATCGATCTGAACACATATAAATTTGAATTATTCAGTTTCACTAATTATATGCCGATTCTGTGAATTCAAAACGTCGGGGTTTGTTGGATTGTGAGTTAGAAACTGTAAAAACTGTGTCTTACTGTAATTTAGTGTAATTTTATTTTCTACAACCCATGAACGTACGTCATGAACTACACTATTTGAAACAGAACCAATGTTACACAGAACATCCCTTACCACCAAGCTAGCATCAACAGAAGTATTCTAGAAATACCTTTAATACTAGAGGGCGTATCATTTATATAAATGTGGAACAGGAGTTTCCCAAACACTGATCCCTGGGGCACCCCATAGCCACTCTCAACATTGTGAATAAAAAACCTTGCTCTATATTGTTAAAGTAAGATGTGCAGCAATTGCAGATTTCTCCCTCTAATGTGTAATGGTCCAACTTCTGGAGCAATATTTTGTGTTCAACACAATCAAGCTCCTTAGTTAAATCAAAAAATATTCTAGCATTAGAAACCTTTAGTTTAATCCATCTAGTACCTCACAGAGAAAAGAGAATATAGCATTTTTAGTTGTTAAAAGCTTCTAAAGCCGCACTGTACATTTGTTGGCAATTCATGTGATATAAAATGATAAGTTATCCTTATGTACACAGCTTTTTCAGTGACTTTAGCAAACACTGATGCCATAGAAATAGGTCTACAACTGACTACATTATATCTTTCTCCCTTTTTACAAAGCTGCTTTACTACTGTGTCCTTCAATCATTTAGGAAACTGACCATTCCTAAAGGAAGAAGTAAAAATCTGTCTAAGTACAGGGTTAACATGTGCAGTGCAGTATTTTAATATTCTGCTAGCACTCCATCATATCCATGAGAGTCCTTATCCTTCAGTGATTTAATTATTAACTCAGTCTCCCTCTTTCCAGTATCACAGAGGACTATGTCTTGTAAAGATATTTTCCAAGAATGTTATTTGATTCCCTGTGAAAACTAAGTTTTTATTTAACTTACCAGCACTGCTCAGAAAATAATTGTTAAATACTGTACATATATCTGACTCATTAGTAACAGAAATATTTTTACTATGAACTGACTTTACATTGTAGGCAACCTTGTGCAACTCCCCAGATTCTTCCTTCACAACTGACCATATAGTTTTAATTTTATCCTACGAACTTGCGTACATACTCTTTGCCTTCATAATAACGTTTTTAAGCTCCTTGCATTACTTCTTGTAATGGACAACTGTAGCTTGATTATGACTACTTCTAACATTTTGATGTAATTCCCACTTTGTTTCACATTATATGATGATCCCACCAAAAATAGGGTAGGTGGGGAGGGGGAGGAGGTGGGGTCGAAAGGGGGCAAGAGTGTGGATCCATGTACCACTTGAGGAAAACATGTAGTGTCAAGTGAGGGTGTGGGTGAATGCAGTTGGAGTGGGTACTTAATTGACAAATTTAATTAATTTGCATATTAGTTTGTTACCAAACGTGGGCTCGTGCTGCCATCTCCCTACTACTCACAGTAGCAAGAAACGTGTAAAAAAAAAGTTCAACATATTCCTTCATCTACCTTATGTACACTCCTGGAAATTGAAATAAGAACACCGTGAATTCATTGTCCCAGGAAGGGGAAACTTTATTGACACATTCCTGGCGTCAGATACATCACATGACCACACTGACAGAACCACAGGCACATAGACACAGGCAACAGAGCATGCACAATGTCGAAACTAGTAAAGTGTATATCCACCTTTCGCAGCAATGCAGGCTGCTATTCTCCCATGGAGACGATCGTAGAGATGCTGGATGTAGTTCTGTGGAACGGCTTGCCATGCCATTTCCACCTGGCGCCTCAGTTGGACCATCGTTCGTGCTGGACGTGCAGACCGCGTGAGACGACGCTTCATCCAGTCCCAAACATGCTCAATGGGGGACAGATCCGGAGATCTTGCTGGCCAGGGTAGTTGACTTACACCTTCTAGAGCACGTTGGGTGGCACGGGATACATGCGGACGTGCATTGTCCTGTTGGAACAGCAAGTTCCCTTGCCGGTCTAGGAATGGTAGAACGATGGGTTCGATGACGGTTTGGATGTACCGTGCACTATTCAGTGTCCCCTCGACGATCACAAGAGGTGTACGGCCAGTGTAGGAGATCGCTCCCCACACCATGATGCCGGGTGTTGGCCCTGTGTGCCTCGGTCGTATGCAGTCCTGATTGTGGCGCTCACCTGCACGGCGCCAAACACGCATACGACCATCATTGGCACCAAGGCAGAAGCGACTCTCATCGCTGAAGACGACACGTCTCCATTCGTCCCTCCATTCACGCCTGTCGCGACACCACTGGAGGCGGGCTGCACGATGTTGGGGCTTGAGTGGAAGACGGCCTAACGGTGTGCGGGACCGTAGCCCAGCTTCATGGAGACGGTTGCGAATGGTCCTCGCCGATACCTCAAGAGCAACAATGTCCCTAATTTGCTGGGAAGTGGCGGTGCGGTCCCCTACGACACTGCGTAGGATCCTACGGTCTTGGCGTGTATCCGTGCGTCGCTGCGGTCCGGTCGCAGGTCGACGGGCACGTGCACCTTCCGCCGACCACTGGCGACAACATCGATGTACTGTGGAGACCTCACGCCCCACGTGTTGAGCAATTCGGCGGTACGTCCACCCGGTCTCCCGCATGCCCACTATACGCCCTCGCTCCAAGTCCGTCAACTGCACACACGGTTCACGTCACCGCTGTCGTGGCATGTTACGAGTGTTAAAGACTGCGATGGAGCTCCGTATGCCACGGCAAACTGGCTGGCACTGACGCGGGCGATGCACAAATGCTGCGCAGCTAGCGCCATTCGACGGCCAACACCGCGGTTCCTGGTGTGTCCGCTGTGCCGTGCGTGTGATCATTGCTTGTACAGCCCTCTCGCAGTGTCCGGAGCAAGTATGGTGGGTCTGACACACCGGTGTCAATGTGTTCTTTTTTCCATTTCCAGGAGTGTATATTTCTGTACTAGAGACTTTTGCCTACAGTTGTTCCACAGGGGTTTGCTACCACAACGTTCTCTACAAACGGTTTGAGATTTTGCGGTTCACCTCGCTAGCCTAGCACGGATATTTACCGTTATGGCGGTTCTTTTAGCGACTGCCGCCTCTGTCATAGCTAAGCCAGCTTTCCTCTTTGAAGTCTGCTTAGGCTCGCTACTAATCTTTCCTACTACTGTTGGGTTGTCATCGATTTTCCTAAGTTGATTTACCATAAATTTTTCTGCCTCTTGACGTCTCTTTTCCGTCTCCTCATGTGCCGTCTCTAAATCTAGCATTTATTTTTTCTGATATTTCCTGCTTCTGCTGGCACTCAGGATCGTCGACAGGTGACATCACACGCGATTCGTCTGCCCTGCTACATCGTCTTGGCAAGATTGGCTTTTTGAAGCTTCCATCTTATTTTTCTTCTCACTTATTATCACCTTCACTGCTATCCTCGCGACCAGTTACTGAACTGTACCTCATATCAGTGTGCCTGTAGCGTGGGTTCAAATGGTTCAAATGGCTCTGAGCACTATGGGACTCAACTGCTGTGGTCATCAGTCCCTTAGAACTTAGAACTACTTAAACCAAACTAACCTAAGGCAGGATTCGAACCTGCGACCGTAGCAGTCGCACGGTTCCGGACTGTGCGCCTTAACCGCGATGCCACCGCGGCCGGCGTAGCGTGGAAATGCCTATCATCCTGTAGAGTGTGAACATGAGCCATCTCATCCACTGACCCGTTTTCATTCATAATTTCTGCTCTGTCCATCAAGCTATAGCTCTCGGACTGACTTCCGTTACATATGAACCCAGCTTTACTTCACGTTAATACTTACACAACTAAATAGCAAACCAAAATATTCAGTGCACTACATTTTCTGAAATTTTAAAATTTATGCTACGTTTTCCAGTCTGCCGATAAGACTTGTCACATCAGTTTGCATTATCAATTATCATCCCTCCAAAAAAGATCCACAAGGATGTTAGCAACGCTGAGTATCAACGTGCACAAAACATGGAATGAGGTTCTGAAACCACACCCACATGAGAACCAAAAAAGGAAAAAAGGAAAACACAGTTAAATAGAAACAACAACACAACGGTTAGTAAAGTCGCGCCAGGGTCTAATACTGCGATGGAGTTTAAAAAATGAAGAGAGAAGGAAAACTGAATTTTATTAAATGCCTACCGCTTCTGAGATCCAACCTGGAAGGATCCTGGGCGAGGACCGTCATTTTATGTGAGGTGCTGGGTTTGAGAGGTTCCCATATCACCCAGATTCATTAAAGAAATCCATTCCGTATTAGTTAGGCTAATACACTCAACACCCTACCCCTTTAAATAACACAGTTCCAGTCTCATAACAAACAGTCTATGGAGGAAATTGTAATACGACCCTATTTCTGGTCAGTTTAAGAGTTGTGCCTACGACATAATTCCATTTATGATAACTTAATAGCTGATCACTTGTGTCTGCAACGTTCCCTGACAATAAAGATGACATTCAGCTACTAAATAATACAAAGGTATTGGTATCACAAAGTTATTTATTGCAAGAATTCCTGATACAAATACTGAATGGAATATAAATAAGAATTCGCTTCCAGGAGTGGGATCAACTATCACGCTATAGATCCCTGCAGACTTTGTGAGTGAGAGTATTCTGTAACATGTTACTGCTGATTGTTGCAAACAATATCCATCGGGAAGGAGAGCCCTTGATGCAGATCAGACATGTTTTTTCTCTGCTTGGTTTTCCTTTCCTTTCGTAATTTTCTCTGGAAGGAATTCCTTTCCTAGCAATTACATTAGTTCGTATTGAGTTATACATTGACAGCTACATATGGTATTTATATAAGAGAAATTCTTACCGTGTACCCTCCCTCCCCTCCCCACTCTTTGTACTTTTGGAGGGAAACAGACCCCTTAACGAAGCCATTAATGCTCCTTCTGTATTGTTCATTGTTATGGTCTAATACTTCAAATAATTTTAATTTTAGATAGGCCACTACTAACTTTCTATACATTGACAATGTTAGCATGTATCCGTTACATGTATCAGTCACAAGTTAGATTACTGATCCAGGCATCAGGCATATTGCAATAGAAATGGGTATTGGTTATTCTTTAAAATTTTGTTTAAATATTTTTGGATGTTCAGTACTCTTGCTTGTTAGGCACTGTTATCTGTTACAGACATTTACCCGGAAATACATAACTCTACTCTGAAACCAAGAAAAGTAATATATAGTCAATGTGGAAATTATTACTACCTCCACAATTGACTAGTTAAACAAAATTATAAGAGAAACCATTCGAATTTACTAAATAACCATTCAAAATACATTAACTAATAAATATGTAAGTTCCCTCAGTGTCCATAAACAGAAATGACAAATTACAAATAAGTGTAGCAGGGGAGAAGCGCGCTAGCCAGCAGAGAGCGTGTATAACCGCAACATCACGATAGATACGTCACAGCACGTGGCAGTGATCTCGTGACCACGACTTTGAACAAAATTTTGGAATGTTCCTGGCTACCGATGTGAAGTACATGGAGGTATCACACTAAACTGAGAGAGCTTTTATACTGTTCTTTTACACTCTTCGTGAACCCCCTTTCGCGGTATTAAATTTCAGAGCAAACTTTCATGGCAATTTCAGGACAGTCTCAACAATACGGTACTCTGTAAGAACGAAATCAACCGTAGATTTTCATCATAACTCGACGCTGTAATTACAGCAATTAAGTTACGAACAGTACTATGCGTAATTCGACTTTTATTTCTTTCGTTTTAGGAATAAGTCTGCACAGTTATTCCAGAAAAGGAAATCTCGCTTTTGTGCTTGGCCAGTTTATTTTCGCGGAAATATTCTCGAGAGGGTAAGCAGAAGAAGCCAGTTCCCCAATGTACTCTCTCCAAGAATCTTAAACTCGTTCCGTTTCTTTCTTCTCATAACGGTTTCCTCATCATCGTGTCTGCGATAATTAAGCCGTCTGTTTAATGGGAGATTTAAATACGAGGAAAAATAAATGGCCGCCTCTTTCGTTCTTTTCGTGCTGCTTTCTCTAATAACAGATGTTATGATGCCACGTAGTATTCCTCAGTCCAGAGCTGGAAATACCAATATTGCAGCCTGTAAGGCAGAATGAAGTGCTTCGTGCACTTGGTAGGATTCTGGCCTATGCGCGACTTACACCCGCCGGGAAATAATGGCCTCTGGACATTACGTACGCTGTCAGTGATGCTAGCTTTCAGAACTTAACTTCAATTCATGATTGATGCACTAAAAAGAATCATGGCTAATTGTTACGCATTACGATTTATTGGAGCAAATTTAACAGAATCACTGACTGTCTCTCAGAGCGTTAAGGAAGTCACATTAGTAAAACTACAACTGCTATTTCTAAGAATCTACTTCCATTTACCAAGAACTGTGACGTAGATGACTGCATCAATTATTCTTAATGCTGCAATATTTAATAGATTGGAAATGACAACAAAAATGGAAGGTGGCAAATTGTTTCTGGTAGTCCCGATAATTATACACCGTGCGTTCAAAAAGCACTAAAACTGATTTTATTCCTGGCTTATAAGTGACGTCATCGCAGTACCTATGGTAGCATCTTAAACTAAGGACTGTAAACAACTGATATGCATTAGAGCAGTCAGTTGTGAGCAGCCTGTGCTAAGCAGTGGGCTTGCGGCACGGTGTTATAACTCTGTTGTCTCACAAATCTCAGTGGAGTAACATCTCTAAATAAAGTGTTCAAGGTATTCCACTTAATGTTTTGACGTAGAGAAAAGAGTGTGCAAAGTCTGTCGCTCACATCTTGACTCCCGTATGGAAACAACAACACGTGGATGCCATCTGAGACTTGACGGAAATCCAAAATGTAGACAGTTCTGATCTGGAAAAATCATCACAGGTGACGAGACTTGGTGTTGTCAATACGAAACTACCACAAATCAACAAACTACAGAAATCGACATGGAGGATCAAAGCTTTAATGACATATTTTACATTGAAGCCAAAGTGACGCGCAAGTTGAATAAGATCCCAAAGAAGGACTTTTACGAGCGTTTGACATGGTTGTCTGAACTTTGTGTGCATTCTACTCAAGTGGGGAGAGAGCACTTAGGACAC
Source organism: Schistocerca gregaria (assembly GCF_023897955.1). Lineage (NCBI taxonomy): Eukaryota > Metazoa > Arthropoda > Insecta > Orthoptera > Acrididae > Schistocerca > Schistocerca gregaria. The sequence goes on from NC_064931.1 coordinate 81,394,878, forward strand.
CTGAACCATTAACACCATGCTCTTAACTTTTCTCTATTTTTTATATTTGACCGACATTCCCGACTTCGATCTGGTTTGATAGCATAGTTAGATATAATCTTAGAAAAAGCCACTCACCCTTGATATCCTCAGAAATGTGGAGGTTGAAGACCTGGATGTTTCGGTGCTTACAGACTTTAGAAATCAATACAACCGCACTCCTTGCAGAGAATATACGATCCTGGAGAAAATACAACCAGGTTTACGAATTGATTGGTAGGTTGTTGCACTTATTATTGACAGATTATCTTCTACCAACACTGAATAAATAGCTTTGTACCCCAGGGAACTCTGACAGGACCATTGCTGTTCGTCTTCTTTACTAATGACTTTGCACGTAGTATCACAAGCCATTTCACGATCTTCGTTGAAAACACAGTTAAACTGTGTGATCAAAAGTATCCGGACACCCCATATTAGGTGCATTGTGTTGCCACCTCCTGCCAGGTACCCCATATCAGTGACCTCAGTAGTCATTAGGCATCGTGAGGGAGTAGAATGAGACGCTCTGCAGAAGTCACGGACCTCGAACGTGGTCAGGTGACGAGGTGTCACTCGTGTCATACGTCTGTACGCGAGACTTCCACACTCCTAAACAACCGTAGGATCACTGTTTCCGATGTGGTAATGAGGTGGAAACGTGAAGGGACACGTACACCACAAAAGCGTATAGGCGGATCTCATGTGTTGACTGACAGAGACCGCCGACAGTTGAAGATGGTCGTAATGTGTAGTAGGCAGACATCTATGCAGATCACCACACAGTAATTCCAAACTGCATCAGGATCCACTACAAGTACTATGACAGTTAGGCGTGTGGTGAGAAAATCTGAATTTCATGGTCGAGCGGCCGTTCATAAGCTACACATCACGCCAGTAAATGCCACACGACGCCTCCCTTGGTGTAAGGAGCGTAAACATTGGACGATTGAATAGTGGAAAAACGTTGTGTTGAGTGACGAAACACGGTACACATAGGGGCGATCCGATGGCAGGATGTGGGTATGGTGAATGCGCTGTGAACGTCATCTGCCAGCGTATGTAGTGCTAACAGTAAAATTCGGAGGTGGTTGTCATATGGTGTGGTCGTGTCTTTTATGGAGGAGGCTTGCACCCCTTGTTGTTTTGCGTGGCACTATCACAGCACAGGCCTACATAGATGTTTTAAGCACCTACTTGCTTGCCACTGTTAAAGATCAATTCGGGGATGGCAATTGTATCTTTCAACACGATGGAGCACCTGTTCACAATGCAAGGCCTGTGACGGAGTGGTTACACGACAATAACATCCCTGCAATGGACTGGTCTGCACAGAGTCCTGACCTGAATCCTACAGACCACCTTTTGGATATTTTGGAACGCTGACTTTGTGCCCGACCTCACCGACCGACATCGATACCTCTTATCAGTGCAGCACTACGTGAAAAATGGGCTGCCATTCCCCAAGAAACCTTCCAGCACGTATGCCTGCGAGAGTGAAAGCTGTCATCAAGGCTAAGGGTGGGCCAACACCATGTTGAATTCCACCATTACCAGAGGAGGGTGCCTCGCGCTTGTAAGTCCTTTTCATCCAGGTGTCGGGATGCTTTTGATCACATAGTGTATCTATAAGAAACTTCTTACGGGCGAGAATTTCAGTAACACCCAATTATTTGTAGCCAAAATATTAGCATAATGCCACGATTGGCGGACAGCTGTAAATGCAGAGAGATGCAAAGTTCCGAACTTCACGAAACGTAAGACTGGTGTTTCCCTTACCTACAGAATTACAGTATAACTAGAGGCAGTTATGTCATACACTTATTTGGGAGAAACTAAGCACAAAGATATGATGTGGAACGAACACATACGTTCAGCAAATGGTAGGCTAAGATTTGTAAATAGGACCGTCAGAAACTGCACTTTTTTATGGAAGGGGTTCCATATAAATATTTATACGGCCCTAATACGAAGAGCGTACTGTGGTGGCTACTTTTGACTGAAATTTCTTATAGAAAACCATAGAAAATGAGAAATGACCGTGGTCCCCAACAGCTTGTTGATAATTCATACTAAAATTATAGAATAATTTAATCTGTGTCAAGAAAGTTGAGAAACGTAAGAGTGGGCCGGAATCCATGCTGGAGTACGACAGGGATCCCATCTTTCACAACTGTTGTTTATTAGTCATATGAATAAAGTTATCAAAGAGTTCAGAGAAATGCCACACAGTTTCATTCAAATCAACAGGAACAAAAAGCAAGGTGCTTTACTTTTTGCAGATAAGATAGCTCTTGTAGCATCCTCAGGGGATGACGTGCAGCGATATGTTAAGAATTTGTAGGATATATCTGAGAAACATAGCACGGACATTAAGATCGAAAAAACTAAAGCTGTGACCTCGTGAAGGAAACACTCAGTACTGATACAAAGTAATATCTGTTTGAAAAGGAAAATTCTTGAAAGAATGAACACGTTCACGTATTTCAACTATAAATTATTCTCTCTGGAAGAAGCAGACATAGCTCAAAAAGCGACAAGGTGTACAATAACAATGAGAGTAAGCAGTTATGCATTGAAACCCTCCCTAGCCCAGTAGCATAACAGAATACAATTTAAGACTTACGCAAGGCCTATGCTGTGCCATGGCAGTGAATCCTGTAAAATAAAGACAAAAGGTGCATCGAAATGAAAAGCTTGTGGCGAGTAGCTACTTACACCAAATAGGACCACAAAAGGAACTAAAATTGTCGGAGGAACTTGAAAAAGAACCTCTGACACATTGACTTCAGAACTACCAAAGCAACTGGAAAAATTATCTTCGATGAATGTGTTCAAAAACGGCCCCAAGGTCTATCCTACACTACCAGCCTAAAAGGTGTAAATTCGCTAAGCCTACCAATGAAAACATGGCGGGAGGACTTCTCGACGAGACCGTAACAGATCAGCAGGCCGAGCACTTGGAAGGAAGATAATGATGATGATGATGTAGTGGGCGGTGTGATTGGTTACTGACTTGTTTGACTGGTGAGAGGAGTCAGCAAACGATGGTGAAAAACCTTGAATGACACCATATCGAAGGAAGACGGCGTAAAACTCGAGAGTACCTGCATATAAAATTTTCTAAGGCCGGCCCTGAGCCGTAATATTGCTCAGTCCCTATGTATACATCTCGCACGTATCGTACGGATAATATAACGAAAATGACAATGCACACGGGGTCGTGCAGAGTTTCTCTTTCCACACTCCAGACGTGAATTAAACGTGAAGAAACGTTAATATTTCGCACAAAAATTATTTATTCTGCATTGAACTTCTCAGTAATTCGCACAACACAAATGTAAATGGACAGCGCTTCTGTGCCCTCTGGCAACAGGGAAAGTGAGAGCTGGATAGGTCGTGTATCCCTGGTGTCGTCAGACCTCAAATTGACCTTTGGCGTGATAGTTGAGGGCAGAATGGGCTAGATGCGTGATATTAGAGAATTTCATTGCCTCCAGTTCTTGGATGCCTAACACGTGGAACGTTTTACCTCCGAGATCGTCCAGGCACAGTGCCTTACTTGTATCAGCGAGGCAGAGCTGTATTTAGCTACCTCGAAGGCCAGCAACTCACCAATCAGTGGCGGACAGGAGCTATCGCTGAGCAGTCTACCCACCTAGATCCGTCTCCTTCCTTTGGGGTACGCAATCGTTTCAGCTAATATTTCATTTATAATACATATATATGAAAAAAAAATTAGCATCACTCGGTTTCCCAGAACTCCTGAAGATAGACTTTGACTGTGGATGTTTTATCACGGACACAGTCCCTTTGACTCTTCAGGGACGTTACTAAAACCGCCTAAAGATGTAAACAAACACGCATGAGCAGCACCTATTACACGGAGGGAGTCCGCCCACCGATCAGTTCCAGTTATTCCACCACGAAGGAGGTATACCGCTCGTGTTGTCTGTAGTTTAAGCGTGCTTAGACGGTCAATACAGCGGTTCGATCGGGTCCGCAATGTTACTTTGTGCCAGGAAGGGCTCTCAACAAGGGAAGTGTCAAGGCGTCTCGGAGTGAACCAAAGCGATGTTCTTTGGTCATGGGGGAGATACAGAGGACAGGAAATGACGATACAGTGCCTTCCTCAGGACACCCAAGGGCTACAACTGCAGTCGATGACTGCTACGTACGGATTATGGCTCGGAGGAACCGTGACAGCAACGCCATCATGTTGAATAATGCTTTTCGTGCAGTCACAGGACGTCGTATTACGACTCAAACTGTGAGCAATAGTCTGCATAATGCGCAACTCCACTCCCAACGTCCATGGGGGGGGGGGGGGGGCATCTTTGCAACCACTACACCATGAAGCGCGGTGCCGATGGGGCCAACAACATGCCGAATGGACCGCTCATGGCTGGCATCACTTTCTCTTCACCGATGAGTCTCACATATGCCTTCCACCAGACAATCGTCGGGGAAGTGTTTGTAGGCAACCCGCTCAGGCTGAACGCCTTAGACACACTGTCCAGCGAGCGCAGCAAGGTGAAGGTTCACTCTGTTTTGGTGTCGCCTTACATGGGGCCGACGTACGACGCTGGTGGTCATGGAAGGCGACGTAACGACTGTACGATACGTGAATTCCATCCTCTGACTGATAGTGCAACCATATCGGGAGCGTATTGGCGCAACATACTTCTTCATAGACGACAATTCACGCCCCCATCGTGCTCATCTTGGGAATGACTTCCTTCAGGACAACGACATCGCTCGACTAGAGTGGCCAGCATATTCTCCAGACATGAACCGTATCGAAGATGCCTGCGATAGTTTGAAAATGGCTGTTTATGGGCGACGTGACCCACCAGCCACTCTGAGGGATCTATGCCGAATCGCCATTGAGTAGTGGGAGAGTCTGCAAATACAGTGCCTTGATGCACTTGTGGATACTGTGTCACTTCGAATACAGGCATGCGTCAATGCAAAAGATCGTGCTGTTGGTTGTTAGAGAGGTACCGGTGTGTACATCAGTCTGGACTACCATCTATGAAGTTCTCGCTGTATACTGGTATAACATGCAATGTGTGGTTTTCATGGGCAATAAAAACTCCGGAAATGTTGTTCGTGTTTTCTCTATTCCATTTTTCTATACTGGTTCCGGAACCCTACAAACAGAGGTGATTCAAACTTTATTTATGTGTGTAAATTCTGACTCTGTGAGGAATGTCGAGTCACTGAAAACTCTAAACACTACGAATAGTTTCTGTTTGGTGAGGAGGGAGAGAAATGTAGCGGTGAGTGAGGAAGATTACAAGTGTGTGTAGCTCCGTCGTAGCGAATATTTGTGCAGCAGTTTTTTGTGGCTGCGAGACGCCCTGCATAGTCCATGGGCCACAGAAGATTTTTGTCTGGTAATGACGGTTCAAGGAGGTTCTGTTTGTTACAGAAAGTCTAAGGAATATTTGCATCTGGAGACGATACATTATAACTGTAATTGTTGGCACCGACGCACTACTTCGCCCCTAAATCATCTAAAAAAATTGTAGTCCGCGCATCTCGGACTTTTAGCTTTGTGAAAGGCATTGCAGTGTTTTCGGTGACATGGGCAACATAATCATTCTGTGAACTTTAATTTTAATTTCATAGTCTTCAAATCTTTACTACTTGTAACAGGATCCATACCCTGCTATTCTATTTTCCGAGTGTCATGTTATGAATGAAAAATTTTGCTAATCTGAAGGACAATAACTTTTCCGGAAACAAAAGGTAATTTTTTTCATAATTTGTGTGTTGATACCGTTTGCTAATTAATTAAAGTTATCAATAATTTCTGAACTGCAACAATAACGACTAAGTTTCGAAAAAAAATGTTAGAAAGAAGTATTCAATCTATAGAATCTGTCCCGACACAGGAAATTTTGCTTCTTACATTACAATGCGAAATAATTTTATGTGTTTTTTTTTTAATTTTATGTATCGGTGCCTTAGCAGTTGTGTTTCACCATTGTCATGATATTCTTTTGTTACTTACAAACCACTACCGATTAAGTGACGTAAGATTTAAAGCGAATTTTATGTAATTGTAAAAGTGTCTATCAAAATTAAGATAAGATCTTATATATGTTACTATTGTCACACCGTGTACTGGCATGACCCCTTCAGTTTTCATTGTGTTTATCGTTATTTTAAATAACTGTAAGGTTCTGAGTATGAGTTAGCACTTAACTAAATATTTTATACTTCCTTGGTTAGGAAAATTTACTCTTCCGTAAGAAATGACTGACTTCATCAATGAGCATGTTGCTGATTATTCCTGTCCGTCTTAGGACTGGCGACTGAGCGGTTTTATTCCATGACTGGAATTTCGCTAAGATGCATATGTTAACTGATGATGAATTCCAATAAGCTTTCTACACTGATTGTTTTAGTTATATTGTTTTGCACTCTGTATTTATTAAGATGACGTAATTATCTGCTCCATTGTAATATTCATATACTTTTCGACGCTGTTTGGTAAAATTTTTTATCAGGATTGACACGTTTATGACAAACTAGACGCACACAATCATGTTCTATTATAGTGTATGTCAGACACAGTAGGAAGGTCCCATCACAGTGTACAGCAAGTGTGAGGGAACACAGGCGTAACATGCTGGCCACTTCAGAAAACAATGATGGTGAAGATTATTTTTGCTGTGCAGCTTCATTCTATTTAAGAGGTCACGCCCCTGAACGCTCTGCATTTTTAACTTTATCTTCACCCTCATACTGCAAGTGATCTATAAATGAGAAATAGCTCAAAATTATTACGCACAATTAGCATCATTAGCCAAAGCATTTCCCAAAACATCAATGAGATATTTATTATATTTTGGTACTGACTGCAGTATTTATAATAGTATAAAAAGCAGAACACTATTTCACTGCGGTACCATTTTCTTTGGAATCACAGACTGCACAGCTGGGAAAAAGACATGAGTGCATAGAACATTCACATAAGTGTTTTATGCCTCCAATGTCCTTCCCTGATACTGATATGTGAAAAAGACATGTAATTTTTTTAATTCTCGAGTTGAGTCTTTGTGGACTGCATGGTAATAACAATTTCATTTTGGTGCCTAGGTCTTGTTCTTGTTAGAGCTTTAACTTCCTGCCAGTATCTTCTGAGTCCACCGAGAAGTGTTTGTTTATGCTCTTCGGATAATGGTCCTCTCCGTCTTCTGGACGTTGATGCCATTTTAAAACCTTGGTAGTTGTTCAACAATCTTCTAAATTAGTTCCTGTCAGGAATTTCTCTCTCTGAGATACCAATCTGCCTAAGATCTTTTTCACATTCATCGAACCATCTTGGCGTTCTTTTTTCGATTGGATGAAACTCCATATTCTTTTTGTTAGTCGGTCACCGCCCATCCTCATGAGACGACTGTAAAATAACAATCGTCTCTTCTTAGTGGATGCTGTGACATGTTCTGCCTTGCTGAAAAAGTCCTCATTTGTTCTCATTCGCCATTGTCCATCAACCGATCCATTACCTAGTATTTTCCTTAATATTCTACGCACTCGCTTTTCCAGCCACTCAGCTTGACCTTGTCTATTCATTGTCAAAGTTTCGGACGCATATAAGCCCTCAGGTTTCACAACTGTATTATAATATCGGAACGTGGCCCCTATACTCATAGACTTTTTGTTATAGGTATTCTTTGTGAGTTGGTGTGTTTGGTCTAACTTCCTTGTCCTGACAATTGCTTCTTCTTCTAATCTGTTCTCCTGGATGAATTCACCGAGACACCTGAAATTCTTAACTCGTGCGATTTTTCCCAGGTTGGTGATCATCCATTCAGGTCTATCACAGATGTTTGTCATATATTTTGTCTTTTGAACCGAGATCTGGAGTCCATCTTTTTCAGCAATTTCTGACAGCCTATTGATCTTATTGAATGCTGACTCTATGTTGTTAGCAGAAATGGCCAGGTCATCCGCAAAGGCCAAGCAATCAACGTAAATCCCTTTGTCCTTAGGACCAAGTCTGAACCGCTCTCCATTTGATTGATCTTGCGCTAACAACTTTCTCCACTTTCGAATGACCTTTTCCAAGACGCAGTTGAAAAGGAATAGGGATAGTCCATCTCCTTGTCTTACGCCCTTTCTGATTGTAAAGGGTTCTGATACCTCACCCATAAATTCTGTTTTAGGCACTCGGTTAGTGAGAATTTGTTTGATCAGCTTAATTGATGTATTTTACTACAGCAAAATTATTTTAAAATGTACCTCAAATATCACCAACATCATCATCATGTTATAAATTTTTCAGGAAATAGTAGGAAGGGTAGGTAGAGGAGGTTATTCTAAATATCTGTACCAATTTTTGTGAGTTTAACTTCAGGCATTTAGGACAAAAGTGTATCTGAATGATGAAAATTCAAGTTTTCGGTAAATCGCAAAAGAAGATTTACAGATTTATTAGCTTACCACTATGCTCGTTTAGAACATTCCTTCCGTTCAGGATGTTTAATTTCTTCATAACATGGATTCTTGAAATTGCACCATCATTGAATGTTATTATTGCATCCATTACACCAATCGTCAGCCTATATATAGGCCTAATTGCCCCATTATAGCAATTGGTAAGGATGCTTATGGGTATATTGTAAGCCTGTAGCATTGCTCAGCCAGTTCTTGTACCACGAATCTTCCTCTTTTGGAGGCCGGCCGTTGTGACCGAGCGGTTCTAGGCGCTTCAGTCTCGAACCGCGCGACCGCTACAGTCGCCGGTTCGAATCGTGCCTCGGGCATGGATGTGTGTTGTCCTTAGGTCAATTGGGTTTAAGTAGTTCTAAGTTCTAGGGGAATGATGACCTCAGATGTTAAGTTGAATAGTGCTCAGAGCCATTTCAACCGTTTTAACCACTTTTGGATACAAATCATACGGTGACGTTTCATCTGTTGACACTCTGTGAAAACATGTTGCCCAAACAGCTCGTCTCATGTTCTCCAAATCTCCTACATTTCTCCTTATTGCCAGTCCATAATATTAAGTCAAAGAATCAATTTCACTTTTTGTAAGACGACCTGGACCACCTATGTTTTTCCGTCTGACAGTTTTTTCCCCCTGAAGTCTTTACATAATTTTCTCAGCCTAGTTCCCATTCTTGTTTGTACATGCCCAACACATTCTTGGTTTTCTATCAGTGTTTCTCCATATGGTCTGTCATTAACAACAGTAGTGTGTCCTTTACATTCTCAACCCACAAGGTAGCCTACATATCTCACAACACGACTGACCTCTGATCATCTAAAAATGTTCAGAACTCCTTTCTATTCCATGTTTCCACTTGGGCCATCAAAGTTCTTTACACATATATGGGTGCCAATAAATTTGCTTGAATAGCCCTGGCAGTGTTTTGTTAGACATTCATAATCTAGTATCTTGCCAGTTTCAATAAGTGTGGCAGTTGCAGCCACAGACAGAGAAGTACGACGTCTCTTCTGCCAAGATCCATCAAATGATGCTACAATGTCAGAATTCTCACACCAGGCTACTGCTTGTTCTCCTGCACTTTCCACTGAATGTTCACTTACACCACATACTGCATTACGTATTAATTTATTCTATCTGTCAAACCTCAGTGGAGGTGGAGGCAAATCCATCATTGCACAAAAGGTGTGGGTACGTCTCCTTCCCCTTACAATACATCGCATTGCTTAAGCAAGCTGAATATTTACACTGTAATGTCGACTATCAGTTACTGGCGATGTCATAGAATCACTGTGCATCTTAAACGAGTTACAGGGTGTCACTAACAGACTTGAAAGACCCTTTCTTGCTGAAATCTCCTCAGAAACGCCAATGCTACTTCACAATTGCAGTATTTACATTTCACAGCCTTCTTCAAAAGTCTTGACAGCATATGTAGGTTCACAATATCATTTCCGTCGTTATTGCTGCTCACAGTACTACTAGGCTTGTTCTTATTACATCCAGAAAGCGAAAATTTACGTCTAGAAGCACTGCCTGTTTCCACGGGCGACTTTTGAAGCAACTGATGTGTATTATTGGGTTGTGTTTGGAACTGGTTACCGCGAAACTTTCGTTTCAGGCTAAATTTCTTTAAACTCAGTATTTGTAGCACAGGAAACACACACAAGCCGGACAGTGTGCCCGAGCGGTTCTAGGCGCTTCCGTCCGGAACCGCGCGACTGCTACGGTCGAAGGTTCTGATCCTGTCTCGGGCATGGATGTGTGTGATGTCCTTAGGTTAGTTAGGTTTAAGTAGTTCTAAGTTGTAGGGAACTGATGGCCTCAGATCTTAAGTCCCATAGTGCTCAGAGCCATTTGAACCATTTGAAACAGACACACAGAAACAAAACAACACAGAATAACTACAGAACCACACGTGTATGAAATTCCAAAATCATACTTTCTCATTTTTTTTTTTTTACATTCGAACCATAGCCTTCTAGACATGTCTCTACTTTGGTTCCGGGAGTCAGTGCCTTCTGGAATGCACCTGTGTTAACGTTCCGTAACGAACAATGGATAAAACGGAAGAACAAAATAATGCATCACGTATTCTGACGCACTTCAAACTGACAGATAGGCGTGGTCCCTGTGCAACCTTATGTTCAGTCACAGTTTTAGAATGAACGGAAAATGATAATGCTCATAAGCTATACATTTTTGAAAACAGCATGGAATGCTCTTTTCTATAGACCGAGAAAAGTTTTTTTTTAATATTTGGTCATTTTGACGAGCATGTCCGCTTGAAGGAAAGTACCGGGACACCAAGAAACGCTGTTTTAATGTGTTATTATTAAGTACACGTTAGAGTTGCTTTTTGGTAACTTCATTATCAAATTCTTTAGAAGGTGATATAATGATTTGCACTTACGTTAGACAGATCTTATGCATCAGTACTAAAATCGTTGTGGTTACTACAAATGAATTGGTGAAACGCGAAGAAAACTTAAATATAGCAATTTTCTAAAAATAAGCCAGACATTCACATATAAATGCCCAAGTGCATGTACATACATACACTCACACACACACACACACACACACACACACACACATGCACATGCACCTACACAGAAATACTGAAATTATAATAGAGAAATAAAACTTTCGACAAAAATAAATCCAGTAGAATTATATAGAATAGTATAGCTTACAGAGCAGCACTTTTATCGCAGGAGTAGACAAGGTTGAGCAAGCCTCTGTGCAACACATTAAATCCTGCAATCTAAAAGCTCAGGCTGTTGTCGCATTAGTAGACAATAGTTTGTTAAAAGTTTTACTCTACTCATCTCACCATTACCTAATACTAGCTCACCAGTTTAATTTGGTTCTATCCTCTCATGAAGATGAAATACAGCTGATTAAATTTTGCCTTGCAGGGATTTGTATGCCACACGACTCGTAGATTTGTGAAAAGAGTAGAGGGGGTGAGGTTGCATCCTTTCTCCTCGTCATCGAACGCAATGTGAGCGTATTTGGGCAATAGACGAAGAATCTCCATGAGTAGCAGGGAAAACTGGCTCTGAACGCGGTTCTTCACACAACTGAATAGATGTGGAATTGAGTTGTCATGAGCACAAGTCGCAAATACCACCGGTTAACCGTGTCTCCAAACGCATCCTGCCCTGCTATCAGACATTGATAAGTATTGTACTCCCACATTTACGTGAAACCTGCTGGAAAGCAAAGACAAAAATTTTTATTCCCACTAAGTTTTAAAGGACAGTATCTCAGTCCTAGCATTACGATTCCTAAACGACATATATTGAATGTTATTACTTCACTTCAAATTTCGCAACAAAACGACTAAATGTATACGAGTAAACCAGGAGGTTGTCTAGATCTTGTTGCATTGAATTCATTTGACATTGAGCTGTATACAACATATCTTCTCCAACCAAGAGTGTAGTGTAATACATGTCGGATAACCTTAAGGAAAAAGTAAAAGGCATTTAGAAAATCCTTACACATCACCCTTCTTCACCTGTTTTATTAATTCTTCCATTCTCTTTCGTCTCCCATCATTCACCTGCATTACCTCCCTACTTCGTTGCAACAGTACACAGTCTTGGCAGCTGTATTTCATCCACGTAAACCCCGACGCTTTAAGCTAACGCGTGTTATTATTTAACAGCCATTTGGTCATTTTCATTGTAAAATGACACTGAAGTAATTAGAAACTCCATAAGATTTACGCAGTTGAATAGAAGCGTTTTGGTGGACTATATTACGGACTCGATAGACTTCACACATATCTACGCTACATGTACGTCTGTACTCAGCAAAGCCACCCTACGGCGTATAGCGGAGGGTACTTCAGGTGCCACTGTCTGATCCTAATTCATTTTTCTATTCCTGAATAGCGTTTGAGGAGAATGAATGTTGGGAAACCTTGCTAGTAGGTCCAATTTCTTGGATTTTCTCACTGTAATCATTTCCAATGACAGGTAAACTAGTACTGAGTTGCTCTTTAAACGTATTCCTTTACATCACCACGAATACTTATTCTGTAGTTAATACGACTAAAGTTTCTTTTGAATTTTTATTCCAGAAAATGTAATAAGAACTGGCTTTAAACAAAAGGAATGTGAGTTTCAACGTAAGCGCAGAAACTATGTGGTCTCCTCATATGTGAAACAACCACACATTCCTTTCAAAAACGGTTCAAATGGTTCTGAGCACTATGGGACTTAACTGCTGTGGTCATCAGTCCACAAGAACGTAGAACTACTTAAACCTAACTAACCTAAGGACAGCACACACATCCATGCCCGAGGCAGGATTCGAACCTGCGACCGTAGCGGTCGCGCGACTCCAGACTGTACCCCCAGAACCGCTCGGCCACTCCGGCTGGCACACATTCCTTGCGTCTTGATATATTTTGGTATGACATGTAAGGGGTAAGATATGGAGTAATCCTCTGTAATAATTATACGACACCAGCATTGTTGAACGATTTAGTTAACCTTCAGACAGGGCCTAAACTACTAGTCGTGGAAGTGGAGATACGTGGGAGATGAGATATATTATGTTCTTGACGTTCTTACAGTGGTGCAACTAAACTGATATTTGCGCTACCATTCCTGCACTATTATTCTCGTCACAAAAGCGCGGAAATACCTGCGCATTAACTTACTTTTTTTTTTAATCATCGATCTTCTGACTGGTATGATGCGGGCGGCAACGAATTCCTCTCATGCGCCAACCTCTTCATCTCACAGTAGCACTAACAACCTACGTCCTCGATTATTTGCTGGATGTCTTCCTCTACAGTTTTTACGCCATACGGCTCCCTCTAGAATCATGGAAGCTATAAACTGATGTCTTAATAGATGTCCTATCATTCTGTCCCTTCTTGTCAGTGTTTTCCATCTATTCCTGGCCTAGCCGATTTTTGGGAGAACCTGCTCGTGCGTCACCTTAACAGTCCATCTAATTTTCAATAGACCTCTGTAGCATCTATATGAACTTCAATGACACTATATCCATGCGTGCCAGTCATTCACATATAAATGCCCAGGTGCATGCACACACACACACACACACACACACACACACACACACACACACACACACACACACACATGCACATAAGCACATGCATCTACACAGAAATACTGAAATCATAATCTCAATGCCAAGTCCATAATATCTGTCATCGTCGTCTTATCGGTAGACAGTAAGCGGGCTGTCAGGATCTCGTGTAATTATACCTTCACTAAATAAGAGATTAGGAGTAATTCAGAGTTTTATGTTTCTAGTAGCGTAGCGACTTTTTGACAGGGAACTGTAGCCTTTGTTTCTCTGGTTTCTTGTCGAATAAATTACATTCCCGAAAACGTTTTCTTTCTTTCAAATATTATATTCTCCACTGTTGGCACAATACATTTATTACTCTTTGTGACCCGCTATAAGCTTGAGCTCAAAGGTTCGGTAAGTGAAAGGCTGCCTCCACTTAAAAAATTTCGACGCATGATCAGGTGGTCTCGATTTTATTTCATTTCTTTCATATTCACAGCACCAGACATAAAATTATTTATCCCATGCAACTGGTCGGCTGTTGATAATTTTATTTCGTGAAACCGTTGCTGTTGTGCAGCTGTTGTTGTAGTTGTTGTTGTGGTCTTCAGTCCTGAAACTCGTTTGATGCAGCTCTCCATGCTACTCTATCCTGTGCAAGCTTCTTCATCTCCCAGTACCTACTGCAACCTACATCCTTAGCTATGTTTAAAATATTGAAGCACCAGATATGGCAAGATGCTGAAACATGAAGTGAAAAGTAATACATTTACTTTTTCCGATCCAGATGGAGAGAACATTTTAACATAATTATGGTTGATGAGCAATATTTGGAGTTTCTTATGGTCACAAAAGAAAAGAACAGCCCTTGAGACAGATTACAACTGATTACTGGCCCTCGGACGGCACGGAAACGAAGCTTGAATGAAAGAATAAAATTTTCACAGAATTACTATGAACCGCCATCACACCTTTAACTGCTTTGACTCAATAGTTTAATGTGTACACTTTCAATAGAACTATGAACTGCGTTAAATATTATACTGAAATATACATCAGTAATGAAATAACAAAATTGCAGTGCTAATTGGCAGCAGTCAGAACAGGGTAGAACATGTCACTACAATCGGAGAATCAGAGAACGTACACTAAACAGGAATGCCATTAACAAAACACATGAAACAAACATTCTGTTTTAGGTCACAAGCTGCTACTATTCGAATCAACGAAGAACGGTGGTCGGGACCGCAACTAAGAAACTCAACGTTATGACCAAACAAAAATACCTGCAAAACAACGCCGTCCAAACAGTGTATAAACTTACTCCAGTACCTCACCACAGCAATTGGGAAAACTTCACAAACGGCCCTTACAAAGGTTTGGATTCGACAGAGCCATTCACTCCCAAGGAAGTTCACCTAGGCTTCTGCTAGTGGCTATGTCTTCTTGAACCAGCTGCCATTCCAGGTAGGCGTAACCGTTACTTCTGCATGGACTCCTATTGAAAGTCATCGCCATATCTCAGAGAAATGTGCTGTCCTCGGTACATATCCCAGCAGTAAGGAGACAGAAGGGGGGAGGGTGAGGAGGAGGGGGAGAGCCAGTGCCGTATGGCAGGCACTTGATAACTTCCCATCTTCTCGCTCCGCAGTGTGGCGTCCTTGATGGCCCTCCACTTACAGCCTCCTCCAGCTCGGTCCAGATGCAGCCGTCATCAGCAGCTCGTGGTCTTGTCGTTAGCATTACTGAATCTCGATTATCGAATCCCGTGTAAGATTCCCAGCCGGATTGGGGATTGTCTCTGCTATGGCCGATTGTATGTGTATGTTGTATCCACCAACATTATATCATCATCGACTTGCAAGTCACCGAAATGGCATCAAACAAAGAGACTTGTATCAAGCCACTCAACTTCCAAGAATTAAATGTCCGCCCAGAAATGCAACACACACATTTCATTTTTTACATAGCTGTTGGTCAAGAGGCTGCTCGTCGATTACACCGCTAGTCACGACACCTCTCTGAAATCCATAGCTGTAGTCAGTAACGGCTAATCCTCCACTGCGTAGTCCAAAATAAGGCTCTCAAGAGCTGGGACAGGATAACAGAGCACAGAACCACTCTCAACCAAAACACGATGATAGAAGCTCGACCTTGGGCCGCAACTACCGGAGAACGACTGATATCCATGAAGGCTAGTACGATCTGCCAAAAAAGTTATACAGGAAAAGGCACCAGACATACCTCTGGCGTAAGTCAACAAGATTGCATCACTAGAGTGTTACATCTCTTAATGTCGTGAACAATTAATTAGATCTTAGAGGAGCTCCACCCACATAAGTGACCACCCACTTAGCTGGACTGAACTTCAGACAAGTGGACTCTACTGACGTTCTGTTGAAATATATTGACGACATAACGATTTGTATGTTGTTACGCTTAAAGCTATTTGGAGACATCAAGGGCACTCCAAAGTAGGAAATCAGAGACACATTGCAGAAAGAAGGCAAAAGTTGTAGCATTTAGATTACCGGAGATAAATGGTAAGAGCAGAGCTGTGCAAGTTGCAGCCGCTCTGTACAGCTGTCCCAGGAGAGAAGTTTCATTTCAGAGGCTTAACTGGTAACTCCATCTGCCGCCTACACGCTGCCGTAAGGCGTCACTGTAGAAGATGGCCACGAAAAGGCATGTCTTAGCACAGACAGCAAGCTTGATCCTCCCTCCTGAGAACTACAACGTCAGTGGTTTTACACAGGTAAGAGTGCTGCTGCATCACTCCCCATCCAGTGAATGTCGGAGGGCGCGGCCAACGGGCGTAAAATATTGTTTTTGCTAGCCGTAATAGATATGACGTTCAGATTTCGGCTGATCACTGTTGAAACCAAACTTCGAGTTTTTTAATGTAAAATCCAGAAGCATCCCTACGTATCGAGTAGGAGTAGGAGAGGAAAGTAAATGTGGTTGATCAGAGGCGCCCTGGAGGTGCAGAACGACTCGCCAGATTGGCCGAAGCTTGTTAAGTGCTGGCGGATTGATGCGTGGAGAATGTGAAGGGAGAAATGGTGCGCTACCACCATTCTTTAAAAATTCATGTTTTGTATTCAGAGCGAGTTCTCAGTCATATCGCTGGGGCGCCGACTCCGTGCCGCTCGTGACCAGCCTCGGTAAGCTCCGACACGTCTCTTTTTCTCACTTGGAGTGCCGCTCTCAAATTTGTACTTAACGTGTTGCTAGTGTTCACTACTTCTGTTAGCACCCGCCCCCGTGGCTACAGACACTGACTTCTGTTGTGCCCCTAATTGCCTCCATTGCCGTTTTTAATGTTTAGAATTAGTCTTCACTGTAGTAGTTACTCTGGTGATAAATAAATAGTACTAACCAGACCCCTGAATTCCAAGAGTCTCCTGCTGCAAGCATCCTGACAAATCCCAGAAACTGCCTCTCTTGGAGGTGCCCTGTGGCAGTATTTAACGCTGATCGCGGATCCAAGTCATCACCCTGCCTTCACTGGGAATTTATCTTTCTGCATTTGCTCTTCACCGCTCGGAAATTCCAGACTGATCTTAAACTCTCTGCCTTCCCTCTATCCTGTATCAGGACACGACACTATGTTTTCAGATTTTTAGCCAGGAGTGTTACTGGTGTCACGAACTTCTCGACCATCCACGGCTTGTTAAATTGGGGCACCTTTTTTTCGAAATCTATCTACTATCTTACTAACCATATGGAAGTTTTTTTACAAAAATCTCTGCCCAAGCCGAAGAGAGCTTGGCTGCCTTCTTCTGCCATACATGCTTTCCTGTATCCGGTGCGTGATTGGATGTTGGCTCTTGTGTGTATCCAGTTCACGCTAATGATCTTACGATTTCTATCTTCGGGGAGCAAATCACTGATGGACCACAGGTTGGAAAGAGGAGAGTTAGGTACGCATTCCAACGTCAACTTCATTGGGGTAGTTCTGTGAGACTCTTGAGTGGTCGTACTGAAGGCAAAAGCCGGCCGCTATGGCCGAGCGGTTCTAGGCACTTTTGTCTGGAACCGCGCTGCTGCTACGGTCGCTGGTTCGAAATGGTTCAAATGGCTCTCAGCACAATGGGACTTAACATCTGAGGTCATCAATCCCCTAGAACTTAGAACTACTTAAACATAAATAACCTAAGGACATCACACACATCCATGCACTAGGCAGGATTCTAGCCAGCGACCGTAGCAACAGCGCCGTTCCGGACTGAAGCCCCTAGAACTGCACGCCCACAACGGCCGGCTCGCTGGTTCGAATCCTGCCCCGGGCATGGCTGTATGTGATGTCATTAGGTTAGTTATGTTTAAGTAGTTCTAAATCTAGGGGGCTGGTGACCTCAGTAGTTAAGTCCCATAGTGCTTAGAGCCATTTTAACCATCTTTTGAAGGCAAAACTAATTCACGAAAATGAGTAGGCTCCCGTGGTCTGATCGCTATGGCGGTAGGCGATTAAAGCGGCCTTCAGATTCCAATTTACCGTCAGGGCGACTGATGATACGGTGATGTAGCGACATGTTGAATAGCACTTTCAAATAAACGTTTTTGAACTCCCTCAACCTGAAGGCGGCTGATTTATCACTAACAATAACATTAGAAGGTCCAAAAGTAGAAAAGATGCTCATAAATCACTCAGTAGTTATAACTGCCATAATTCGTGTGGTCGGTGTTATCCAGATAAAACATGAGAAAGTTTCTACAACAACCAGAATGTATTTAATTAACTCGATGGACTAAGTTAAGGGACTGGAGACTAGTAGACTCTGGTGTGTGCCCGCATTAGGTTTTCGTATTTTGCAAATGTCACAGTTCCTGACTAGCTGGTGACTAACTTCTTAGTGTCCTTAACCATGGCTTTACAGGTAAAGCAGGTAAAGTATTATTTTGTCCTCATTCCGGTTTTTAAAATTCCTAAGTGCCCACTCCCCACCCCTTGACAGATTCATAATAATATTTAAAAACAGCTTGCACCCACTTTTCGGAAAGCACCATTTTATCCTTCCCTTACTTCCGATCAGCATAACAAACTAAGCTCCTTTTGATGCAATATAACTTTCACTGTCACCCACCCTATAATTTATGCTTAATATCACAGATGTTGGGATTTTGGTTTTCTTACTTACTTAAATCAGTTAAAAGCAATATAGTATGAACACCCAGTGCACCACCTTCTTACGCAGTGGCTCCATTAGAGTCGTGAGCACCCACCTCAATCTTCCAGTCTTCCGCATAATCCTGTTCTGATAACCTTCAGCTTAAGCTATCCGTCAATACGTTCTTCGTACCCCTTATATGTTTAACATCAAACTGAGGTCCCGATATCCTTATAGCCCAGCTATCTATTCGGCTTGTCATGCGAGATCTACCTAGAACCCAGTTAAGAACTTTGTTATCGATCTCCAAACTGAATATTTTGTGCTTTAAGTTAAACTTGATTTTTTTCCATGTAAAATAGGAATGCTAATGCTTGTAACTGATACGCCGAATATTTTCTTTCAACAGGGGGTAAGGCACAGGACGTGTACGCTATCGGCCTTCTCTCGGATCCGTCCATCTGCAATAACACGGCGGCGACCCCCTACACAGAACCATCAGTTTGACGTAAGAAATGTTTAGGAAAATTAGGGACGGCCAATACGGGAGCATTGGCTAAAGTCTACTTTAGACCATCGAACGCTACCTGCTGTGACGCATACTATTCACATGTGCAGTCAGTCTATTGTTCGTAACCGGTTTAGCAGCACGGCCATCTGTGCAAAAGAAGACATGACTCTGAGAACAAAATTAGCCACTCCTACGAATTCTGCGACCACGTTAATACTCTTGGGCAGCTGAAACTTCGGGATGGCAGTAGTGCGAGAGTGATTTGCTTGCATCCTTTACCCATACACAATATGCCCGAGAAATTACATTTCACGACCAGCTAAATTAACTTTACATGGTCGCACGTCAACCCTGCTTCTCTTAAACGCTGCAATACCTCCCTTACATGATGCACATGCTCCTCAAGGGTTTTAGTCAATATGACGACATCATGTAAATAGTGATACAGAAATTTAAATTTTGTAGATCCACAAATGTTGTCTAACAATTGCGATTACACGGTGGTTCCTTTCGACTTCCCGAATGACACTTGATTGAACTCATAAATATTATACATCAGTAAAGAACGCAGTCGCTGCTTTGGACTCCTCAGCCGCGAAATCTGATGACGCACTTGGTTGAGATTTAAGACAGCAAAATAACTTTTCTTACTTATAGCCCGAGTACTGGCCGAAAGCCACCGTCTTTAGGCTTCGGGACTAAAAACGGGGAGAGGTAGACGCTCTGATTAACACTTGCACAAGTAATTTATTAATTATCATGCGCAACTCTTTCTGTTTTGGTGGCGCCAGTCTATGATAAGCCTGCCTGACTGGTTCTTGATCAGTGAGTAGTATCTGATACTCATTTTCTTTGGTTACGCCTAATTTGGAGGTAAATACATATGGAAGGTTTGGAAACCTGATGCAGGACTTTCTCCTGGCGTTACTACAGGTGTTTCAACGAGATTTCTTCAGAATACTTAGCCACGATGCTACTAACCCTCTCTCGCGCTGCTTGTTCACAAAAAGTAGAACTTAAAAGCAAACTTACGAACGCGTCCCAAACCAACGCCAATCCCTACTTTCTGTATGAAATCACTCCCAAAGATCACCAAAGGGGTTAAAACATCGGTAACTAAAATCTCAGTCCACCAAGTGATTCTTTATAAGAACCGAGCGAGTTGATGCAGTGGTTAGCACACTGGACTCGCATCAGGAGGACGACGGTTGAAACCCCCGTTCGGCCGTCCTGTTTAAGGTTTTCAGCAATTTTCGTAAATCGCTTCAGGCAAATGCCGTGATGGTTCCCTTGAAAGGGCACGGCCGACTTCCCTCCCATCCTTCTCTAATCCGATGGGAACGATGACCTTGCTGTTTGGTGCCCTCTCCCAAATCCACCAACCAACCTTATATACGAACTCCCGTTCAATTTAAGACACTAGGAATCAGCCGCGTGACAAAGTTGATTCGTAGGAACCAAATAGGGTAATTTGCATACGGCTATGTATCAGTTGTACAACTTTCCACTCATAATTGACGCAGCACTTTCTGAATCTATTAACACGCATACATCCTCATTGATATGATTACGAAGTAAGTTTAGGCCGTCATTCTTAGCCACTGTCATGTAGTTGCACTGCGAAACAGCAATTCTCTTAACATTTTAAGAAGCGTTCTGTAACTGAATCACAGCGATCGGTACAAAAGGCTAAAAAGCAAATATAAACAGCCTTGATCGCGTTTCCATTTTTTTTGTAAACAACAAGTTTCGGCCCTTTCCTCAGACTATTTTCAGGCTTTTCCCCGTCGTTATGGCTGTTGGTGATGGCAGATAGAGCGAGTCCGTAAAAGTAAGGTTGTGACATCCTTATCTCAATGGATCTCGCTCCGTCTGAAGATGGACTGAGGAAAGGGTCGAAACCGGTTGCTTAAAATGCGATCGAAGCTTTTTTTACTTGATTTTTAAAATTCTCCGCACCACTCATTTTACTAATTTGCCTTTCTTACTTTACACGGCCGAGCGAAATGGCTAGTCTTATCACAACGGTGATTCGAACCCTCTCGGCTTCGTCTCATGTTACCCAGCCAAATACAATACAATTTCTAAACTCAGCTTCTCCAACTCACTAATACTATGCGTGCACAGTAGGAATATTAATCTAAATCGATCAAATGTATTTAATCCTTCTATTATGTTCTGAATAATATCTGTTCCACATACAATTATCTCCAGGGCTTTCACACCACTCAAAATTTCCGTTAGATAATGGGAGAAGGACTCATTCTCTTCTTGTAGCCGCGAACAATATTTGTTCATTAGTTTGTGCATAAGCCTATCAGGCACACAACAGTCACAAATGTTTTCTAGGAACGGGTCTAAACAACTTCCTGATACAATTGCCTCTGTACTTTTCCGACTTATTTGTCCCTTTGAAACCGGGTACAACAACGCCAAAAATACCTTATCCTCCACGTCAAATACGCTTACTTTCTCCTGAACTTCAACCAAATATCACAGTACTTGTCGTGTCTACTGGACAGACTCTACAACTCCCAAACTCTCTGAAGGAGAGGGAACAGAGGACTAGGGAACTTTGGAACATTACTAAAGATGACTTTGCTTCTAGCTTTCTCGGTTATCCAGTAGCACTACGGGCAATGACATGCCCTGTGAATATACAAATCAGTCATACGTGCCATACTTACTTTATTTAACAACTTCTCCACTGTCTTCCCATACTCCACTATTCGCTTTTCTATTTCATTTATTTGGACTAACTCTCCTACTTCATACTTAAGGATCTTAATATCTCTAACACGATTATTACAATGAATAATCTGGGTCTACACAAGCTTAATATGTCCTCTAGAGACTTCTGCCCTAATCTGCGAAGGCCAACAAGCATTCTTAATCAGAGAGAGCAGCACAAATTGTATTACAGCCGCATTCACCTTGCTGAGCTGCGTCGGAACAGCTCCAATCGGCTGGTGAAACGCTCTACGCAGCATGCATATCGGGTCACATAATTTCCCTTACGCTGACTGCCCACGTATAGTCATTTCGTATTGTACTCGCTCCAGGTCCCTCCATGTCATCAAATGTAATAAATTCCGCTCACAGTAAGGCTGTTAAAATCCAAACTGAAACACAATAAATTCTAATTACTCTTGAGAATCCATTACAACAAAGCTTTGCTACCATTCAGATGATGGTGAGCACGGGTCTGAGATGTGGAATGTACTGGAGTTAGAATAAGTTAAACGTCTAAAAGTTTTTTAAAAAAATTAAAATTTTACGCTTTGTTCCAAGAGCCTGTTTACGGTATTCAAGGTAGTACAGTTTAGCAACCAGTGTAATTAAGCACATTAAACCCCAATGCAATTATTCGTACTGAAAACTTTAGGTATTTGCCATCTACATAATGTTAGTCCAATGACAAAAATTAAGTCTCCTCACCAAATTTTTCAGTTACATACTAGATATATTTAAGATATATTCATATTTTAGACTTCAATTATATTAAAATAAAGAAAATCTGTTTTCTTAAGACAACGTGAATAAAAGAATATAATTTTAGCTGAAATAGTATGCGGCACCAATGACACTTTAACATACTCGTTCTATATGGTCACTTTGAATAAAATTACTAGCTCCTATACAGCCAGAGAATATGCATCAACAGTCGAAACGGGAGAGAATCGCAGCTAAGAAACTAAACGTAGTGATCAAACCGAAATACCTGCAAATCAACGCCATTCAAACATCGTTTCAACACACTGCTGTACCTCACCACGGGATAAGAAAACCTTCGTAAATGGCGTTTACCGATATTTGGAGTCCACAAAGCCATATATTCGCAAGGATATTCACGTCGTGCTCTGTTAGCAACTGTGTCTTATTGAACCAGATCCAACACCAGCTAGGCGTAACCGTCACTTGCTCATGGACACTTGTCGAAAGATCGCTGGTGGCTTCCTCAGGCTCTGTCTGCATGGCTTACTTAATCGTTGTTAGCAACTGCTGCTTTTGTCGTTAGCGTTTCTGACTCTCGATCACAGGGCCATGGGTTAGGGACGCGGCAGGGTCGGTTATTGTTGTCGCTCTGGATCTTGTGTGTGTGTGTGTGTGTATATGTGTGTGGCAGTTGAAAAGAGCAAAATGAAAGCTGAATTTTTAAATTTCACGTTCAAGAAATCGTTCACACAGGAGAATCGTACAAACATACAGTCATTTGACCATTGGACAGACTCCCGTGTGGACGACATAGTAACAACCATAACTGACGTAAAGAAGCAACTGAAAGATTTGAAAGCAAATAAATCACCAGGTCCGGATGTAATCCCAGTTCGAGTTTTCAAAGAGTACTCTACAGCATTGACACCTTACCTAGATTGCATTTATTGTGAATCTCTCACTCTGCACGAAGTCCCAAGCGACTGGAAAAAAGCGCAGGTGACTCCAGTATATAAGAAAGGTAAAAAAACGTACCCAAAAAATTACAGACAAGTGTCCCTAACTTCTTTTTTCTGCAGAATCTTTGAACATATTCTCATTTCGAATGTAATAAACTTCCTTGAGACTTAGAAGCTCAAGTCCACGAATCAGCATGGTTACAGAAAGCATCGCCGGTGTGAAACTCAGCTTGCCCTTTTCTCACATGACATACAGACAACTATGGATGAAGGGCAACAGGCAGATTCCATATTTCTAGATTTCCGGAAAGCACGGTGCCTTAACAAAGGTACGAGCATATGGAATAAGTTCATAGATATGTGAGTGGCTCGAAGATTTTTTTAAATAATAGAGCCTAGTACGTTGTCCCCAACGGCGAGTGTTCGTGACAGACAATGGTATCGTCAGGAGTGCCCCAGGGAAGTGTGATACGACCGCCGTTGTTCTCTATATAACTAAATGATTTGTCGGACTATATACATAAATGATTTTGCAGCAGTCTGCAGTTGTTTGCTGATTATGGCGTGGTGTGCGGTAAGGTGTCAAAGTAGAGTGACTTAGGAAGATACAAAACGACTTAGACAAAATTTCCAGTTGGTGTGATGAACGACAGCTAGCCCTAAATGTGAAAAAATGTAAGTTAAAGCGGATGAGTACCAAGATCAAACCTGTAATGTTCGGATACAGTACTGTTAAAGTCCTGCTTGACCCAGTCAAGTCCTTTAAATACCTGGACGTAACGTTACAGGGTGGTATGAGGTGGAACGAGCATGTGGTGAACGGAACTTTGGTGGGGAAGGCAAGTGGACGGTTTCGGTTTATTGGAAGAATTTTAGGAAGGAGTGATTCACCTGTAAAGAAGACCGCATGCAGGACGCTGGGGGGACCTATTCTTAAGTGCTGCTAGAGTGTTTATGATTCGTACCAAGTATGATTGAAGGAAGACATCGAAGCAGTTCAGAGACAGGCAGCTATATTTGTTACCAGTAGATTCGAACAACACGTAAGTATGACGTAGATGCTTCGGGAACTCAAACGGGATTCCCTAGAGGGAAGGCGACCTTCCTATCGAGAAACACTATTGAGTAAATTTAGAGAACTGGTGTTTGAAGCTGACAGCCGAAAGATTGTACTGCCGCCAACATACATTGCGTGTAAGGACCACGAAGAGGCTCATACGGACGCGTACAAACCGTCGCTTTTCCCTCGCTCTGTTTACGAATGGAACAAGAGGGGAAATAACAAGTGGTGGTACAAGGTACCCACACACCGTACGGTCGCTTGCGGAGTATCTGTGTAGATGATGTAGATGTAGAGTTGCACCATACAGCTGAACTTTGCAGAACTGAATCCCTCCCCAAAAATGCCATACGCACATTTCATTTATTACTTAACCATTAGTCAAAGAGGCTACTCATCGATTCCAGTGATAGCCGGAAGACCTCTCTGGAATCGATAGCTGCATCCCTTATAGTAACGGCTCAGTATCCGTGCCTGAGTTGATTAACATTTTACCCTCATGAGACTTTATTCTCAATATTTTCAGTACAGAAAACCACCATCTCTGCAGATGAATGGTGTGATTAAGTGATGTATATTGTCTGGATGTAAATATACTGGACCTTTTGAGATGGAGACTGCACACAGTACGCCCAGAGTACCAGTATTTGCAGCTTACTATCATCCCTCCGACTTAGAGAATGGTCGAACTTTGAGCATGAGGGACGTGACAGAGTCGTACTGACACATCGCTCAGACAGTTGGCTGTACTGAAACGACCGCAGAACCGTTTCTGACGAGACCGACTCAGGAAAATAGTGTGGCTGTGAGAACTGATACGAGACCTTACAGAAGGACGACAACACGAGAATATTATAGGATCGTTTGAGTGACTCTGATGAATAGCCATATGACAACAGGTGAAATCCCGGGGGAGGTAACAGGTAGATTGTTACCATGGACCACTGGAGACAAATTACTGGAATCTGGGATCAGATCTCGAGTTGCGAAGCGCTGTATACAGCTGACAACATGCCACACACAACGGAGACTTGCACGGCGTGTATCCAGTGTCGGGTGGAACAGTGACTGGCATTTCGCGGTGTTCAGCAATGACTCTTACTTCTATTTCACACAGCCAGATAGCCACCAGAAATCTCGTAACGGGAAGCAGCAATTCTCGAGACCCACCATAGTCCCTGGAATTTAGATGTGGGGAGCTACCAGACGACAAAACAAATTTGGCAAATTTTTAATGGAGGCGGAATACCATACCCGTTGATCAGGATACCAAATGGTGTATTAGTAAAGGACAATGCAAGAAAACAGACTGTAGTTCATAGCACAAACGCAATGTGAAATTTATGGATCCTTGACTGTTCTGATAAGTCAATAAGAAATGTCTGGAAAGTGATCAGAGGGCGATCTTGAACGATTCCCCTGTTGTTCCCAGGGTAGAGAGAGTGGGGAAGCAAAGAGCCCAAGTGCGTAACCGGACACCCGATGTTCTTATCGGTAACCTTGAGATAAGACCGTTATCTGCGCTTGAATATACACTGTACTCTTACTCTCGAACAGAGTGGCGGTTTGGCGACCGAAGCGGCCGCTTTCGCCCCCGGTGAGCGCTCGCTGCCGGTAATTGTTATTGATGGCTGATTGCGTTTAACGGAAATCGTGCTGTGAAATGGCGTCCGCTTAGCGATGGATGGTAGCTGTCGAGGGGAGTGTGGAATCTATCGGCACGCTAACCCGCGGGCGTTGGAAAAGCCGGACGCACGTGTCCGTGTGCATTACCATTTTTCGCCAGCCTCGTGCGTGTAAATAATGCCTCTGTGAGTTCGTTTCTGCTCCCATCGAAAATCTACCGTACAAAATTATTTTTGTAAATTCCTCATGCTTGCTGGGCCATGAGACATGGAGGACTAGTAATTCTACGGGGCTCATTCCAAAAGAAATACACAATGTATTTTTTAATCGTACATTTTATTTTCCATGGATTTAAAATTTTACAGTACGTTTACACATCCTTGAGAGACAAAATGTCATTTTTTTCACATTATCTCCTTCCCTTTCATTTGCCTTACACCACCGTGGAACTAAGGTCTGTTTACCCACACGGCAGAAGACAGGACCAGCACGTATAAGCCATTGTTTAGTAGGCTTAAGAGTCTCGTACTACGAATGGACCCATTTACTTTACCGAGCAGGTGCTAATCACGCGGTGTCAGGTCAGACCTATAGGGGGACAGTTTCACTGTTGTCCACCGAGCGATGTGTGAGAGGTTCCCAGTGATACTTCCGAGGCGTAGTCGAAAAAGCCTTGGCAACATACGGGCGGGCATTTTCATCACATAGGAATATGCAATTCGTCAGCATTCCTGGGTGATTGGATAAGATAGCTCGCTTTAATTTTTACAAATTGTCTATGTACCACTGGATGTTGATTTTACAAGGTGTCTACGTACCACTGGGTGTTAATTTTGACGGCGTTCTCCAGAAAGTTAATGAGCAGCGGGCCCTTGCAGTCAAACAAAACGTTCATCAACATTTTCCCGCAGATGGCGTGTCTGTTGTTTCGACTACGGTGCAAAAGTTTCGCTGGGAAGCCCTCACACGTCCTCCACACAGTCCCAATCTCTCCCCTAGCAATTTCCACATTTTTGTAACCTCGAAGAAAGACATTTATGGCCATCTATTTGCTTCGTACAAAAACGCGCACTAGCTAACCGCCAACATTTCTCCATGAAGGCATTCACAGTATTCTCTCACAATGCGATAATGTATTACTAGTTATGGCAATTACTTTTGAAATAATAAACAGTTTGCTTAATGTTTTTCTCTCTGTCTCGTGTTCGTTTCACTGCCCCATATATTTTCGTATAGGAAGAGAAAGTGGGTGATTGAAATTTTGGGTAAACTTTTCCGCGCAACGAAAAACACCTCTGTTTTAATAACTGTCGCCTCAGCTCGCATATAAAATCAGTGACATTGTCTCTCCTATTTCGCGATAGTACAAAACGAGCTGCCCTCCTTTGAAGTTTTTCAGTTTCTTTCGTCAATCCTATTTGGTACGGATCACCTACAGCACAACAATACTCCAACAGAAGACGGACAAAGACATGTTGCATCTTCCATGTTATCTGCCAACAAAACGCAGTCTTTGGCTCACCTTCATCGAATCATTTTCTGTTAATCGTTCCATATTAAATTATTCGTAAATATATCCTAGGTATTTAGTTGAATTGACAGCCTTTATATTGTTTGTGACTTTTCGCGTAACCGAAATTTAACGAAATCCTTTTTAGTTCTTATGCGTATGACCTCAGACTTTTCATTCACCAGAGTCTATTTCTACTTTGCGTAACATGTAGATATCCTGTCCAAATCATTTTACAGTTGATTTTCATTTTATTATGACATTACTACGATGTCAATGACAGCATCAATTGCTGAATGTCAATGAAGGCTGCTCTGATAATCCTCTAAATCGTTTGTATAGATTAACAACGGCATAGGACCTATAACATTTCCTTGGGGAACTTCTGTTTTACGCCATGACTTTAGAAATTACTTCGAACTGTTATCTCTCCGACGGAAAACTCTCTCCAAAGCAAATGTTATTTATATATGTTACTTGTGTGATAGAAAAAGGAAAGTAACAACATAATTAAAAACATAATTTGTCCTTACGGCTGTTAAAAAATTTGTTTGACTATGATATTACATTCGAGTATTCCTTATTTGCAAACAATATCGGAGGCGCATAACTTCCCTGTTTATATCCTTGTCTAATTCCAGCTACTTATTAACCTGCACAACATCTGCTATAATCATTCAGTTTCTTTCCGATCCTACTCCATATCCACGATTCGGCAATACACGACTGAAGAATGTACTTCTCCAACCCACTCTCCCACTCCAGATGCATGACCCCAGGTAGTAATACAGGGAGAAAATGGTTATCTTCGACTTGTACACGTTCATTTTCCGTCGCTCATTTTCTTTACGTCCCAATTTCTTACCCCGAGCTGCTCATCGAGCAATGGGAGTCGAACTCCAGCCGAGCTACAGCATTTACATCTACATCTACATCTACATCCATACTCCGCAAGCCACCTGACGGTGTGTGGCGGAGGGTACCCTGAGTACCTCCATCGGTTCTGCCTTCTATTCCAGTCTCGTATTGTACGTGGAAAGAAGGATTGTCGGTATGCTTCTGTGTGGGCTCTAATCTCTCTGATTTTATCCTCATGGTCTCTTCGCGAGATATACGTAGGAGAGAGCAATATACTGCTTGACTCTTCGGTGAAGGTATGTTCTCGAAACTTTAACAAAAGCCCGTACCGAGCTACTGAGCGTCTCTCCTGCAGAGTCTTCCACTGGAGTTTATCTATCATCTCCGTAACGCTTTCGCGATTACTAAATGATCCTGTAACGAAGCGCGCTGCTCTCCGTTGGATCTTCTCTATCTCTTCTATCAACTATATCTGCTACGGATCCCACACTGCTGAGCAGTATTCAAGCAGTGGTCGAACAAGCGTACTGTAACCTACTTCCTTTGTTGTCGGATTGCATTTCCTTAGGATTCTTCCAATGAATCTCAGTCTGGCATCTGCTTTACCGACGATCAACTTTATATGATCATTCCATTTTAAATCACTCCTAATGCGTACTCCCAGATAATTTATGGAATTAACTACTTCCAGTTACTGACTTGCTATTTTGTAGCTAAATGATAAGGGACCTATCTTTCTATGTATTCACATCACATTACACTTGTCTACATTGAGATTCAATTGCCATTCCGTGCACCATGCGTCAATTCACTGCAGATCCTCCTGCATTTCAGTACAATTTTCCATTATTGCAACCTCTCGATACACCACAGCATCATCTGCAAAAAGCCTCAGTGAACTTCCGATGTCATCCACCAGGTCATTTATGTATATTGTGAATAGCAACGGTCCTATGACACTCCCCTGCGGCACATCTGAAATCACTCTTACTTCGGAAGACTTCTCTCCATTGAGAATGACGTGCTGCGTTCTGTTATCTAGGAACTCCTCAATCCAATCACACAATTGATCTGATAGTCCGTATGCTCTTACTTTGTTCATTAAACGACTGTGGGGAACTGTGTCAAACGCCTTGCGGAAGTCAAGAAACACGGCATCTACCTGTGAACCCGTGTCTAAGGCCCTCTGAGTCTCGTGGACGAATAGCGCGAGCTGGGTTTCACACGACCGTCTTTTTCGAAACCCATGCTGATTCCTACGGAGTAGATTTCTAGTCTTCAGAAAAGACATTATACTCGAACATAATACGTGTTCCAAAATTCTACAACTGATCGACGTTAGAGATATAGGTCTATAGTTCTGCACATCTGTTCGACGTCCCTTCTTGAAAATGGGGATGACCTGTGCCCTTTTCCAATCCTTTGGAACGCTTCGCTCTTCTAGAGACCTACCGTACACCGCTGCAAGAAGGGGGGCAAGTTTCTTCGCGTACTCTGTGTAAAATCGAACTGGTATCCCATCAGGACCAGCGGCCTTTCCTCTTTTGAGCGATTTTAATTGTTTCTCTATCCCTCTGTCGTCTATTTCGATATCTACCATTTTGTCAACTGTGCGACAATCTAGAGAAGGAAGCACAGTGCAGTCTTCCTCTGTGAAACAGCTTTGGAAAAAGACATTTAGTATTTCGGCCTGTAGTCTGTCATCCTCTGTTTCAGTACCATTTTGGTCACAGAGTGTCTGGATATTTTGTTTTGATCCACCTACCGCTTTGACATAGGACCAATATTTCTTAGGATTTTCTGCCAAGTCAGTACATAGAACTTTACTTTCGAATTCATTGAAAGCCTCTCGCATAGCCCTCCTCACACAACATTTCGCTTCGCGTAATTTTTGTTTGTCTGCAAGGCTTTGGCTATGTTTATGTTTGCTGTGAAGTTCCCTTTGCTTCCGCAACAGTTTTCTAACTCGGTTGTTGTACCACGGTGGCTCTTTCCCATCTCTTACTATCTTGCTTGGCACATACTCATCTAACGCATATTGTACGATGGTTTTGAACTTTGTCCACTGATCCTCAACACTATCTGTACTTGAGACAAAGCTTTTGTGTTGAGCCGTCAGGTACTCTGTAATCTGGTTTTTGTCACTTTTGCTAAACAGAAAAATCTTCCTACCTTTTTTAATATTTCTATTTACGGCTGAAATTATCGATGCAGTAACCGCTTTATGATCGCTGATTCTCTGTTCTGCATTAACTGATTCAAATAGTTCGGGTCTGTTTGTCACCAGAAAGTCTAATATGTTATCGCCGCAAGTCGGTTCTCTGTTTAACTGCTCAAGGTAGTTTTTAGATAAAGCACTTAAAAGTATTTCACTGGATTCTTTGTCCCTGCCACCCGTTATGAACGTTTGAGTCTCCCAGTCTATATCCGGCAAATTAAAATCTCCACCCAGAACTATAACATGGTGGGGAAATCTACTCGAAATATTTTCTAGATTATTCTTCAGGTGCTAAGCCACAACAGCTGCTGATCGCGGGGGCCTATAGAGACATCCAATTACCATATCTGAGCCTGCTTTAAACGTGACCTGCACCCAAATCATTTCACAATTCGAATCGCCGTCTATTTCCTTCGATACTATTGCACTTCTTATCGCTATAAACACGACTCCCCCTTCACTGTCCAGCCTGTCTCTGCGGTATACATTCCAATCTGAGTTTAGGATTTCATTACTGTTTACATGTGGTTTCAGCCAACTTTCTGTCCCTAGTACTATATGGGCGTTGTGACCGTTTATTAATGAGAGCAGTTCTGGGACCTTTCTATAGACGCTCCTGCAGTTTACTATTAGCACATTAATATTGTTATTCCCTGTTGCATTTTGCCTACTCCTGCCTTGCCGCGTCTCAGGAGGCGTCTTGTCGGGCCTAGGGAGGGAATTCTCTAACTTAAAAAAACCCCATGTGCACTCCACACGTACTCCGCTACCCTCGTAGCCGCTTCCGGCGTGTAGTGCACATCTGACCTATTCAGGGGGACCCTACGTTTCTCCACCCGACTTCAGTGTCAACACCATCATCAGCATTACACAGGCAAATGAATCACTATCACAGTCATTCATCGCCACATCAGCACCATTCGTGCCAGTCGATCAAACTTGCACTTTTACCATCCTTTTGTCTTTCTTTTTTCAAGATTATTGTACTCATTATCTGTACTAATGATGGCCAGACCGCCCACTGCTGTCAGCTCGCACTCGAACTCAACCGAAACTATTAAGAAAACGCATTATAGGTTAACTGCCGTCTTTAGCAACTCCAATAACAGTCTTCTTAAGACCAGACGTGTTTCGCTTTGTTTTAAAGAATCTTCAGTGGTCATTGTAACAACATAGTTCTTTCTCTTACTTACATGTCTCTTACGTTAGTTTGTGAGTTTCAGCTGTCATTTAGAATACTCAAAACTATAATCCAATTAAAAAATTGCTGCCGTAAGCGGTGATTAACATATTGAATGAATTAGATGAAGACTGTGTACCCATTCGACAGAAAGCTATCAGTAACGACCAATTGTCAAAGTTATCGTGCACTCCCTCATGTACATTTCTTCCACTCTGCTTCTTTGTCCATGAAACTGGAGATGCTTACAAACTGGAAGAAATATCAGTTTGAACAGTTTGTTGCCCCCCTACACGCTCCCCCCCCCCCCCCCCCAAAGAACCATCGGCCTTGCTGTTGATGGGGTGGTTTCCGTGCTTCGGCGAAACAGATGCCTGTACTGTAGGAGCTACGACGACGAAGGGGTACCTGTCGAGAGGCCAGACATATTTGTGGTTCCTGAAGAAAGACATGAGCCTTTCCGATTGTTGCAGTGGCAACAGCCTGGATATTTGATTGATCTGGTTCAGTTCCACCTAACGGACAAGGCCTTGTTGTGCTGGTACTATGAACGGCTGAAAGCAAGATGAAACTGCAGTCATAATTTTTGCCAAGGACATGTATAGCTCTACTGCATAGTTAGTTATATGATGGTAGTATCCTCTTGGGTAAAATAATCAGGAGACAAAATAGTCCCTCATTCAGATCTCAGCAGGATGTCGTCGTCAGTAGAAACATAACTGACGTTCTACTGATCAGAGGACGGAATGTTAGCTGTTTTATTTGAGCAGATGGCTTACAACATTTAAAAAGGGAAACTGATAAGCTAAAGTTGTACACACACATCAAAATAAGTTTTGTCTCACCCCAGTTCCAGAACTCCTGAAGACAGACTTGACTGTGGATATTGTACCACACTCACAGTCTCTTTGATTGGTCACAGAAGTCACTAAACCCGCCCTAAGATGTAAATAACCACTCATGAGCAGCGCCTATTAGATGGAGGGGGTCCGACAGCCGATCAGTTCCCGTAATTTCATCAGAAGGAGGTACACGGCTCGTGTTGTCTGTAGTTCAGCCCTGCCCAGACAGTCAGTACTGCGGTTCGATAGCGTCCGCATTCCTACTTTGTGCCAGGAAGGGTTCTCAACAAGGGAAGTGTCCAGGCGTCTCGAAGTGAACCAAAACGATGTTGTTCGGACATGGAGGAGACAGAAAGACAGGAACTGTCGATGACAGGCCTCGCTCAGGCCGCCCAAATGCTACTACTGCAGTAAATTACAGCTACCTACGGATGATGGCTCGAAGGTACCCTGGCAGTTGAATAACGCTTTTCGTGCAGCCACAGGACGTCGTGCTACGACGTCCATGGCGAGGTCCATCTTTGCAACCACGACACCATGCAATGCGATGTAGTTGAATCCAACAACATGCCGAAAGGACCGCTCAGGATTGGCATCACGTTCTCTTTACCGATGAGTGTCGCATATGCCTTCAACCAGACAATCGTCGGAGATGTGTTTGGAGGCAACCCGGTTAGGCTAAACGCCTTAGACACACTGGCCAGCGAGTACAGCTGGGTGGAGCTCCCCTGCTGTTTTGGGATGGCATATTGTAGTCATGGAAGGCGCCGTCATGGTCGTACGATATGCGAATGCCATCCTCCGACCTATAGTGCAAACATATCGGCAGCATATTGGTGACGCGTTCGTCTTCATGGACGACAATTTGCGCCTCCATCATGCACATCTTGTGAATGACGTCTTTCAAGATAGTGACATCACTCGACTAGAGTGGTCAGCATGTTCTCCCGACATGAACACTATCGAACATGCCTGGGATAGACTGTAAAGGGCTGTTTATGGACGACGTGACCCACCAAACGCTCTGAGGTATTTACGCCGAATCGCCGTTGAGGAGTGGGACAATCTGGACCAACAGTGCCTTGATGAACTTCTGGATAGAGTGTCACGACTAATACAGGCATGAATCAGTGCAAGAGGACATGCTACTGCGTATTAGAGGTATCAGTGTGTACAGCAACCTGGACCACCACCTATGAAGGTTTCGGTCTATGGTGGCACAACATGGAATGTGTGGTTTTCATCAGCAATAAAAAGGGCTATAAAGGTGTTGGTTGGCTCTGAGCACTATGGGAATTAACTTCTGAGGTCATCAGTCCCCCAGAACGTAGAGCTACTTAAACCAAACTAACCTAAGGACATCACAAACATCCATGCTCGAGGGCAGGATTCGAACCTGCGACCGTAGCGGTCGCGGGGTTCCAGACTGTAGCGCCTAGAACCGCTCGGCCACTCCGGCCGATGATAAAGGTGTTTATGTTGATCTCTATTCCAATATATATGGGAAACCAGTCCTAAGCAAATAAGGGAAAGCTGAAAAGTTGAAAGAGTATATAGAGGGCCTTATACAAGGGACATGTATTTGAAGGCAGTATAATAGAAATGGAGGAGCAAGTAGATGAAGATGAGATGGGAGAGATGATACTCCAAGAAGAATTTGAGCTTCCAAAATGAGCAAGTCAATAACGTATCGGTCCACCTCTGTCCCTTATGCAAGCAGTTGATATTGATTGATAGGGTTTTTGGATGTTCTCTTGAGGGATTTCTTGCCATATTCTGTCCAATTCGCCCGTTAAACCGTCAAAATCCCGAGATGGTTGGAGGGCCATTCCCTTAATTCTCTACACCTTCTCAATTGGGGAGAGATCTGGCGACCTTGCTGGCCAAGGTAGGGTTTGCCAAACACGAAGACAAGCGATCGGATCTTCTGTAATATGCGAGAGGGCATTATCTTGCTGAAATGTAAGACCAGGATGGCTTGCCATGAATGGCAACTAAACGGGGTGTAGAATATCTACGACGTGCCGCTATGCTGAAAGGATGCCGCGGATGGCAAGGAAAGAAGTGGCATCCAAGGCTATCACTCCTGGTTAACGGGCCGTACAGTGGGTGACAGTTAGGTTGGCATCCCACCACAGTACGGGGTGACTCCAGACATCTTTTCTGGTTGGATACTCAGTGTCTGGACTTGAATTGTCTTCGGCAATAATTTCTGCTTCGAACTCAGCCCTGCTGACCAGTGAAGACGTGTCTGGAGACGCCCCAGATAGTGGTGGGATACCAACCTGACTGTCACCCGCTATGCAGCCCAACAACCTGGAGTGATGGTCTGGTGAGTCACTTCTTTTATAAGCAGGAACCCTTTGGTTGTCATCCACGGCACCCTTACAGTACAGCGGTAACTCGACGATATTATACGTCCCGTTTTGTTGCCCTTCATGACAAGCAATCCTGGACTTACATTTCGGAAAGTTAATGCCCACCGCACACGCGAGAGTTTCTACAAATGGCTCTGAGCACTATGGGACTTAAGTTCTTAGGTCATCAGTCCCCTAGAACTTAAAACTACTTAAACCTAACTAACCGAAGGACATCACTTACATCCATGCCCGAGGTAGGATTCGAACCTGCGACCGTAGCGGTCGCGAGGTTCCAGACTGAAGAGCATAGAACGGTTCGACCACACGGGACGGCGGAGTTTCTACAGCCTGTGTTCGTGCTTGCCAAACTCCACATTGGCGAGCAAGGTTGCCGGGTCCTTCCTCAACTGCTAAAGTCTGGAATATTATGGGCAGTACCCTACAGCGATCTCGGGAGTTTGACTATCTAACACTCCAGTTGGATACAATTTGGCACGATATCCCTCGAGAGACATCCAACAACTCTATCAATCAATGCCAAGCCGAGTTACTGCTTGCATAACCGCCAGAGCTGCACCGACGCGCTGTTGACTTGCTCAGTTTGTGAAGTCGCGCGCTTCCAGACTGAAGAGCCTTGAACCGTTCGACCACACCGGCCGGCGGAGTTTCTACAGCCTGTGTTCGTGCTTGCCAAACTCCATTTTGGCCACTTAAATAAATCATCCAGTTTTCCGAAAACTGTAATCAAAAGTTTGTTTGTGCATGTACATCACGTCTACCGATTTCCGTGGCATCGGGAGAATTGTTTCATGGTGTGTCCTTTCGTTTTGTCTTAGTGTGTGTTTGAATGTGGTATTTAGCTTTCAGGCTCTGACTAATGGAAAGGACGCTGCTAGTTTGCTACTGGTGCAAGCACAAGATCGGTGGAAGCTGTAATTTTGACTGCTGTCTAACTACAGCAACTTTATTTACATTCTGTATATCGTCATATTAGAGCATTTCCTAAGTCATGGGCAAGGTTACAGTCTTTTCCAGATACAACTGAGAAACATTATAATTTGTTCCACCATTATTTGGAAAATAATTAATGGGATTTTTGTAATTTATTTTCTTTTTGGTTTTGTAAACTAAATTCTGACACAGTTATTTTCAGTAAATTAGCATCTGAAACAGGTTCGTTTGAGTTCAGCTAATATGAGATTACTTGATGACGATTTTGTAAGTAAATCTTCAAATAAAATTTCTCAAATTACGTCACTTGTAACCTGTTCCTTCACACCGTCTAGCCACGCGGTGCTCTGGTGAACTCCCCAACGTTCCGCTGAGCCATTAGACCTGCCTGCCTCCACTTAATTAAACCTCTAATTGGCCGCCCCTTCTGTTACGCCAACTTTCTTGGCAGCTCCTCCGGTCCCGGCAGCAGACCCTCCGTTTCAGGACTTGCTGTGCTCTGTCCCCTCCGACAACAGGATCGTCAGGGTTGCCTCCTGAATGTGTAAGAGTGTCTCCATGACAAACTCCTATGTGGAGCCCACCTTTGTATCACATATCAGGCCGGCTACAAACATATCTTGATGTAAAAGTAAGGAATGTGTCATAAATTACCTCCCTGGAAAGTAAGAAAAGAAGGAAGGCAGACATGCTCTTAATTTTTCTTTCAGATAATTCTTGTATATTAGTTTCCAGAGATCATCACTTACTGTGTGATTACATCAACGATATATGAAAGTTATCTTCCGTGGTGTAATATTTAAACAGATGTCGAATTAGCTGTTTAATGCCTGCGTCAATTAAATGCAAAACGTGCCAAATGAACCTATCTGGGATCTATTAACATGAATAGTGTCACAATTAACACAATTGGCTCTAAATAAGGCTAAATAGCTTCTGCATGAACTTCTCCTGACCTGTTTGCAATTCACCCTCATTTCCACTTCTGCATTTCTTATAACCTTAAGAATACTGGTTGATCACTGCACGCCGACATCTGTGGCCGAGCGGTTCTAGGCGCTTCAGTCCGGAACCGCGCTGTTGCTACGGTCGCTGGTTCAAATCCTGGCTCGGGCATGGATGTGTGTGGTGTCCTTAGGTCAGTTAGGTATAAGAAGTTCTAAGTCTACAGGACTGATGACCTCAAATGTTAAATCCCATAGTGCTCAGAGCCATTTGAGCCATTGGATCACTGCACAGAAAGGAAACCCGTCACAATGAAGCGAACATCCTAGAAATGCTGCTGATTATATTTGTTATTTAAGAGTAATACCCTTAGGGAAATTGTAGGAAGTAAGGGGTCTGAAAATGTAAGTCAGACTGAACATACAAAGCTGTAATTTAAGTGAACAATCGGCAATGAATATTACAGGGTAGTGTTCTGAAAACTGGTGAGCAGTGGAATAAAATGACCCTAAACTCTGGAAGACTGCAGAAAGCCAAGTGTATAAGCCTTTCACGCCTGGACAGCTCGCAAAAGGAACATAAACGGGTCAAATATTCTACATAGATAAAAGAATAACTAAATGTGTTAGGTACAAACCATTGACAACATGCACTGCGCTACTGCCTGAAAGAAATTTACATTTTTCTAGTACAGCAAGAGAAGACGCCATTCAGGACCAGATGAGGTCAGGGATGTGACCCCTCTCTCTTAAAAGAAGTTATCTCCTGATACCTCACAATTCAAAATTCTCAAGGTCCCCATAGGGGTGGGGGGTGGGGGGGGGGGTGGGGGGTGGGGGGGGGGGGGGGAATTGCATGCTTCTGTCAATCTGACCAAATCAACAGAAATTTCACGCTCAGACATTACAAAAAGCATCATTACAATTCATAAGGTAGATTCTGGTTTCAAACAGTCTCTCACCATTGGTCATCATCTAATGCACTGCGTGTGATCACAGGGGTGTCACTTTGGATTAGACAATCCGTAACTATTGGAGGGAAGTAAGGAACTTCTCTTTGATGTGCGGATAGAAAGGCTAGTTTCACGTTTGAGGACCCTCAGGGGAAAGCTCTGGTGTTCAGTGGCATCCGTGATTAGCGCCAACGATTACTGTTCACAACAAGCATTTCGAGAAACAGGACTATTTGCGCGAAAACTGACGGCCACCGAGCGTGTGCCAGATCCGTACTACTGAGACACCGTGGGAAGCCTTTTGCATACTTTACGGCACTGCCGAGCTCTCCAGGTCCACCCTATTCTGGTGAGAAATGGAAAACTTGACACCCACAGAAAAATGACCAACCTCGCATTATTAATTGCCGAAGAAATCGCGACAGTGCTGAAACAAAATCGCAATGTGATATATGACGGTCTTGTCACTAATATTCTTCGCCTCTGACTGATACAAATAATTATACTGATTCGTTGCATAGCTTCGAACCTTGATAACTATGCAGTAAAGTAATATCATCTCTTTTAGTACATGATAAATCTGCTAGCCGCTGTTCGTAAAATAGCATTCTGGTTACCTGTATTATCACTACATAATATGCAAAGATTGCACTTTATACAATTGAAATAATCGCTTGGAGATTGGAGTCTTCATTACCATCTTACATCCACAGTGCATTTTACTAACAATTTTGAATACAGGAGTCGACTAAACAAGTTGCGAATTTTTTAGTAACAGATGAAATAAGGGAGCTTATCATCACCCAGTTTCAAACATAAAAGAATATTCAGGAGTGATTAGATTAAAAATGTGCCTATGTTCTACACTCCCTACAGTTTATGAAAGCTTGACATTATGTCAAGTGGAGATATTTATGTCTGTGGCGACTAGTATTCAAATATTCTTTGTTGCAGTCTGTTGTCGCATTTGTCTTTATAATGATGGCTGGTTTTGTTGAAATTTCAAACGTCTTGAGATCTTTTAAAACAAAAGACACGCTATGTTTGATCTTACATAACCAATCTGAGACACCCATATCACAAACATAAAAGTATATACGATACAAATCGTACCTGCAGTGTAACGTGTCAGTTCCTTGTGCTCTGCTTACATACATTGCAATGTCGTGAATTATAAAGGTGTATTGCCCTCTATACGTGGTACATCAAGATGAGAATTCATTACGTTAAGTAAAAAGTTACAGAGTTAGCACAACATTATAGGCATAGTATAAAAATAAAACGGAAATGTAGGAGAAACTCGCAGCTCATATCTAGAATACGTTTTCTTCAGTCTTGTATGATAGTGTACTTTTTTTGAGAGTACTGCAAAATAGGACTTTCTTTTCATAGCTCGGTCAGACACTGCGTACACTACGCGGTTCCATTCTGCTGCTGGGATGGTCTTGTAGTCGCCGGCCTAGGGGACAAACGTCGTAGTGGCTAACTGTTGTTAGGCAGCAAGTGTCCAGAAAAGTTATTTATGAAGTTAAAGAGAGCAATACATCACGCAGTTAATGATTTCCGATCCCACACCTTCCTTTTGTTTCCGTCACTGCCTCTTCGATGTGTTGACTGAACAGTAGGTGCGCAATATAGCGTCCCTTTCTTGCATCCTTTTAAATCCCACCACTTCTCTCCAGAGCTTCCATTCTTATTCTTCCAACTCTGTTCTTGTACTTATTGTACAGTAACTGTCTTTCCCTATAGCTTACAATATTTTTACCGATTTAGAACTTTTTCAACCATTTCACCTAGTCGAAAGCGATTTACAGGTTGACAAATCCTAAGATAGCCTAGCGATTTTTCTTAATTATATCACCCGTTATAATCCACATCAGAACCGCCTCTGTGGTGCCTTTTCGTTTTCGAAAGCGAAACTAGTTGTTGTCTAGCAGACTATCAAGTTATGAAATCTTCACGGGTTATCAGCAGAGTGACGTCGTCTTCTAGTCGCAAAGTTTCAATGGACTGCATATCCATCATCTTCAGGCGAAGGGTCGGGGTGCTGCTTACTTGCTCACCTTTTGCTTTCCCCTCCTTGGGGCAGGCAGTGTATGAAGAGGTTTATAGCCTGTTGACTTTCACTCCACAATGTGTGTTGTTAGAGTGTGATTGTCTTCGACTGTTTGTGGTGTCTGTGTACTGTGGTGGTGTTCTGGTGGTGCGGAGTACTTGCCTGAGGTTGGCGCGATGTTGGGCATTTTAAGGATTAAGGATTGGTATTAGGATTTGGAGATTATTTGGGATTTTTCTCTTCGACTTAGTCGCCGAAGATCGTCATGGGGCGTTTGTGCTTATCGCGGGACATGTCATACCGACCTAAGGAGTGTTATTTCCAGATTTGGCAAAAGCTCTCGTAGAAAGCCCTTGCAGATCTTGGAAACATGCGGAAGTGGTCGCGATACCCAAACCACGGAAAGACCCTCTCTTCCCGCAGCACTAAAGGCCGATTAGCCTCTTGCCAACTCTCAGCAAGATCTATGAGCGCCTCGTGCTAAGACCCATACAAGAACATATTACCAGAGAGCAACTTCTGCTGGATTTCCAATTGCCCCACAACAGGTAATGAGAGTGTGGAAGCAGCCACAGAGGGCTTCAACCACAGAGGCTACTGAGGGATAGTGTTACTAGACATAGCCAAAGCCTTTGATTCAGTATGGCATAGATGTCTACTCTACAAGCAGT
The DNA here is from genome assembly GCF_023897955.1 of Schistocerca gregaria. NCBI lineage: Eukaryota > Metazoa > Arthropoda > Insecta > Orthoptera > Acrididae > Schistocerca > Schistocerca gregaria. Next base: position 81,435,666 of record NC_064931.1, read on the forward strand.
ACACACAAGGGTTTCCCGGAAGTATAGTTAAGCTGATCAAAAGCTATCTCACGAATAGAACTTTCTCCGTCAATGTAGAAACTGCCACCTTCACCGAAGGGCGTATTCGTGCTGGGGTGCCACAGGTATCGGTCCTAGCGCGCGTTTTGTACAGTCTGTACACTGCAGGCACACCAAAGACCCCCCTGGTGCACACTGCACAGTACGCAGACGATACAGCGTTCTACACGAGAAATGCGAACAAGGACCTGGTCATCCGTAGATGACACAGAAACTTGGGCCTGTCAGTGGCGTATCACCATCAACCCCGAAAAGACGCTGGCTCTGAAGACGCGAAACTCCTCAACGTGCCCCCTCCACCTTCACCTAAACGGAATGCAACTCCCATGGCGCAGAACCGCCAAGTACTTTGGCGTAACCATGGTCTCTTATCTTACGTGGAAACCCCACATAGACGAGGTCCACAGGAACGTCTGCGCCAGAATGTCCATCCTGTACCCAGTCCTGAACTAAACCATCTCCCTTCCCTGCCTAGTAGGAGTAAACATGTACCAGGCCCTGATCCTGCCAGTAATGGAATATGCGGGCCCTGTCTGAGGATACGCGGTGAAGCAGCACCTGGACAAACTCCAGAGGCAGCAAAACCGCGCCCTCAGGAGGGAATTGCATTTACCTCTTGGATTCCCCATAGATGATCGGCATTCTGCAGCTAAAATCCCACTCCTGAGAGAGCGTTTCCAAGATCTGGAAAGGGCTTCTGTGAAGGTTATTCGAGAACAGGAAACGCCCTCATCCACTCCCTAGGTCGGTATGACGTGTCCCACGACAAGCACAAGCGCCCCATGACGATCTTCAAAGAGAAAATCACAATATCCAAACCCTAATCCTGCTCCTTCCCATATGACACCAATTACCTCGCCAACCACAGGCAAGTGCCAGACACAAACAGAACAATCATCACATTTCACAGACACAAAAAAACTACAGAAATAATCAGACACACATGTACACAGAGGAGTAAAAGCCGAAAGGCTACCAACTCCCCCCTCACACTTCCCCAAAGAGGGGAAAGTAACAGATGAGAGGAGCAGCAGGATCCCTACGACATTTCGGCTCAGGCTCCGGGGGTCAGCTGTTGCTGCTCGAGACACGGATCGCTTCTGTCGCTGTTGCTGCTCAAGATGTCGGAGCCGGAAGGGGACGCTAAGCTGCAGCCCTGGCGGAGTTTCTGCTCACGCTAGCAGGAACGTCCGGTAACAGGAAGAAGAAGACTGTAGCGCAGTGCTTTCGCTGCCAAGCACTGCAGCAGCGCAGTCGCGTGTTTGAAGTGTGCGCAAGCACATGACACACGCGACTGCAAGAAGGAGGTGGATACTCCTAGTACCTGCGTCAACTGTGGCGATGCACACGCAGCAAACGCCCGTTCCTGCGCCTACAACAGGAATTGGCGCGGACCGGACAAGAAGACGACGCAGAAGCAAGTGGCCACCACACATCAAGGGGTGGTCTCTTGTACAGAAGACGTCGTCTCCAGGCGTCTAAAGGACGCTGTACAAGAAGCCATTCGGCTGATAACCCGTGAAGGTTTCATAGATGAAATACGCCTTGTAAGCCTGCAATCGCATATAGACTCTCAAGCATCTCTCCATTCTTATGTATATTCTTCTTCTTTGCGGTACAGATGGATGAATCACCAAGCTAACTGTGTAATAGTCCCGCACATATGCCACTGAAAACTTCGTGTTAGTTTGCATGAGGATTTTCAGAAGGTAGAGGCCTTCAGTGTATTGTTTCCACCTCAACGCTCTGCCCTTTGGGATTCATAGTGAAATTTTCTTTGCAATATTAATGTTGACACCCATGTCTTTTATATATCCCGCACCAATCGTTCATATTTTTCGTGCAGCGTTATCACAGTGGGTTCTTTGCAATTCTAGCTTATTTCACCTATAAATATCTCTGTCTTTTTCTGTACTTCCTCCTTCCGACGATCGATTTATTTCTTCCGTTACCCAAGGTTCCTTCGCCTTAGAAAACATCAAATGCACCTCATTATTCACATACTCCAGTGTCTCATTTCTTACCACACTTCTTTTTCTGGACGATCTTCTCAAATTTTACTCCACTCTTCATTAGTGCTAGATAGTGATCCTATTCTGCAACTGCTTCTTGGTATGCATTACAGTATAATGTACGATTTCTGACTTACCGTTATGTAATACAACTATAATATTCCTGAAACTACAGGCCTTTTCCACGTATTACTCATCTTATCGTAATTCTTAAACAGTATATTTGTCATTACTGGGACAAATTCATGGCAGAACTCAATTAGTCTTTCTCCTTTGTCATTCCTACTACCATGCCTATATTGTCCTATGACTTCCTCTTCTGTTTCTTCTCTCACTACAACGTTCCAGTCACCCATAATTATTATTTTATCACCTCCTTTTACATACTGAATTACACCATTATCTTTATATACCTTCACTTCAGCTTCAATTCTTGATGGTGGCAAGTATACCTGGCGTTGGTTTCTGACGAGAATAACCCTGTCATTGAACTGCTTACAGCAACTATCTATCTTCATTCCATTTCACTCTGATGATACAATTATGTCTATAAAGAGCCCTTGCATTTCAATTTCCAGAATTTCTGGCTTCTCTACCGCGTTCGAACTTCTGACATTCGACGTTCTATCTCGTAGCATGTCATCCTTCAGTGGTTATTCTCTCAACATTTCTTCATTGTAGAAGTCATTATGAGATTTTCGTTAAAATACAGGCCAAATACTATATTTTACGTGCTTTCAACTACAGAAAAACGGAATAAAATAATTGTCACAGCAGGTACAGGAGAGCGTGATCCAAAAATGAGAGGGTCGCAAGCACAAGAGTATGACGTGCCTCATGTGCATTTCTCTTATGACGAATCAAAAGAAAATTTGGTACGTTATATATATACTTTCGTCGTCTTAACTTGTTGACGCAGGAGGTGGACTTACGATTCCATGTCTTCAGTATTTATAGTCTGTTATTACAAGTATTTGCTTAAATGTGATTGTTTGAAATATGTTGTGGAGTATAAAAGCAGAAACAGAGACCTTCATAAGCATAGAAGCGAGAAGAAAAGATCATACCAGAATCGTTGTCGACATTAGTAGCAGTACTAGCGGCAAAGTTCCTACAGAATGCGGAATCTGGGCACGAAAATGCGATACGACTTTCATCTAAAATAATTATTTAACTGTTAAATGTAATGGTAATGCTGTACGTTTGTTTGCGTAAGTGGATCCAAAATGGTTTAACGTGGCTCTTATGGTCAGATCTCAGTGGAGGTGGTGTGCTGACAGTCACAGTTAACCGTTGTGTGGATAGGCGCAGCGTAGTAGTGAACTTGCAGTAGTGATAGATTTTGTGGAACATACAGGTCAGAGTGGTCACTGATCTGATATACGCAGAAACATATTTGAGGGTTTGGTAAGTCACCTGCAAAGATTAACTACCATTCGATTTGTTTTAACTCTGCCAATATCTGCCAATGAACTACTGTCTGGTTGGTTTCCATCATTAATAACTAAATTGCTAGAGAAGGAGATCTTGCTAAATGATGATCAAAAGAGAGGTTGTTTATAATTCGTTGGAAAATAGCAACATGTAATTCATACAACTCTGTTGAAACTAAGCAATTATCTTTGGTACATGAGTCGAGTTATGGTCAGATACCGAACGTAATTGTTCCGTTTATTTTGTTTGGTCATCCTGTTTAGCACACTCTCAGACAATTGAGTGTTTGTTTTTGTTTGTGGGTGGGTAATCACCATTCTCTGAGAAATGAGTGTTTGTTGCACTTATTTGGAGAATCAGTAAATGGTAACGTGATAGTGTGTTGCTCTGTCCGTGTAGAGGATTGATTGGTTGGGTGCAATGAGAGGTAGTGACTCAATTTCCCAAACATTTTATGGAACAGGCTCCAGAGAATTCCGCAACGGAACTATACTTTGGTCGTACAGTGTGCATTGCCCGTAAACTGTAAAGATCTGCCCTGTAACAGTAAACAGTAACCCCCTGAAACTACTGGCGCCACTGCAACCATTTATGCAAGCAAATCACAGTATTATCATTATCTTCAGGTTTGAACTGGCGAGTCACCATTAAATTACTAAACGATAGTGGAACGTTATTTGCCAATACCTGAAGAGGCTTAATTTTGCTTGAACGGTTTAACTTCAGAGCCCAAAGTGGTGGCGGAACAATTTAAAGGGAATTAGAGTTATTCACGATACAATTTAAGCCCCAAAAGAAACGAAATAATTAAATGAAATTAGAGAAACGAGACTTTAAAAAATTCAGAAGAGAAAGCTATATATACAAAGATATTACTAGTTTGCTATTACTTATTTGAACGAAAGAAACACCGTTCAGAGATGCTATTTATTAGCAAAAGTATAGCTTGATGGTAATAAATCGGTCGAATTTGGTGAATTAAAAATAATACATAAAAGGAAACTTACTACCTATATAGGTTCTTGAGTCCACTCAAATGTTTCACAGTAAAAGAAATATTATTGAAAGAAAACGGTGTGGACTGATATTAAATTTCCGACTCCGTGTGAATTAGCTCTTTAGTTTAGTGAGCGACGTTAATTCACTAACTGAGGAGTACGAACTGTAATTACATAATGTAAAAAACTGTAAGTAGAACACATTCCTTAAGCGATAGGCTTTGGGTGAATTAATTAACCGTGCTTGGATAAGGACGGTGGCTGAAATTTATACGCAGGGTGATTCCTCATTACGTGATTCAGCTGTTCACAATAGTCAGCAATGTAACTGCGGTCGAACTGCGCAGCATAACGCGTTGTATCGTTACAGTCTTCCCTAAATATGTAAATTCAAATGGACTGTTATTATAAATATGTTAAACTGGGCTCCGTTTATGTAAAGTCAGCAAGATAGGTTTAGTAATCAACTGACAGAGACGCTAGTTGCTAATACGTAGAACATATTTCGTCAAGCAGTTTACCAGTAAGTACCAGTAGAATTAGAAAGTAAAAGATAAGAGCTAGTGTATTTCTGAGTGAAGCGAGTGCATATGTAAACAAGAACAGAGTTCTCAAATATTATTGGAAGGGAATTAGAGCTATCTCCGATACAGTTTGAATCCCAAAAGAAACGAAATAACTAAATTAAATTAGAGAAACAACACTTTAAAAAGTTCGGGAAAGGAAGCTATAGATACAAAGATATTATTAGTTTACAGTTAGTTATTTGAATGGTAGAAACACAGTTCAGAGATGCTATTTGACCTCAATTACAGGAAGCTGTAGCGAATGTTAAGTACCAATTATTTACAAGTCTTACTACTGACGACATTTGGTACTAATGATGTACATAAGCAGTTCACATGCGCCCTTGTGCATACTTGCTTGCAGGTATTAAAATAAGTAAAATTTAATCTTGCTTTGCAAAGTAGTAATATCGGTACTATGAGCAGGGCATATGTAACTCCTCATATGCTTATGCAACTCTTGAGTATTATCTAATGACTCAGTTTCCTAAATACTGGTGTCCGCTAGGATCAACTATCTACTAATACATCAAGTAAGTGAAGAGCGCTGTAAGGATGTTACCTCATGTACTCAGTACATACTAAAGGGTCCATGAACTGGGATGAGTTTTAAACAAAATGCAGTACAGTGCACACTCTTCGCCGATATGTGCATTCTTCCATCGAGCATCTGCATTCACGTTCGCCCTGTGATGGTTCCCACCAGCGCATTGTCACGTTGATTCCAGCGTCCCAATTCCCAACATGTTTACGTTCTGAAAAAGGTAGTGAATGCTATCTGGTGACCAATGTCTCAGAAGTAGAGGAACTATTCCAAATGTAAATATAGTTACTTGTTTCCACGTATTTACGCGGGAAAATTTATGTGGAGTAAACCTTACAATCGTACAAAGTCGCTGTAAGATGTATTTGGCAGTTTCTTAACTTCCTTGTTTCGTGAAATGTACCCATCAATAACGCATTTGTTGTTTTTCGTGTATGTAGATACTTATTATCCGCTTCTAGTTGCCGTCAAATATTCCCAACCTAAATAAATTTTATCTTTGTTTGGTGCAGTACGGCCCAGCAGAAGACGTGTGCTGCAGGCCGTCAGACGGCGAAGCGTTGTGTATCCTTAGCTAAAGAGTGTTGTATTACGAGCTGGGGTGACTGAAATTGTACAAATACAGAACGGTTCGCGTGTATGACCCTGTGCACGATTGATTAGATGTTTTAAACCCTAACAAACTGTATTCACAATGTGCTTCTCTCCACTCTCCGCCAATCACAGGCTGGCCACTGTGACCGAGAGATTCTAGGCGCTTCAGTCCGGAACCGCGCTGCCGCTACGGTCGCCGGTTCGAATCCTACCTCGGGAATGGATGTGTGTCCTGTCCTAGGGTTAGTTATGTCTAGGGGATGGATGACCTCAGATCTTAAGTCCCATAGTGCTTAGAGCCATTTGAACCATTTTTGAGCCAATCACAACCTTGCGATAACAGCTAAAAAACAGTTGCTGTGTGGCAACGTTCTACTGTCTTTCTATTGAGGTAATAGTGATAGACGTGAGTTGACTGCTGTCTTTGATGTTTTCCTGGACAAAAGAGAACCATCTGCCTATAAATTTATTTGCATCTGGGTTGAAGGAAGAGAGAAAGTGGATGGAGTGATCGATTGAGACGGACTTGTAGCGAGGTGCGATTTAATGGTAGATTGATGATGGATTCCAGAGGGAGAGAGAGGAAGATGTTTCTGCAGGTCATTTAACAATTTTTTTCACTTTTTCCGTGAGGGTGCATCAGTTGTGTGGCATAACCTGCGTTCGATAAGTATACAACAACGTGTTCTGTGTGAGACAGAGCACTGTCTGCTTGCGATCGTTAACTTTAAACCACTCAATCATCAGAGGACTTCCATCTCATGTGTGGTGAAATATGTCCATCATGTGTCGACACATTCCTCTAAACAAACGAAGATTTGTGTGACGTACTCCATTCCCCTGTGGTATCTTGGGCATAAAATCTAGTCTTCAGTTTCATAACTACGGTGATTCTAAGTTAGCGACAGGTGTTTGTGAAGTACTGCATCCCCATGTATACATTTGCTTGATGGATGTCCTGTTGAAGGAGGTACTCACGGATTGACGTTTAATTTCACATGTCAGGTACCACTGATACGGGTTTGTCTGTTTCCTTGTAAGAGGTATTGTCCGTTACTAACGGTCATTTTATAGGAGTGATGCGAACATAGCATAATAATGTATTTCTCACATTCTAATATTAACAGCTTTGCATTCCATATGATTAATAAGACTGAAACTGTAGCGATCTAACATTATAGCCTGTTTTGAGGGCAGAACCGTGTAGCCTTAGGAGTGTGTGTGTTTATGCTGTCTCTTGCCAATGCCTTCCTTGTACTGATCCCAGACAGTAGAACAATACTTAAGAGTTGAAAGCATAGTTGGTTTACGTAAACGCTTCGAACTCCATCCGTCTGGAGCTCCTCATGCATAAAAACCACCCATTTCTTCTTAACCGTCTGCTATTACATCACAACACTTTCATATCTTCTACAATACATCTATAAGGGGTGCTAACCTCCTCGACAGCCGGCCGAGGTGGCCAAAGCGGTTCTAGGCGCTCCAGTCTGGAACCGCGCGACCGCTACGGTCGCAGGTTCGAATCCTGCCTCGGGGATGGATGTGTGTGAAGTCCTTAGGTTAGTCAGATTTAAGTAGTTCTAAGTTCTAGGCGACTGATGACCTCAGAAGTTAAGTCCCACAGTGCTCAGAGCCATTTTAACCATTTGAACCTCCTCGACATGCACGCATCTGGAAAAATCTTGTGCACTTTAATTGGTGAGGAACAGCAATTACGGACTCGGGGTTTCAGCAGAGAGGGTTCTGCAGGAGCGGAGAATCTCACACTTTTGTCATCATCCTAAGTACTTCAGTATCCCACCTTCCTCTGCTCTTTTTTCACCCTACTTTTCATCACTACTAGAATGTGATTGAAATTCGTCTGTTTCTGGGTACGTCTTGCATTGAAATATCCGACTTTGGAATCTCTGTTTCACCAAGATGTAATGCATCTGGTGTCTTCCCATGACTACAGGCCTTTTCCAAGCGTAGGTCCTCCACTTATGGTTACTGCATAATGTATTTCCCACTGCTTTATTAAATTCATAGCAAAACTAAAGGAGTCCGCCATTCTCTCTTATTTTTAGGACCAAGTTATATTCTCAAGTAATTGCATTCTGTTTCTTCCCTTACGACAACACTTCAGTTCCCTATGAATATTAGGTTTTCATCTCCCTTTACACACCAAGTAACCTGTTGAGAGCCCTCATATACTTCTCATCACCTTCTGCGTGTGATGTGGCAAAGACCACCTGTATTACTGTGGATGGAGTTAGTTTACTGTTGATTCTGATGAGAATAATTCCACCACTGAACTATTTAGATTTAACTTCCTGACCAATCTGATCGTAATAAATCCAAATCCTTAGACCATTTTCTACCACTGGTGAAATTGTCATATATTCTTATGTTCAGAAATCTAATCTCCCATTTCACTTCACTGACCACTACTATATCTACATTTAATCATTTCATTTGCTCTCTCTGATTTTTTAGTTTTCGAGCAGCATTTAGATATCTGAAACTCCAAGCTCTTCCGTTGAGCCTTCAACGCTTTTGGTGATCTCCCTCTCGCTGTCATACTCTTTACAGAGGACTAAATGGGAGACATATCCTAAACGATTTCCCAATGTGTATTGTACTAGGACAGCTTATTTTATATTAAAAGCGACATGTTATGTGGATACAAATTATGTGCGTTTAATGACGCAGTTTTAATTTCGCTTCACTGACACCTACTGTATTTGTATTTAACCTTTTCTTTCATATTTCTGATATTCTACGCTTGTATATAGTATGTTACCCCTTTGTTGATTTCCAGCCTGTTTCTCATGATTACATCCTCATTGGTAGCCTCTTCCAGGAGATCCTAATGGAAGATTAATCTGGAATCTCTTGCACTGGATAGGGCATCATGATTTTTTTTCAATTAAATGAGAGATGTTAAATGGATACATATAGGGTTTCCGAGGAGCACTGGTAGAGCACTGCATCCACGTGGTGAATCCACATGCGTAGCTTTCGTCTACGTCTAGTTACGCAAGCGCACGCAGAAGCAAGCGGCTGCCAGTTCGCTCACTCGATATCACGTGGCGCTTACTCGTCAGATTTAAGGGCAGCTGCCCCGTGACCTTACCCTGACCACGTGGTACCACTGTAGAACTTTCAGTCAGCTGCTAAAATTGCACTGTCATTGGGACATATTTTGAACAGAACAGATTAATATAATTTACGCTGAGGAGCGTGGCACCAGATTATAATTGTCGACTTTGTTTATAATTATCAAAAAAGCTACAGTCCAGCTCACTGTAGGCTTGCGTGAGTAAACCGAGTAAATGAACTAACAGGACCCGCTACAGTCGATAATAAGGACGGAAATAGTAAGGAAGCGTATGGTATAGTGACAAACAGAGATGTGCATTATTCCCATCCATTTCTGTGCAGGTAATTATTCGTATATGTAAATCATTCAGACAAGTTACTTCGCCAGTAAATAATTTCGAACTTAAATAACGCATAACGTATAATGCCACATTATATTATTTGTTTACTTCTTGTACTGAATTCTATATCTAATATTTGTTCCCTTGGCTCAGTGCACTTTCTGTTCGATAAATAACTTACTGATGGTTTGTCCAGAAATGTGTCTTTGTACCTTATGGCCTAAGTTCCAGACCGAGAAACTAAAGTTTTGAGGCTCAATACCCGTTTGGACTTAACGAAATTCTCTGTTACTTACAGCGAGAATGCAGCCAACAAAAGCCCTGAAATCTTCAACACGTTTTTTATACTGACACCACAGTCCAATACACCTGTCTCCTTGATATAATTACGCAATACGTTCGTGGCTTAGTACTACGAAATGAGTAAACCAATCAAGAATTCAGTGACTGCTAACGATTAACATCACCAGATAAACAGGGCCGCTGAGAGCCACGACTGCGCCCAAGATGAGGGTGTGTGACTAAATCCCATATGTTCAGAAATACGACTTATGCTAAGATACGAGATACTGCAGGCGGAATTCGAACGAATTAACAGGTATCGTGTCGTAATGCGTTGAATCATAGCACGCCGTAGTAGACACACATGTACACTCCTGGAAATAAAAAAAGAACACATTGACACCGGTGTGTCAGACCCACCATACTTGCTCCGGACACTGCGAGAGGGCTGTACAACCAATGATCACACGCACGGCACAGCGGACACACCAGGAACCGCGGTGTTGGCCGTCGAATGGCGCTAGCTGCGCAGCATTTGTGCATCGCCGCCGTCAGTGTCAGCCAGTTTGCCGTGGCATACGGAGCTCCATCGCAGTCTTTAACACTGGTAGCATGCCGCGACAGCGTGGACGTGAACCGTATATGCAGTTGACGGACTTTGAGCGAGGGCGTATAGTGGGCATGCGGGAGGCCGGGTGGACGTACCGCCGAATTGCTCAACACGTGGGGCGTGAGGTCTCCACAGTACATCGATGTTGTCGCCAGTGGTCGGCGGAAGGTGCACGTGCCCGTCGACCTGGGACCGGACCGCAGCGACGCACGGATGCACGCCAAGACCGTAGGATCCTACGCAGTGCCGTAGGGGACCGCACCGCCACTTCCCAGCAAATTAGGGACACTGTTGCTCCTGGGGTATCGGGAGGACCATTCGCAACCGTCTCCATGAAGCTGGGCTACGGTCCCGCACACCGTTAGGCCGTCTTCCGCTCACACCCCAACATCGTGCAGCCCGCCTCCAGTGGTGTCGCGACAGGCGTGAATGGAGGGACGAATGGAGACGTGTCGTCTTCAGCGATGAGAGTCGCTTCTGCCTTGGTGCCAATGATGGTCGTATACGTGTTTGGCGCCGTGCAGATGAGCGCCACAATCAGGACTGCATACGACCGAGGCACACAGGGCCAACACCCGGCATCATGGTGTGGGGAGCGATCTCCTACACTGGCCGTACACCTCTGGTGATCGGCGAGGGGACACTGAATAGTGCACGGTACATCCAAACCGTTATCGAACACATCGTTCTACCATTCCTAGACCGGCAAGGGAACTTGCTGTTCCAACAGGACAATGCACGTCCGCATGTATCCCGTGCCACCCAACGTGCTCTAGAAGGTGTAAGTCATCTACCTTGGCCAGCAAGATCTCCGGATCTGTCCCCCATTGAGCATGTTTTGGACTGAATGAAGCATCGTCTCACGCGGTCTGCACGTCCAGTACGAACGCTGGTCCAACTGAGGCGCCAGGTGGAAATGGCATGGCAAGCCGTTCCACAGGGCTACATCCAGCATCTCTACGATCGTCTCCATGGGAGAATAGCAGCCTGCATTGCTGCGAAAGCTGGATATACACTGTACTAGTGCTGACATTGTGCATGCTCTGTTGCCTGTGTCTATGTGCCTGTGGCTCTGTCAGTGTGATCATGTGATGTATCTGACCCCAGGAATGTGTCAATAAAGTTTCCCCTTCCTGGGACAATGAATTCACGGTGTTCTTATTTCAATTTCCAGGACTGTATTATCGAGCCACAATTAACAGCACTAAGTTCAGTTGCATGTTGGATGCCGTGTTACAGAGCTTGTAATCATCCAAGTAAATAATGGAGACTGTTACATTTCATTGCATTTTATTCAGAAAGCAGATGCCCCCGAAGAAATTGCTTGAAGTGGACAGATAAAGAGCAGAACCTTTATGTACAGGTGTATAAGAGTAACTCTTCGTCATTTCCCTATGTCGGGGAGGACATGGACATAAACGTTATTTATCAGTAATACAGTGTCTGCAAATGTTTAATTTTCTATACAAAGACCAGTGCTCACCACACAGATTTTAGATGCTTTTGTTTCAGTTGCCAAAATGTCAAAAGTGCAAGGCCCATGTTACGATACGGAAACAGATATCGACAGGAGTGCCCATAGTAGCCTGGTATAGAACTTCGAATTCGGGAAAATATGGCCCTATGTTCTGTATTCTTGCTTTGCGAAATGCGGCTACTGGATGACAATATTTTTCATTTACACTTGGTGGGTGTCTGATTGTAAAGTGTCTTCACCATTTGTAAAACCCAGTATTTCTATTTCGAAAGGGTGGCTGTTATCAAGTGGAATTTATGTTTGTGGTTACCACTTCCATGTGTGCACTGCACTCCTTGAATTGCATCGTATATATGTTGATCGTATGCTGCTTAATTTTTGCTCTAATCAGTAATATTGGGGGGCGAACTGACTCCATGTTTGTTTTTGTTTCATATGATATAGTAGATGCATTTGAGCACAGTATTCCACGTTTGTTACTGCTTACGAATCTGTGTGTAAACTGCACGATTTAAATGCATTGTAAATATATTGCTCGTATTCTACATTACTTTTGTTGCCATCCGTTTTTCGTACTCTCGCGTTTAATGGAGATCACCGAAATTTTCATCGACTTCTGCTAAAAAGTACTGTTTGTAGTACCCGTTAATAACGTGTGAAAACATTTAAGCAACTGCTATAGCACTATGAACATTTGAAAGGAAGAGCGCCCTAATCACCTAAACTACAAAGCATAATCATCTAAATCTACATTCATACTCCGCACACCACTTGGAAATACATGGCACTCATTGGAAAGGTGCAACACCATTTGAAGCAGAATTACGTTCTCATTCTGTGACAAGACATAAGAAAGTGGAATACCAATACTACTGAAGCCTACTACCATGGCGTTCTTTATTAAAAGCGAGAAAGTATGGCTATCGAATGGAATGCAAGGAAAAATGAGACAGAACAAAAGCAGTGTACTTAACATGCGTTTCAATCTTACAATTAAAACATATATTCGCAAGCAGTAACAAATTCACAAATACAGAAAAACAAATTCACAAAAGTCCACAGAACACCATGTGACGAAAGCAGTTTCTGTTAGTAGTGGGAAGAAGTTCGTACGGCCCAATGTTGCATTTTTGTCGAATTTATTAAAGATGGTGGATCCAAGATGGCGGCGACATTTATGGCAATGTCGCATTGAGGCTGTGGTGGGAAGTTCAAATTTTGGCGGGAAAATAGGTCAGTTGGGCTACCTCCACTAACCTAATCTCCTCCCGTCCCCTCCCCCATCACGTCCCCCAAAAAATGGCAAGAAGTTCAAATTTTGGCGGAAAAACCGTCACTTGGGCTACCGCCACCTCTTCCTTGGAAGTGGCGGAAAAGGACTCAGTCTGTACTGGGCTCCTGGATAGGATTGACAGAAGTCTTTATTTACCAGGCAGTCTTTATTTAAACAATTTGAGGCGGTAGTTCCATCCAGTGTGTTCATTATGAGGTCCAGAGTCCAACTGACCTACTACACAGTACTGCCACAAGAAGGCGCTGTCATCCCATGGCGGTCTGGGGGGCGAAATGGCGCGAAAAGGACTGTGTTCATGGCAGCTGGAGACAGGAAGGAGTGTACTTTCTTTATTTCGGAACTATTTATTTAATTATGGATTTGACATAGTATATTAATTACACTGATACAAAACACTTGCTCCGATGTGCTTGGGGTCACAATAAACAGCCTACAGACCTGCAAACTACTCGTAAATTGTCTAAATAATGCAGTACATTGATGTAGAGACACGCAATCAACTCGTAAATTATGGAAATAATGCAGTACACAGCATACAGACACGCAAACTACCAGTAAATCACCGAAATAATGCAGAACACTGGTGTGCAGACATGAAAACAACTGGTAAATTATATAATAACGCATGTAAAACGTTCTGCAGACACACTCACTACTTCTAAACTGTCCAGATAATGCAGTACATAGCTTACAAGCATGCAAACTGCTTGTAAATCACCGAATAATGTATATCTATCACTCTGCCAGCACGCTCAGAACGCTTAAACAGCCGAAAATAATGTAGTGTATAGGCACTCAGTGCACGTAAAAAACGCTTTTGAACAGCGGCCGAGCACGAGCCATTGCTCTCACGCTGCTGCCGCCTACAGCAAGCAGGTGAAAGTCACATCTGTTTTCAGGTATACAGTTAGAATTCTTCAATGTCACATGTCTACGTCTCTGGTCTGCATGCGCATGTTCACCACTGCTGGTGCGATACCTCTCTACCTGTGGATACTGACGTCACAGGTCACGCTATAGAATTCTGTTCCAGTGCTTCTCAGAACAGCAGAGGGTGCATTGTTCCTAGCGATTCTAACAGGTCGTGCGAGCTGCGTATAGCTTTGCACCAGTGTACCTGCCCAACGTGGCTGATGCATCGACGCTAAATGTTCGCGTAGCGACTCACCCACGCAGGTGCAGCCAAAAGGTGCTGAATGTCATGCTGATGTCACAGCTCTCGGTATAGAAAGGTGTTGCAATGCTTCCCAGAATAGCACAGGGTTAATTCTCTCCAGCGATGCTAATGGGACATTGGAGACACCTCCGGCTGGTATATGTGTTTACTCAGCCACCACGCATAGCTGACGGTCTTGTGTAGGAAAAATTACCAAGTGCGAGATGTTTGCGTAGTAGCTCACCCATGCAGGTGCAGCTAAAAAGGTTCTCAATGTTATACTGACGACACATGCCTATGTAAATAAGAGCATACTCTACATCTCGGAAAAAGCAAAGCGCCACAGAAATAGTTAACGATCGCTTTAGTAGGACCTTTCATTATGTCTCAGATAGTCTGCACGGAAATTCTTGTTCTAACAGGACCTGTTCGCGAAAATAGCCCAGAATAACACCGACTGCATGATTGCTGTTGGTCCTAGCGCGGCATCACGTGTTACCCTTCCTGGAAATCGTAATATCTTGCTTTGAACATATCCTTCAGCAACGGTAAGCTTGTCGCCCCTGAAAGCATTCATTATGCATGTGCACGCTTGCGGAAACGCCGCTAATCATAAAAGCATTCTTGTTACTTGGAGAGAGAGAGAGAGAGAGAGAGAGAGAGAGAGAGAGAGAGAGAGAGAGAGATGATGGTCACATCAAGTCCTTCCAGAAGTAGTGACCTTCCATAAAAGCTACTCATTTGCTGTATATTCAAATGAAGCTTCGTCATTGGTCGCATTGGACTATATGTAAACCCACAACCAACCACCATTGTCCTCAGTCCGCTGCTGCTTGCCTTGTTGTGCACCTCTCTGTGCACATGCTCTTCTCACTGCAAGATGAAGATAGGCTGCTGCAGTATCGCTTCAGGGTGTAGAAGCAGGAGGCGTAGAGTTCTGTGGACGGGATTACCAAGTGAGTAAATAATTTCTATTTTGAGAGTAAATTTTCGTGTGTGTATGTTAAATTCGTCTTGTTAATTCCGTCTTCTTGTTACGGTACAACTCCAGGTTTTTGTCTTGGAGTGTGACGAGAGACAGGAGTGGGCTGGACCGTGGCAGACTCCCGACTTGATAGACCACAAGTGTCCCGCATAAAACTAATCGTCTCAACTTGAAACCTCAATAAGCTAACTCAAATTGGCATATAAAAGCTACGTAAGCTACAGAGCATGCACATCGAGCGAGTTTTTCAACATTCTCGCGCTCTCTTCGCACAAACCATTACTTCTAGAGAAAAAAAATGAATAGGGTCTTTTTGTAGGAAATTTAATATCGTTTAATTTTGTACTGCGACACGTTTTCGCTGGAGGCTGCGATTTTCGAGTTATTCAAGAAAAACATACGAAAGTGATATTAAATATGTTCTATCTCGGAAACCATTCGGAATAGCACATACGTCCATGTGAATTTTTTTGTTCAGAATCACGAAGACTATCACCCCTAAAAGCATGTACCTTTGTGCTCCTGACCTACCCTGTACATCTTGTTTGTTGTTGTTGTTATAGGCGAGATAGACCAACTGCCAGATTCTGACGAGGACGGTGACACGCCTGAATGCGTCTGACAGAGGTGCTCTCATCTGGCCCTAATAGATAATGATAATGATGAGTTTTTGGAGGGTGTGGTGGAATCGCCTGATGAAGTGAGCCCTGGAGCCAGAACGAAAAAGGTAATTACATACTCTGCTTATAACCTTGTGATTGTGAGAATCCTTTCTTTCACCGCGCCAGCACCGATGAGCAATATACTTAATTATTATTTATTTGATCTCTTCTGCAAGAGCTGTCGCATCTCAGAAACCTCAACACAGTGTGGCACACATACCGGTGGCGGCTAAACGTTCTTCCTCATAAAAGCGGTGCTCAGTAAGGTACGCCTCGCCTATAAGGGCGCCTCTAGTCGCTGCGTGGGAAGCCGCCTCCCCGGCACCGCCGCTCTGGCGTCCATGGGCCAAGAAGCGAACAACCACCCCTAAAGTTACCGGGTCGGGCCTACAGTAGCATCAGGAACCATTGCCGCAGCCTGGCAAGAAATCGATAGTTTATTCAAAAGAAAGAGCTTCACAACTTGAGCAAATCTATAAAGCGTTGGTCCACCTCTGGCTCTTACGCAAGCAGTTATTCAACTTGGCACAGATTGATAGAGTTTTTGTATACTGAGTACCAAATACTGTCGAAATGACACGTTAAATCCCCGAATCCCGAGCTGGTTGAAGGGACCTTACCATAAAGCTCTAAACGTTCTCAAATTGAAGACAAGAGCAAGAAGACAAGTGGTAGGAGCTCTCGCCGTGTGCGGGCTGGCATTACCTTGCTGAAATAGAAGCCCAGGACGAATTTCTATGATGGACAAATAACGGAGCATAGAATATCGTCTACGTATCGTTGTACTGTAAGGTACCGCGGACGGCAACCATAGGGGTCATGCTATGAAAAGAAATGGAATCGTTTGGTTGTCGGGCTATATGGCGGCGACAGTCAGGTTGGTATCCCATTGCTGTCCGGGATGTCTCCAGACACGTCTTCGGCCTGGAATCACATTGATTGGAGTACAATTGTCTTCAGTGACTAGCGAAGACTGGAGACGCTCGAGACAGCTGTGGGCGACCATCGGCCGCGATACGGCTCATCTACCAGGAGTGATGATACTGAGTGCCATTTCTTTCCACAGCAGACTCCCTTTCTACATCTACATCGATACTTTGCAGATCACATTCAAGTGCCTGGAAGAAGGTTCATCGAACCCTTTGGTTGACATCCACGGAACCCTTACAGTACAACGGTATGTCGACGATATTCTACGCCCTGTTTTGCTACCCTTTATGGCAAATCATGCCGGACTTACATTTCAGCGCACAACGTGGTTTCTACTGCTTGTCTTCGTGCTTGCTAAACCCTACCTTGGCCAGAAAGGTAGCCGGATCTCTATCCAACTGAGAACGTTTGAAGCACAACGGACAGGGCCCTCCAGCCAGCTCAGGATTTTGACTATCTAACGTGCCAGTTCGACAGAATTTGGAACCATATCCCTCAGGAGGACATCCAAAAACTCAATTAATCATGACAAGCCGAATAAATGCTTGCGCAAGGCCCGCAGCTGAGCCAATGCGTTATTGACTTGCTCAGTTTGTGAAGTTCTTTTCCTTGAATAAATCATTGAGTTTGGCTGAAAATGTAATCATTTGTTCGTCTGTACATGTACATCACTTCCACTGATTTCCGTGCCATTCGGATAATTTCTTCGTAGTGCGTCGCTTTTTTTTCTTTTGTCTATCAGTTTAATAAGTCACAGCTGCAAAATACTAACGCGAATTCTTTACAGACGAATGGAAAAACTGGTAGATGCGGACCTCGGGGAGGATCAGTTTGGATTCCGTCGAAATGTTGGAACACGTGAGGCAATACTGACCTAACGACTTATCTTAGAAGAAAGATTAAGGAAAGGCAAACCTACGTTTGTAGCGTTTGTAGACTTAGAGAAAGCTTTTGACAATGTTGACTGGAATACTCTTTTTCAAATTCTAAAGGTGGCAGGGGTAAAATACAGGGAGCGAAAGGCTATTTACAATTTGTACAGAAACCAGATGGCAGTCATAAAAGTCGAGGGGCATGAAAGGGAAGCAGTGGTTGGGAAAGGAGTGAGACAGGGTTGTAGCCTCTCCCCGATGTTATTCGATCTGTATATTGAGCAAGCAGTAAAGGAAACAAAAGAAAAATTTGGAGTAGGTATTAAAATTCATGGAGACGAAGTAAAAACTTTGAGGTTCGCCGATGACATTGTAATTCTGTCAGAGACGGCAAAGGACTTGGAAGAGCAGTTGAATGGAATGGACAGTGTCTTGGAAGGAGGATATAAGATGAACATCAACAAAAGCAAAACGAGGATAATGGAATGTAGTCAAATTAAATCGGGTGATGCTGAGGGAATTAGATTAGGAAATGAGACACTTCAAGTAGTAAAGGAGTTTTGCTATTTAGGAAGTAAAATAACTGATGATGGTCGAAGTAGAGAGGATATAAAATGTAGACTAGCAATGGCAAGGAAAGCGTTTCTGAAGAAGAGAAATTTGTTAACATCGAATATAGATTTATGTATCAGGAAGTCGTTTCTGAAAGTATTTGTTTGGAGTGTAGCCATGTATGGAAGTGAAACATGGACAATAACTAGTTTGGACAAGAAGAGAATAGAAGCTTTCGAAATGTGGTGCTACAGAAGAATACTGAAGATAAGGTGGATAGATCACGTAACTAATGAGGAGGTATTGAATAGGATTGGGGAGAAGAGAAGTTTGTGGCACAACTTGACTAGAAGGGATCGGTTGGTAGGACATGTTTTGAGGCATCAAGGGATCACAAATTTAGCGTTGGAGGGCAGCGTGGAGGGTAAAAATCGTAGAGGGAGACCGAGAGATAAGTACACTAAGCAGATTCAGAAGGATGTAGGTTGCAGTAGGTACTGGGAGATGAAGCAGCTTGCACAGGACAGAGTAGTATGGAGAGCTGCATCAAACCAGTCTCAGGACTGAAGACAACAACAACAACAACAACAGAGTCTATGTCTACAATTTTAATTATATTAAGTTATAATAATTTCGTAGAAACAAAGCAGTTTTTAGCATACTTGCGTCATGTCCCATTGCAAAGATCGTGCACTAAGTTCGACATGTGTTCTGCAATAAAGTTCTTCCAGCACTTTTATAACGATATACAGTTTCGTTCATCCCTAAAAAGTTAGTAAGACAAATGTTTCGTTTCATCCTCTCTATTATGTCACACAACTGGAAACAGTAATTATACTGCACCTTGTATAATGTTCTATTACTATCAAAGTCACTTGGAATGTAGAAAAAGAAAACAAATAGTAGTAAATCATGTCTCCAATTTTCCGCTGGACTTTGAAAGTGCTATTATACCAATAGGACGAATCATGAATGAGTGTGCGAATATTAAACATATTGAGAAACATTGAACCCGGGCTCAAGTCCCTGCCATGGCAAAATTTTGATTCATTTATTCAGTTTCCATCGTTATTGTAGATAAAGATTAGACTTAAATGTCTCGAGGAAAATTTAATTACAAGATCTATATGGAGAAAGCTTACTAGCGCCATTACGTTATCATGGAGTAGGAGATAGCAGTAAATATTAGTTTGAAAAGTAGTGAAGACGACAGTTATCAGGAACCAAAGCCCACAAAAGTGGGGGAACTGGACAACAGTTCGATCGAGATCTAATACGGTGGAAGAACTGACAAGTTAGACTTGAAATGTTAGTCAGTAATGACTTACTGTAAAATGTATGTACACTCTATTTGAATTTTTTTATTGGTTTAATTTACTTTCCCTTCACCTTGAAAAACTAAGTATTATACTGGTTTGTACATTGATGGAATGTCCGGTGCCAATAACACTGTGATATGGAGTATTTTGTACCTGCTTGTTCCCTGGCGTGGCTACATAAACAGACATCAGTGTACTTGCATGTAAAACGTAATGAATAAGCTGTGCAACGGGTAGCATATTAAAGTTAGCCGCTTATAGCACTGTTAATGGTACTTTGCGTACCTTTTGTTGAGCAAATATTTGCCTGACTATATTGACAAGATTCACCAATCTGTGAGATATTGTTCGTGCGTAGTTGGTCTGAGACAGTCTTTTAACACGAAAAAGTGCTGGATGGCCTTTCCGCTTCAGCTGCAGTGACTGGAAGAGCGTCAAAGTTGAGAGTTGCTCCTAATACATTTCTAAATAAGCTTAAAATTCTCATGAATCTTATTCAAGACATCTAATGGTTCAAAACTAATTTACTCAAATATTTCATTTCTCCTTCTAAATTTTTGTGACAAATAATTCATCTAAGATATTCACTGCTTCATATGATGTTTTCAGGTTAGACATTACATTGTCTATAATGACATGAACATTTATCTTGAATAAAACTTTTGAATTCACATCTGTTTGCTTCATTTCTGGTTTCATCATTAATTGATATCCTCTTCTTGCGTGACTGTGAAAATTCAGGATTGGTGTCAATGGAGACACTGACAACAACTTTAGATTTACGGATAATGGTGTCTCAATTTTAGGGGAGATATTTTAAGTCATTTAATAAGTTGTCAAAGTGTCTTATCTGAACATCAGTGGCAGTATTTCGAGCTTGTAGTAATTTGCTTCTGCAGCTAGTGGGTACCAACTACTTCAGCCAAATTGATGACATTATCAAACACTTGAAAGATCTCACATAATCCAAAACACCTCGTATCATAGAACGTATTTCAGCTGACAAATTTAACTTACAGAGAATGTCAACAGGAATGGCCACCCTATCCAAATAAGTGTAATTGTTAGTCACACAGCGTCCGCCCGAGCACTCCAGCGTATATCGGACGCCCATTAGAATGAACTTCCAACACTGTTTTAGCATTTCCCATATGTATGGACTGCCACTGAACAGGCTGTAAGGAAGCTGAACAACTCCGAAAAAAGTACGTGCTTAATGAGAACTCTCTGCTGTGTGTACTTCACATAAAACTATGACAAGCGCACAGAGGTTTTTGCAAGAGATTTCCCCTTAAGAAGCTGTGTCTGAACTCCTTCAAAAGACCCTCTCATTATTCCCGTCATCATAACTTCTTCCGAAGCATTCATTGATAGGAACTGACTGTTTCACAAGTGTTGGTCGAATTAACAGTGCAATTACAACTTCTGTTTTCTGAATGCTGTCCAAATTCCAGAAACAGTTCCTTTATTTTATATTTATTAAGTTCCTCATTTAAGTAAATATGACGTAGAATCAACTGTTGTCTTTTCAACATGGTTTGAATTAGAGTTTTGATCAAAAATAATTGAAAGAGGCTTCTCATTTTCTATCTATTGCAAGATGGCGCTCTTGACATGGTGAACCCAACTACAAGTAATTCCATTCTGAGTATCACTTGACAGATAACGCACTTGTAAACACATTCCAGCTTCTCGTCCGTCCCTGACCTCGCTAATGTGTTTGGATCATGGTGCTTCTTGAGCTCTGATACTTGTTGGAAATTTTTATAGCTTGGACCTCCAATTTCATGAGATGAATCTCTGACGGCCAAGGTTCTTTGAGCAAGAAATGATATCGCATCAAGTAAAATGAGAGTTCCCATGTAAGGTGTCTAATATACGGACGAACAAAAGAAGGACATTACCTTTACTTACCAGCAACAACATGGCCAATGAACCTTTGTCATGTCATTTCATTTCTTCACTTTTACGATCTTCCGGGGCAACTATATACAAATATACATATTTTATCTTGAATAATAACCACTTAGCTGCTCTTGTAAATGATTTATTTAAAGACCAGTTTCGTAGCCGAGAAGCCAGGTCATCAGGTTCGGTATGTTAAATTAGACAAAAAATGTTGACTGCAGCTGAGGTTGAATTACTGCTACAATGGATAGTGACTAATAGAGCAGATTACTTACCTAGTTAACCACGACATTAAAGACGCAGCGTGGACAGAACCGAATGTTCCGTGTCTGTGAATAAATGAATCAGTTAGCGAGCGGACCGTCGGGTACATCTACATCATACTCCACAAGCCACCTAATGATGTGTGGCGGAGGGTACTTTCTGTACCACTGTCTGTTCCCTACAACCCTGGTCCGCTCGCGAATAGTGTGTGGGAAGAATGATTGCCGGTAAGTCACTGTATTGGCTTTAATTTCTCGAATTTTCTTCTCGTGATCAATGCATGAGATGTATGTGGGGGAGGGGGGGGGAGGGGGGGGGGAGTAATATGTTGTCTGACTATTCCTCAAAAGTGCTGTCCCGAAATTTAAATAGTAAATATCTGCGCAACGCCTGCTGTTCCCGCTATCTGTTTTGTATGGTCATCCTACTTAAGGTCGCTATGGATAGTTACGTCTAGACATTTTACGGCAGACGCTGTCTCCAACTGTTTCTCGTCAATATTGTAGCTGTACAGTAGTGGATTTCTTTTCCTATGTATGCGCAATATGTTACATTTATTTACGTTCAGGGTCAACTGTCAGTGTCTACACCTTCAATTCTCTGCAGGTCGGTCTGCAAATTCTTACTATCTTCTGGCGTTGCTACTTCGGTATAAACAATTGTATCATCTGCGAATAGCCTTAAAGAGCATCCGACGCTTTCTACTGTATCATTTATATATACTGTAAATAGCAACGGTGCTATCACACTTCCCTGTGGTACTCCGGATATTACCTATACATCTGTCGATTAGGTTCCGTTAAGAGTGACGGGTTGAGCTATATCTGCAAGAAAGTCTTGAATCCAATTGCAGGTCTGTTCCGATACTCCGAAAGCTCGTATTATTTTCACTAAACGGCACTGAGGGTAGTGTCAAATGCTTTACTGATATAAAGGAACATGGCATCAACGTTAGAGCTGTTGTCCACTGCTCCGTGGAGCTCATAGAGGAACAGAGAGAGCTGAGTTTTGCAGGATATTTTTTTGCGGAATCCATGTCGATTCTTATGGAGGAGATGTTCATTTTCCAAGAACGTCATAATACTTGAGCGTGAAACATGTTCCACAATTTTACAACAAATTGACGTCAACGATAGAGGTCTTTAATTGTGTGAATCTGTCTTACGGTCTTTCTTAAAAACGGGAATGACTTGTGCTATTTTCCAGTCGTTACGTACCTTTCGTCGCTCAAGCGATGTACTATAAATTACTGCTAGAAGGGGAACAAGTTCTTTCGCATAATCTTTATAGAACCTTGTAGGTATTTCATCTGATCCTGAAACCTTTCCACTACTAAGCGATTGTAGCTGCTTTTCAATTCCGCGATCGCTCATCTCAATACCTGCCATATTGATGTTCGCAGACCAATGACAGGAGGGACAGTGTTATGATCTTCTGCGGCGAAACAATTTCGGAAGACCGAATTCAGTGTTCCGGTCCTCTCTCTGTGATTCGCCGTTTCGATGCCGGTGTGGTCCGTGAGAGAATGAATAGATGATTTTGACCCACTTGCTGACTTTACATACCAGGTTTAGGGTTTAGGGATTTTACTCAGATCATTTGACAACGTCTCACTTTCAAAATCATTGAATGCTTCTCTCATTGCTCTTCTTACGCTCATTTTCACTTCGTCAGCAAGGCATTTACTTCTCTTGAATCCGAGATGAAGTGCTCTTTGTTTACGTAGCGCTTTTCTAACACGGCTATTAAACCATGGTGGATATTTCCCATCCCTTAAAACCTTACTCGGTGCATACTTGTCTAGGGCATATTGAATGATGCCTTTGATTTTTTTCCATTTTTTTCTCCATATCTTCGTCCTCATCAGCGAATATTTGATGCCGACTACAGAGATATCCTGAAAATTGTATCCTGTCATCCTTTCTGAGCAAATATATCTTCTTACCTTTCTTAACATTCCTTGTAGGACCCGTCGTCATGGATGCTGTCACAGCTTTATGATCACTGATACCTTACTCTACGTTACCTGAATCTATATGTTTGTTGCCAGAAGATGTAAGACGTTACCTTCACAAGTTGCTTCTCTATCTGCTCAAGGCAATTTTCGTACAAGACATCCAGAACAATGCCACACGATTCCCTGTCTCTGGACCAGTTTTGATGGCATAACACTCCTAATCTATACCTGGCAAGTTTAAGTCACCCCCTATTACAACGGCATGATCAAGAAAATCACTAATGATATGCTCAAAGTTCTGTTTGAAGACCCAGGTGGTCTATAAAAGCATCCGATCACCATTTTTATCGTTCTTTGATAGTCTCACCCACATAAATTCACATTCGGAATCCGTGATAATCTCGCTAGATTTTATGACATACTGAGTGACTATCCGAAAATTACCTCGAGCAATTAAACAGAGAACCGAATCGTGGAGATAACATCTTGCACCTACTGATAAACAGACCCGAACTTTTCGACTCTGTAAATGCAGAACAGGAAATCAGTGATCATAAGGCCGTTGCAGCATCCCTGAATATGGAAGTTAAAAGGAATATAAAAAAAGGGAGGAAGGTTTATCTGTTTAGCAAGAGTAATAGAAGGCAGATTTCAAACTACGTAACACGTCAAAACGAAAATTTCCGTTCCGACACTGACAATGTTGAATGTTCATGGAAAAAGTTCAAGGCAATCGTAAAATGCATTTTAGACAGGTACGTGCCGAGTAAAACTGTGAGAGACGGGAAAAACCCACCGTGGTTCAACAACAAAGTTACGAAACTACTGCGGAAGCAAAGAGACCTTCACTCCAAGTTTAAATGCAGCCAAAAACTTTCAGACAAACAGGACCTAAACGATGTCAAAGTTAGCGTACCGAGGGCTAAGCGTGAAGCGGTCAGTGAATTCGAAAGTAAAATTCTATGTACCGACTTGACAGAAAATCCTTGGAAGTTCTGTCCTTACGTTAAATCAGTAAGTGGCTCGAAACAGCATATCCAGACACTCCGGGATGATGATGGCATTGAAACAGAGGATGGCACGCGTAAAGCTGAAATACTAAAAACACATTTTTCTAAAGCTGTTTCACAGAGGAAGACCGCACTGCAGTACCTTCTCTAAACCATCGCACAAACGAAAAAAAATGGCTGACATCGACATAAAGGTCCAAGGAATAGAAAATCAACTGGAATCACTCAACAGAGGAACGTTCACTAGACCTGACAGGATATCTAGAAGAACGGAAGGTTCCAAATTATTGGAAAAGAGCACAGGTAGTATCAGTCTTCAAGAAGGGTTGTCGAGCAGATGCGCAAAACTATAGACCTATATCTCTGACGTCGATCTGTTGTAGAATTTTAGAACATGTTTTTGCTCGAGTATCATGTCGCCACAGGGGAGTGTTATGGGGCCATTGCTTTTCACAATATATATAAATGACCTAGTAGATAGTGTCGGAAGATCCATGCGGCATTTCGCGGATGATGCTGTAGTATACAGAGACGTTGCATCATTAGAAAATTGTAGAGAAATGCGGGAAGATCTGTAGCGGATAGGCACTTGGTGCAGGGAGTGGCAACTGACCCTTAACATAGACAAATGTAATGTATTGTGAATACACAGTAAGAAAGATCCTTTATTGCATGATTATATGATAGAGCAACAAACACTGGTAGCAGTTCCTTCTGTAAAATATCTGGGAGTATGCGTACGGAACGATTTGAAACGGAATGATCATATAAAATTAATTGTTAGTAAGGCGGGTACCTGGTTGAGATTCATTGGGAGAGTCCTTAGAAAATGTAGTCCATCAACAACGGAGGTGGCTTACAAAACACTCGTTCGACCTATACTTGAGTATTGCTTATCAGTGTGGGATCCGTACCAGATCGGGTTGACGGAGGAGATAGAGAAGATCCAAAGAAGAGCGGCGCGTTTCGTCACAGGGTTATTTGGTAACCGTGATAGCGTTATGGAGATGTTTAGCCAAACTAAAGTGGCAGACTCTGCAAGAGAGGCGCTCTGCATCGCGGTGTAGCTCGCTCGCCAGGTTTCGAGAGGGTGCGTTTCTGGATGAGGTATCGAATATATTGGTTGCCCCTACTTATACCTCCCGAGGATATCACGATTGTAAAATTAGAAAGATTCGAGCGGGCAAGGAGGCTTTCAGACAGTCGTTCTTCCCGCGATCCATACGTGACTGTAACAGGAAAGGGAGGTAATGACAGTGGCACGTAAAGTGCCCTCCGCCACACACCGTTGGGTGGCTTGCGGAGTACAAATTTAGATGTAGAATGTTTTACTGCAATAAACACGCTGCCACAATTGGCGTCACATCTATCCTTATGATAAACGTTTCAGTTTGAACTTAGGATTTCGTTGTAATTGACGTCTGGTTTCAACCAGCTTTCTGTTCCCAATACTATGTGTAAATTATAACTTTCACTAAGCGATACGAATTCTGGGACCTTCCCTTGGATGCTCCTGCATTTTACTAAAATCTCTCTCTAAGAAAGACCAAGATTCTCTGAAGTCGCTGCGGCTGATTTGAGAGTCAAGTCGTCTTTGATTCCAAGGGAGGGGACCTCTAACCTAGAAAAGCTCCATGTGCACGCCACACGTACTCCGCTACCCTAGTAGCCACTTCCTGCGTGTAGTGCACGCCTGACCTGTCAAGGGGAGCCCTACAATTCTGCACCCGATAGTGGAGGTCGAGAAATTCATATCCGAAACGTCGCAGAGCCGTCGGAGCCTCTGGCTTACACCTCCGCTCCAAATCAGAGGACCGCGGTCATCACTGGGTATGATGGTACAAATAGATAGCCTAGCCTGCACCCCGCGTGCGTTGCTAGTTGCCTTCACCAAATCAGCCACCCGCCCAAACGAGCGAGGATGGCCTCAGAACCAAAGCAGTAGGCATCATTCGTGCCGACACGAGCCGCTACATACTGCGCTCGATAGCAGCCGGCAGGGCCTCCTCCACATCATGGATGAGACCTCCCGCCGGCAAACATACCGAATGCACACTGGAATTCTTTCCCACCTTGCCAGCTATCTCCCTGGGAGAGTGGGGGGTGGGGGTTGCTTCATCAACAACAATGGAACTCCCAATGACTAGGATGCCCACCCTTTGTACTTACCCGGATAGGGAAGGAAATCGATCGCTGACCACTCTGGAGTGAGGGCGGACCAGTCAGACGTTTCGTATCGGAAGCCACAGCGACGTCCGGGTCACTGGGGGATTCCAGTGGCACCAAAGCTATCGCAGGTCTCGTCACTGGCGCCCCGACATCACCGCAACTTCGAGCATCAGCTAGAAACTTGTCGACGGTAGCCAGCGCAGCTTCCAGCTGTTTACGGACAGCAGCCAACTCTCCTTGTGTCCGTTCACAATAAGCACAGTCCCCAGCCACATCTTACTGGCAGCAGCTTACTACGTTGCTCTACAGCCTACAGACTTTTTGGTAAGAAAATGAAGAAGAAAGAAACAAGGAAAAACAGGCGATAATATGACAACTTAAAGTGTAAAACGGCGAATAATGTGGAAAATTAAAACAGAAAGCAAAAGGGATTGGCAATGTCGATAAAATACAATGGAATCGGACAAGTAACATAGTAGACACACAATTAAAAAAAACATGGCGACAGTCTGGTTTCTTTTCGCAAGAGATAAAAAAATCACACCCAGCAACAGTATGATGGCTGTTTGCTACACGTCCCTAAAGACACACTACGGAACACTAACTGGAAAAAAACACACACTGTAAAACACTGCACGAAAAACGGTAGCACAAATACGACACTCCCGAGCCGAAGGCAGATGGGGAGCGGGACCTGGAGGAGGGAGAAAAAAGCAAGGAGGGAGGAGAGGTGAAAACGAAAGGGGGGGAACCAAGGAGGGAGAGGACTCATAAGGGGGGAGAGGGGCAGGGCAGATGCGAGAGGGAATAAGATGAGTCAGAGGAGGGAAATGCAAAAGGACTTGGGGGAGAGAGGGGTGCAGCGAGAGGGGAGGTGGGGAAAAAAGAGGAAGGAAGAGGGGAGAGGAGCCAAGGAAAAGGACAGAGGACAGGAGGGGGAGTGAGGATCAGAGTTGATAGGAGGGATAAATGGAGCAAGAGAGGGCATCATCTGGGAGGGAGAGTTGATGAAAGCCACCTTGGGAAAGGAGATGTAGGGTGTAGAGATGGAGGGTAGGGGGGATACAACAGTGAAGATGTGGTAGGTGGCGGGGATGGGAGAGGAGAGGAGCAACCAGGGGGTGAGGGGGTTCAAGGCGGCGGGAGGTGTAGAGGATGCGGGTATGTTCAAGGAATAGGAGCAGATGGGGGAAAGGGATGAGATCATAGAGGATCTGCGTGGGGGACGGGAGGCGTATATGGAAGGCGAGGTGGAGTGCATGACGCTCAAGGATCTGGAGGGACTTTGGGGGGGAGGGGGCAGATATCCATGCAGGACTGGCGTAGCAGAGGATGGGACGGATTAAGGATTTGTAGGTGTGGAGGATGGTAGAGGGGTGCAACCCCCATGTCCGGCCAGAGAGGAGTTTGAGGAGTCGGAGGCGGTGGTGGCTTTGGATTGGATGGAGCGGAGATGAGGGATCCATGTGAGGTGACGGTCAATGGTGAGGTCAAGGTAGGTGAGGGTGGGGGTGAGGCAGACAGGACGGGCGCAGAATGTAAGGGAAAAATCCATGAGCCGGAAGGAGCGAGTGGCGCGACCTACGAATATTGCCTGGGTCTTGGAAGGATTGATTGTCAGGAGCCACTGATTACACCATGCAGCAAAAAGGTCAAGGTGATTCTGGAGAAGGCGTTGGGACTGTTGGAGGGTAGAAGCGAGGGCGAGGAATGCGGTGTCATCAGCATATTGCAAGAGGTGTACTGGAGGGGTGGGGGGTTGGGGCATATCTGCCATGTACAGGAGGTAGAGGAGAGGGGAGAGGACAGAGCCCTGTGGCACACCGGCAGAGGGGTAGAAGGTGTGAGAAGTGGCATTATGGATGGTAACATAGGAGGGGCCGTGGGAGAGGAAGGAGGCTATCAGACGGATGTAATTAATAGGAAGGGCGTAGGTTTGGAGTTTAAACAGGAGGCCGGGATGCCAGACACAGTCATAGGCCTTTTCAAGGTCTAGAGAGACAAAAATGGCGGAGCGACGGGAGGTAAGGTGGAGAGAGGAGATGAGTGAGGCCCTGTCCAGCTTTTTTTTTTTCTTTACTGTAATTCTAAAACCTGTACAGCAGGCAGGCTGTCAGCAGCGTTCGAAGCTACTCTTCGGCCAGAGGATACACAATGAGGAAATACAGAAAGATTATACATTGGTTACAGAACGGTGGGCAAGAAAACAGTTGACACAGAAAGACAAACACGGAGCCGTTAACGCTCGACGATAATCCGCACTTGATACTGTTGATACGACGCACAAACACTGAAGACGATGACGGCACAGGTGAACAATGAAGTGCAATGGTGAACACTGAACACTAAACACGACGGCACACACGAGACACTGATGGCGATGATATCCGGCGTGTGAAAGTGCACGTAGCGTGTGCGAGTCCGGGGACCTGCCAAGAGGGGAAGACGGGCGGAGGGATAGTGGAGAGGGGAGAACAAAGACGCCAATAGCTGAGGAGATGGGAGGAGGAGTAGAGGGACAGGGGAGGGGAAGCCCGGGGGAGGAGTGGGGAGAAAGGGAGGAGGGAGGGAGGGTGCCCAAAGGAATAGAGACAGGAAGAGGGAACGAGGATCAAAGTTGGTAAGAGGGGAATATGGAGGGGATGAGGACATCATCAGGGAGGGGGAGCTGGCGGAAGCCACCTTAGGAGAGGGTAAGGAGGGTAGAGAGATGGAGACCGGGTGGGACGTTGGAATACAGGCGCGGCAGAGGGTGGGGGCGGGAGAGGATGGGCGAGACAAGCAGGTGAGGAGGACCGAGTTTGGTGGAGGTGTACAGGATCCGTACCCTCTCAAAGAAAAGGAGGAGGTGGGGGAATGGAATGAGATCGTACAGGATCCGCGTGGGGAGGAGAAACGGAGGCGATAGGCTAGGCGGAGAGCATGGCGTTCAAGGATTTGGAGGGATTTGTAAAAGGTAGGGGGGGCAGAGGTGCAGGCCAGATGGGCGTAACAAAGGATAGGGCGGATGAGGGATTTATAGGTGTGGAGTCTGGTGGAGGGGTCCAGACCCCACGTACGGACGGAAAGGAGCTTGAGGAGATGGAGACGGGAGCGTGCCTTGGCTTGGATTGTCCGGAGATGTGGGGTCCAGGAGAGGCGACGGTCGAGGGTGACGCCAAGGTACTTGAGCGTGGGGTGAGGGCGATAGGACGGCCATAGATGGTGAGATAGAAATCAAGGAGGCGGAAGGAAGTGGTGGTTTTGCCTACAATGATCGCCTGGGTTTTGGAGGGACTGACCTTGAGCAACCACTGGTTGCACCAAGTGGTTAACCGGGCAAGATGGGATTGGGGAAGGTGTTGGGGGCGCGGGAGGGTGGGGGCAAGGGCAAGGAAGGGCGGTGTCATCGGCAAACTGGAGACGGTGGATGGGGGTGACAGGGGCGGCATGTCTGCTGTATACGAAAGGTACAGAAGGGGGTAGAGGACGGAGCCTTGGGGCACACCGGCGGAGGGAAAAAAGGTGTAGGAATCCGTGTTATGGATGGTGACGTAGGAAGGACGACGGGAGAGATAGGAGCCGATCAGACGGACGTAGTTAATGGGAAGGGCGAAGGTTTGGAGGTTGAAGAGGAAACCGGTATGCCATACGTGGTCATAAGCACGTTCGAGGTCAAGGGAGAGGAAGATTGCAGAGCGACAGGAATTAAGCTGTTCAGAGAGGAGATGAGTGAGGTGAAGGAGAAGGTCGTCGGAAGAGAAGGATGGCCGAAAGCCACACTGGGCAAACGGAAGGAGGCGATGTTGGCGGAGATGCTGGTGGATGCAGCGGGTGAGGATAGATTCCAGGACCTTGCTGAAGACCGAGGTAAGGCTGATAGGACGGTAGGAAGAGACGGCGGATGGCGGTTTACCAGGTTTAAGGAACATCAGGATATGTGAGGTTCTCCACAGGTCGGTGTAGTAACCGGTGGACAGGATTACATTGTAGAGCCTGGCCAGGGTGGAGAGGAAAGAGACAGGGTAGGTGACACGATCGTGACCAGGATCGGCGTTGCGTTTGGTGTGCAGTGTAGCAATGAGATCCTGTGTAGTGATAGGGGCATTGAGTTCTGTGTGTGCAATGTTGTCCAAGTACTAGAAACCAGGCGCTAGGGGAGGGACAGTGGAGTCAGTTTGATCGCGGACATCCGGGAAGAGGGAGTAATCGAACTGGGGATCGTCGGGGATGGAAAATATATTGGAGAGGTAGGAGGCAAAGTGATTGGCCTTACTAAGGGTGTCAGGGAATGGATAATCATCATGGAGGAGAGGATAGTAGGGGTAGGGTTTAGTTCCGGTAAGGCGACAGAAGGCGGACCAGAACTTGGACGAGGTGATAGGTAGGGTAGCATTTAAACGGGCGCATGTCTGTCACCAGGCCCAGCGTTTCTTGGCCGCGAGCAAATTACGAATGTGTCGCTGGAGTTGCCGGTGGCGTCGTAGTGTGTCCGGGTCATGCATGTGGAGAAAGGCACGGTAGAGACGACAGGATTCACGGAGGAGGACAGCCTGTGGGGGTAAGGTAGGCCTGTGGGGGTGGATGGCGACAGTAGGAACGTGGGCCTCCACATCCTCAGACAAGGTCTGCTGGAGAAAGGAAGCAGCATGGGTTATTTTGTCAGGGTGGCGGTAGGTGAAGGGGTGGCTATCGAGCTGGGTGGAGAGGGTATCCCAGTAGGCATTCCAGTTGGCGCGGGAATAGTCATGGATGTACTTTGGGGGAGGGTCATTACGAGGGTCGGGGCGGGTCCGTCGGAAACGGTGAGGAGGACAGGGAGATGGTGGCTACCAATAGGCTCCAGGACATCCACCGTTATGCGGCCAAGGAGGTTAGGGGAGGAAAGGATAACATCGGGAGTGGAGTTGGATTCGGGACGGGTGTGCTGGGGGATGGGGATGAGGTCCCTTTGAAGGGAGGAGAGGAACCGATGCCACCGCCGTAACTGGGAGCGGAACGACTATGGATGTTGAGGTCGGCGGCGATCACGTAGGAGGAGAAGGTACAGTCAATGTGGGAGAGGAAGTCGAAGGGAATAGGGACGTTAGGGCGGACGTATATGGTGGCGAAGGTGACGGTAAGGCCAGGGAAGAAGAGACTAAGGATCAGATGTTCGGTGGGGTCGGGAAGGAGTAGTTGGAGCCGTACTGGGATCTGGCGGTGGTGACCAATGGCAACTCCGCCACGCGCAATCGGGAGGGGATTATCGGAGCGGTGAAGGGGGTAGGGCGACGTGTGGACGGTGTGGTGGGGTTGGAGGAAAGTTTCATTGAGGAGGAAGTCATCCACGCGGTGGGTGGCAAGGGTGTGCAGGAAGATGTTCTTGTTGGCGGGAAGGTAGCGGATGTTGTTGTAAAGGATACGGTGCTGTCGCGCCATGACTGGGATTTAGACAAGAGTGTCAAGACGGGAGAAGGTGAAATGGGCCTGGTTGTTGGAGTAGGTGGCATACATTTTCAAGTGGAAAATGGAACGGGCGGCGAGGGAGTCCTGTAGAAGGGTGTGAGAGCACTGGAAAGGGCGGACGTTTTGTAAGACAATGGTGAGGATCCTGATGATGTCCTCAGCGGGGGGGGGGGGGGGGGACGAAGGGAATTGCCAGGAGAGGTGGGAGCGTCCAGAGGACGGACAGGTACAGTGAGTTCAGGAGTGGTCGGAGGGGGTTGGGCTTTCCCTCTCCAGGCTCCTGCGCCAGCCTAAATACTGCTCGGCGCATGGATATGGCTGGCTCTATTTGCAGTCACGTATCGAGCGGAAAGAAAGAGGTCCGCGGCTGTAGCGACCTCTTGCGGCCCCGTGGACGCCTCCTGGTGGTCTCTGGGAAGCGTCTGTGTTTGCGGGACGACCGGCCAGGCTGACCCCTACTCGGTCGGGAGCCAGCTGTACCGGTCTGCGTCGCGGGAAGCGACAGCTGCAGGCGCTTAGTCGGAACACAGTACTAACTACTTTTCGAAGCACACAGCATTTTACTCATCATAAAGCTCCTCTTAACAGTAAATTCTAAATAGTTTTTTTGTACTATATAGTATTTAAAAATATAGAAATATAACAATTTTGTAAATATTATATTTGCAAACGTGCACGAGAAACAGTCTCTCGAAGCCATTAGATAGGCATCCTGCAACAGGTGTTGGGTTCGGAATTCCTGCATTGTCCTACAGTTGCATAGATTCTAATACGCTACCTGCAGAACACGATGACACACGATAATTCAAATGCTAAATAATTTCGGCTAAATAAACTACATAGTGACGCCGTGTTTTGATGAGTGACTACACATTTGGAAACCTCTGCGTTGCTAAAAATATTTTACACGAGCACTGCGTTTACAGTAAAGGTGACACAGAGAGGGAATCGAGCCAATATTGCGATGTGGAATGTGTTCAGGGGTTGTAGCAACTACACTAGC
Organism: Schistocerca gregaria; assembly: GCF_023897955.1. Taxonomy (NCBI): domain Eukaryota; kingdom Metazoa; phylum Arthropoda; class Insecta; order Orthoptera; family Acrididae; genus Schistocerca; species Schistocerca gregaria. The sequence goes on from NC_064931.1 coordinate 81,469,173, forward strand.
TGCCGGCCTCACGGTTAATGCCACTCATGAACAAGGTTGCTAGCTGACAACGATGGCCACAGGAGCGAGTCGAGTGTCAGGTAGCCTCCAAAGCCGCTTACGGAAGCTGCCACCAGCTGCCGTGAACGGCGACTGGCGCTCACAAAAGCCTGGAGCAGCCCGCGCCTGCAGTAATTGCACTCCAGGACTCTACTGGCGGCAGACCCCATCTCCGGCTTGGTGAGGCGCTTCCGAGGTAGACAATGGGGCGATTGACTGCCTCGCGAAAGCAGAGAGAGAGAGAGAGAGAGAGAGACAGAAGGTACAAAGACTGCAAAAGGCCAGTGATCGGAGCGGAGGCCGATTGCTTGTCTTTCGGTGAACCCCTCTTCTTTCAGGTTCACTGGACGCTATGGTGTACCTATAATTCTGAACAGAAATATATCGAGCTATCGATAAGTGAAATCAGGCTTAAAATAAAAGCAGTTTAGAGATGAAATTAAAGATATGATACAATGTTGATTTAAAATGTCCCCAAAACGAAAAGTGTATAGAGCAAACTGACAATTCCAGCACACAAAAGAAATTAAGCTTATATCTGCAAGTAGAAATGGAAATGCTGTGTGGCTAGAGCCTCCCTTTTGCTAGACCGTTCGTCTGGTGCAAGTCTTTCGAGTTGACGCCACTTCGGCGACTTGCGTTCGAGTCTGTAAGTGAGACATGCAGATCAGAAGATACGAACGTATCATACTGAAAATAATTAGTGAAGTTAGGGAGCGAAGTAAATTGGTAAGAGAGTGGACATGAGTGAAATAGAAATGGATGTAGTTAAACGAACTCAATAGCAATTTATGTGGGATTATTCCTGGTACGAATTGAGCTATACGGCAACTTAGTGGGTAATGGACGATCTGTTTGTTTACGCCGGCAGCGCACGCACGGTCGCCTTGATGACTTCCTTCTGCCGACACTATCGTGGCACCGTAGTGGGACAACAGCACGGAGAATCAATACCGAAAAAACAAAAGCACTCGATGTCGAGCGTTAAAGGACGCGGCCAAGATCTCAGTTGTCGACATCGTCGGTATCCACTTTTCGATCGTAAGCAACACGGTCTATATGAAAATTAGTAAAGACGCCAGGGTTCTTCGAGACACGAAACAAAGACTACGCTTCTGCCACGCAGACTGACATGTTGGCAACGTTGAGGCTGCTCGTGCTGGACAGAGACTGAGGACTATACGCATATTCGAACTACCCTTCGAGCTACCGGCGGCAGACGTCATAATGGCGCTCCGCCCCTACGGTACAGTACACGAAAGCATAACAGGGAAGTGGATCCAATTTAAAACTTTTGTGCCCTCAACAGAGAATACCAGGTACGCACTGAACTTCAACGGCACATACTATCATTTCTTCCAATAGGAGACTGCCGGGCCATAGTTATTTAAGGCGCCCAGCCTAATATGTGTGCCGTATGGGGCGTGGAAGGTCACATACGTTCTGAGTGCCTTCATCGTCGGATTACACAACCTTCACCACAGAGCTTGGCTCGTCCACTGACGCCGACAATCCTACCAGTAACTTATGCTGTGGAGCTCATAAATTCTTCGTCTATCCAGACGCAACAGACCGAGGGTGCAGTACGAGAACCACCCTCCACAGACTGATATCAGGCCGATGAGTCAAGTTGGCCAGTGGCAGAAGTCCGTCCAACGCCATCGGTACCACAGGACACTGCAGGCACCACCGCCAGCGGTATGACGTTCGGTGCACTTGTAGTACCAACGGAATTCTTTGTGCCGGCGACGTGTGAGTCAGTGTCAAAGTCCGACACTGAAGATCACACACGAAAACAGCGTTCTCCGAAACGCCGAAAATTATGGCGTAGGACCACGTCAGAGCACGGAAGTTTTCACTCGCAGAAGGAAGAACACCTACTATCAGATTGACAACATTGCCACTAACTCCACCCCTGCGGAATGGAAGGGGGCGCTGGAATCCGTCTGCTAGTCCTCTGCGGCGAGCAGCGATCAACAGGGAGGTTAAAACGCAGGCTGCGCTCGATACCTTCCTGTCAACCACCACGACCTCATGTGATACAGACAGATTTCCGCGCCCACATCGAGGGCTGAGGACGTCGATACTGCGCAGGACTCTGATCCGGGACCCGCTGAGGTCTGAACAACACTGTAAGGGCCGCGGCCGGTGGGGGTTGGGGGTTGGAGGGTGACGTCACTCACGACGTTCTCGGCTCTTCAACATCTTCATGGATAACCCTGCTCAACCACCGCTCCACCAGACTGGGCACGATGAATATCCTGCCGAGATCTAGCTTCTGAGACAAACAATGCAAGCCACAGCAGCTGACGGAATACCAATTCGATTCCACACAGAGTACGCGAAATAACTTGACCCCCTACTAACAGCCGTGTACCGCAAGTCTCTAGAGGAACGGAAGGTTTCAAATGATTGGAAAAGAGCACAGGTAGTCCCAGTCTTCAAGAAGGGTCGTCGAGTAGATGCGCAAAACTGTAGACCTATATCTCTGACGTCGATCTGTTGTAGAATTTTAGAACATGTTTTTTGCTCGAGTATCATGTCTTTTTTGGAAACCCGGAACTACTCTGTAGGAATCAGCATGGATTCCGGAAACAGCGATCGTGTGAGACCCAACTCGTTTTATTTGTTCAAGAGACCCAGAAAATATTAGATACAGGCTCTCAGGTAGATGCTATTTTCCTTGACTTCCGGAAGGTGTTCGATAGAGTTCCGCACTGTCGCCTGATAAACAAAGTAAGAGCCTACGGAATATCAGACCACCTGTGTGGCTTGATTGAAGAGTTTTTAGCACACAGAACACAGCATGTTGTTATCAATGGAGAGACGTCTACAGACGTTAATGTAACCTCTGGCGTGCCACAGGGGAGTGTTATGGGACCATTGCTTTTCACAACATATATATAAATGACCTAGCAGCTAGTGTCGGGGGTTCCATGCGGTTTTCGCGGATGATGCTGAAGTATAGAAAGAAGTTGCACCGTTAGAAAATTGTAGCGAAATGCAGGAAGATCTGCAGCGGATAGGCACTTGGTGCAGGGAGTGGCAACTGACCCTTAACATAGACAAATGTAATGTATTGCGAATACATAGAAAGATAGATCCTTTATTGTATGCTTATATGATCGCGGAACAAACACTGGTAGCAGTTACTTCTGTAAAATATCTGGGAGTATGCGTGCGGAACGATTTGAAGTGGAATGATCATATAAAATTAATTGTTGGTAAGGCGGGTACCAGGTTGAGATACATCGGAAGAGTCCTTAGAAAATTAGAAAATGTAGTCCATCAACAAAGGAGGTGGCTTACAAAACACTCGTTCGACCTATACTTGAGTATTGCTCATCAGTGTGGGATCCATACCAGATCGGGTTGACGGAGGAGATAGAGAAGATCCAAAGAAGAGCGGAGCGTTTCGTCACAGGGTTATTTGGTAACCGTGATAACGTTACGGAGATGTTTAGCAAACTCAAGTGGCAGACTCTGCAAGAGAGGCGCTCTGCGTCGCGGTGTAACTTGCTCTCCAGGTTTCGAGAGGGTGCTTTTCTGAAGGAGGTATCGAATTTATTGCTTGCCCCTAGTTATACCTCCCGAGGATATCACGATTGTAAAATTAGAGAGATTCGAGCGCGCACGGAGGCTTTCAGACAGTCGTTCTTCCCGCGAACCATACGCGACTGTAACAGGAAAGGGAGGTAATGACAGTGGCACGTAAAGTGCCCTCCGCCACACACCGTTGGGTGGCTTGCGGAGTATAAATGTAGATGTAGAGCCGACTTTGCATTCCTGCAAGAAGTGCGAAAGGCTACATTCCCGAACTTCTACGGCTGCGCAACGTATGTGACACTTGGTGGTCCCGCAATCACTGGCGTGGTGATTTTAGTGTGTTATGCTGTTTAAGCCGCGGACATCAAGTATCTCCCCTCGGCGCGTGTATTATCGGCCAGAGCACTTATACAGAATTCATGAATGTTTACGTACTGCAAATACCACCAAACGTCCTGACCCGACCAAGTTATACTCTGCTGACATTGTCCTACTTTTTCTAGGAGGGTACGAACATATCGTCTTCACTGGCTATTTTAATTGCGCCTTTCATCCCAAGGATCATGTCCTATGCAACACGCCTCGTCCCTAACTGGATATGGTGATTCACGGTCTTCACTTGAGCAACACGTGGGAAAACATAAACGGCGACAGCTCTGGACTCACGTGTCTTACCAGACATTCGGCGAGCAGACGCACGAAGGGTGCTCCTGTACGACCACCCAACCATAGTGAAAGCCACGATGATCGTTTCTGTCATCTTTACCAGGTAAGAGGTGCAGACAACGAGGCCACTGCAGAAGCGTTACAACGGGCGACATGCACTACCGACAGGGCAACAGCGACGACATGAATGTAGGAAATGTGGTCTGGAAAGGTGGGGGACGCCTCTACAAAGCTGCAGTGAATAAGTCTCCAGGTGCGGATGGATTACCAATCGAGTTTTACTGGACCTTTCATGGCGTCACGATGCCCCACAGTGTTAAACTGTTTGGAGAACTCACGTCCCCAGACTGCACAGTACTCCCTTTCTTCGTCGAAAGACTTCTAATACCAGTGCACACGCAAGCACTATGGCAAATGGCCACTGATTGTCGGCCACTTACAATATTTGAACTCTGACTACAAGATCTTCGTAAGGCTAATGGCAGGCTGCATTAAGAAGAGTTGGCCAATTATTCTCTCTCCGAAACAGACGTCACAGGGGGAGATGCAAACATAAAAATTGTCACTTGTGACTGCAGTGACTTAATAGCGACCGCCTTCGCCTCCTGACTGTGAGTGGCGGTTGTCTCGATCGGTTTCAATCGGGCCTTTGATAGATAGAGCCATAGCTTCCTCCTGCAGCTCGTGAACTCTATGGGATTTCCCCCAGGCTCGTCGAAACCCTGCAGCAGCTTCTGGCAGCAGCCAGTTCTCACGCCCAGGGCAACAGACGGATGGTGTGCCCAATACCCATCAAGAGGTCTCAATGCAAGTTTGTCCCCTTTCTACCCACCTTTAAGTAATTGCGCTCGAGCCACTCCTCAGGGCTCTCAACCACAGCCTATCTGGCATTACCCTGCTGGATATCACCTTTCTTTATAGCGCGTATAATAACGACCTGCTACTGCTGGTTCGTTTCACCTATTAAGTCCGCAGTGTCGAGCGATATGGGTAGCTGCAGGCTGTCTTCTGAACATCAACAAGTCGGTGGAGCTGGATATCGGGCTCGGTCCATTCAGCTACACAGCAGATGACTCAGCTTTCATCTTTCAGTTTTCTGCCTTCCGTGAATCATATCTAGATGTGGACAGGGTTCTTCGCGTAAAGAAGTCTATCACAAGGAATACAAGAGCAAGAACTACTACAACCAATCTCATCAATGCATCACAGTGCGTATTTTACTTTACCGGAGGAATACTGTAACATGAGGTAGACTTAATGCTTTGTTTTTTTTATTTTTTATTTTATTTGTGCCACCTCAGCCAGCCTCCAATACGTAATAAATTACTCACACATACACATACACCCATGACCCGAATATAATATTCATATTTGTTGTAAACATATTACTTACTTTACAATATGCTCACATCATTCCTGAAGTGTCACGCCAAACACCAGTTAAATATGGAACACGTAACACTGATACATGCAGACAACTTTCCTGCCGTGCACTGCTTACATCGCGAAAGTTATATGTAAGTTACGCTATTCTGTTAGTTAACGTTGGCCGACAAACAAAATACATTTCGCCGCACAAGTCGTCTGGCCATAGATGCTTAATGCTATCCGTGCGAAGCCGGTCGGGTTTGCAAAACCCAATTCTTTTCACTAGAGAATCCCCGACCGTGCGTCTTTACGTTGCCGATTTCCAGCATCAACCGACTAGCTTGCATTTGACACTACCTCCTTAAAATTATTCATACATGAAATTTTTTCTACCGGACCATAGGTTTTCTTTATATCTGAACAGCGCACAATTAATGTGATGTGAAACATTCAAAGAAATGTATAGAATCAATACAGTTTCATGTACACTTCAACATACAATAAAGAAAATGATTAAGAGTGTACACAAAATACACACAATTGTCATTGCATATGTTGTTAACCATTAAAACGCACTGATTCATTTTGTATCGGAAAATGTCTGTTTTAAGTTGGGAAACAGTTTGGGAAAGTTCGAACGAGTAGTGAGTCATATTGTCGCTACAACAGCCGAATACACCCTGATTGGCTTCAAACGCACAGATAAACGAACGAACCGTAGATGATCCCATCAGAGAGAATGCCTACACTACAGTTTCCGTCCTGTTTTTGAGAAATGTTTCTCAGTATGGAGATACTTATATACACTGCTCTGCAAAACTTAAGGACGAGTCAGATAAAGTAACGTAACACATTAACTTACGGGTGGAAATGAATGACATGCGAGAACATGTTTCCAGAATCTGCGAGTCGTATACAGAAAGTTGAGGGTCACATGGCGACAGATGAGCATTGATATTGGTTGACACTACCTAATCTCAGAGTATGAAATGCAATGAGATTGCAGTAGGAGATCCACTGTCAGACGTACTAGAAAGATTTTACCTTCTAACTTTCGACTAGATCGTTTTCGCACCATGGTCCCATATCTCGTATTCATACATTTACCCTTCTCCAGCAACCCTGAAAGCTTCCAACATCATCACGCATTCACACTGAGAAGCTAAGATTTTCTGTACGTCCTTCATTCACGCTGTCATGTCCTGAGACAAGATAGAGGGAAGATAGGGGGTTTAATCTGCAAATACAGAAACACAAATTATCAGTGAAGGCAGGATGATGACTTGGATTGGCGCCAAACACTGTCACATGGCACTTACAAGAGATGCAGATTCTGGGACTCGACAGAATGCTTGCAGAAGGAGACTCATGGAATTCATGGGTCTGGTTAACACTATTCATTTGTGACCAGACTAACTACAACACTTCAACTGTTCCGCTGTCCGCCGTCTTGTTTTTACAGCTGGTAAACAATGGAACAGTGACAGTGACAGCTTAATATACAGAACTTCACAGTGAAGAAGATGAGGTAAAAAAAAAACGTAAGTGAAACATAATGTAAACACACACACACACACACACACACACACACACACACACACACACAACTTTCCACATAGAATTAATTAATTTCAAGGACAGCCATAACAGTTCCCTAATAGTAATTTTTGCTTAAAAAATTTGTCTACATTAAGTTGTATATAGTGGCAGATGACAACTACACTGAAGGCTAGTTGTAAACATTGGAAAAAGCAACGGAGCAATTATTTACACAATAGAAATCAGTGTCTGATAGAAGTAGCGAACACTAGCAGCACGGTAAGTACAAACTTGAGGGCAGCACTCCATGTGAGAAAAACAGCCATGTCAGAACTTACCGAGGCTGACCACGAGCGCCCCAACGATCTGACTGAGAACTCTCCTCTGAATACAAAAACATGGGTTTTTAAAGAATCGTCGCTTCGCACCATTTCTCCCTTGCTATAGGCGACCCAACAATTCACCGGCACTTTACAAGATTCGGCAAATCTGAAAAGTCGTTCTGCACCTCCAGGGCGACTCTGGCCAATCACATTTATATTTCTCCCCTACTCCTACTTGGTAGGTAGAAATGCTTCTGGATTTTACATTAACACACTCCAAGTTTGGTATCCATAGCGCTCAGCTTAAAGAAAACGTCAGTGCCACTACTGTTATGGCCAACAACAACAGCGTTTAACGTCACTTAGTCCTGTCCTCTGCCGTTCTGACGCTGTAGTTCTCAGGAGGAAGAATCAAGCTTGCTGCCTCTGCTAAGGCTTGCCTTTTCGTGGCCATCTTCTACAGTGACGCCTTACGACAGAGGCTAGGTGGTGGATGGAGTTACCAGTTAATTCTTTTTAATGAAACTTCTCCCCTGAGACAACTGCCCAGAGCGTCAGCAATTTGCACGGCACTAGTGTTTCTTATCTCCGGTAGCCTAAATGGTAACACTTTTGCCTGCTCTCGACATTGTGTCTCTGATGTCCTACCTTGGAGTGTCCTTGACGGCTCCAAAAAGCCTTTTTTTTTAGCGTAACAACGTACAAGTCGTTGAGACGTCAGTATATGACGTCTCCCCCCGTGGGAAAAATTTATTGACGGTTATTTATCAACAAATTTGTAATCTTTCTTGTGCTGTAGTTAAAACATCTTAGCTCTAGAAACAACATTATGGACATTCTTGGTTAATGACTTCAGTTCTCTTCACTTTTTGTGCTTGTAAAGTTCGTATTTCACTTCAATTTCGCACACATGTAAACATTAGTATGAAACATTGTTTCATTTTTGACAGCACTTGTATATGCACAGACACATACCCATAGAAGTATCTTCGTAATAGATGTTTCATTTTTCATGAAGTCATGTATTACACAGAATATAAATTTAAATCGTTGGCTAATTAACTTTCCCCTTCTTTTTTTACATTACAGATACAAATACACAACAAAATCGAATCAGATACTTTTCTCTCTTTTCCTACATTACATATACACGTCCATATTTATCTGTTTATTTTTCTTCAAATTATTTGTACGTAAACATATCAACACAGAACATTACATATCATGGTTACAACAACAAATATGAAAGAAAACGAGCAAAGTTACAAAATGCCTGACAGTACATCCGCTACATAGTTGTTCTTGCCTTTTTTGTATGTAATTTCATAATCATATTCCTCCAATTTCAGTCTGAGCTTCATCAAGCGTGAGGACAATCGGTAACATTTCCGACCCACTGCAATGGTTTATAATAATATTATAATATAATAAACGTATGGTCTGAAATGCTTAACGTCCCTAACTACGGCCAATAGCTCTCTCTCAGTTGCGCTATAATTTCTCTCTGCATTGTTCAAATTTCTGGACGCATATGCTAGTGGAAGGTCCTTACCTAACCCCCATTGGCTAAGAACTGAGCCAATAGCGTCTTGTAAACTTTTTTAAAAAATCTAGGTACTGGGCGTTTTAGTAGCTTCTGTTTTAGCACTTGGAAGGCCTCTTCTACCTTGGTGCCCAATTCATACTTTTCACACTTAACACCTTTTTTAAAAAACTCTTGCAGTGTTTTTGCCGCTTTAACTTAAGTCGCTTATAGTACTAAACAAACCCTGGGAAACTTTTTGATTCTTTTTTGAGCTGGGCTGGGGATATTCCATCACTGCTTTTCGTTTGTTTACGTCCAGTTTTAACACATCTTCGGTTAAGACATGCCCCAGATATGTGACCTGCGGCCTTAAAAATTCTAGTTTATTCACCTGTAATTTCGAGTTATGTTGCCCTAGCCTCTCGAAAGCCTCGCCCAATCTGGTATTGCAATCGTCCAGCGACGGGCCGAAAATTACTACGTCGCCTAAATAAAAATACATCTTTCCACCCTGTAAAACCATGAGAACCGAATTCATCAGGTTTTGGGAATGTGGAGGGTGGAGAACGGAGCCCCACTGGCATTCTCTTGTACACATAATGAGCGTATGGTGTGCTGAAAGCTATGATCTCTCAGTCTTTCTCATCTAGCAACCGCTGATAGTATCCCTTAGTCAAATCAAGCGCTGAAAACTATTTTGCTTTACCCAGTCCGTCTAAAATTTCATCTATACATGGAAATAGGAATACTGTGTTGGGAGTAATGTCATTTAGTTTTCTCTAATCAGCTACAAACCCCCATGTCCTTTTACCAGATCCACCCATCTGTTTGGGAATCACAAGTAACGGGGAATTATAGGCGCTTGTTGAAGGCACTATTATTTCGACTTGCAACATCTGATTTATCTCCTGTTGTAACCATGATAAATGTGGATTTAGAAGTGCCTACAAATTCAGTTCTTTCTTGAGGACTGACAACACATCTTCATCCAGCAACTTGTCAGTGAGATTAATGATAGTCTTGCAGGGAACCTTTCTGAGTTTCTCTCAGATATACGCTCGAATTTCGATGTTTGGCGTCCGGTGGCTTTTTCTTGTGCGGCGTATATCGTGGCCCATGTGTCACCATCAGTCCAGTCCCACGTCCATGGTCTGAGCTGGTTGGCTAGCTATGGATGTAATTTGTAAAGTTCCTTGTTGATCGAGTCACTGGCACTACCGGGAAGTGTGAAAGATGACAATAGACTACGGAAATCCGGGGTCTACCTGGTGTCCTGACAATGTGGTAAGACCTACATAGGTCACAGGGTGCGTACTGTCGAAGATCGTTGCCGAGAACACCAACGCCATAACAGATTTTTGCAGACTAACAAGTCGGCAGTCACAGAACATTGCTTGACGCAACTGGGTGGAATAGACTGTAACCACACCAAGGTTCTGACACAGACTTTAAAATTCTGGGACTGTGGCATTAAAGAATTTATATAGATTTAATTAAGGGAACTGCTGATAGACCATGATATCGGGTACGTACTGAGCAAGGCATCTGACCCCGCTATTAGAATAGTCAAGAAGAGGAATATTAGGCAACGAACTGCGTTCGGGGGCAGGCAGAGGAACAGCAGAGGTACCGGTGCGAGTCCGCCATCAGTAAGTTCATCAGCACACTTGATCTTTTAATGATGGCAAAGTGGTCGTTTGCCGAAATATTGTGCCCACTGGACACCGACATCCGTCAGTTCACCAGTGAACTATTTCGACACAAAGTACGCCGGGAGAAGCTGAAGCATCTCACTGTTTTTTAACTCGAAACTGAGCGTAACGTTGTCATCTGTTGCAGGACAGAAGTATAGACGAGGGGAAATCAGAAGAACTGAAAATTGGAATTCTTTTGGAGCATAAGCTCTGAAAATCTTTTGTTATTTGAGGTGTATATTTTGTTATAGGTGAAAGTAACTCTGAATCAGTTTGACTCTATTTTATGTTGCAGGACACGTGTACGAAATAGAAGCGTGACATGGTATCTGCTTGGGTGCTGAGACATTCACTGAGCACCCTAGACCGCTTTAAGTTGATGGAAGGGCTGCACGATGATAATGACAACGAATTTGTGGTAGAGCTAACGTACTGCGAATATTTCAGCTGTGCAAGTACCTGTGAGTAGAACGTTAACATAAAGAGAATTCATTTATCCTAGGTACACTATACGCTATGTGTAATGTGATGAGATATCAAAAAATCGATTCGTTGTGTTTTCTGTTCCATCAAATGTGCAAGTAAAGATGTGTAAAGTATATTTTAACCCTTTATTTTCAAAACCAGAATATATGATCAGAAGCTAACCAAATCAATTGTAAATAGCTTTGTTTAGAGACTTCATTTTACCTGTCGTGTGGATGTGCTTACTCACTTGCGGTTTTAAAGACATACGAATTCATAAATTTTTCTCAAAATCCTAACTGCTTCCTCAGAATTTACGCAAGCGCTTATACTTGTACACATGACTGGACTGCTGTTATAGAAACAAGCCACTGCATGCCTGGTCCATTAGTTCCTCAACGAGACGCACTTTCATGCTGTGTGAAATGTAAAATGGCCTACATTTGTATTTGTGCAGGCGTTTATATGCGTGTGCTATTTGCAGCTTCGCCGGCCGGTGTGGCTGAGCGGTTCTAGGCGCTTCAGTCTGGAACCGCGCGACCGCTACGGTCGCAGGTTCAAATACTGCCTCGCGCGTGAATGTTTGTGACGTCCTTAAGTTCGTTAGATTTAAGTAGTTCAATTTCTAGGGGACTGATGACCACAGATGTTAAGTCCCATGGTGCTCACAGCCATTTGAACTTTTTTTTTTTTTTTTTTTGCTTCACTGCTTCTCACACTTGAAAGTGGACTGTTGTAGCAATGTGCTGTGTTACTTGAAGCCAGTGATGGTAGTTGTGCGGGACTGATGTTCATCTTCGACGGAGACATAATTCGTGGATGTCCCCCTGCAATAAATAAGAATAATATCTCCAAGGACAACTGACTACTCTAACAATGAGACACTTTTAAACAGTATGTAAGAGAAACTGAAGACCAGAGATTTTTATCAGTCAAACAGTTGCGAACATGAAATACTTTAAAAATTAAGGCTATGGAAAGTCATAAAGTGCCAAAAATGGTTCAAATGGCTCCATGCCGGAGGCAGGATTCGAACCTGCAACCATAGCAGCAGCGCGGTTCCGGTCTGAAGCACCTAGAACTGCTTAGTCACAGCAGCCGGCTCATAAAGTACCAGAAAACATAATTGGCAATATGTTATTTCAGACAACGAAAATGATGTAAAGTGTCAGTAATTCGAGTTACAGAAGCGCACCTCTAATAGTAGTACAACAACAATTGTGAGTGATTCAGGTGCTAGGGTCAAAAATACAATTGAAAACCATGTTCTTGTCCATGACTACCAAGCCACTTACATTGAAAATAATTTCAAACTTTCATCAGCGGATTTAATTTATGTCAAAGGCACAGTAATATTACATGTCTATTTGTTACTATTGAAAGCTTCTTATATGTGGCCTGTCAAATGTAACGTGTTTTAGTCAGTTATTGATTAAAAACCTTCGCAAAAGGTTAGAGAATAATGTGGTATGACCTATATTGCGGCTATTGTGCGGACTGAATAATTTTGTGAGTTACATACTGGCTGCTGTGAGACAGATATCACAGAGTTACTTTGTTTAAAGGACGAAACTTTAGGCACTTTGAGTTAAAAGCCTGAGTTATCTGTTGTCAGCGTCAAGCTGAATTCCACAGATGTAATTGTTGTATTAGGCGTAATTTATATTGTATAGGATGAAATAACATAGGAAACTACAAATATTTATGCGATATATTTCCTTTCATAAACTGTAACAGTTCAGAGAGAATGATTTTAGTACAGGATGATTTATATTCTAAATGAAGGAACAAGAAAAAATGTTTCAAAGTAAGTATCTCAGCTGAGTTACTGGTACTGTAACACAAAAAAGAGAAATGATGTGAATTAGTGAATACAATTTGATTAAAAATAGATACTACAATCACTTCCTTGTGAAATTAAAAGACTTTGCATTAATGGCGGAGGAACACATTATTGAGGATCTAAGTCCTTGAAACTTTATCAGACTTAAAAATACTGAGGAGATATTTTTAATTCTGGGTTGACAAAGTTTTAACCGTAACACTAATTGAAATACGAAATTAACATATTAAAACAGTAGATTTCCATCGTTTGCATCATAAGAAGGACACAGATAGATATTTAATTAACATTTTAATATCATCAACCTTAAGAAATCATTATAACCTGTAACAGCAGAAAGTGAATAAGAACATCAGAATGAAATAGCGTGCAGACACTATTTTAATGTAATGTGTGTAATGAGTGTAATGTGTGTAATGAGAAATCAATGTTATCAGAGCCTCCTCAGCATGTACCAAATACAGACAGATAATGTAATGAGAAATCAGTGTTAGCAGAGCTGCAGATCTGCTTGTACAGCTTAAGTTGCAGGGAGTTAGCTATCGAGACAGTGAAGTGGTTTGCTTCTTCAGCTAGCTTAGTTTAGTTTTTAGGCGGTTTTTCACATTCGTTTAGGTAAATGCTCGGCTGGCCCCAAACATCCTCCTCAGCATGTACCAAATACAGACAGATAAAATACGAAACCATACAGAACGGAATTTACAAGATACAAATGACGCACACAAATTTCCTCTATTGGGTATAACTTGCAGCTTGTGGTGACTTTAAGGGCAACGCTATAAGCGGTAGGATAGGGAGATTATACACAGCAAGTGAGATAAGGATCGGTAGAATTTGTTTTGTATACATGAACAATTACAGGTTCCACACGTTGGTTCAGAACTTAATATCTAAGAGTTTTTTACTGTAACGACTTAAACCGACCCGTAACCTATGTAACTGTTCAGAAAGAGGAAGTTTTTCAGTAGCAAAACCAAAAGTAGTTGAATAAAACACATTTTACAGAGGTTCCACAAGTGCGCAATAATTTTTTTTTAGAGGCAGTGGCAGTATACATCGCAAAACTGATGCAAACTACCGTACACCGATCTGTTTTTTGAAGGTGTATTTACAGCCGTATTCAATTGGATTTAGTAACTTAGTTCACAGACGATTGTATTTCCCCCAAAAGCACGTAGAGTGTCTCAGAGATGGTATCACAAGCGTGTGGCGATCTTTTCTTTTAGAGGAAGTGTTCAGGTGTGGCAGTGGAGGTTATCCTGAGAATTGTTTAAGTATTCTGACATTATCTGCTAAGTTCCTTCTTTGTGCGGCGATTCATTTAGTTCATGTGATATCTTCAAGTTATGTTTGTGACGATACTCCGCAACACCAGATGTAATAACCCCCAAAGCAATTCGTGAAATGCAACACAAGAAAGTGTGCCAGGAGGGCTGGGGCACTTTAGAGTCCATAGCGGGATCGATTCTCAAACAGGCATTTGCGTCGGAAGCAAGAAGGTCTTGTCTGTGTCGGTATTCAGCATGGGGTTTACTAGGTAAACGCTGGGTTGCCTGCGGCCGGCCGGAGTGACCGAGGGGTTCTTGGCGCTACTGTCTGGAAACACGCGACCGCTACGGTCGCAGGTTCGAATCCTGCCTCGGGCATGGATGTGTGTGATGCCTTTAGGTTAGTTAGGTTTGAGTAGTTCTAAGTTCTAGGGGACTGATGACCTCAGGCGTTATGTCCCATAGTGCTCAGAGCCATTTGAACCATTTTTGTTTGGCTTGCGGTTCGGTCCGGCCGCGACCGACGGCGCATACAAACCCAGCAGGACATGATGAGAAACAAAGAAAGAGCACTGTTTTGAGAGGAAATTCTTGGGTGCTTTTGTTGGGCGATTACCGTCACATCTGTTCCTACAGTCACGGGGCCCGAGCGTGCAGCCAATTCTCAGGCCCTCACCGATGTGACACAGAGGCCCAGCAACCGACGCCGGCTCTGAGGAGCGTGGCTGGAGCAGCCTGCATGGTTAGAGATAGAGAATGATGGACGGTGCGTGTTTCGCGATCGATTTTTAACATGGTAATTACAAGTGATAGGTGTTTCATGACATTATTCCTTGCGCGATCGAGTAAAAGCAAGCGGTCGATTTAATTACTTCCTTACAAAACCTGCATTATCCCAAACAGAAAAATGGTTCAAATGGCTCTGAGCACTATGGGACTTAACATCTGAGGTCATCAGTTCCCTAGAACTTAGAACTACATCAACCTAACTAACGTTAACGACATCACACACATCCATGCCCGAGGCAGGATTCGAACCTTAGACCGTAGCAGTCGCGCGGTTCCGGATTGAAGAGCCTAGAACCGCTCGGCCACAAAGGCTGGCTCCCAAACAGCAGAGAATGATGAGCACGAGAAATCCAACCCCGAAAACTGAATTGTTCATAAATAAATAATATGCTCTCGGTTATGCAATTGAGTTTCCTATTATGAGATCCTTCCTCCCCAGCACTGAAGCGCCAGTTTCCAGGTAGGGGAGGGGGAGTATGTATGTGTGCCCCTGTTGAAGTCAGGCCGCAGTGTGGGGAAACATGACGGTTGTCCCACTACTCACCATAGGTCTCAAATATTATGTGAGCGAATCAAGCGTGAATGGTTATTTGAGTATGACTTCATTCTGGCATTAATTAATGTGAGAATGGACATAATATACTTAAAATTTTACGCAGTACACATATGAAATGCCCGCCCGGTGGGACGTGCGGTCTAACGCACAACTTTCGGGAGGGAACGAGCGCTGGTCCCCGGCACAAATGTGCTCGGCGGATCTGTGTCGAGATCCGGTGAGCCAGCCAGTCTGTGGATGGTTTTTAGGCGGTTTTCCATCTGCCTCGGCGAATGCGGGCTGGATCCCCTTATTCCGCCTCGGCTACACTATGTCGGCGATTGCTGCGCAAACAAGTTCTCCACGTACGCGTACACCACCATTACTCTACCACGCAAACATAGGGGTTACACTCGTCGGGTGTGAGACGTTCCCTGAGGGGTCCACCGGGGACCGAACCGCACAATAACCCTAGGTTCGGTGTGGGGCGGCGGAGGGGTGAAGTGGACTGCGGTAGTCGTCGTGGGGTTGTGGATCACTGCGACTGCGGTGGGGACGGAACCTCTCCGTCGTTTATAGGTCCCCGGTTAACATAACATAACATAACACATATGAAAAGCAGTAAGTTATTTGTATGGTTGCAGTGTACCTTTAATGGAATGAATATGTACACAAATGTTCTCAAATATTACATACTGTATACTAAAGGCGACAATTAAGTGTTGCTGCTATGGAGCCTTAGTCGAGTAAATTAAAACACAAAGTGAAGTATTTTCATCATATCGCAATTTATTGTGTGGAGTAGAAGTTACTTTTGTTCATTATTTTTACACTAACGTCTTCACTGTACACTGACTCACGGATGGGACTTCAAAAGAAATGTTTGAGCTCATTGTTGGCTTGTTTAATGACATCCACCAACTCGTGTAATGACGTGAAAAACACTGACTTTATAATAAGTACAGAACTGATAGGTTTACTTTGAGACATAGGAAATTCTCACATAACAAGAAGAATATCTCTTCTCCTGAGCTATGAAACTGATATCTGATTAAATTTTCAATTAATATAAATAACTTTCTTAAGATAAACGTTTCTTGAAAATTAAACGAAGTAGGCATTTCATCAGTGATGGTAGCAAGAAGGTTAGGTACCTGACATTTTTGAATTGAAGTTTCTACTGTTTTAAGACACATGTGTACACACATAATTTTAAGCACCAAAAGTGAACTTCCGGTTCGCTAGTATTACCTTGTAGCTTCACTTTGCTTAGATGTAACACTATTGGCCATGTTTTTATAGTAAGATCTTGCTTCACCACAAATTACCTTTCACAAGGCTAAGCACAGCTACATTATCTGTACTAAACTCAGTACATCTAAGTACATTGTTGGTCTATATTACTCCAGTTACATGACCTATCTGGTAACCATTCCGCACTGGTTTTCAATCTTTTGATGCTGTAAATCCTGACATTTGTAAGAGACAAATGCAGAAAGAAATACTTACATATCCTTAGGAATAAACGCAGAAAGAGGATTCTGCTTCAAATGGGAAAGGAAAAAAACGTAATGAAGAGGTCATGTAAAGGACAGCTCTCCTCACGCTGAGGAATGAAAAAAAATATAGAAATAATCGTGGGCGACTTGCGCATATGAAATGATGATGAGGACAACACGACACAAAGGCTATGAGCGGAGAAAATCTTCTACTCGGCTGCGAATCGAACCCAGTCCCCCCGCATTGGACACAAACACGTTACCACTCACTTAAGCAGGTGGACTGCTGAGCAACCAATCATGAAACACACAGTTTCGATACAAACATAGTACACAACATAAGAAAAAGTAATACACAAACAATGTACTGATGGCACCTTATCACCATCCATGTGGTATGAAATACTGTCCCATTGCCTATAATTACGTGACAAACAATGCAACTGGGTTCCACGACCTAAGCAAAAGAGAAAGGGGTTCACAGGAATTGCCTCAATACCTAAAAGGCAAACACGGCTGCAGTTCCTCATAGTAGTTGTTACTCATCTTTCATGTGCTTCTGTATGGCATCAATAATGAGACAAATCGTTTTCTCCTTTCTGAAATAATCCGTAGCACACAATACATTACTTATTTCTAGAACAAGAATTAAATCAAAATAATACAGAAAACCAGTATGGAAATTCCTTATTGCAACATTATGCAATATTAGGGAAAGACAATAACACACATACAGTAGACTGAAATGTGGTGCATAGACACAGGCAACAGAATTTCGTAGCCTTCAAGGTCTGGCCCTCTTTCTGGGTAACAAGTACATCCTCCTACTCACACAAAGGTACAAACACCGTAATCCACACTACCACAGCCGACGCGATACTGATTGTAGATTATCAACTATTCAGAGAAGTTGTTTGAGCTGACTGATGTGGGGAGGTGACATGGAAGGATGCATAAGCCATAAAGAGAGCAGTGGCTTAGTGGTGGCATGAGGAGGAAAGATGGATGACTTAGCAGCTGCACAACAAGACTAAACATGGGAGTAGAACATGTGAGTTATTTAGAGACACAGAGAGGGGTAGGGATGGGGAAAAAGAGAGGAAGGAGGGGATGATGAGAAAGTGATAGGAGGTAGCTCAGTCCGGACAGGGAAGAAAGTAAAAGGGAAAAGATAATGTGAAGCAGTGGGAAACATGTTAGTGTAGGTATAGCCATGGTGGATTGTGAAAATGCGGGATATGTTGGAGAGACAATTCCTGCCTATTTAGCTCAGAGAAACCTGTGCTGGAAGGGAGTGTCCACATAACATGCATAGTGAAACAGCTGTTAAAGTCATTTCTGTTGTGGTGTGCAGCAGTTTCAGCAATCTGATGGTCAAGTCTGCAGTTTGCCACAGTTTGGTGCTAGCTGTTCGTGTAAGTAGACAGTTGCTTACCTTCCATGACTTCGTAGTCATATTCGTAGTTAGCTGCTTACCTGTCGCACCTACACACACTGGTTCAAATGGCTCTGAGCACTATGGGCCTTAACTGCTGTGGTCATCAGTCCCCTAGAACTTAGAACTACTTAAACCTAAATAACCTAAGGACATTACATACTTACATGCCCGAGACAGAATTCGGACCTGCGACCGCAGCGATCGCTCGGTTCCGGACTGTAGCGCCTGCAACCGCACGGCCACTCCGGCCAGCAACACAGAATGCTCCACTGTATTGGCAGCATACCTGATCTACACATGGCTGCTTTCTCTCATCGCACTGTCTTATATTTGGTGGAAAATACTTGTGACTGGAGTGCAGCTGGTGGTGATGAGTGGGTGTATGGGACAGGTCTTGTACCGGCATCTTCTAGCGGAGAATGAGCCTTAGGCAACAGAATTGGGAGTACAATTGGAATACCGATCGACAAGAATATTTTGTACGTAGGGTAGATGACCAGGCACTGCTTTGGGTGAAGTTTGCAGGATTCTTGGTGGAGTATCCATCATCAAAAGTAGAACGGGAAGCCGTCGAAGCCATAGAGAACTATGTGGTTGAGCTTTCCAAAGACAATCTGATAATCAGTGATCTGAAGAGACCTAATCAGTACCTGATTAGTAGGTTTACTGCTGTCATGGCAGGAGATGGCACGGAAGATATGTTATTGGATTAGGTGACCATTATATTCTCTGTGAATATAGGTCTAGTAAGGCTAGCTGTATATTTCGATATCCCCTGCTTACTATATGCAGTGTCCATGAATAAAGGGGAGTGTAAGGAACAGACTTTTTGACATGGAACGAGCAACAATTGTGAAAGCTGAGGTACTGTTAGTTGTTTATGTACTTGAAATTAACTCAAAATCTACTATCAAATCCATTTCACCAGGTCCAAGCCAGACATCAATGGCCATCTCTCAAATGGTTCCAAAAATCACATGTATCACAACACAAAAAAAATGTTACTGTGTCCTGGCTACGGTCAGGAATGTAAGAAAAGGGTAGTAGTTCTTCGACTTACCTGGCAGCTTCTAAGACATTTAAATAAAAACATCTTGACATACTCGTCTTTTTATTTAATTGTGAGTATTAGTACCCATGTCATGTGATATAATGCTTCATATCAAGCAAAGTAACATGATACGTCATCTCAAGTCGTATAACATGACAGATTCATCCAACATGGCATTTGTCATGCTGTGTGACATGATACAACATGTTATTAAAATTTAGGATGCATGCATCCCCTCTGGGATACTTCCTATTATGCACAGATGCACCCCAAATGTTGGAAGATTTCCTGTTGTAGATGCATCTCACATTCTACAACCACATACATTTGTGTCTGTTTTTTCTTATACTCCTCACTATATGTGTAAAAGTGGGTGGTCTTGGGGAAGACATGGTCCCCTCAGGAAAAAAGTTAACCACCACTCAGAAATCAATAAATTGGCTTAGTGTCCTCCTAAAAATTTCAATCCCCCCCATAATTTTTTTTTACGTATTACATGTATGATTTGCAGCAACCGATCTGCTTACTTTGGCGGTCGATAGTTCTGATATTTGGACACAGGATCGAGGACTTGAGCCTACAAATTGCAAGATGCAGGTATGCCAACACCCTGCAGCTAACGGAGCTCACTGCGCTGGAGAAGAAGGGTTATCTCGTGAAAAAGGGAAAAGATGTCACGATGCTTCGATTTCAATGTTTCTTAAGCTGCCAGATAAGTCTATAAGCTAGTTCTCTTCTTTTACATCGATAGATCCCCCCAAGACGGGTAGTTGGTAGCCGGGATGCTCTGAGGAGAGGACGCAGTGTGGAGGCGCTCCGTCCGAAAGATAACTGCTGTGTCGTCCTAACAAGATACAGCCAGGACAAAAGCACAACAGGCGCAAAAATGCGAGCTGGTAGCAGTGCCACTGAGACTCGCCACTTGCGCGAGTTCCATAAGCGCCACGGGCGGCGTGGAGGATGAAGGTATCGACTTCGCCTTCGCCAATTGCCGGACGAGTACAGTTTGCCAATTACCGGACGACAGCGGGCAGAAGCTTACTCCGGAGATAGAAGAGCAGCTCTCGCTCACTTGGTTAGTTGGTCATAGATCACTGTACAGGGCTTACTTACGCAGGGAACGACGTTTAGTGAACTCTTAGAAATGAACAGACAGTTGTTGTAAATTGCATTTGCTATGCTAAGTTATTGTGTGCCTTTTTGTTTTATATTACATGGAGTGTTGCATACTTCATTATTCGACATGTCACAAAGATATGTAAACCCTTCAAACTCGTTTGTGTGACTATGCTACTAATTTGTTAAAGTGTTTTAGAGCCTTCGTTGGCATATCCTGTTCCCTGACACTGGGGCATAGCTGTGTAACAGAGGAAGGAAGAAATTGTCTTAGCGCTATACTGTATCAGAAGCCGTTCCACAAAATCACAAACTCGGCCTACCGTAACAACAGTGGCAACTCAGCCGCCACAGCGAGTAGCGACAATGCCTTTATAAAACTGATGACGAATGTTTACAAAAACGGTTTGTTTTTTATTTATTTATTTATTTATATATTGTTCCGTGGGACCCAATTAAGGAGAAGTCTCCATGCTCATGGAACTAGTCAATACATGAAATTATAACACGATAATAGAAACAGATAAATGAAATATAAGAAACATATCCAGGCGACAAGTCGTGAGTTTAAATAAAGAAAATCAACAATGTAACACTGGAATTTGCTTAATTTTTCAGCTCTTCCAGGAAGTACTCGACGGAATAGAAGGAGTGAGACCTGAGGAAACTCTTCAGTTTAGACTTAAAAGTGTTTGGGTTACTGCTAAGATTTTTGAGTTCTTGTAGTAGCTTATTGAAAATGGATGCAGCAGAATACTGCACTCCTTTCTGCACAAGAGTTACGGAAGTGCACTCCACATGCAGATTTGATTTCTGCCTAGTATTAACAGAGTGAGAGCTGCTAACTCTTGGGAATAAGCTAATATTGATAACAACAAACGACATTAAAGAAAATATATACTGCGAGGGCAATGCCAGAATTCCCAGACTATTGAATAGGGGTCGACAAGAGGTTCTCGAACTTACACCACATGTAGCTCGAACAGCCCGTTTTTGAGCCAGAAAAACCCTTTTTGAATCAGAAGTATTACCCCAAAAAATAATACCATACGACATAATCGTATGAAAATATGCGAAGTAGACTACTTTTCGTGTTGAACTGTCCCTTATTTCAGATACTGTTTCAGTGGTAAATAAAGGAGCATTTAGTTTCTGAACAAGATCCTAAACATTGGCTTTCCACAACAGATTACTATCTATCCGAAGGCCTAGGAACTTGAACTGTTCCGTCTCGCTTATAATATGCCCAGTCTGTCTGATCAAAATATCGGTTCTTGTTGAATTGTGAGTTAGAAACTGTAAAAACTGAGTCTTACTGTGTTTTAGCATCAAATTATTTTCCATAAGCCACGAACTTATTTCATGAACTACATTATTTGATAATGTTTCAACATTACACAGAAGATCCTTCACTACCAAGCTGGTGTCATCAGTAAACAGAAATATTTTTGAATTACCTGTAATACCAGAAGGCATATCATTTATATAAATAAGAAACAGCAGTGGCCCCAGCACCGACTCTTGGGGAACGCCTCACTTAACAGTGCCCCATTGGGACTAAACATCACTACCACTTTCAATATTGCGGAGAATTACCTTCTGCTTTCTGTTCTTAAAGTAAGAGGCGAACCAATAGTAAGCTATTCCCCTTACTCCATAATGGTCGAACTTGTGCAGTAGTATTTTGTGGTCAACACAATCAAAAGCCTTCGTTAAATCAAAGAAAACACCTGGCGTTCGCAACCTTTTATTTAATCCTTCCCAAACCTCACAGAGAAAAGAGAATAGAGCATTTTCAGTTGTTAAACCATTTCTAAAACCAAACTGTGCATTTGACAGCAGTTTATGTGAATTTAAATGCTCCAGTAACCTTGTATATACAACCTTCTCGATAACGTTAGCAAACACCGATGACATAGAAATAGGTCTAAAATTGCCAACATTATCCTTGTCTCCCTTTTTATCAAGTGGCTTCACTACCGAGTACTTTAATCTGTCAGGAAACCGACCACTCCTGAAGGGAAAGTTACAGATATGCCTAAGTACTGGGCTAACATACATAGAACAATACTTCAGTATTCTGCTAGATACCCCGTCATATCGATGAGAGTTCTTGGTCTTTAGTGATTTAATTATTAACTCAATCTCCCTCTTGTCAGTATCATGGAGGAGCGTTTCAGGTAACAGTCTCGGAACACTTTTTTCTGCGACCGCTATATGATTCCCTGTTGGGACTAGGTTTCTATTTAGTTCACCTGCTATATTCAGAAAGTGATTATTAAATACTGTGCATATATGCGACATATCAGTAACACGGACATTCCCACTACGCACTGATTCTATATCCTCGACTTGTCTCTGTTGACCAGCCACTTCCTATACGACTGACCATATGGTTTTAATTTTATCCTGAGACTTAGCTATTCTATCTTCATACCACATACTTTCTGCCTTCCTAATAACATTTTTAAGCACCTTACAATACTGGGCTGCAGCATTTAGATTTTGACTGTTACTAAAATTTTGATATAATTGCCACTTTGTTCTACAAGGTATTCTTATCTCTCTAGTCAGCCACCCAGGCTGACTAGAGGGATAATGTAGTTCATAAAATAAGTTTCGTGGCTTGTGGAAAATAATTTGATGCTAAATCACAGTTAGTGCAGTATATCATGGTAGATACAGTTCGCGAACCAACTTCCCCTCTTTGACTCGTCTCACGAATGCACTTGAAAATTATGTGCTCAAGTATGTCTGTGGGAAGCTTCCCAACTCAGCGTTGCGACACATAGAAGGGGTGTGCCCTGGTGTTTGATAATTCCCTTCGGCCTCCGTATAGGGTGACCATTGATAGGTTGATAATACGAGACCAGTTAGCTATTTCAATACTTGTCAGCACTGGTAGTAGTATGGACAAGTGATTACAGATTATGTTCAATTGTAACATCTAAATTTGTAATATAATTTCTGTCACCTAACAAAAACAGGAGTAGGACTTTTCAGGCAATTACGTCTCGTTTCCCAAAGCCCAAATCCATAATTATATGAGTAAGAACCCACTTAGTACCGTAGTAAATAATGCCAAATCAACAATCATTTCTCCCTCTTGATAACGTAGTAGGAATATGGGCGTACGGCTGAAGAAATGCTAGCGGTTACCACCTCCGTTACTGAGTGCTTTGGTTTTCTGTGTGTGTCTTGTTATCCATTGCGTGTACTAGTGTTTTATCAATAATTAAAAATCACAAGAAATGTTATCACACCAAATATTATCACGCACATTCAAGCACTGCATCCAGTAGGGGAGATAAGAATACTGTGTCATACTAGTGTATAAGCACCAAAAAACCAAGCAGACAAGCAGCGCAGGCGATCAACGCAAACAAGAAGACGGTTACCTTGCACGTGGCGACCGCTGCCTAGGAGTTCCTAGAGCCCCAAGTTCTACTGAAATGCGTCAGAGTGTTATGTGTACTAATAATACGTTTCTTCCTCTACAATTCTGTTTGTACTTAGGTCGTCGTTGTCTGATTATTTATTGTTCATACTAATGTCTTTTTGCTTGTTTCTTTATAGGGTATCGGTCGGAAAGCTAAGTAGTGGACATTTGAGTGTTAGATTATGAGCTGTTTTATCACGAGGTCACGTGCCTGTGATATGAATAACATGAAGAAGCCATGAAACGCAAACAAGGGCGAAACTTAGAAAGTGGAGCGAGCGATTTGGAAGGGCGCGGCTGCCACATACACACATCAAGAAAAGTTTTGCATCAGCTCGGTTTCGAGAGTTCCGGAACCTGTACAGAAAATTGGAATACTGATCAACATAAACATCATTTCCGCCCTTTTTATTGCTCAAGAGAACCACACATTACATGTTGTACCGCCATAGAGCGAGACCTTCAGAGGTGGTCGTCCAGATTGCTGTAAACACCGGTACCTCTAATATCCAGTAGCAAGTTCTCTTGCATTGATGCATTCGTCGAGGCATACTATCCACAAGCTCATCAAGGCACTGTTGGTCCAAATTGTCCCACCCCTCAACGGCGATGCGGTGTAGATCCCTGAGAGTGATTGGTGGGTCACATCATCCATAAGCAGCCCAGGCATGTTCGTTAGGGTTCATGTCTGGAGAACATGCTGGCCACTCTAGTAGAGCGATGTCCTTACCCTGAAGGAAGTAATTCACAAGATGTGCACTATGGGGGTGTGAATTGTCTTCCATGAAGACGAAGGCCTCGTAAATATGCTGTGAACATGGTTGCACTATTGGCCAGAGGATGGCATCGACGTACCGTATAGGCGGCGTGACGGCGTCTCCATGACCACCAGCGGCGTACGTCGGCCCCACATAATGCCACCCCCAAAACATCAGGGAACCTCCACCTTGCTGCAGTCGCTGTACAGTGTGTCTAAGGCGTTCGGCCTGACCGGGTTGCCCCCAAACACGTCTCCGACGATTGCCTGGTTGAAGGCATACGCGACACTCATCGGTGAAGAGAATGTGATGCCAATCATTCGGCATGTTGTTGGGCCCATCTGCACCGCACTGCATGGTGTCATGGCTGCAAAGATGGACGTCAGGAGTGTAGTTGTACACCATGCAAGCCTATTGCACAGAGCTTGAGTCGTAACACGACGTTCTGTGACTGCACGAAAAGTATTATTCAACATGGTGGCGTGCTGTTGGGGTTACTTCGAGCCATAATCCGTAGGTAGCGGTCATCTGCTGCGGTAGTAGCCTTTGGGCGGCCTGAGCGAAGCCTGTCATCGACAGTTGCTGTCTCTCTCTGTTATTTCCTCCATGCCCGAACAACACCGCTTTGGTTCAGTCCGAGATGCCTGTACACATACCTTGTTGAGAGCCCTTCCTCGCACAAAGTAACAATGCAGACGCGATCGAACCGCGGTATTGACCGTATGGGCATGGTTGATCTACAGACAACACGAGCCGTGTACCTCCTTCCTGGTGGAATGACAGGAACTGATCGACTGTCTGACGCCCTCAGTCTAATAGGGGCTCCTAATGCATGGTTTTTTACATCTTTGGGCGGCTTTAGTGACATCTCTGAACAGTCAAAGGGACTGTGTCTGTGATACGATATCCACATTCAACATCTATCTTCAAGAGTTCTGGGAACCAGGGTGAGGCAAAACTTTTTTTGAGGTGTGTATATATTGAGGTATGTAACGTAGGTAACGGACAAACACAATACGGCGGAAAGGGGGCTGGCATTTACCCCTGAACCCGTGGTTTGTTGTGAAGGGTGCGACGATGACTAAACTGGAGCGGAACAAGCAGTGGGGAAAGCCTTCAGCTGAAACTCACGCGGCCGAAGTAACTGTTGCAAAAAGCATGAGCAGTAATGACGCACTCATGCAGTTTTTGCGAAAACTTGATAAAAAAAACTTGATGAAACTAAATAGAACACTTGTGAAGAACGAGTGGAGCTAAGAGGAATTAGGTCGGACGATAAACAAAAAGACTGACACCCAAAACGGTGCTTTCGATCAACGGCTCGTCGAGCAGGAAAGTAAAATAACCGAACAAGAGAAGAAAATCAGAAGAATCGAAGGGGCTCTTCAGCCAGAGATACGGAATGTTCGAAAGGATCTTGTTGAGGTGAACGAAAGTTTAGTAAACCGAATGAATAGCCTCGGAAAGGATCTGTCGGAGCGTGATAAAGTAGTTCCAAGCTCTGGAGACATAGATGATGTCGTGGAGAAAATCTGTGAAAGCCAAAGTGAAGTTATTGATGAGGCGTGTGGGCAAGTTGCCGACCAAGCACGGACAATTATGACAGAGAACGTCACCTTTAACAATGTCGTTAGGATGGTTGATAATCTTGCTGTGACAGTAGAGGAACTTTGACGGAAACCGTCGTCCTCAGAGAGAACACAATCGATACCCATAAGTGAGTGAGAAGAGGTAAGATCACTCCTTTCGTTTAAGCAAGCACAAACGGATGTAAATTAGCGCTATACAGATGCCATTACAGACTTGTGTGAGCGAGTATTAGGCAAGGACAGACGTGCCAGAAATGACGGCCGTGTACTGTATGATAGCAGTGCGGAACATCTAGAAAATAAACGCAGGAGATGCGAAGAGGAGGAGGAACGTGATTTAGTGGACCGTTTAACTAGATTACGGCGTGCCGGCGAGTTAGCAAATCACAGGCAAAGCAGTGATCCGGACGAAGGAAGAGAGTCGTCGACACTTGGTGTCTGTGCACAAGTATTCGACATTTCCTGACAGCAATAATAAATTGCATCCCTTCCTCCGGCTTTCGCAATTTGATTATTCTTTGACCACATTGTGCGGACATGTATTGCGAATCAAATTTGTTTGCAGCCATTTACTAGGTGTTGAAGCAGCGAGAAAGCAGGTCTGCGCAAAAGAGTGTAAAACTAATGAGGAATTTAAAGTTGCATTTTTAGAAGAATTCCGGTCGAAAGGAACTTAGGGGCGGGAGAATCTAGGAATCCTTGTGAAGGAAATGTATTCAGTCAGTACACATGTCAGTCCGTTAGAGTATTTCAAGTTGATCGTTAGAAGTAACCAGTAGTTGGATGTCCCATACGGTGCCAGAAACAAGAAATTGACTAAGCTCCCAAACAGACTCAAAAGAGATACTGCAGTAGCTGGTCGAAACATGAGAGATGTTAAGTCCTTCCAAACACGCTTGCAAGAGGTAGCTGCTGACAGGCGGCTTAACGATCCGAAAAATGTAGTGTCTTTTGCGGCGCAGCATCAGAGTGACGGAAACGGAGAGAGTCGTAATACTTGGGGGCACCTGCGCAATAATCGACATCGCGGCAGATGGAATGGCCACAGAAATTGATAGGTATTACAATGAGAGGAATGGACCGCCGGCAGATGATAGGCCTCACTCCAGATGGAATGGCGACAGGCAGGAAGATCGTCTCGTGAGCAGAGGCGCGAGCGATGGTCAACAAATAATGCGATCATGACTAGCAATAGAGTGGCAGGGCGGAAAGTGTGGCAGACACGGTACGAAAGAGGCGGTAGCTATTTTGTACATAGACTTTGATGACATTAGGCATAGTTTACTAGAAGATGAAGCAGTGGTTGACTCAATTAATTGCCCCATTGTAAGTATTATGATTAAAAAGATAGCACTTCCTGTCAGGTGGATTCTGGGAGCTTAGTATCAGTGTTAAGGGAGGACATTTTTGAATGGAACAGTGCAGAGAAGGACTGGCCTGTACTTCCGTTGCAAAAAATAAAGCTGCGTGGTGTCATACAGAATAAAAGTGTCGTAGCTACAAGTCAAGCAGGAGTAGAGTTCTCGTGTAAATATCACTATTTTTTGCAGCGTTTCTCATCGCCCAGTCACTCATAGTAGAGGCCATGTTCGGAGTAGATTTCTTGGGTACTCACAGTGCAGTATTAGACTTTGCCCGGTCTGGTGTTACGTTAGAAAACGGACGAGAGAGTACATCGCTCACCTTTGAAGAGGACGATGTATGCGAGGAGAGGATTTGCACACCAATCTTGGTCTTCACGTCGAGGAAGACGATGAAGGGAGTCTACAGTGCATGTGCGTGCTAAGTAACCTGGTGAGTCATGAAAAGGGAAGTAATAATGTAGAGGAAGTGATGAGGGATAAGGTGCAGGATATAGAGGTGGTAGAACACAGCGAATAGATGCAGGAAATACTGTGTCAAAACATACGAGTTTTCTCGGAGGCAGCAGGACCGATTTGAGGTCGTCAATACAAGTTTCGCGTGAAGCCACACAAGCCCTTTGTCGACCATACTTACCCACTTCCTATTGCCTACTGTGTGGATGTAGAGAATTAGATTCATTCGATCTTGCGATTATTCATTGTCGAGCTTGCTGTAAGCTCGTACAACAGCTCCCTTCACCTAATGGCAAAGAAGGGAGGCGCCCTCAGATTAGTATTAAACTCACAGACGATTAACGAGATTATTGAGCCTGAAGAGGATAAGCCTGATACCTCACATCAGCTTCTGCAGACACGTTATGGAGTTAAAGTCCTCACTTCAGCGGATTTTCGTAGAAGCTACTGGCAGGTGGAAGTAGAACCTTCCTGTCGCAAATATACTGCGGTTTTGTGCTTCAGTAGGTGCTACCAATTTGAAGATTGCACTTTTGGCTGAATATTCCATCGGTATCTATCATTTATCTGCTGAGTACAGTTCTACCAGATGACTTACGCACTCGAATAACCTGTTCTATTGACGACCTGTTAATAGGAAAAGCCTCATGGGCATAACATAACGGGGTACTGAGTTCACTACTACGAGTGTTGGATGACAGGGATGTTAGTGTAAATTTGAGCAAGTCCGAATTTGGTAGAAGCGAGATACGGTTTTTGGGGCATGTAGTGAAGGGGTTGGGCCAGATCCAGGTAAATTGTTGACAATGATCAAAGAAGGGATTGCGGTCGTTCTTGGGCCTTGTAATTAAGACGGAGACTGTCACTACGCCGCACCTGTGCCATTTGACCGGCAAGAGAACTCCGTGGCGCTGGGATGAGAGGCCACAAAAAGAGTTTGAAGAGCTAAAAACGGCCCTGCTAGAGGCACCGCTTCTTATACATCCGGATCTAGTGAACTAATTCTGCATGACATCAGATAGCTCGTGGGCGTAGCTACCTTTCAGGAATACGGGGTAGACGGAAGATTTGTCGAACAACCAATAGCCTTTGGGGGGGGGGGGGGGGGGGCACTGAACAACACTGAAGAAAAACTACACAGTGACAGAGCTGTAGCGTCTAGAACCGCTCGGCCACACCGGCCGGCGATGCTAGAAGACTGCACTTGTTGTTCCACGGGCAACGTGGAGATGATGGTTAGGAATATGGGCTAATTAACGCTGTAATCAGGTACGCAGAAGGACAGTAATACGACACGGCTCTACCCGCGAGATCGTCGAAATCAGGCACGTCGAAGTTACTTTGGAAGAAAGCCCTCCCGACGATGACCCTTGGCAATGACAGTGATAATGCCTTCGTGTGACGATTTGTTGTCTGTTAATGTCTCATTAGTATGATCACGTGCTGATCAATGTTGAATGGGTGCTAATGGGTGCAAGTAATTGCTCTAGTTTTGATATTATTCAGAGATGTAGACGAGCAATGAGGGAAGTACACTAACGCTCTATGTTTTATCTGTGCACTTGGCATTTGCGCTGATGCATTTTTCGTTAATTTGGAATTCGTGCGTAATGATGTTCTATTGTGATCATGTTGTGTGTACCGGTACGTTTGTACATTCCCTGTGTTGATCATGGTTTTAAATATTGTGTTGGCGTATGGATGTTTATCCGACCCTTAGTGTTATGTGAATTGTTAGTTTGTTGTCATTGGTGGATATATCAGTCGTGGTAATTATCTCATATATTCTTAAAAACCTTTGCCTAGCGTGAATGTTATCAGTTTTGGGAAGCTGTTACCATGATGTAATTATTGTGAGGATATGGGATACTCTTGTTTGAAGTATTGCTCATTTTATTAGATGATTCAAGAACTCTCATTTATTGGTTCCACTAAAAATTTCATAATGTTTTGAGGACTATATTTTTGTACATTATGCTAATTACCTTTTTCATAAATGTGCTTGGATTCCTATTTGATAGACTTTCCTTGTAGATATAATTTTGCAGTATAATACTCTTCTCAGGAAGTCACGTAATCTTGTTTAAATTTGGTAAGTACTGAGTGAAAATGTAACTTTCATCTATGCTATGGTGTCACGTCATAAGCGCGTGACTGCGTGTGAGATCGCTCTCTAAGTTTTCATATACTTTGAGGTTTCAGAAAACATATTTTAACGGTTTTTGTGATAGTATTTACTATATAAGTGACTTATTAGTGGTTTCTTCATTCACCTCCGCCTTTCTTGTGTTGTGACCTGATATTTGTGAGCGTTTCGTATCGAGCAACTTAACCTCTTACCTGTGTTTACATTCCGTGCTCACCAGTTGCAGCTGTAGCGGCGCATCGAAAGCTAAGTACTAATTAATTGTTTGTGTATAGTGGTTTATTTAGAAACTTTAGTAGTCTTCAACCGGTGTTCTTGGTGTTTACTGGTTAAATAATTTCAGAAGAAATTTTTGGGAACTATTTTCAGTTTCGTTACTGTGTAATTAGACGTTTGATTTTCTTTCTGTGTTAGTCTTTTGTTATATTCTCATTTGCTGTTGATTAATACTGTTAATAATAGTAATTACTTCCCTTGTAGAGTAAGTTTGTGATTTTTGTAGTCAGTTTTTTAACATCTTCTTATTATAGTAGCGGAACTTAGATAAAGTAGTTTTCTTGTTTCAATAACTGTAAAATTTTACCATGAGTGAGAATTGTGGGCTTTGCCGTAGGTTCGTGAGTAGTGGATTGCTGTGTGAGACTTGTTAGAAGTATTTTCACTGGGGGAATGCAGTGGGGAAGGCAGTGGGCATTCTGGTGAGATCCTCTCCTGGAACTTCAGATTATGTACTTGATTGAGGAGCAGGTGCGTAAGATCTGCGCCCTTCAGGTGCAGTTGAAAAACGCACAGGAGGAGCTAGATACGATAAGAAGGGAGAAGGGGTTGCGGAGTGGGAGCTGCCTGTTGGCAAGAGATCTGCTAGGAGAAGGAGATTTTCAGATAGTTTTACTATTGGTGTTTGCAATACATATGACCAACTGTCAGAGTCTAGTGGAGAGGAATTTCTAGTAGCTGTAGATGTAGGAAGTATGCAGCAGACCTCAGTAGTTCCGGTGGCTAGGAAAGTTGCAAAGTCTAAGAGAAAGAAGAAGGTTCTGCAGTTAGGTAGTTCTCATGGTAGAGGTGTAGGCCAGCAATTGCAGGAAGTGTTGGGGAGTGAGTACCAGGTCACCAGCATTGTGAAGCATAATGCAGGACTAGCTCAGGTGGCTGTTAACATAGGGAGGTTATGTAGGGATTTTACTAAAGAGGATCAGGTAGTGATTGTTGGTGTGGCTGGTAATAGTATTGATACGGATGGGGAATATGACATAGATGATGACCTGGAAAAGATAGCCACTCAGATTGGCAACACGAATGTGCATTTCGTGGAACTGTTTCAGCGTCACGATTGGCCTCATCGTAATACAACCGTCAAGCGTAATAACATGAGACTTTTCTAGGAGCTCTTTGCGGTGTGGGGGAGTAGCCATGTATGTGGAAAACGGTATCCTATTTGAGTCAATTGATGTTTCAAAGTACTGCACTGAAAAGGTGTTTGAATATTGTGCAGGTATGGTTAAATTTAGTGAAGTTAAACTCCTAACTGTTGCTATTTATAGATACCCTGACTCCGATTTCACAACATTTTTGCTAAAGCTAGAGGAGGATCTTAGTTCACTTTATAGGAAATACAAAAAGTTAGTTATATGTGGTGACTTCAAAATTAATTGTATAAGTGATTGTGCAAGAAAAAGGATGTTGGTAGATCTCCTTAATTCATATAATGTTATGCAAACCGTATTCTTTCCAACGAGAGTGCAAGGGAACAGTAGAACAATCGTAGACTACATTTTTGTCCATTCCTCATTACTAGAAGGGCATTCTGTTAGCAAAAAAGGTGAATGGCCTTTCAGATCATGATGCACAAGTCTTAACTCTGAAAGATTTTTGTGCTGCAACACATGTTAAACATACTTATCAACTTTTTAGGGACGCTGATCCAGTTGCTGTAGAGACCTTTGTAAACCTTATCAAGGGACAAGAGTGGCAAGATGTTTATACTGCTGATAGAGTAGACGATAAATATAATGCTTTCCTCAAGATTTTTCTCGTGGTCTTTGAAGCTGCTTTCCGTTAGAACGTTCAAAACAGGGTACTAGCAAAAACAGGAAGCCTGAGTGGCTGACTCCTGTACAGCAAAGTGGCAATTATATGAGAACGTTAGAAACAGTCAAAATCTAAATGCTGCAGCCCATAGAAAACAGTATTGTAAGGTGCTTAAAAAAGTTATTAGGAAGGCAGAAAGTATGTGGTATTAAGATAGAATAGCTAAGTCTCAGGATCAAATTAAAACCATATCGTCAGTCGTAACGGAAGTGGCTGGTCTGCAGAGAGAGGTCGAGGATATAGAATCAGTGCGTAGTGGGATTCCCCGTGTTACTGATATGTCGCATATATGCACAGTATTTAATAATCACTTTCTGAATATAGCAGGTGAACTAAATAGAAACCTAGTCCCAACAGGGAATCATATAGCGCTCGTAGAAAAAAGTGTTCCGAGACTGTTACCTGAAATGCTCCTCCATGATACTGACAAGAGGGAGATTGAGTTAATAGTTAAATCACTAAAGACCAAGAACTCTCATCTATATGACGGGGTATCTAGCAGAACACTGAAGTATTGTTCTATGTATGTTAGCCCAGTACTTAGCCATATCTGCAACTTTTCGTTTAGGAGTGGTCGGTTTCCTGACTGATTAAAGTACGTGGCAGTGATTCCACTTTATAAAAAGGGAGACAGGGATAATGTTGACAATTATAGACCTGAAACTTCCTGGCAGATTAAAACTGTGTGCCCGACCGAGACTCGAACTCGGGACCTTTGCCTTTCGCAGGCAAGTGCTCTACCAACTTTTTTTTTTTTTTTTTTTTTCTGCGACCGTAGCGGTCGTGCGGTTCCAGGCTGTAACGCCTTTTTTTTTTTTTAACTATGCCCTTTGATGCTTTTTTTTTTTTAGCAAAGACGCTACCAATTTTTTTTTAATACAAATGAGATTCAATTACAAAATAGTACACAAGAAAACAACTTATTGGGAAAAGTCTTACAAAGCTTCACCTTTGTGGTGCAGAACATAACAATTAAGCTCAAAGTTTACACTTCAAATGGAAAATAAAAATATTACAAAAAAAGAAAAGAAAAAATCAGTCTGTGCATAAAATAACCTCCCATCTTTTTGGTTACTTTCATGGAAATGCGATGACAAAGCCACAAAACTGAAGTTGTTCAAAATGGTTCAAATGGCTCTGAGCACTATGGGACTTAACATCTATGGTCATCAGTCCCCTAGAACTTAGAACTACTTAAACCTAACTAACCTAAGGACATCACACACATCCATGCCCGAGGCAGGATTCGAACCTGCGACCGTAGCAAACTGAAGTTGTACTAAGGCACTTATGCAAATAACATGTACAGAAATATGTCAATGAATACTTAAAGAAAATGGTGTTTCTACACACACTAACTATTAAGCTCAACAAAAATATAATCACAGCCTACAATGCTTATTTCACAAACTACTAACTACATTTTTTTTTGAGGATGCATAAAAAAAATAAAAAAAACAAGGCAGTCATGCGCAAAAAGTTGCCAATAAGTGAACTAAAAAGGGCCATCTTGCTCGCCGCGGTCACATTGCTAGGCGGGCGGCCAGGAACGGGCGGTCGTCATTGCATTGGACATCACCAGCCACCAATCGTTGGAGCGCCCGGGGCCGCTGCACACAGTCAGAGACTGTTTCTGTTACCATAGGGGAATCGTGGAAAGATCACATCTACAAGTTAATGTCTTCTCACACCCGGCACACCCCAGCTGGGTGGTGGGTCCATGAATGACGAACCCAAATAGTTCGCAAAAAGGTTTCGGTAATCCTGTCTGTTCGTTAAGACCAGAAACTCGTCGATCATATAGTACCATAAATCGAGGACGTCTTTGTCTCCATCGCGGTATATGTAGTGTATCGCCATTCCTCGTACCCAATTAACCGCATTCATCCGGGTCATAGGGAAATAGACAGCGTCGGGATGAAAGAGTTCTTGGGGTAAAATCGAAAGGTAGGGGCGGCGGAGCAGGAAAGCCAGGATCTGGCGGATCAGTTTCCAGCACTCACGCGCGGGGCCACAGTTCAGTCTATGTTCGTCCGTGTCTAACGTCGTGCAACGGGGGCACACAGGGTCGTCAATTAGGTGAATGGCATGCAGCCGTTGTCGGGTTGGAAGTTTCTCGTTAACGACCACATACCACGTCGACCGCACGAAAGTAGACAGGAACGGCGCGTGGATGGCTCGCCATACTCGTGGCCAGT